>NW_028270156.1:4632050-5246953 GCF_037043375.1 Chiloscyllium plagiosum
TGACACTCCAATCACCCACATCGACACTCCGATCACCCACAGTGACACTCCGATCACCCACAGTGACAGTCTGATCACCCACAGTGACACTCCGATCACCCACATCGACACTCCGATCACCCACATCGACACTCCGATCACCTACAGTGACACTCCGATCACCCACAGTGACACTCCGATCACCCACATCGAAACTCCGATCACCCACATCGACACTCCGATCACCCACAGTGACACTCCGATCACCCACAGTGACACTCCGATCACCCACATCGACACTCCGATCACCCACAGTGACACTCCGATCACCCACATCGACACCCGGATCACCCACATCGACACTCCGATCACCCACATCGACACTCGGATCACCCACAGTGACACTCCAATCACCCACATCGACACTCCGATCACCCACATCGACACTCGGATCACCCACAGTGACACTCCAATCACCCACATCGACACTCCGATCACCCACATCAACACTCCGATCACCCACAGTGACACTCCAATCACCCACATCGACACTCCGATCACCCACAGTGACACTCCGATCACCCACAGTGACAGTCTGATCACCCACAGTGACACTCCGATCACCCACATCGACACTCCAATCACCCACAGTGACACTCCGATCTCCCACATCGACACTCCGATCACCCACAGTGACACTCCGATCACCCACAGTGACAATCCGATCACCCTCATCGACACTCCGATCACCCACAGTGACACTCCAATCACCTACAGTGACACTCCATTCACCCACATCGACACTCCAATCACCCACATCGACACTCCGATCACCCACATCGACATTCCAATTACCCACAGTGACACTCTGATCACCCACAGTAACACTCTGATCACCCACAGTGACACTCCGATCACCCACATCGACACTCCAATCACCCACATCGACACTCCGATCACCCACATCGACACTCCAATCACCCACATCGACACTCCGATCACCCACATCGACACTCGGATCACCCACAGTGACACTCCAATCAACCACAGTGACACTCCGATCACCCACAGTGACACTCCGATCACCCACATCGACACTCCGATCACCCACAGTGACACTCCGATCACCCACATCGACACTCCGATCACCCACATCGACACTCGGATCACCCACAGTGACACTCCAATCACCCACATCGACACTCGGATCGCCCACATCGACACTCGGATCACCCACAGTGACAATCCGATCACCCTCATCGACACTCCGATCACCCACAGTGACACTCCGATCACCCACAGTGACACTCCATTCACCCACATCGACACTCCAATCACCCACATCGACACTCCGATCACCCACAGTGACACTCCGATCACCCACAGTGACACTCCGATCACCCACATCGACACTCCGATCACCCACAGTGACACTCCGATCACCCACATCGACACTCCAATCACCCACAGTGACACTCCGATCACCCACATCGACACTCCGATCACCCACAGTGACACTCCAATCACCCACAGTGATACTCCAATCACCCACATCGACACTCTGATCACCCACAGTGACACTCCGATCACCCACATCGACACTCCGATCACCCACAGTGACACTCCAATCACCCACGGTGATACTCCAATCACCCACATCGACACTCGGATCACCCACAGTGACACTCCGATCACCCACATCGACACTCGGATCACCCACAGTGACACTCCAATCACCCACAGTGACACTCCGATCACCCACAGTGACACTCCGATCACCCACAGTGACACTCCAATCACCCACAGTGACACTCCGATCACCCACATCGACACTCCAATCACCCACAGTGACACTCCGATCACCCACATCGACACTCCGATCACCCACAGTGACACTCCGACCACCCACAGTGACACTCCGATCACCCTCATCGACACTCCGATCACCCACAGTGACACTCCGATCACCCACAGTGACACTCCGATCACCCTCATCGACACTCCGATCACCCACAGTGACACTCCGATCACCCACAGTGACACTCCAATCACCTACAGTGACACTCCATTCACCCACATCGACACTCCAATCACCCCCATCGACACTCCAATCACCCACATCGACACTCCGATCACCCACAGTGACACTCCAATCACCCACATCGACACTCCGATCACCCACAGTGACACTCCGATCACCCACAGTGACACTCCGATCACCCTCATCGACACTCCGATCACCCACAGTGACACTCCGATCACCCACAGTGACACTCCAATCACCTACAGTGACACTCCATTCACCCACATCGACACTCCAATCACCCACATCGACACTCCAATCACCCACATCGACACTCCGATCACCCACAGTGACACTCCATTCACCCACATCGACACTCCAATCACCCACATCGACACTCCAATCACCCACAGTGACACTCCAATCACCCACATCGACACTCCGATCACCCACAGTGACACTCCGATCACCCACAGTGACACTCCGATCACCCACAGTGACACTCCAATCACCCACAGTGACACTCCATTCACCCACATCGACACTCCATTCACCCACATCGACACTCCAATCACCCACATCGACACTCGGATCACCCACATCGACACTCCAATCACCCACATCGACACTCCAATCACCCACATCGACACTCGGATCACCCACATCGACACTCCAATCACCCACATCGACACTCGGATCACCCACATCGACACTCCAATCACCCACATCGACACTCTGATCACCTACAGTGACACTCCATTCCCCCACTTCGACACTCCATTCTCCCACATCGGCACTCCAGTCAATTAGACTTGACATCCGACCCCACCTTCAATACTTGACTCCTTACACACTTCGTCACTGATATCAACCACTTGGTACTAAATGACCTCTGACCTTCGATCTCTCAGGATACCCAAACCCCTTTGACATCTATCCCCTAACTCTCCAAGTTGCTTAATTGCTACCATTCCCAACCTGACCACTCACCCTCTTTCCTCTGAACCACCTGGCACCCTACTTTCACCCACTTACCTGTTAGCCGAGCTGGTTATTTACTTATCTAATACTCTCTCCCTTTGTCAAAGAGCCGTCATCACTGGAATACTGCAGCTTCTGCTGTAAAAATGCAGCACAAGTTGGTTTGTCCAACATTTCTGGAGCGCTCTCAGATGAGGTCATTCCACACCTCTGAGGAAATCCGAATCAGATGTTTGGGTCACAAAAGCATAGCCCCAGGGTGGGATGAAAAGTAACAGAATGGTAATCTGACTTTGATTGTCAGTATTCGGAAGATTCGGCATCACAATCTTTCCATTTTCATTGGTGTATTACCAATGAAGATTGATGGCACCTGGTCCATCATAATTCAAAGCCTCTTTTCACACAATCTACCTCTCATAGCATTATCGAATCCCTACAGTGTGGAAGCAGACCATTTGGCCCATTTAGTCCACACCGACCCTCGGAACAGCATCCCACCCAGATCCACCCCATTCCTGTAACCCTGCATTCCCATGACCAATCCCCCCAGCTTGCACATCTCTGGACATTATGGGGCAATTTGGCATGGTCGGTCTACCCCTAACCTGCCCATCTTTGGACCGTGGGAGGAAACCAGAGCATGGAGGAGACATGGGGAGGATGTGTATTCTCCTCACCTCATTGATTATGGATTCTGTTAAATAGCCAGTCCCGATTTGATAGGTTGAATGGCTACCTTCTGCTCCATAACAGCACTATAATTCCAGCTCTGTAATTGGAATCTCCAATTGCGAGACCTTCCAAAATTCTCAGCCTTGGCTCATATTGAAAGCACCACCTCAGGACCTGCACTCTGGCTCTCACACTGCAGTGCTCCATATTGGCCTAGAGGACCTGGCTCAGATCAAAGGACTTTCCTGATAGGGACTTGAAGGTCCTGGGGTTCCAGGAGGTGGATCAAAGGACAGCCACAGAGCAGTCAGACTGGGTCCAAATTGTAGTCTGGGTTATGTCTGAAATGAAGCAAGTTTCAATGAGCATCTTTCAAAAATAAAGAGAGCTACCAATCAATGACATACACAAGAAATGGCTTCATGATGGTGAGAATTGAATTGAGTTTTGTTCTTCATCTTTTAAATGCCTACATTTCCTTGTAGGTGAGCGACCTGAATCACTTCGTCACTGGGTACTTTATCTGACTATCTGTGAGAACTATACCACACTCTTCAACTAACTGTTCAAAAACAGTGTGTCTCACATAATAATTTCTCTACGTCTCCATACAGTGTTAGCAACCAAGTTTTCACTACTTGTTGAGCACTTTTCAAAGGCTTTTCGGCAAATCCACATGCTTTGGTCAGTTGCTCCTGGAAGCAGAAAACATAATCTGACTGTGCCGTCTCTGAGCCTCGGATTACAATTTCTTTCTTTAATCAATTTAAATTGTCCCCTCATCTCACACACCAGTTTAAGAGGAATATATTCCATGGGCTAATTAGGAACGCCCTTAATGGCAAACTGGAATTCCTTCATCCCAATCCTCAATCTTTATCCTTAATGGCAAGTTTCAAGAACCTTGAATGATAACTTGAAATTGAGAACTTAATCAAAATGGAAAAGGAGGTATACGTAAGGTTTAGGAAACTGAAGTTAGATGGACCCCTTGAAAAGTACAAAGAAGGTAGGAAAGAACCTAAACAAGGAGCGAGGAGAGCGAAAGGGGCCATGAAATGTTTTTGGCAAATATGCGTAAGGAAAATCTCAAGACGTTTTATCCATTTGTAAGGAGCAAGAGGATAGTTTGGGAAAGGATAAATCCATTCAAGGACAAAGGAGGGAATTTACGTCTGGGTCTGAGGAAGTGGGTGAGGTCTTTAATGAGTACTTGCATCAGTATTCACCAAGGAAAAGGACATGATGTATGCTGCATCTCAGGAGGGGTATGTTGATATTCTAGGGCATGTCAATATCAAAATCAAGTGGAGGTGCTGGGTAATTTGAAAAGCATTAAGGTGGACAAGTCCCTAAGACTTGATAGGATCTATCCCAGAATACTGACGAAGGCAGGTGAGGAAATTTCTGGGCTTTGTTCAAAATCTTTGCAACCTCTTCAGTCACAGGAGAGATCCCAGAGACTGGAGAATAGCCAATGTTGTTCCTTTGTTTAAGAAGGGAAACAGGATAACAGGGAAATTACAGGGCAGCGAGTTTTACACCAGTGGTGGGGAAATTATTGGAGAAGCTTCTTCGGGATAGAATTTGCTCATATTTCGAAAAGCGTGGACCTGTTAGCAATAGGCAGCATGGTTTGTGTGGGGAAAATTGTATCACACCAACTTGATAGAGCTTTTTGAGGAAATGACAATGATGATCGATGAGCACAAGATGGTAGATGTTGTCTCTGTGGACTTTAACAAGGTCTTTGATAAGGTCTCTCATGGCAGGCTGATACAGCAAGTGAAGTCACATGGGATCCATGGTGATGCAAACAGAACTGGCTTAGTCATAGGTGACAGACTGTAGCCATGAAAGGGCGTTTTTCGGACTATAGATCTATGACCAGTGGTGTTCTGCAGGGATCAATGGGGCTGGGACCCTGTTGTTGGTATTATATATAAATGATTTTTAAGAGAATATAGGTGGCCTGGTTAGTAAAATTATTGATGACACAAAGGTTTGGGGAGCTGCAGATAGTGAGGAAGATTGTCAGAGGGACACAGCAGGATCTAGGTAGGCTAGAGACCCCAGCAGAGAAATGGCAGATGGAATTTGATCTGGATGCATGTGGGGTAATGCATTTGGGAAGATAAAATCCAGGAGGAAAAAAAACAGTAAATGGAGAATGCTTAGAAACGTTTACATACAGAAGGATTCAAGTACTCCGTATGGAACAACACAAGTGGATAAGGCAAATGGTATGCTTGCCATCATTGGTCAGGGCAAAGAAAATAAAAATTGGCAAGTCATGTTGTGGCAGTATAGAACTTTAATTAGGCCTCTTTTGGAATTTTGTGTACAGTCACTACCCTACCAGAAGGATGTGGAGGCTTTGGAGAGGGTACAGAAAAGGTTTGCCAAGATGTTGCCTGGTTTTGGGGGCATAAACTATGAGGAGAGATTGAGAGGTGACCTGATCAAAGTTTACAAAATTAGGAATGTTCCCAAAGTAAACTAGTCCCATCTGCCTGCATTTGGCCTATTTCCCTCCAAACCTTTCGTATTTGTGTCCTTATCTAAGTGTCTTTAAACATTGTAACTACGCCTGCACCCACCACTTCCTCAGGAGGCAAGAACTCTGCCAGCTCTATTAACTGCAGACAAAGAGGGCCAGCAGTTTGTCTGGGACCATGTCACCATTCTAGGACAAGCTAAACAGAGATGGGAATTCCTAGAAGCCTGGTTTTCAACCGGCAAAACCATCAACAAGCTCATTGAGACAGACCCTAAATACAAACCATTGCAAAGGAAAACCCAAAGTGATACCACTCTCCTTAACAGACTGGGGCATACAAATCTCAGGCAGAGTAGAATAACAATGCTTCACAGAAGTCACACTGATGGTGTTACCTGGCACGGTGAAGAAATGTCTGTTTGACAACCCAGCAGCTCGGGAAACTAACCGACAGCCACACCCACAACCCGAACTACCAATCTGCACAAGAACCTGAATTCTTAAATACTGTCTGGGCAATTAGGACGAGGCAATAATTGCTGACCTAGGCAGTGAAGTCCTCGTCCTGGGAATGAATAAAAGAAAAACGAGATTATGGATGATTTGTGACCTAACTCCATCTTGCTGCCTTTGGCCCATACCAGCTGTGGTCTGATGAGTGCCTTGTGTCGTCTGAGCCAGACTTCCTGCTTTTACCCTTTCCTTTTGAAGTCAAGACCAGCATTCCACTTAAGACCATAAGACCATAAGACATGGGAATGGAAGTAAGGCCATTAAGCCTATCGAGTCCACTCTACCATTTAATCATGGCTGATGAGCATTTCAATGCCACTTATCCGTACTCTCCCTGTATCCCTTAATTCCTTGCGAGATCAAGAATTTATCAATCTCTGCCTTGAAGACATTTAACGTCCCGGCCTCCACTGCACTCTGCGGCAATGAATTCCACAGGCCCACCACTCTCTGGCTGAAGAACTGTCTCTTCATTTCAGTTCTAAATTGACCCCCTCTACTTCTAAGGCTGTGCCCCTGGGCCCTAGTCTCCCCGCCAAATGGAAACAATTTCCCAGCATCCACCCTTTCTAAGCATGCATGATCTTGTAAGTTTCTATTAGATCTCCCCTCAACCTTCTAAACTCTAATGAATACAATCCCAGGATCCTCAGCCATTCATCATATGTTAGGCCTACCAATCCAGGGACCATCCATGTGAATCTCCACTGGGCATACTTCAGTGCCAGTATGTCCTTCCTGAGGTGTGGGGCCCTAAACTGGACACAGCATTCTAAATTGGGGCCTAACCAGAGCTCAGTAGCACATTGCTGCTTTTATATTCCAACCCTCTTGAGATAAATGACAACATTACATTTGCTTTCTTAACCATGGATTCAACCTGCAAGTCAACCTTTAAAGAATCCGAGACTAGCACTCCCAGATCACTTTGTACTTTGGCTTGATGAGTTTTCTCACCGTTTCGAAAAGAGTCCATGTCTGTATCTTTTCCCAAAGTGCAAGACCTCGCATTTGCTCACGTTGAATTTCATCAGCCATTTCCTGGACCACTCTCCTAAACTGTCTAAATCTGTCTGTAGCCTCCCCATGTCCTCAGAACTACCTGCCTGTCCACCTAACTTCGTATCGTCAGCAAACTTTGCCTGAATTCCCCCATTCCCTGCATCCAGATCATTAATATATAAAGTGAACAGCTGCGGCCCCAACACTGAACCCTGCGGGATCCCACTTGTCACCAGCTGCCATTCTGAAAAATAACCTTTTATCCCAACTCTCTGCCTTCTGTCAGACAGCCAATCCTCAATCCATGCCAGTAGCTCTCTCGAACATCATGGGCCTTCACCTTGCTCAGCAGCCTCCTGTGAGGCACCTTATCAAAGGCCTTTTGGAAGTCTAGGTAGATAACAACCACTGGGTTTCCCTGGTCTAACCTACTTGTTACTTCTTCAAATAATTCAAACAGGTTTGTCAGGCGTGACCTCCCCTTACTAAATTCATGCTGACTTGTTTTAATCCGACCCTACACTTCCAAGAACTGAGAAATCTCAACCTGAATGATGGATTCTAGAATTTTACCTACAACTGAGGTTAAGCTAAGCGCCTATAATTTGCAATCTTTTGTCTTGATCCTTTCTTGAACAAGGGGGTTACAACAGCAATCTTCCAATCATCTGGGACTTTCCCTGACTCCAGTGATTTTTGAAAGATCACAACTAACGCCTCCGCTATTTCCTCAGCCACCTCCCTCAGAACTCAAGGATGTAGCCCATCGGGGCCTGGAGACTTATCATATTTTAGACCTTTTAGCTTTTCTAGTACTTTCTCTTTTGTAATGGCAACCATACTCAACTCTTCCCCCGATTCTCCGTAATTGTTGGGATATTACTCATGTCTTCCACTGTGAAGACTGACACAAAGTACTTATTAAGTTCTTCAGCTACTTCCTTATTTCCCATCACTAGCCTTCCTGCACCAATTGGGAGCAGCCCAATTTCTACTTTTGCCTCTCGTTTGTTTCTTATGCATTGAAAGAAACTTTTACAATCATTTCTAATATTACTGACTAGCTTACCTTCATATTTGATCCTCTCCTTCCTTATTTCTCTCTTTGTTATCCTCTGTTTGTTTTTGTAGACTTCCTAATCTTCTGATTTCCCAGTGCTCTTGGCTACTTTACAGGCTCTGTCTTTTTCTTTGACATATTTCCTGACTTTCTCTGTCAGCCATGGCTGTCTAATCCAATCTTGGATGCTGATACATAGACTCCCAAATTCCCCAAAGGCAGCTTTCTGGGGATTTTCTGGGGTTCCAAGAGATTTGTTGGTTGCAATAGAGAGGCAATAGATGTCAGAGATCTTAAAACTACAGGAACATAGACAATAAGAACAGGAGTAAACGGCACGGTGGCACAGTGGTTAGCACTGCTGCCTCACAGCGCCAGAGACCCGGGTTCAATTCCCACCTCAGGCGACTGACTGTGTGGAGTTTGCACATTCTCCCCGTGTCTGCGTGGGTTTCCTCCCACAGTCCAAAGATGTGCAGGTCAGGTGAATTGGCCATGCTAAATTGCCTGTAGTGTTAGGTAAGGGGTAAATGTAGGGGTATGGGTGGGTTACGCTTCGGCGGGTCGGTGTGGACTTGTTGGGCCGAAGGGCCTGTTTCCACACTGTAATGTAATCTAATCTAAACCAATCGGCCCATTGAACCTGGTCTGTCATTGGCATGATCATGGCTGATCTTTCAATTCAATGTCATACGCTGGCTTTCTCTCCATGCACTTTTGCTTTCAGCAATCTCTCTTTCCTTCTTCAAATATATTCAATGACTCAGCCTCCACAGCTCTCTGTGGTAGAGAATTCCACAGGTTCATAACCATTGGAGTGAAAGACTTTCTCCTCATCTCAGTTTGAAATGTACCTTGTGTCCTGAGACCTGTTGTTCTAGATCACTCCAGTCAGGAGTTCACAACTGCGATAGGATTAGGGCTAAGGTTAGGCTAAGACTAGGGTTGGGGCTAGGGTTAGATTTACACTTAGGGTTAAGGGTAAGGTTAGGGCTTGGGTTAGGGCTAAGGTAGGGTTAGGGCTGGGGTTATGGTTGGGGTTAGGGCTAAGGTTAGGGTTAGGGTTACAATTACAGTCATGGTTAGGGTTAGGGTTAAGGTGAGGGTATGGGCTACCGTGAGGGTTAGGGTTCAGGCTAGGGCTTGGGTTAGGGTTAGGGTTAGAGTTATATCTTTGTTTAGGGTTAGGGTTAGGTCTAGGGTTAGGTTTAGGGCTCAGGCTAGGATTAGGGTGAGGATTAAGTTTCAGGTTAAGGCTGGAGTTTGGGCTAGGGCTAGGGCCAGTGCTTAGGTTAGGGTTAGGGTTAAGATTTGGGGAGAAAGTGAGGTCTGCAGATGCTGGAGATCAAAGTTGAAACTTTATTGCTGGAACAGCACAGCAGGTCAGGCAGCATCCAGGGAACAGGAGATTCGACGTTTCAGGCACAGGCCCTTCTTCAGGAATGAGACTCACTGAAATCTTTGTAGAGAGAGGCAGAGAGCTTCTTCAAGGAAGGCATCCTTGTAAGAGGATTCGCAGTAGGTTGAAATCTTCCAGTCCCTGTACACCTCCATCCCCCATCACGAAGGACTCAAAGCACTCCGCTTCTTCCTTTCCCGCCATACCACCCAGTACCCTTCCACCGACACCCTCCTTCGACTGACCGAACTGGTCCTCACCCTGAACAACTTTTCTTTCCAATCCTCCCACTTTCTCCAAACAAAAGGAGTAGCCATGGGCACCCGCATGGGCCCCAGCTATGCCTGCCTCTTCGTAGGGTATGTGGAACAATCCATCTTCCGCAACTACACTGGCCCCACCCCCCATCTTTTCCTTCGCTACATTGATGACTGTATCGGCGCTGCCTCGTGCTCCCACGAGGAGGTTGAACAGTTCATCCACTACACTAACACCTTCCACCCCGACCTCAAATTCACCTGGACAGTCTCGGACTCCTCCCTCCCCTTCCTAGACCTTTCTGTTTCTATCTTAGGCGACCGAATCAACACGGACATCTACTACAAACCAACCGACTCCCACAGCTACCTGGACTACACCTCCTCCCATCCTGCCCCCTGTAAAAACGCCATCCCATTCTCCCAATTCCTTCGTCTCCGCCGCATCTGCTCCCAGGAGGACCAGTTCAAAATACGTACAGCACAGATGGCCTCCTTCTTCAAGTACCGCAATTTCCCCCCCGACGTGGTCGACGGTGCCCTCCACCGCATCTCCTCCACTTCCCGCTCCTCCGCCCTTGAGCCCCACCCCTCCAACCGCCACCAGGACAGAACCCCACTGGTCCTCACCTACCACCCCACCAATCTCCATGTACAGCGCATCATCCGCTGTCACTTCCGCCACCTCCAAACAGACCCCAGCACCAAGGATGTATTTCCCTCCCCTCCCCTATCAGCTTTCCGTAGAGACCACTCCCTCCGCGACTCCCTTGTCAGATCCACACCCCCCACCGACCCAACCTCCACTCCCGGCACCTTCCCTTGCAACCGCGGGAGGTGCAACACTTGCGCCCACACCTCCCCCCTCACTTCTCTCCAAGGCCCCAAAGGAAACTTCCATATCCGCCACAGATTCACCTGCACCTCCACCCACATCATCTACTGCATCCGCTGCAGCCGGTGTGGCCTCCTCTATATTGGGGAGACAGGCCGCCTACTTGCGGAGCGATTCAGAGAGCACCTCTGGGCCACCCGGACGAACCAACCCAACCAACCTGTAGCACAGCATTTCAACTCCCCCTCCCACTCCACTGAGGATATGCAGGTTATTGGACTCATCCACCGCCAAACCACAACAACGCGACGGTCGGAGGAGGAGCGTCTTATCTTCCGAATGGGAACCCTCCAACCACAGGGGATGAACTTGGACTTCACCAGTTTCTTCATCCCCCCTCCCCCCACCTTGTCTCAGCCGAATCCCTCCAGCCCGGCACCGCCTTCCTGACCTGCAGTCTTCTTCTTGACCTCTCTGCCTCCATCCTACTCTGACCTATCACCCTCACCTTGACCTCTTTCCACCTATCACATTTCCAACGCCCCTCCTCCAAGTCCCTCCTCCCTACCTTTTATCTTCTCCTGCTGAACACTCTCTGCTCATTCCTGAAGAAGGGCCTGTGCCCGAAACGTCGAATCTCCTGTTCCCTGGATGCTGCCTGACCTGCTGTGCTGTTCCAGCAATAAAGTTTCAACTTAGGATTTGGGCCTGGGTTAAGGTTAGGGTTAGGGTTAGGGTTAAGATAATGATTAGTGTAAGCGTTAGGGTTCAGGTCTGGGTTAGGATTAGGTTCAGCATCCAGATTCGGTATGCAGTCAGGGTTAGGGTTAAAATTGAACACTGATTGCACTTTGTGGTGAGTACATAACCCTCATTAGGTCAAGGGTCAAGCAATGCAATAGCAATGACACTGCCTCTTGTCAAGAATGCCTGAGCCCAATGTCTACCTGCTCCAGGCACATTTTGTTACATAGCTGAGCAGTTTAAGGATATCTATACACTTTGTTAGAAACATTACAGTTCATGCGCTTGAAGAATTGGAGCTCATCCTGTCTCAATTGATTTTCTGTTTATCTTTCAGAATTCCAGCATCTACAGTACGTTATTCTCATGACATGCTGGGCATTTGTAAACGTGGCTCACTTTACTTGAAAACGAGAAACTATTTATCACTCAATGCAACATGTAAAAGGCAAAGTCACCATAGTATCACCAGACTGTGGGCTCACTCTGTCATTAGAGCTAGATGACCGGTGGTTATTTATCCTGAGGGTCACCTTGCCTCAGGTGGATGAAGAAGTTGAGAAGGTGGGTCCTTCATGATAAACTCAGCTGCTGTGTGATTGGACTGATTCTGGGGCTTCAGTCTGCATTTCCAACCAGCCATTCAGCCAACTGAGCTAACCAATCCCAATCCAACATATAGTGTTTCTGTTAAAGCAGACTTGTGGGGATAGAAATAGCACAGTATTGAAGATCAACTGGTTGGTGCTGATTTGCTGGAAGATTTTGTCAGTTCTAAACTCAGCAGTGAAGCCAGGAGTCCCGTACCTTTTGAGTCTATCCCTGTGAGTTCAGGATGTTCCCGTTTGTACATCAAATTATTATTTACAGGGTCTGTGAAGTTCAAAGTCTTTTGGATGTTGCTGTTTGGATGGTGCATACACCAGCTGTTAAGTCCTGGCATCTACTCCATAATATGAATGATCAAGTTGTGTATCATGGTCTGACAAATGTAAAGGATATCATACTAAACCCTTACGCTTTTAATGGTGTTTGTAAACAGTTGCACAGAATATGAAAGCAAAGACATGTCTTGCAGAGGAAGTCTGAGGTGAGGATCTTCTGAAGGTTGAGAGTCTTTGAAACTTCTTGCAGAGAGAGCTTTGGGAGCAAGAGTCCTTGTGTATATTTATGGCTGAGATGTACTCCAGATAAATCAAGAAAAGGGCATAAAGTACTCATTAGGAGTGTCAAACATGATCCTGTTGAATGGCAGAGCAAGTTCAAGGGGCTGAAGGGAACAGGAATAAGTATTTCTTGTGGTCTCATGGATGTGAGTATCATTGGGTTGGTCAACATTTTTTTGCACATCTCTTACTGCCCTGTAGAAAATGGTGGTGAGCCTTTTTCTGAACTGCTTAATCTTTAGTGTGTAGCATCCACTGTGTTGTTTGGAAGATTTCTAGAATTTTGGCTCAGACAGCGATAAAGTATACAACTTGGAGGGAAGTAGTGGTGTTCTCATGTTTCTGGTGATTTTGCCCGTCTAGATATTGGTCAGACAGGAGTTCATTCCTTCAGTATCCCACTGCGGCTGTAGCTTTCCATTCTAGTCACCAGAAATGATGCAAAGATATTGCAGCAGGTATGTCTCCTGGGGTTAGGCAGTACACAGAAGCTGGGGGGGTCTCTTCCACATGCCAAGAAACCTGAGGGCTATTCATTTGGGAATGAGATGAGGAGAAATGGCATCGCCCAGAGAGTGGGGAGCCTGTGGAATTCACTGCCACAGAAGGCAGTCGAGGTCAAAGAAATTGTGTAATTTCAAGAACGAGCTACATTTGAAATTGGGGCTAAAGGGATCAAAGGATATGGGGGAGAAAGCAAGAACTTTATTGGGCGGCACGGTGGCACATTGGTTAGCACTGTTGCCTCACAGCGCCAGAGACTCGGGTTCAATTCCCGCCTCAGGCGACTGTCTGTGTGGAGTTTGCACATTCTCCCCGTGTCTGCGTGGGTTTCCTCCGGGTGCTCCGGTTTCCTCCCACAGTCCAGGTTAGGTGAATTGGCCATGCTAAATTGCCTGTAATGTTAGGTGCAGGGGTAAATGTAGGGGAATGGGTCTGGGTGGGTGCGCTTCGGCGGGTCGGTGTGGACTTGTTGGGCCGAAGGGCCTGTTTCTACACTGTAAAGTAATCTAATCTAAAAAAAAACTGGAGAGTGAGTTGGATGATCAGTCATGATTATACTGAATGGTGGAGCAGGCTTGAAGGGCTGATTGGCTTCCCTCTGCTGCTGTATATATGTTCTGATGAATGTGCATAAAATAAGAAAGGTTGGACAAAATAAATTGAAACTGTTTCTAATAACTGAAGGATTGATAGTCAGATAAGCCAGACCTAACCTAATACGTCTAATTGATGAAAGAACCAGAGATGATTCCTGGAAACTCTTTAGACAATGAATGGTTAGGATTTAGAGTGGACCCCTACCCTGACACTGAGGCAGGTACAGATTCAAACTAGAGTGCAAAAGAAAATTGGATAAATATTTGGAGAAAAAAAAAGAGCTTAGAAAGTTTGTGAGGTGCTAAAACTGTTTGGATTTCTCTTTGAAAGAATTGGCACTGGGCTGCCACTGGTGGGAGTCGAGTCAGATACATTAGCAACATTTAAGCGACTCTTGGATAGGCCCATGGATGATAGTAAAATGAAGGGTATGTAGGTGAGTCTGATCTTAGTTAGGATAAAAAATCGGCACAGCATCGAGGGCCAATGGGCCTGTACTGTTCTATGTTCTATGTGCTATGTTCTATGTTCTATGAGTGTACTTATGGAGCCAAAGGAAACACTCAGCTATAAGGGGGTAATGGTGAGCAGTGGGAATGTTCAAAATAAGGCACCCTGGATTTAGGGGAATAGAGTCATACAGTCATAGAGATGTACAGCACGGAAACAGACCCTTCGGTCCAACTGATCCATGCTGACCAGATATCCCAACCCAATCTAGTCCCACCTGCCAGCACCCGGCCCATATCCCTCCAAATCCTTCCTATTCATATACCCATTCAAATGCCTCTTCAATGTTGCAATTGTACCAGCCTCCACCACTTCTTCTGGCAGCTCATTCCATACATGTACCACCCTCTCTGTGAAAAAGTTGCCCCTTAGGTCTCTTTTATATCTTTCCCCTCTCACCCTAAATCTATGCCCTCTAGTTCTGGACTCCCTGATCCCAGGGAAAAGACTTTGTCTATTTACCCTATCCATGCCCCTCATAATTTTGTAAACCTCCATAAGGTCACCCCTCAGCCTCCGACGCTCCAGGGAAAACAGTCCCAGCCTGTTCAGCCTCTCCCTATAGCTCAAATCCTCCAACCCTGGCAACATTCTTGTAAATCTTTTCTGAACCCTTTAAGTTTCACAACATCTCTCTGATAGGAAGGAGACCAGAATTGCACACAGTATTCCAACAGTGGCCAAACCAATGTCCTGTACAGCCGCGACATGACCTTTCAACTCCTCAATACTCTGACCAATAAAGGAAAGCATACCAAACACCTTCTTCACTGAGGAGAAAATGAGGTCTGCAGATGCTGGAGATCAGAGATGGAAATGTGTTGCTGGAAAAGCGCAGCAGGTCAGGCAGCATCTAGGGAACAGGAGAATCGATGTTTCGGGCATTAGCCCTTCTTCACTGTCCTATCTCCTGTGACTCCACTTTCAAGGAGCTATGTACCTGCATTCCAAGGTCTCTTTGTTCAGCAACACTCCCTAGGACCTTACCATTAAAGAACCAGGCCATGGTTTTTCTCCCTGGTCTTGGATGGACAAGCTTAGAGAAATCCCTGGTTACAATTGCCACCTTTGGAGAAAGTGGGACATTAATGTGAGATACACCTGACCACATCCGCATTGATAAAGGTTTTGAATAATGTAAACCAATCGAATAATTCCGAGTTGACTCCATTTTATGATGATCCTTTGTTTCAATGTGGCAGTGGAGTTTTGATCTCCTCTCGTTTACTTTTGGTGGGGTACAGTGCACAAGGGAGTCAGATAGCTCACCTTCAGAGTGAACTTTGGCTGCTGATGTTCATCCAAAATGATCACAAAATATGTTTCAAACTAATTTTCAGATGGGATGGATGGAGAACTCTCTACACCAGATGGTGAATTGTGCCTGAGGTTATCTCTGGGACTATTGATTTATGGTTGAATTCTGTTTTTAATGCAAAGCATTCTGTGCTATTTTAATCAGTGGTTTGGGAATCACCTTCCGCAGCTCCATCCGTTTACAATTAGGACCATTCACTGAAAGTGACTGAAGCAGTTATAGAGCTATAGAGATGTGCAGCACAGAAACAGACCCTTTGGTCCAACTTATCCATGTCAACCAGATATACTAAATTAATCTAGTCCCATCTGCCAGCACTTGGTCCATATCTCTCTCAAACCCTTCCTATTCGTGTACTCATCCAGATGCCTTTTAAATATTGCAATTGTACCAACCTCTACCACATCCTCTGGCAGCTCATTCCATACATGTACCACCCTCTGCATGAAAAGGTTGCCCCTTAGGTCCCTTTTACATCTTGCCCCTCTTACCCTAAAACTATGCCCTTTAGTTCTGGACTCCCCCACCCCAGGGAAGGGATCTTGTCTATTTATCCTATCCATGCCCCTCATGCTTTTATAAACCTCTATAAGGTCACCCCTCAGCCTCCAACACTCCAGGGAAAACAGCCCCAGCTGTTGTATTTTAACCAGCCTCCACCACTTCCTCTGGCAGCTCATTCCATACACACACCACCCCCTGCGTGAAAAGTTGCCCCTTGGGTCCCTTTTAAATCTTTTCCTTGTCATCCTAAACCTAAAGGTCTGGAGCACAAGTCTTCAGTACTATTGCCAGAATGTTGTCAGAGTGTGTAGCGTTTGTGGTATCCAGTGTCTTCAAGCACTTCTTGATATCATGTGGAGTGAATTGAACTGGTTGGAGGCTGGTGTCTGTGATGCTGGGGACCACTGGAGGAGGCTGGTGTCTGTGATGCTGGGGACCACTGGAGGAGGCTGGTGTCTGTGATGCTGGGGACCACTGGAGGAGGCTGGTGTCTGTGATGCTGGGGACCACTGGAGGAGGCTGGTGTCTGTGATGCTGGGGACCACTGGAGGAGGCTGGTGTCTGTGATGCTGGGGACCACTGGAGGAGGCTGGTGTCTGTGATACTGGGGACCACTGGAGGAGGCTGGTGTCTGTGATGCTGGGGACCACTGGTGGAGGCTGGTGTCTGTGATGCTGGGGACCACTGGAGGAGGCCGAGATGGATCATCCACTCACCTCTGGCTGAAGATTGCTGTGAATACTTCAACCTTATCTTTCGCACTGATGTGCTGGGCTGTCCCATCATTGAGGATGGGGATATTTGTGGAGCTTATTCCTCCGGTGAGTTGTTTAATTATCTCCCACCATTCATGATTGGATGTGGCTGCAAAATTGTGCTCCATGGTATTTGTTGATGCCAGAGCTACGGAATCGTGGAGATTTGAAAATGTCCTACACCATGCTTTTGGTTATTCCCAGAGTGACCTACGCAGTATGCTACAAAGGGGAAGGTGTTAGCACATACCTTCATTTTAGTTTGAAAATATACTCTATTCGTAACAATTATCTTTGTACATATACACACACTCACAAACACAGTTCAGTTCTGTGCAATAGCATCTCAAGGAAGCAAACAAACATTGGAGTTTGACTCTGTAAACAAATCAAAGACATTTCTTACACATACAAGACGATATTTACATGCATCGAGACACTAGGGGGGTCTAATTACTGAATGGACCCCCTTTTAATTTCAACAGGAAGACCTCAGACAGTGGTCTTTCCCCACGACATCTTGGCAACAGCTGCCCCATAGACATGCCGTAAGTCCTTAGCTGGACCCCTACAGACAGGGGAATGTCCATTCTGCATCTACACAGCCTAGATTTTTCAGAATGCCGCATGTTTCAGTGGCAGCACCTCACGTTCTTCTAGATTCTATAGAATACAGAAACTGTCTCCCCCACTTCTCCCGACGGGGCACAGCTGCCATCCTGGGAGATGCTAGACAAGTTGATTTGGTGGTTTAATCCATTCAACGCACCAATGACATGCAGCAACAACAACGATAGTAGCAGCAAGCTGAACGTCCTCCCTGTGCTATTGATCCAAGTGCAACAGAGAAAGAGAGAGAGAGAGAGACTGACATCCCAAAGTTTTGGCTGTCATCGGTGCAAGGTGTCACAGAGTGAACAAGGGGCCTCAGTGAAAGGGGACCACAGGCCAGGGTTACACACAACACAAAGTGGAAGTGCCCAATACTCGAAGGGTCAGCAGCCAAGCAGGAGGTTATAAACACAACGCCATAAACAAACACATAGATCTAGATACCATCCATCAACCCCTCAGAAAATGAACAGGAAATTATATCACCACAAATCCCAGGATCCCCCTCCAGGACAAACATATAAATAGAAAGCAGGAGACAACAGCTTCGCTTCACTTGGAGGTCGCCACTGAAGATGTTACCTAGCCAGGTAATGAAACGTCTGGATATCAAACCTACAGCTCAGCGAGCAAACCTACACCCTAAAGGAGGTTATAGTCATTCAGGTACAAATGACTGACAGCAAAACTTTAGAATTAAAAACAGAAAGTGCTGTAGAGACTCAGCAGGTCTGGCAGCATTTGTGAAGAGAGAAACAGAATTAATGCTTTGAGTCCAGTAGGACTCTTTTCGGAACTGCAGGAGGGAAGTGTTGGAATTTTTCCAGCGCTTTCTCGTGTTTTATTTCCAGCACACACACACACTGCTTTGCTTTCATCTGAAGATTTAGAATTTCCTACAGACAGCTAATGACCACAACATAAGCAAATGCTCGGATTATGAAGTTAGAAAGAGGTCTCTGATGAAGTGTGAAGATCAGAGGATTAGTGTAGGTGCCTGAGCATTAGAGTTTCAGACCAGCTGGTTAGTAGACACCTCGATCAGCAGCAAGCTATAGTGTGTAACACAGGTTTACAGCAATGTACAAAGTTCATTATGGGGTAGTTCAACACCTCCTCAACCTTGTCCCTCACCTGAGACTTGGTGACCCTCAGGTTAAACCACCACCCACTGATTCTCTCTGATGGGGGACCAGCCTGTTGTTCTCAGGGACAATGACAAGTTCAACAACTTCAAGCTGCCAGTAAAATGCTATCCAGTGAAAAGGAGACCCTTTTGTATCAAGCCAGTATTAAACCTACAGGGATTATTACCTGTGTCAATGGCAGATGAAGCCTGAAACAGAGTGTCATCAATAAACCATGAAGATATTTAAGTTTTCTTGCAGTAAACAACAGAGACCCAGACGACAGAGTTTCTAGTGTTGAACAGTATCTTGGAAAATCTTAAACCTGAGAATCAAGAAGTCTAATTACCTAAAGATGCCTGTCAAACTAAAAGTCTAGTTGTTCACAGTCACACAAAACTATCAAGCCTCACAGAATGAAAGGTAAAGATCACAGAAACCTTCCACGTGTTCTGTGCAGAGGATTTTAAAAATTGACAGAAAGTGAAGATGCCCTCATTGTAGACAAATACTTGACTGATACATTTAATATTTCACAATCACGGTGAGTTATTAGCTAAAGAAACTGTTCTGCTGCAATCAACTAATGATGATATTACATCAAACAAAACACTTAAAAGTGAGAATAGAGATCAAAGTTTAAGTTTGCAGAAGAAATTCCTTCCTTCAGTAATTCATTCCTTCCGAGTAATGGGGAGGGGGGGTCTAATTTCCTCATCTCAAGAACTTTCTTTAGGAATAGAAAGATTATTCTTAATTTTCTCACCCATCATAGAATCACATCCCCCCCCCATCAATGTTGAACACTGAAGGGAAGGAGAGGGAGATTTGCAGTTCATTGTTTCTCTTTGTGAGGTGTTGTGATGGGTGGAGGACTGCAGTGATTTTTTTTCTGTGGTTAGTCTATATTCGATACTTCCACAATACGAAGACCAGTGCCAACCTATAGCTGCCATGTCATTCCACCAGTGTCTTGGCTTTCCAAAGAAAGGCTGTGGGGGCACAAACATCTGAACTGTCTTGCAAGGCACCTGAGGATGGTGAACGAGACTTGAGCTGTGTAGTTGGAGTTGGAAGGAAATGGCAAATGGTTAATGGTGCCCACCATGTTTGTGTTGACCACAATGCCATTCCAAACTAATCCTACCTGCCTGCACATGGTCCAGATCTCTCTATTCTGTGCCTGTTCATGTGTCTGTCTAAATGCCTCTTAAATATTGCTCATGTATCCACTTCATCCACCTCCCTCAGCAGCACGTTTCAGGCACCCACCACCCTTTGTGTCAAAACCTTACCTTGCACATGCCCTTTAAAGTTTCGCACTGTCACCTTAAACCTGTGCCCTATTCTGATGAAGGGCTTATGCCCAAAACATCGATTCTCCTGCTCCTCGGATGCTGCCTGACCTGCTGTGCTTCTCCAGCACCACACTCTTGACTCTGATCTCTAGCATCCGCAGCCCTCACTTTCTCCTATGCCCTCTAGTATTTGACATTTCGACCCTGGGAAAGAGGCTCCAACTATTCAACCTGTCCATGCCTCTCATTATTTTACAGATTTCTATCAGGTCCCCCCTCAGTCTTTGATGCTCCAGTGAAAACAATCCAAGTTTCTCCAATCTGTCCTTACAGCTAATATATTCCAATCCAGGCAACCTCTTGGGAAACCCCGTGTGCACCCTTTCCAAAGCCTCCATATGCTGCTAATGGTGTGGGGACCAGAACTGCACACAATACTCCAAATGTGGCCTGACCAAAGTCTTATACAGTATCATTGGCAAAAGAGACATGCTTTTGCCTTGCCCTCATCAGGACAGAATTGCAAGAATACCAGGCCTCAAACAGAACAACAACTTATACTCCATGGGGAGAGAGTACGGATTCAATGGCAGTCAACTCTTGATTGGTATAGATGCTGTCATGGAGGAGAAATCAGGAAGCAATTAACTGTCAAAAATAAATTCAAACTAAACAAGTTGGTTTTGATTGGTCAAGGCACTGGGACACATTCTCAAGGCATTGGGAATGCACCAAGGAATGCCTGTCCTCCCCTTTTTTTAGCTGAAAAAGAATGTGTGGACATGCTGTTTCTGTTTCTGCTCAGGAGCCTGGCTGTCTATGTATGTAGCATCTAGCACTTGTTTGAGAGCCATGCTGCAACCACAACAGATCATTGTCAATGAATATCAGCTTATTTATTGGTTCAAAACTTAGACAAAAACAAAATACCATAGATGCGAGAAATACAAAAATAAAACAGAAAGTGTTGGAGAAAATTATTAGATCTGGCAGCATCTGTGGAGAGAGAAACAGAGTTAATGTTTCGAGTGTAATCTGACTGACCTTCCAAAGTGGAATAACTTATTTAGGAAGCAAAGGCTGGAGTGATTTTTCACTCAGCAGTTAGTTAAATGGTCAACTCTTCTTTTTAATTTGCTTGAAACAAGCCAATATGCCAGGATAATACAGTCATAGAGTCATAGAGATGTACAGCATGGAAACAGACCCTTCAGTCCAACCCGTCCATGCCGACCAGATATCCCAACCCAATCTAGTCCCACCTGCCAGCACCCGGCCCATATCCCTCCAAACCCTTCCTATTCATATACCCATTCAAATGCCTCTTAAATGTTGCAATTGTACCAGCCTCCACCACTTCCTCTGGTCGCTCATTCCATACACATACCACCCTCTCTGTGAAAATGTTGCCCCTTCGGTCTCTTTTATATCTTTCCCCTCTCACCCTAAACCTATGCCCTCTAGGTCTGGACTCCCTGACCCCAGGGAAAAGACTTTGTCTATTTACCTTATCCATGCCCCTCATAATTTTGTAAACCTCTATAAGGTCACCCCTCAGCCTCCGACGCTCCAGGGAAAACTGCCCCAGCCTGTTCAGCCTCTCCCTATAGCTCAAATCCTCCAACCCTGGCAACATTCTTGTAAATCTTTTCTGAACCCTTTAAGTTTCACAACATCTTTCTGATAGGAAGGAGACCAGAATTGCACACAGTATTCCAACAGTGGCAGAACCAATGTCCTGTACAGCCGCGACATGACCTCCCAACTCCTGTACTCAATACTCTGACCAAAAAGGAAAGTATACCAAACACCTTCTTCACTATCCTATCTACCTGCGACTCCACTTTCAAGGAGCTATGAACTTGCACTCCAAGGTCTCTTTGTTCAGCCATACTCCCTAGGACCTTACCATTAAATGTATAAGTCCTGCTAAGATTTGCTTTCCCAAAATGCAGCACCTCGCATTTATCTGAATTAAACTCCATCTGCCACTTCTCAGCCCATGACAGAAAGTTGTATTACCATTAATGTGGAGAGCATCTCACAGTGTTTGACAGGGGCATGCCTTTGTTTAAATTCTCTCATTGGATGTGGGTATCACTGACTTTATTACTCATCCCTAATTACCCCTTGAGAAGATGGTGGTGAGCTGCCTTTTTGAACCGCTATTGTCCATTAGCTGGAGGTTCATCCATAATGGTATTAGGGAGAGAATTCCAGAATGTAAATGTATTCTTTATTCTTTGAGAAACATTCTTGTTAGATTTTAGACCAGAATTGATCGATAAGACCTTGAAAGTCTCTTTTGAAAGTCAGCATCTGCAATGATGTAACATTCCCTTAGTTCTGCAAGGAAATGTCAACCAACAATCCAGACTCAGTGCTCAAATGCTGAATTCTCACTTGGATCCCAGAGGCTCAGTTCCTGGATTTGCAGTTTCAACAACACTCAAGAAGCTTGACACCATCCAGGGCAAAACAGCTCCTGTTGGATTGGCACCACACCCACAAACATCCACTCCCTCCACCACCAATACTCAGTAGCAGCAGTGTATACCGCCAATAAGGTGCACTGCAGAAATTTGCCAAAGTTCTTAGACAGCACCTTCCAAACCAACAGCTATTTCCAACCAGAAAGACAAGGGCAGCAGATAGATGGGATCACCACCACTTTCAAGTTCCCCTCCAAGCCACTCACCATCCTGACTTGGAAATATATCACTGTTCCTTCACTGTTGCTGAGTCAAAATCCTGGAATTCCCTCCCAAAGGACATTGCAGGTCTACCTACAGCCCATGGACTGCAGAGGTTCAAGAAGGAAGCTCACCCCCACCTTTTCAAGGGCCACTAGGGACGGGCAATAAATGCTGACCCTGAGTGAACAAATAACGAAAAGTTCAGAGGAAGGTTGGTTTGGCATCTGCCAGCATTGTGTCACTCTCTCCTCGGTACTACGTGTGGTACAGAGGGAGGGGCAGGGAGTTTGGGAATGAACTGGTTTGGGTGTGCCAGTGTCCAGATGCAATATGAGTCAGCCAAGGGAGTGGATAATAGAGAAAAACAAACTTTCAGAGATTTACAGCTGAAGATTTATAATTTTCTTAAGTCATTTATTTTTATGGGCTGTCATTGGTCCCAAAAAGGTCTCTCACTGTTCCTTTAATTAGCAAAAGGAGTGGTGTATGCATCATAACAAATTAGAGCTATCATTTAGAGGAACACAGTATATGGGTAGCACTCCTGGACCTATAATGCACAGGCCTCAAATCACAATAAGGAGACATGAATTCAAATCTCACCAAGGCATCTGGGAATTTTAACATCAATTAATGAGTGAATTTGCAATTTCAAAGCTCATATCAATAATGCTTGGGTTATTGCAAAAACCTGGAGAAACTGAGGACTGCAGATGCTGGAGATCAGAGTCAGGAGTGTGTCGCTGGAAAAGCACAGCAGGTCAGGCAGCATCCAAGGAGCAGGAGAATCGACATTTCATCTGGATGAAGGGATTTTGCCTGAAACATTGATTCTTCTGCTCCTCGGTTGCTGCCTGATATTTTGCAAAAACTCACCTGGGGGGGTTCACTGATGTCTCTCAGGGAATGAAATCCACCGTCCTTCCATGGTCTGGCCTGTATGTGACTCCAAACCCCCAGCAATGTGGTTGGCTATGGACAGTCAGCAAAATCAGAAATTGATGGAAAAACTCAGCAACTCAGGCAACATCTGTGAAGAGAAAGCAGGGCTAATGATTGTAACAAGGCTGGGTGGATCTCATACAATATGATTCCCTGATTGGGGCTGTTAACCTGGTCCAATCAGGGAGTCCTGGCTGACAGATACAAACAGGAGTGTCAGGCGGTAGAAAAGAGAAAAAAAAATATACAGTGGATTTTACTGCCAAAAAAAAAACCAAACAGGAGTGTCAGGGGTTCTGTACACTCGCGGAGCCAACTCTGTGCGAGCTGAGTCAGTGTCATGTACTGCACAGGTGTAAATAAAGGGTGACTTGGTGATGGGATACCAGCCTTTGTGGTATCTGGCGACCTTTCTTCAGAATAGGGTCTGCCAGACCTGCTGAGTTTCTCCAGAAATTTTCAATTTTCTCTCTAATTACCAGCATCTGTAGTTCTTTGGGTTTTGTTTGAACTATGAACAGCTGCTCAGTTGAGTTCAGTTAGTGATTGACAATGGGCTTTACCCACAACATTCACCTCCCACAGGTGAGTTAGCAAGAAATTATACTGTGATCATGAGGATCCATTGTATTTATTTTAAAGTTAAATTGTGGGGTACAGAAAGCCGGTGGTGAAGTTATGATGATTACATTAACTACATGCACTAATAAGCTGGATCCCATGCATCAGATTGCAAAGATGAACAGTGTAGATGAACTTCTGCAGAACCATTGTAATTCACATCATTCCCAATTGCTGAGTAATTTCTATACTCTGTGAAATATCATGGGACAGCAGAAACATAATATACATTCCCAGAACATTACTTATTCCACATTCGTTACACAAGTGCAACTGTACAGTGTTATCATGCAAATTCTCAAACTCATCAAAATTTGGATGAGGTCATGAAAGATTAGTAAGTATTAACAATCAAGATTCATGTTCCATAAACCCAGCATACAGCTGGAAATTTAACTTATATAGACATATATTACATACATACATATATATGATCTTATATTAGAGGTTTACTTTTGCTTTCTGACAGATTAACAGTCCAATTTATTTTTGCGATTAAGCCTTTTTAAACCACTGACTCAGAGGTTATTATTAATTTTGCAAACATCCCCAATATACTTTTGCATGAGATAATAACAGGCAGCATGAATGAACAACTGCTCAGTCGAGGTAAGTTAGTGATCAACAATGGGCTTTGCCAGCAACATTCACCTCCCGTAAGACTGTAAGAAATCGGAACAGGAGTAGACCATTCAGCCTCTTTTAAATCATTTATCAAGTCCACTTTCCTTCTTTTTCTCCATAATCCTTAATTCCCTGACTGATCAAGAACCTCTTTATCTCAGCCTTAAATATACACGAGGACTCTGCCCCCACAGCTCTCTGTGACCAGCAGTTCACAACCGTCTGAGAGAAGAAACTTCCCCTCAGCTCAGTTTTAAATCGGTGACCCTTTATTCTGGGCTGTGCCCCTGGTTCTAGACTATTCCATGAGGGGAAACATCCTCTCATCATTGACCTTATCAAGACCGTTAAGAATATAGAACATAGAATGTTACAGCACAGTACAGGCCCTTCGGCCCTCGATGTTATGCCGACCTGTGAAACCAATCTGAAGCCCATCTAACCTACACTATTCCATTCTCATCCATATACCTATCCAATGACCATTTAAATGCCCTTAAGGTTGGCGAGTCTACTACTGTTGAAGGCAGTGCGTTCCATACTCCTACGACTCTCTGAGCAAAGAAACTACCTCTGACATTTGTTCCAAATCTATTGCCCCTCAATGTAAAGCTATGTCCCCTCGTGTTAGCCATCATCATCTGAGGGAAAAGGCTCTCACTGCCCACCCTATCTAACCCGATTATCTTATATGTCTCAATTAAGTCACCTCTCAACCATCTTCTCTCTAATGAAAGCAGCCTCAAGTCTCTCAGCCTTTCCTCATAAGACCTTCCCTCCAGACCAGGCAACATTCTGTAAATCTCCTCTGAACACTTTCCAAAGCTGCCACATCTTCCCTATAACGTAATATGTTTCACTAAAGGTCACCTCACATTCGTAGGAACCCAAGTGAACAGAGTCCCAATCTGTTTAATCTTTGTTGATAAGACAATCCCACCATACCGGAGATCATCCGAATGAAGCTTCTCTGAACTGCCCGTAAGGAAATGATTTCATTCCTTAAACAGCTGTCTGCATCCCCATACAGGAGACGGCCTAGGAGATGGTGGGGCCAGAGTTAACGAGTCAGAGAGTCCAACTGTATAGAAAAGACCTTTTGAACCAACGTCTCTGTGCTAATCATCAAGCACCTATCTATTCTCGTCCCATTTTCCTGCACTATAACCAGCATCTAATGGTGTAATTATAATCCAGGCAAATGTTATTGGTTCAAATCCCACCATGAAAACTGGTGGAATTAGGCTTCAGAAAAAAAAAAATCAGGAATAAGGAGCTAGCCTGATGGTGACCATGTAGCCACTGTGTAGAAGTCCATCTTGTTTGCTAATGTCCTTCAGGGAAGAAAATCTGCTGGTGTGACTCAAACTCCTCAGCACCAGGTTAGCTCCCAACTGCCTGATAAACGCTGGTCAAGGTGGCCATGTTCATATCCCATGATTAACAAATAAGTAAAGCTTCCTTCCAAACACTCATTGTGTAGAAATGTAGTCCCTATCGTCTCAAATTAGCTGCTGAAAAAAATATTGACGTGCGTTCAGTTCGCTGAGATGAAAGAAGCAAGCAGGAAAGCAGTATCTTTGGAGTGGGCTATCACAGGAACTATCATTCAGACGGGATGTAAGACTGAGTCTTCTCTGACCTGACAGATGGATATTTAACATCTCTGGGCAATATTTCTAAATAAAAGGCAGGAACTTCCCCTGATGTCCTGATCACTGATCCTTCCATCAACATCGCTGCCAAAGATAATCTAGTCATTGTTTTTTTGGGATCTTCTAGAGATAAATTGACTGCTCGATATTTCTTCCATTTAAATGGTGACTGACAGCTGAATTATCCCAGCCACTGAAAGACATGGACATTGGTGTGTAGCAGGAAGGAAATCTGAGAGCAAAAGCAATCATTTTCCAATCAAATCTTGAACACTTAGACAACATTCTTGTTAATGAGCAGCAAGAGAGCTATTGGCACGTTTCAGCATGCATTAGTATTTCGTTCAATGGTATCTCACCTTGTGGTTATATAGTTTCCCATTCTTCAAATCTGCAGGATAGAAGGATAGAAACTAAGAGCAAGAGAAACTATGGAGCATTTGGCCCTTCAAGTCTGCTCCATACTCAACATGATCATGGCTGATCTTCCACAAATCACTCGCTTATTCCGACTTTCTCCCATACCCCTTTTATCCCTTCAACCCAAAAAACTCTATCTAATTCCTTCTTTGAAGCAATCATTGTTTTGCACACGCTCACCAGACTCTGGCTTCTCTGGATCTCCATTTCGGACAACAGACACCAAGAGCTGAAAGCACGCCTCAGAGCAGCGACTGAATGGCTGCCTCACATTCACTGCTATCCCTACCCCAGCAAAACTCACACCCTCACACATACACAAACACTCACACACTGTCTTACAAAAACACACTGTCTCACACACACAGTCACACATAGACATTCACACACACTCAGACACTCACACATACATGCACACATACACACAATCACACATACTCACACACAAACTCACACTCACACATATTCTATCTCTCTCTCTCACACACATACAAACACACAAAGTCTCTCACATATACACACATGCACACTACAGTCAGATGCCTTATGAACATGTTAACAAAGAAATCTTTCTGCTTTGATTACTCTACAGAGTGCTCAAACAAGGCATTTTCCCTTCAAGGGCATTGACAGTCACAGGAAAGGCCTGTATTTATTACCCAATTCTAATGTCATTTGGAATGGGCTTCTTGTTCGGCCAACCCAGAGTTAACCGCGGGGTCTGGAGTCTCATGTCAGCCATGTAAGGGTGGCGGGTTCCCTTCTTAAAGAACATTCGTTAATGAGATAGGTTTTTTAGTTTCATTGCCATCCTTACTGAGACTCGTTTTGCCTACCTAATTCGAATTATTTAAATTCAAGTTTCAGCAGCTTCTGTTGCCAGAGTTAGAACATTGTCCTGACGTCGTTATCGAGTATAGAGTCCTACAGCACAGACACAGGCCACTTGGCCCAAACTGGTCCATGCCGACCAAAACAACCGTCCACGCTAACCCCATTTCCCTGCACTTGGCCCATATCCTTACAATCCTTTCCTATCCATGTATTTGTTCAAATGCCTTTTAAATGTTGTTAATGTACCCACCTCAACCACTTCCACTGGCAGCTCATTCCATGTGTACCACCCCCTGTGTAAATTCGTTGCCCCTAAAGTTCCCTTAAGCCTTCTAGCCCTTGATTCCCCAACCCTGGGAAAAAAGACTGAGTGCATTTATCCTATCCATGCCTCTCATGATCTTATACACCTCTATCAGATCCCCTCTCAGTCTCCTACACTCAAAAGAAAAAAAAGTCCTAGCTTGGCCAACCTCTCCCATTGAGTCCTGACAACATCCTTGTGAATTTCCTCTGCACTTTTTCCAGTTTAATAACATCCTTCCAATAGCAAGGTGACTAAAACTGAACACAATACTCCAAGTGCGGCCTCACTAAAGTTCTGTATTGCTGCAACATAACTGCCCAACTTCTGTACTCAGTACCCTGACAGATGAAGGCCAGTGTGCCAAAATCCTTCTTCACTGCCCTGTCTACCTGGGACTCCACTTTCAGAGAAAAATGCACCTGAACCCCAAGATCCCTCTGTTCCACTACACTCCTGAAGGCCCGACCTTTCACCATTAAACTCTGACTTTGACTTGACTTTCCAAAATGCACACGTATCTATATTAAAATCCATTTGCCATTTCTCGGCCCACTTCCCCAGCTCATCAAGGTCCTGCTGCAATTTCTGATAGCCTTCTTCTACAACTGCCTGTTGTAGTGTCATCAGCAAACTTACTAATCATGCCTTGTCCATTCTCATCCAAATTATTGATACAGATAACAAACAGTAATGGGCCCAGCACTGACCCCTGAGGCACTCCACTAGTCACAATCTGACAAGCATCCTTCCACTATTACCCTGTTTCCTATCATCAAACCAATTGTGTATCCAATTTGCCAGCCCCCCTGGATTCCATGCGATCTAATCTTCCAGAGCAGCCTACCATGTGGAACATTATCAAAGGCCTTACTGGAATCCATATGGATGACATCCCACCCTGCCCTCATCAATCTTCCTGGTAACTTTACTAGACTGATGATGTTACTATTATGTAACTGCATTTGTAAACTGTGGTATAAAAGAACTAGACTTTCCTAGTCTCCTCTCCCACCACCACCCCCAACCCCACCACCAACTCTCCCCCACACACCCCCCCCACACCCACCCCTCCCCAACCACACACACACACACAATACTTTGGCCTCTTTTGGAAATGGCACACCCACAGATTCCCTTCCGAGGGGGACAGTTTCTACTGGGTTTATCTGGTCAATAATCTGGCAGAACAGTTCACCAAACCTTTTGTGGAATCCACCCAACTCTCATTCTGCTCCTTTCCAAGAGATTATTTTACAAAGGAGTGGTTTGAAAATTACTTCGCAAGAATTCCTGTCTTGAACAACTCACAAACACTTGAAAGAAAATACTGATTAAAATTGCTTGCCCTCTATTTAACAAGTGTCCACAATCTCATATCAGGCCCATTAACTGTGAATTGCTCATAATTAGCGGCTCTCCTGACAGTAGAACTGGAATGGAGACTGAATGTGTGGTGAACATATTTAAATATAAGGTGCACACCCAATGCTTTAAGGTCAATGTTTTGGGAAGATAAAGACAGCATTTATTTAAAATGTATTTATTGTGCTGGTTGCAATGGAAATGACAAAGCTGGTGAGAAAAGCTTTAGATTAGATTCCCTACAGTGTGGAACAGGCCCTTCGGCCCAACCAGTCCACACCAACCCTCCGAAGAGTAACCCCCCCCCAGACCCAATCCCCGCTGACTAATGCACCTAACACTATGGGCAATTTAGCATGGCCAATTCACCTGACCTCTACATCTTTGGATTGTGGGAGGAAACTGGAGCATCCAGAGGAAACCCACGCAGACACGGGGAGAATGTGCAAACTCCACACAGACAGTCGCTCAAGGCTGGAATCGGACCTGGGACCTGGTGCTGTGAGGCAGCAGTGCTAACCACTGAGCACCTTAGTCACGATTTTTTTCTTATTGACAAATGCCTCGGGCAAAATATGTGCCTTTCACTGAGCAAACATACTCTGAATCAAATTTATCAAACCCATATTATCATAAACCCTTTGAGAAAAGCCACTATTAAGGCCTGAATCGTAAGAAACATGACAAACAGAAATTGTTTCTAATCCTTTCTAAGACTCCTGCTAGTCACTTGGGTCTCAGAGGAACACACTGAGAGGCTGGTTGCTAGGATTTACCAACACCATTGACGTGCAGGTTTTCTCCTTACCGGATTAGTGATCATTAACGTTCTGGGCGAAGGAACTGAGGGCGTTATTGCTACATTTGCAAATGGCACAAAGATAGGTGGAGGGGCAGGGGCACGTGTTGAAGAAGCAGGGAGGCTGCAGAAGGACTTGGACTGACCAGGAGAGTGTGTGAAGAAGTGGCAGATGGCATACAATGTGCGGAATTGTGAGGTTAAGCACTTTGGTCAGGAGAATACGGGCATAGATTATTTTCTAAACAGGGAAAGGCTTCAGAAATCTGAAGCACAAAGGGACTTAGGAATCCTCATTCAGGATTCTCTTAAGGTTAGCGTATATTCAGTTGACAGTTAGAAAGGCAAATGCAATGTCAGCATTCATTTCAAGAGGGCTGGAATACCAGAGCAGAGGTGCACAGCTGAGGCTGTGGTCAAACAGTATTTTGATTTTCAAACACCAACTAGCCACGAAATGACACGACCAGCTATCCTTAGTAGCTACACACGCAGATGACAAGCAACATGAGTTCGACTGGGACAACACTACTATTATAGGACAAGCCAAACAGAGAACAGCCAGGGAATTCCTAGAGGCATGGCACTTATCCACAGATTCTATTGACAAACACATCGACCTGGACCCAATATACCGGCCACTACAGCGGACAGCTGGAACTGACAACCGGAAGCGGCAGAGACAAACCACTATAAATGCCAGAGGAAAGATCACAGAAGCGCTTCACAGGAGGCTCCCAAGCACTGAGGATGTCACCTAGACAGGGGACGAAACGTCTGCAACACAAATTCCCAGCTCGACGAACAGAACCACAACAGTATTTGGATTATTGCGAGCAGTTTTGGGTCTAACATCGAGTGAAGGATAGGCTGGTCTTGGAGGGAGTCCAGGAGAGGTTTACAAGAATAATCCCAAGGAGGAAGAGCTTGATATATGAGGAGCGGTTGAGATCACTGGGCCTGTACTGGATGGAGGTTAGAAGGATGAGGGGGGGATCTGATTGAAACCTACATCATACTGAGAGGCCTGGACAGAGTGGACATGGAGAAGATGTTTCCACAAATAGGAGAGATTAGGACCCAAGGGCACAGCCTCAGAGTGAAAAGATCCTTTAATTTCTTCAGCCAGAGCGTGGGGAATCTGTGGAGCTCAGTGCCACAGAGGGCTGTGGAGGCCAGGTCATTGAGTGTATTTAAGCCAGAGACCGATGGGTTCTTGATTGGTCAGGGAGAAGGGAGGAAGAATGAGGTTGACAAACATATCAGCCATGTTGGAGGAGAAAGTGAGGTCTGCAGATGCTGGAGATCAGAGATGGAAATGTGTTGCTGGAAAAGCGCAGCAGGTCAGGCAGCATCCAGGGAACAGGAGAATCGACGTTTCGGGCATTAGCCCTTCTTCACGAATGAGGAAAGTTGGTCCAGCAGGCTAAGATAAAAGATAGGGAGGAGGGACTTGGGGGAGGGGCGTCGGAAATGTGATAGGTGGAAAGAGGTCAAGGTGAGGGTGATAGGTCAGACTGGGGTGGGGGCGGAGAGGTCGGGAAGAAGATTGCAGGTTAGGAAGGCGGTGCTGAATTCGATGGATTTGACTGAGACAGGCTGGGGGGAGGGGAAATGAGGAAACTGGTGAAATCTGAGTTCATCCCTTGTGGTTGGAGGGTTCCTAGCCGGAAGATGAGGCGTTCTTCCTCCAACCGTCGTTTCGCTGTGGTCTGACGATGGAGGAGTCCAAAGACCTGCATATCCTTGGTGGAGTGGGAGGGGGAATTGAAATGTTGAGCTACAGGGTGGTTGGGTTGGTTGGTCCGGGTGTCCCAGAGGTGTTCCCTGAAACGCTCCGCAAGTAGGCGGCCCGTCTCCCCAATATAGAGGAGGCCACATCGGGTGCAAAGGATGCAATAGATGATATGTGTGGAGGTACAGGTGAATCTGTGGCGGATATGGAAGTTTCCCTGAAACGCTCCACAAGTAGGCGGCCCGTCTCCCCAATATAGAGGATTCCCTGAAACGCTCCGCAAGTAGGCGGCCCGTCTCCCCAATATAGAGGATTCCCTGAAACGCTCCGCAAGTAGGCGGCCCGTCTCCCCAATATAGAGGATTCCCTGAAATGCTCTGCAAGTAGGCGGCCCGTCTCCCTGGTGAGCCAGACTCGATAGGCTAAATGGCCTAATTCTACTCCTATATATTATGGTCTTATGACCTAATGAGGGCAACTCTGGAAATGCATGTTTCAATTTGTAGATCGCTGAGTGAGAGATGCTGAAAACCTGAGAATTGTGAACAGGAGTCACACAGGACTTGAAATAGTAACTCCGTCTCTCTCTTACTCTCTCTACAAATGCTGCCAATCCTGCTGAGTTTCTCCAAGCATTGTCTGTGTTTTTGTTCCAGATTTCCAACATCTGCAGCATTTTGCTTTAATTACACTTTCAAGTGTTATGTGAAATACTTTGAGACACTTTGGAATAATAACGTGTTACATACGTGCAAGGATTGCTTTTAAAGCTGTGTCAGAAGTTACTTTAACACAGGGATCACCAGACTTGGCTGGGGGTGATAATCAATAGGCAAAGGGTGTTGTCGAAGTTTTTCAATGAGACTATGTAATGCCAGAGGGGACATACCTTTGGAGGTCAGTGATTGTCAAGATGCTTTTCCTGTTTCAACATGTTACTCATTTTATTTGACTCCCTTAAGAGATTAAATAAATTTTGAAGCATCCATAATAGTGCTTTGGATGAGCCTAATACATGAGCTAAGCTGCCTTTTCTCATTCCATGTACTCCTAGGAGCTGTCAGTTAAACGGTTACAATATGAGCCAACAGTCAATGAGGATATTAAGAACATGGATAAAGATTTCGTAGCCTCCTACAATCAGGATCAGCTGCTCTGCTCTTGATTCTTTTCACTTTCTGGCTTTAAATTCGATTGCGTCAGCTGACACATGGAATATTTGTACAGAAGCCAACTCACTCACCCAGAATTAGTTATAGTTATTTTTACTCATCTTGGTTGTTCTCAGCATCGTGCTAAAAAGAAACGACTTTCTCAGAAACATCTCACTGTTGATGTAATTAATGGGGCCAGTGTTAATGAGTTGGATCCAGCTGTTTCTTTAACATTTTTACTGCTTCATGCCATTCTTAATTCTAGCATCCTGTCCAATCTTCCACTTTTAACTTCCGTAAACGAGAGGTTGTCCAAATCTCCGCTCTGCATGTCCAAACTTCTCCAACATCAGCCTCTTGTGCATTTCCAGGGATAATTGTTGAACTAAGGATGGCTGTGCCTCACCCCCAAGCTCTGGAATATCCCCCCAATTCCTTCCGACTTCTTTAAGTATTCCCACCACATTCAGTTTTGTATTTCTTTATTCTTTCCTGGGATGTGCCAGTCGCTGACCCAGCCATTTATTGCCCCTCTCTAATTGCCCCTGAGAAGGTGGTGAACTGCTTGTAGATCCACACTGCGGTTAGGGAGTTAATTGTAGAATTTTGACCCAGTGACCAAAGTCAGGATGGTGAGTGGCTCGGAGAGGAACTTGCAAGGGGTGGTGTTCTCATGTATCTGCTGCTCCTGTCCATCTAGCTGGAAGTGGTCGTGGGTTTGCAAAGTGCTGTCTAAGGATTTATGTTTTATGATCAATGTTGCTGCAACTAGCTTTAGAATTCAATACTTATTGATTTAATTTAAATTCTACCAACTGCAGTGAAGGAATTTGGACCTGTCCCAAGAATATTACCCTCAGCCAATGGATCCTAGTTCATTGACATTACCAGCATATCACCATCTTTCCATATCTGACCAACCATCTCCTTATGAAGTCTCAGACTCTTTTTATAATGCTTCTGTAAAGCACATCAGACCATTTCATGACATTGAAGGCACTTTATAAACATAAGTTGTTCTTGTTGCTAACTTGTACACCACAAGATCCAACCTAATGTTTGGATGTTGTATTAGTACAAATTCAAGTCAATCATATTTATTACAATTCTATCATAAAGTCCCAAACATCATTGTAAAAACTATTCAGGTCTATGTTGATACAATGGAGATATCAAAAGTCAGTTTTCCCACATTGTAAGTTATGAGTTGTAGTAAATCAATTTTGTTATTCACATGCATTTGTTGGGCAGGTTGTAATTCTAAGTAAAAACTACAGGATGTACAGCTTTATAAATCAATTTATCTCATTCAGAATCTTTACCCAGCCATTGAATCTCCAGCGTGAAGTGTTTGAGTCAGTAATTTTAAAATGTGGAGTTCCACCCATGGGTAACAAAGCAATAAAAAGCAAGCATCTTCCAAGCGTCTCCAGAACAGCGGCTTGCACTTTAAGATTGAAAAAGAGCCAGTCATGTGAACAAAAGCTACAGCTGCCATTCCCAGTAAACATTGCTCTGGCAGAGGTCCCATCCTTTTGGATGAAAGCTGCCTTTTCAGGTGGCCCTGACAGATCCGATTTGAAAAGAGGGTTCTCTTCCCAGTGTTCCCGGGGAATGGTCCTCCTTTAATCAATAGCAAACATGTCTTTCTCTCACCTGTCATTTAAAAAAACTCTTGGTGCATGTACAGCACTTGCCAGTCATGTTGGCCTGCACAAGAATAAATATACAGCAAAACCAACTAATTTGATAGGCAAATTCCCAAGACTTTTCCTGTGAATGGTATAAGGAGCTATATGAATACAATTATTATCTTGTTGAATATAATTACATAAAATGTACAACAAGGACATTAAATCCATGAACCACTCCATCCTCCTCCCGAACATCTTCACTTAATATCATACTTATTCCTTTTCCTCATGTGTTCACCTGGCTTCCATAGGAACTGGAGTAGGCCATTCAGCCCATCAAATCTGCCCTACCATTTAATACAATCAAGCCTGATTGAACACTTCAATACCTTTCATACACCCCAAACCCATAACCCTGTACACCAGTGGGCATCGGAATTCTATCAATTTCTACCTTCAACATACTTAATGCCTGAGCTTCCTCAGCTCTCAATGGTAGAGAATTCTAAAGACTCACAACCCTCTGAGGAGAAATTCTCTTCTCTTTAAATTGTGTCCTCCCGGATGTAGATTGCACAAGGTTAGACGATCGTCATGCGACTCTGACACCTATCGTGTTATTCCAGCCATTTGGTTTGTCTCCAGCACCATTTTAGTTTTGACTTTTTGTAATTATCTCTCTGTCTTAATTAATCAGATCAAAGGTCAACTCATCACGTGCTATTCAGCTGTTAACACTTTATTCACACTGTCTGACACTTTTGATCTCCTGCAGAGACTTGTTCTTCAGTTTGTCGACACTCTACTTTGTATTTATCTCTTAATATTCTTAACTATCTGGAATTATCTTACCATTATCTCTCCGTCTATATATTCTGTACCTGTGCACTTCCCTCCACTTTACCCGATGAAGGAGCAGCACTCCGAAAGCTTGTGATTTTATATAGAGCTATTGGACTGTAATCTGGTGATGTGTGACATCTGACATTGTCCACCCTACTCCGATACCACCATTTCCACATCGTAGATTCCACAAACAGGGGAAATGTCTTACCTCATCTACCTTGTCTTTCCCTTTAAGCATTTTGTGGGTTTCAATGAGATTACCTCTCATTCTTCTAAAGTCTAGAGCATACAGGTTCAGTTGGCCCAATCTCTCTTCTTGCGACAGTCCCACCACTCCCTCTGGAGATCCTCCATTGCACTCCCTCAATGGCAGTAATATCTTCCCTTAGATAAGGAGACAAAAACTGCGTGCAGTGCTCCAAGTGTGGTCTAACCAAGCCCCTGTACAACCAAAACAAAACTTAACTGCTTTACTGTTCTGAAGAAAGGTCACTCAACCTGAAACGTTGACTCTACTTTCTCTCCACAGAAGCTGCCAGACCTGCTTCTGTCCTGCTTTTCCAGCAATTTCTGTTTTTGTTTCTGATTTCCAGTATCCGCAATTCTTTTGGTTTCATTATTCACTGCTCCAATACTCAAATCCCCTTGCAGTAAAGGCTAACCTTCCATTTGCCTTCCCACTAGCTGAATTACTGGCATGGTTGCCATCAGTGACCAAGGCACCCAGCTTCCCATTGTACATCAGCTCCTTTCAACCTCTCACTGTTTAAGAAATGCTCCAGACACCTGTTTCTCTGATCAAAGTGGCTAACCTCACATATTTCCACATTATATTCCATCTGCTCTGTGCTTGCCCATTCATTAAACCTATCCAAATCCTTCTGAAACTGTTTTACATCTTCCTCTTAACACACATTCTCACTTAGCTTTGCAGCATCTGCAAATTTGGAAATATTCCATATGGTCCTTAATTCATTGATTAATATTGTGAACAGCTGGGGCCCAAGTACTGATCCTTGTGGTGCCCCACTAGTCAGTCTGACAGTGTGAGAATGACCCACGTATTCCTACCCTCTGTTTTCTGTTTGTTAGCCAATTATTAATGCTTGCCACTAGGTAACCTCCTATTCCATACATTCCTCCAGTCTCCTGTGAACGTTCTGAAGGTCTGGGTGCACTATACTTGAGTACAAACATAATATTCATTTCAAGGTAGGTGATGGCCGAGTGGAATTATCGCTGGACTGTTAATGTTCCGGGGATCTTGTGTTTGAATGCTGCCATGGCAGATGGTGGAATTTGGATCCCATTTAACAAAACAATCTGAAATTAAGAGTCTAATGATGACCATAAATCCTTTGTTGATTGTTGGAAAACTCCATATGGTTTACTAATGTCCTTTAGGGAAGGAAACTTCCATCCTAAGCTGGACTGGCCTAAATGTAACTCAAGATCCACTGCCATGTGGTTGCCCTCTGGGCACTTAGGGATGGATAATAAATGCTGCCGAGCCAGTGATGCATTCAACCTGTGAATGAATAAAGAAGAAAAAAAATTCTTGCGGTTCTTTACCTTTATTCACTTTCCTGGTCTATACAAATCTTCAAAACAAAGGATATGCCTGACTGAGGAATTAATTAGATTAGATTCCATACACTAGGGAAACAGGCCATTTGGCCCAACAAGTCCACATCAACCCACCCAGACCCATTTCCTTACCCCATATTTCCCCCTGACTAACACACCTAGCACTATGGGCAATTTAACATGGCCAATTTATCTGGCCTGCATATCTTTGGATTATGGGAGGAAACCGGAGCAAACGCACACAGACGCAGAGAGAATGTGCAAACTCCACACAGGCAGTTACCTGAAGCAGGAATCAAACCTGGTGCTGTGAGGCAACAGTGCTAACCACTGAGCCACAATGCCAGCCCTTAACAGCATTAGCACAAATATTACCAAAACAATATGAGAGAATTCTTTATCTTAGGAGTTTAGACTTCCCCATTACCAATCCCTTTCTCCTGTGCCTTGTCATTTCTCTATTTAATCACTTGTACCTTACACTCTATTACAGAACTTACCTTTGTCATTTCTTCCATGCCCCTCCCCATTTCCCTACTTCTGTACTTGCTTAAAACCTGTTATAGCTCTCATTTTTGACAAAATATTCAATGATCTGAAATGTTTGTTCTGTTCCTCTCTCCACAGATGTTACATGACCTGTTAAGTACTTCCATAATTTTTCATCATGACTGGAAGCATCTCTTCTATATCGAACCTTTCAGACCCTTCCGTAACCATTAAGACCCCAACATTGTCCCTTAGTCTACACTTCTTCAAATGGCAGAACCCTACTGTCCTGCTTTTTAGTATGTTGCATTTAGATGGCAGCCATCAATCTGTTAGACTATAACCTGGTGTTGTGTGCTTTTTAACTTTGTCCACCTCAGTCCAACACCGGCTCCTCCACATCATCACTCAGTCAATCACACCCTTGTGCCTGGGTTCAGCTGCAAATCAAGAAATTGAATACAAATTGCCCAGGTGACACTCCAGTGAAGGACTGAGGCAGTGCTACTCTGCCAGAGAAGCTGTTGTTTAGATGGGAGGTGTATACTCATGTTGAGAGCATGGTGCTGGAAAAGCACAGAAGGTCAAGCAGCAGCTAAGGGGCAGGAAAATCGACATTTCGGGCATAAGCCCTTTCTCATGAAGTGCTTATGCCCGAAACATCGATTCTCCTGCGCCTCGGGTGCTGCCTGACCTGCTGTACTTTTCCAGAACCACACTCTCGACCCTGATCTCCAATATCTGCAGTCCACACTTTCTCCTAAGTGTAAACCAGGACCCAGTTTGTCCACTCAGCCAGATATAAAGATTCCCTGACACTATCCTCCCAGCCTTGTGAATCCTGAGGAGAAGCCCCACATAGACTGGAGTCAAGGCCCCACGCGATTGGAGTCAACACCCCACATGGTTTAGAGTCAAGGCCCCACGTGGATTGGAGTCAAGGCCCCACACAGATTGGAGACAAGGCCCCACGCGGATTGGAGTCAAGGCCCTACGTGATTGGAGTCAAGGCCCCACGCAGATTGGAGACAAGGCCCCACGTGGATTGGAGTCAAGGCCCCACGCGGATTGGAGTCAAGGCCCTACGTGATTGGAGTCAAGGCCCCACGCAGATTGGAGCCAAGGCCCCACGTGGATTGGAGTCAAGGCCCCACGCAGATTGGAGACAAGGCCCCACGCGGATTGGAGTCAAGGCCCCACGCGGATTGGAGACAAGGCCCCACGCGGATTGGAGACAAGGCCCCACGCAGATTGGAGTCAAGGCCCCACGCGGATTGGAGTCAAGGCCCCACGCAGATTGGAGTCAAGGCCCCACGCAGATTGGAGTCAAGGCCCCACGTGGATTGGAGTCAAGGTGCCACCGTAGTCTGGGTTGGAAGACTGTTGTACTGAACTTTTTTTTCACCATTTTATAATCGATTCCTACAATCTGCAATGGCTAGACCTTTTTACTTCTCTATTTTTCCCAGACCTGGCAGTGAAGAAGCTGTAGCTGGGCAGCTTTTGTGTAAGATGGTGCCATAAGTGGCGACTTGTAAATGTTTCACTGCACTCATTCTAATTCTTATTCTAAAGAATAGAAAGGAAAGAAAGAGCAGGAGTGTCCTGGCTAATCATAATCTGTCAATCGATGCCATGAAATAATGATTAAACAGTCATTGTCACAGAGCTGCTCGGGAGAGCTGGAAAGACACAATTTGGCAGCTGCACCTTCTCCATTACAACAATGACAGCACACTGAAGGTACTGCATTGATTGTTTGAAACGTCCATCGATTGGGAAAGGCGCTGCACAAATGCAACTCTTTATTTTTCTTTTTAGTCTTTGTCGTGAACAACAAACATATAAAGGGACTTGCCAGATTTGCTAAGGCTAATTGACAGGAAGACCTGCTGGCTTTCCCCCCCACCCACCCCCAGCACCCTCGCCTCTCCCAGCATTCATGAGTCCATTCTGTTTACTCTGGGGATGTTGCAAGTTGCATGTGAACCAGTGCCTTACACCCCACTGACTGCAAGATAAAAGCAGCTAAAGTGAGGAAACTGAGAAAGGCCTTTCAGCACCCCCATGACCCCAAGATTTTGTTTAATGTTAACTTCCGTTACTGGTTTATGTCACAGGATTGCTTCCATATGGGAATTTTGCTGCTATTATACAGCCCAGTGCGTTACACAATTATTCCAGTCTTGGCGCACTTAAAGCCCACAAATACTTTGAATCTGTCACCAATATCCTGTATTTGAACTGAAGGACTGGAGCGTGACTACAAAAGGTAACCAGGCTGTCGAAAGAATGTCAAGTATTTTTATGAACTTGATACACAGCTACCTGATCTGGACCCACGGTGCCAATGGGAATGCTGAGAAAAGAGAGGCACACCACTCACTCCTAAATAACACAGCTACTGTCTCAGCAATCTCCTTTTGCTGCATTTTGTTCTGTTCAAATCAGGAGCTGATGCAATACTGAAGGTTGGATAATGTCAGGAGAGTTGGTTATTCAAACTAAAAGTGAAGAACTTACCAAGTTTGAGAATCCCATCAGGGAGCTAACTCAGGTAGGGTGTGCTATAATCCCACCCAATGGGCACAGGCTGGTTATTCAAGGACTGGAGACTTTAACCGGGCCAATTGGATTCTGACCGGCCATGCATATTTCTCAGCAGGTCATCTGATAACTAGAACAATTCCCACCCCTCCCTTCTCTCTCTCTTTCTGATTAGCAAGCATCTTAAACATGTTTTACTGAGGAAGCTCTCATCACGCTGCAATAACTCTGTACAGGCTGATAGCCCATCATCAAGTCACCCTTTGTTTACACCTGCAGAGTAAATGGGCTCTGACCAGCCAGCTCAAAGCTAGGCCCTAGTCCGAGGAGACTTCCTGAATCTCCTATTTCTATCTGTCAGCCAGGGCTCCCTGTTGACCCCAGGTTAACAACACCAATTATAATGTCATTGTCAATGAGATCCACATGTCCCTGGTTCCAATCATTACATATGTTTTCATTAACAATCAAATCTATGGTTCCATCATACTCCAGACTGAACTCCCATATGATATTATCTAGAAATCTCCTGGCCATATCCTGACTTGTAGCTAGTCCTTTTCCTGTAATCAGTCATGGGGCTTGGGTTCTGCAGGCTGGGCCAGCATTTATTGCCCACATTCCAAGAATCCATGTTCCCTCACATCGGGGTGTCCAGTGAGCTTTACCTCCCACTCAAGTAACATTTGACTTTGAAGCCAATCATACTCCACCTTCCTCACTGGAATTCCCTGCCCATGATATCCACCATGGAATCAAATCCCAAAAAAATCACAGAAAGTGCTGGAGAAGCTCAGCAGTTCTGGCTATATCTGTGGAGAGAGAGAGAAATGTTTCCAGGCAGTGGATGTAATGTATTTAGATATTCAGATAAGGTGCTACACATTAGGTTACTTAATAAGATCAGAGCCCATGGGTGTTGGGGGACACATTTTTTGGATAAAGGTTGGAACAAGTCACTGCAGATGCTGGATTCTGTACTGAAAACAACAAATGCTGGAGATCACAGCAGGTCAGGCAGCATCCACGGAGAGAGAGAGAGAGAGAGCAAGCTTACATTTCAAATTTAGATAGTCCTTCATCAGAGCTGAAACAAGGTGTGGAAAGGGCAGCATTTATGTTATGGATTGGGACGGATGGTGTGGAGGTAGTGGGTGTAAGGTGCTGATGGAGGAAATATGGTGATAGTTCCAATGAAGTGATTGATGCTGTGACTCCGGCCAGACTGGGACGGATAGTAAGTAGAATGGGTAAGTCTCACACCGTGTCTCAGAAGATTCAAAGATGAAGTCTCCTTTGGCACAGAAACCAAGGGTGAAGTTTCAGTGCTGTACTGAGGGAGTGGAAATGTCAAAGTGTGCACCCATCAAATACTCTCAGGAAGACGTAGGAAATCCTTTGGTGTTACTTTGAAGAAGACCAGGGTAGATAGCCTTCATCAAAAAATAGCATCGAGAATATTGGAGAAACTTAGCAGGTCTGGCAGAATCTGTGCAGAGAGAAAAACAGAGGTAATTTCAAGTTCAACATGATTCTTTCAAAACTCACCAGAAACAAAGTGTTGACTCTGTTTCTCTCTCCACAGACGCTGCCTGATATGCTGAGCTTCTCCATGTTCTCTGCATTGGTTTTGGATTTCCAAGTTCTGCATTGTTTTGCCGTTATTCAGTATATGTAGTCCCCAGTCAAGTCCCAAAACGACACAGACAGGCAATGATTATCGTGTTGTTTCTGGGAGTATGCACTGTGTAAATTGATAGCCAGGTTTTTGCCGTATGACCAGTGGCTACTGTTTGAGATGATTTGGAGGAGCTAGTGTTGGACTGGGGTGTATAACGTTGAAAATCACACAACACCAGGTTATAGTCCAACAGGTTTATTTGGAAGCGCTAGCTTTCGGAGTGCTGCTCCTTCATCGGGTGGTTGTGAAGCAGGATCCTGTGAATTGCTCCGAAAGCGAGTGCCTTCAAATAAACCTATTGGACTATAACCTGGTGTTGTGTGATTTTTAACTACTGTTTGAGAAGTTTTCATTGGCTGTAGGTGCTTTGGGACTTCCTGTGGGTGTGACAGACATCACAATCTGCATGTTTTCATTTCCTTGGGTAGTCCAGTTCAGAAACAGATGGGACCAGTAACAAACAGGTCAGACCCTCGGACCTTGCTGTGTTAATCAATTCAGTCATGATTGATTTGCCTATCAGTCCCTTTTGCCTGCCTTAGCTTCAAGTCCCTTCACATATTTATCCCACAAAAAGCCACCTCAGTGTAATTTGACTAATTAACCCTTTTGACAGGACAGACTGTGAGATGTCAACCATCATTTGTGTAACAAAGTCAGAAGTCACATGACACCAGGTTATAGTCCAACAGGTTTGTTTGAAAGCTTGTGATTTCAAAAAATACCCATTGGACTATTATCTGGTGTCAAGTGACTTAAGACTTTTCTCTCCCCCCCCCCCCCCCCCCCCTCCAATTCCAATACCAGCACCTCCACACCATGACATTCTTTGTGTGAAAATGTACTTTCCAATTTCTCTCCTAAACTCGGGAGGTCTAATTTTAAGATTATATCCTCTTATTTGTGATGCCTCCACCAGAGGAACTAGTTTCTCAGAATCATTATACCTTATATTTAGTGGTCTGGTGATTTTTAAATTAATACCTGCTTACAATGGGCAGACATTAACTGAATGAGAAGTTTATCATCTGCTGATTGTTACAATTCCATAGCAAATGATACACATGAGAAAAAGAACAGAAAGCTGGAATGTGGTAAAAAATTTAACCAACACTTGTATCAGTTGGGAATATTGTGCTCTCTTAATTGGAAGGTTACTTCTCTCACTGCAACCCCATCCCACTCTCTGACTTGATGGTCTGTTATAGATTCACTCCCCAATCTGATGCTGAGGGAAGGCTGCAATGTCAGAGGTTCTGTTGAACAAAGGTACCAGTGTCTCCCCTAAACTTTCCTGATCGTGTCGTAACATAAGTATTCTAATGTAAGCTTAGCACAAATCAACCTCCTTAAAAAAGAATTCAATGGTCAAATGCTTTAATGACTGGGATGCGTAGAAGAATTTAGAAAGTATGTTGAAAGATGTCCTGGTTAGATTATTTCAGTAATGGGGAGGGGATGGCTGAGATGACTGTTAATCCAGAGACCCACATATTGTCACGGGGACCCGGGTCCAAATTTCCACACAGCAAGGGGTGAATTAAGTAAATATTTGGAATTAAGAAGCTAATGATGACCATGAATCCATTGTCAGAAAAATCCATCTGGGTCACTAATGCCCTTTAGGGAAGGAAACTGCCATCCTTACCTGGTCTGGCCTACAGCAATGTGGGTGACTCTTAACTGCCCTGTGGGTAATTAAGGATGGGTACTAAGTGTTGGCCTAAGCAGCGATGCTCTCATCCCATGAAATAATTATAAAAAGGTTCCTGGTAAATAAATTGGAAGAGGGCACTGGGATTTTATAGAATCATATATAATCATAAAATGTTACAGTACAGAAGGAGGCCATTTTACCCATAGCGTCTGTACTAGCTTCTGAAAGAGCTACCCAGCCAGTCCCATTCTCCAGCCTATCCCCTTGGCCCTCGAAATTCATCAGTTTCTTTTGAACTCCAGCTCTGTTTTGAAACCTCCAAAGGAATCCATCTCCATCATTCCCCCAGACAGAGCATTCTTCTAGTGTCCTGTCTGAAATCGCTTCCTCCACCAAAAACAAATTGTTCATCATGTTTATTCTTTTTGTATCATTGTGAAGCCTCATTTGCCATTACCCCAGCTGTGACTGAAATTCACTTCAAGTAACAGGCTTCAGGATTAAACAATAGTCCATATCCACTATTTCCACTGACACCCTTTACAAGACACACAAGAGACTTCCCCAAAACATTTTATATGTGTCACTTAATTTCTCTGCAGTTGATTGGACTCAAAAGGCTGACGAGCCATGATTTGGTGGAATGGGGGAGCAGGCTCGAAGGGCTGAATGGTCTACTCCGACTCTTAGTTTTGATGGTTTTAATCTCTCCCGAAAAACGAGCAGCCCCACAGAGCTTTGTGCTGCTCCCAAATCACAGACAACAGGACATTGGTTGAGGAGGTAGACCTGAAGTGGTGTAAAACCGGAGCTTTCCTCCGGGTGCTCCGGTTTCCTCCCACAATCCAAAGATGTGCAGGTGAGGTGAATTGGCCATGCTAAATTGCCCGTAGTGTTAGGTGCATTAGTCAGAAGGAAATGGGTCTGGGTGGCTTACTCTTTGGAGGGTCGGTGTGGACTGGTTGGGCCATAGGGCCTGTTTCCACACTGTAGGGAATCTAATCTAATCTAATGTAGTGCAACATGAATATAACCTATTTCCCCAGACAGGGGACAATAGCCAGGTTTAGGATCCATCGGGGTGAAAGATTACATTGCTCCATGTAAATATTGGGACACCTGGACCAACCAACCCAACCACCCCGTGGCTCAACACTTCAACTCCCCTTCCCACTCCACCAAGGACATGCAGGTCCTTGGACTCCTCCATCGCCAGACCACAACAACACGATGGTTGGAGGAAGAGCGCCTCATCTTCCGCCTAGGAACCCTCCGACCACAAGGGATGAACTCAGATTTCTCCAGTTTCCTCATTTCCCCTCCCCCCACCTTGTCTCAGTAAAATCCCCCGAACTCAGCACCGCCTTCCTAACCTCCAATTTTCTTCCTGACCTCTCCGCCCCCACCCCACTCTGGCCTGTCACCCTCACCTTGACCTCCCTCCACCTATCGCATTTCCAACGCCCCTCCCCCAAGTCCCTCCTCCCTACCTTTTATCTTAGTCTGCTGGACACACTTTCGTCATTCCTGAAGAAGGGCTTATGCCCGAAACGTCGATTCTCCTGCTCCTTGGATGCTGCCTGACCTGCTGCGCTTTTCCAGCAACATATTTTCAGTTCCATGTAAATATTGACCACCACCTTCAGCTAAATTTACTTTGATTGTAAGCTTTCATTGCTGTAGGAACGTTAATGATATGTCACCAATACCTGATGGTGTACAAGTCCAGACAACAATCCAGACACCTTGAAGATGACTTCATGCAATCCTCCAGCCACTGTGGGAACCATGAACTCCTCACAGGAAGGGTGTGGCTGGAAGCCATTGCAAATTAGTTGCCGAGTGAACAGTTGGCAGCGGGAAGGACTTGAGTGTCCTTCTGCTTCCCACAGTGCTGAGGGCGAGGTTAACATATTCAAAACTCTCCTACCTGCAAGCTAGTTTTACCAAGTACTTCCAGTTTCAAAGCAGCTCAAATCACCATCTTCTGTCAGGAGCTTGTTACTTTCAATCCAGTTAGATCATTGTCTCCTTTATATATTTAAGGCAATTCAAGTGAAAAGAATTATACTCCTCTCAGAAGAACATAGATCACAAAACATAGAATGTAGAATATAGAACATAGAACATAGAACAGTACAGTAAGGGATAGGCTCTTCAGCTATGATGATTCTATACTGATCCCACCTGCCCTGTACAGGGTCCCTATCCCTCAACTCTCTGCCTGTTGTGTCTGTCGAAGGGGTGACTCACTATCCCATCCCAGTCACAGACACAGTAACAGCTCTGTTAAACCTTGATGCATCTGGCTGCTCCCCCTCACTGGAGCCCGGTGAAGGATCTCCAGGCCCTCAATCCATTCACTTCCTGATGCATTTTGTACCAGATCACACACTTCATCCCGGTTCCCTGTGAGGAGGTCAGTGCTGCAGCCCAGGCAGTAAGATACAGTAACACAGCTGGCTCCCCCCAGCTACAGGGCACTAGTGACTGTACACACACCCCGCTGAGGGGCACAGATCATCAGGAACATGACGATATTACGTCCTTCCAACTGTGTCCAAGTCACTTGTGAGCGTCGGTATCACATCTTTAAGACCAGTGTCAGATCCCTGAAAGCTGCAGGACACCATATTCCTGTGAACTCTCATGTTCATGCTTTGTTTCAAAGGTCAAAACCTTACACAAATGGTCACTGGGAGACCAGGGCAACCCTCAGTGATCATGGGTGTAACGATCGTACCCTCAGTGAAAGTGGCTGTACCCTCAGTGACAGTGACTGTACCCTCAGTGAGGGTGATTGTACCCTCAGTGATAGTGACTCTACCCTCAGTGATAGTGACTGTACCCTCTGTGACAGTGACTGTACCCTCAGTGATAGTGATTGTACCCTTTGTGACAGTGACTGTACCCTCAGTGACAGCGACTATACCCTCAGTGATAGTGAATTTACCCTCAGTGACAGTGACTGTACCCTCAGTGACAGTGACTGTAACCTCAGTGATAGTGACTGTACCCTCAGTGACAGAGATTGTACCCTCAGTGACAGAGACTGTACCCTCAGTGATAGTGATTGTACCCTCAGTGACAGTAACTGTCCCCTCAGTGACAGAGACCAGTACACCCCAGACTGTGTGTTCCACATAATCCTGGCATCCTGTTCCCTAGCCAAATGGAGCTGGCAGACTGGGCTTGTGATGGACTCTGAAGAGCTGAGAGAGTGGCAGGATTCTCTCAAGGTGAAAAATGTACACACTGAGTTGAGGGGGCGGGGGGAGGCACCACTTCCAGTGTGATAGAGTGATGCATTATTGGCTGCTGCTGGTTTGATGGGAATTACTGATACCGTGTTCCCACAGTTCTGTAATGAGTAAAGTCACCATTCGCTGGCTGTAAAAACTCAGCACAGCCCCTGTTTAGCACCAAAATCAAATGAAGCTTTTCAGAATTATAGAGTGATGGAGATATACGGCACAGAAAAAGACCCTTCGATCCAACCCGGCTAAGCCAACCTGATATCCTAATCTAATCTAGTCCCATTTGCGAGGCCCATATCCCTCCAAACCCTTCCTCTTCTTATACCCATCCAGATGCCTTTTAAATGTTGTAATTTAAGAATGGTCCCAGGGATGAGAAACTTCAGTGATGAGGATAGATTGAAGATGTTGGGGATGAAGCAGGAAATTTGATAGTGGTTTTCAAAATCCTGAGTGGGCTGGTCAAAAGAAATAGAGAGAAGCTGTTCCCACCTGCAAAAGGAACAAGATCACAAGGACAGAGACTTAAAGCGTGCAGAAACCAAGAGAAGGCGTTGTGAGAAAGAAACATTCACACCCAGCGAGTAGTTAAGATGTGGGATGCACTGCCTGGAAATATGGTGGAGACAGGTTCCATTGGGACTTTCAGGAGGGCATTCGATAGTTTTTTGGATGGTAATAGTGTGTAGGGATTTGGGAAAAAGGCAGGAGACTGACAATAAGGGGTTGAGTCAGTACAGGCACAGTGGGCCAAATGGCCTCTTTCTATCCAGTAACACCGTGGGTGGCACAGTGGCTCAGCAGTTATCACTGCTGCCTCACAGCGCCAGGGATTTCGTGTTCAATTCTTGCCTCGGGTAACTGTCTGTGTGGAGTGTGCGCATTCTCCCCGTGTCTGTGTGAGTTTCCTCTGGGTTCTCCAGTTTCGTCCCACAGTCCAAAGATGTGCAGGTTAGGTGAATTGGCCATGCTAAATTGCCCGTAGTGTTAGGTGCATTCGTCAGAGGGAAATGGGTCTGGGTGGGTTACCCTTCAAAGGGTCAGTGTGGACTTTTTGGGCCGAAGGGCCAGTTTCCATGCTGTAGGGAATCTATTCAATCCTCTGATTCTGTGACTTTTGAGGTAAACACAGCTCCTTGTACCTTAAATATCCCTATGTCTGATGTGGAGAGTTCTGATAAACCAAATACAGATGACCAAAGTCTGGATAGTGATCATGTGAGTGATCTGGTTATACAGAACGAGTTTCCTCTGTAGGTCAGTTCCCAATCGCAGGGAGGCAGGTGATGGAGATTCCATGCACACCCAGCATATGTAAGTGGCTATTATGGCTTGTGTAGAAAACACTACTGGCATGGATGAGTATTTGTTAAACATTCAGTAAGTATTTTCAGAAAGTTATAATAACCACTCAGGATCTAGAAGATGTCAGAAGCTACGATGCAATCAGGATATCTGCAAGATTAATGGTTGGTACATGAGCTTTCCTGTATGTTGAATTGAGTTTCTGTCTATATCCAGTGTTCTGACTGTAATGGGAGGGATGTGCTGGTAATCAAGTCCCACTACAATCTGCCCAGGAGTGTCAATGTTCTGATTCAGTCAAAGGCTAGGAATTCTGCAGCTAGTGGTTGGAGGATTTGAGCTCCAGGGAGAAGCTGAACAGGCTGGGGCTGTTGTCCCTGGAGCGTCGGAGGCTGAGGGGTGACCTTATAGAGGTTTACAAAATTATGTGGGACATGGGTAGGGTAAATAGGCAAAGTCTTTTCCCTGGGGTCGGGGAGTCCAGAACTAGAGGGCTCAGGTTTAGGGTGAGAGGGGAAATATATAAAAGAGACCTACGAGGCAACGTTTTCACACAGAGGGTGGTATGTGTATGGAATGAGCTGCCAGAGGAAGTGGTGGAGGCTGGTACAATTGCAACATTTAAAAGGCATTTGGATGGGTATATGAATAGGAAGGGTTTGGAGGGATATGGGCCGGGTGCTGGCAGGTGGGACTAGATTAGGGTTGGGATATCTGGTCGGCATGGATGGGTTGGACCAAAGGGTCTGTTTCCATGCTGTACATCTCTATGACTGTATGACTCTATGACCTCCTGACTCCTCAAAGCCTGTCACCATCTACAAGGCACAAGTCAGGAGTGTGATGGAATACTCCCCACTTGCCTGGATGGGTACAGCTCCAAAAACACTCAAGAAGCTTGACACCATCCAGGACAAAGCAGCCACTTGATTGATACCACATCCACAAGCATCCACTCCCTCCACCATCAATACTCAGTAGCAGCAGTGTGTACCATCTACAAGATGCACTGCAGAAATCACCAAAGATCCTCAGACTGCACCTTTTAAATCCATGACAACTTCCATCGAGAAGGACAAGGGCAGTAGATACATAGGAACACCACCCTCTGCAATATTCCCTCCAAATCACTCTTCTCTTGACTTGGAAATATATCGCTGTTCCTTCACTGTTGCTGGGTCAAAATTGTGGAATTCCCTCAGAACAGGCATTGTGGGTCAACCCACAGCAGGCGGACTGCAGCGGTTCAAGAAGGAAGCTCATTCCCACCTTCTCAAAGGGCAGTAAATGTTGGCCTAGCCACTGACACCTGCATCTCATAAGAGAATTAAAAATTTCAAAATGATGGCAAAAAGAAGCAAGCTCTATGGATTTGCAAAATGAAATGAAAGAGTGGAAAGTGAGAAACCACAGCGCAATGTCTGATAGTAAGTCCAGAAGAGACTCGTCTACCAGAGATTGGCATCACCCAAATGTTTGTGTGTGCTTTGTTTTGCTTATTCAAATGCTGGGCCAGTATTTATTGTCCATCTCTAATTGCCCCAGAGGGCATTTAAGAGTCAACCGCATTGCTATGGAACTGGAGTCACACGTAGGCCAGACCAGGTAAGGATGGCAGATTCCTTCCCTAGAGTACATTAGTGAACCAAATGGAGTTTTCCCACAACTGACAAAGGATTTATAGTCAGCATTAGACTCTGAACTCCAGATTTTTATTGATTTGAAATTCCACCATTACCATGTCAGGATTTGAACCTGGTCCATGGACCATTATCTGAGTCTCTGGTTTAACAGTACAGCAATGATACCTCTACACCATTGCCTCCCCTAACTCCATTTACAAATTTGCTGATGAAATCACCATGGTGAGTTGGATCTCCAACAACGATGAGACAGAGCACAGGAAACAGATAGAGAGCTTAGTGTCATGGTGTAAAGACAACAATCTCTCCCTCAGTGTCAGCAGAATGTAGGAGCTGGTCATCAACTTCTGGAAGTGGAGTCTGTATCAATGGGGCTGAGGTGGAGGTGGTCGAGAGAATCAAGTTCCTCAGAGGAAATATCACCAACAAACTGTCCTGGCCCATCCACGTTGATGCTACAGTCAGGAAAACACACCAATGCCTCTACTTCCTCAGGAGGCTAAGCAAATTCAGCATGTCCACAATGACTCTTACCAACTTTTATAGATGCACCATAGAAAGCATCCTATCCGGTTGCCTCACAGCTCGATATGGCAACTGCTCTGTCCAAGACTGCAACAAATTACAGAGAGTTGTGAACACAGCCCAGTCCATTACACAAACCAACCTTCCATCCATTGACTCTGTCTATACTTCCTGCTGTTTCAGGAAAGCAGCCAACATCATCAGAGACCCCTCCCACGCCGGTTATACTCTCTTACACCCTCTTCCTTTGAGCAGAAGGTACAATAGTTTGAAAACACGTACCAAAAGATTTAAGAACAGCTTCTTTTTTGGTGTTATCAGACTTTTGAACAGACCTCTCATATCAGCCCCCTACTGTACTCACTGTATACCCATCACCAAATACCAGGCTAATGCCATTTACAAGTTCGCTGATGATACCACCATAGTCAGTCGTACCTCAGATGGTGATGAAACAGACTACAGATAGGAGGTGGAAGACCTGGAAAAATGGTGCACTGAGAACAACCCAGCTCTCAATGCCAGCAAAAGCAAGGAACTCATTATTGACTTTTGGAGGGATGTTACTCATGCCCCCCTACACATTAACAGCACAGAGGTGGAACGGGTAGAGACTGTCAAGCTCCTGGGAGTGGTTATCCACTACACGCTTTCTTGAACTCTTCATGTGGACACACTGGTTACAAAGGCCTAACAACGTCTCTTCTTCCTCAGGCAGCTGAGGAAATTTGCCATGACGGTGAATACACCTGCCAACCTTTATAGATGCACCATGGAGAGCATTCTATCCGGATGTATCACTACCTGGTATGGCAACTGTACCATTCAAGATTGGAGACGGTTACAGAGAGTGGTGAATTCAGCCCGGACAATCACAAAGGCCAACCTCCCATCTATAGAATCCATCTACCAGGCCCACTGTTAGGGAAAGGCCGCCAGCATTCTCAAAGGTCCATCCCACCCTGGCAATGTTTTTCTACAACCTCTACCATCGGGGAGAAGGTACAGAAGTCTGAACACACGCACCAGCCGGTTTTGTATCAGTTTCCACCCTGCTGTTGTTGTAGTACTGAATGGACTCACAAACTCTTAACATTTGCCTGTACCTGTGTTTTGGTTTTTGCTGCTGTTTACCTGTTATTTACTATCTATGCTATTTAACTCTGTGATCTGCCTGTATTGTTTGCAAGACAAAGCTTTTCACTGTGCCTCGGTACATGTGACAATAAATTCAGTTCAATTTAATTCAGTTCAGTCTTTCTCTGCACCATATTTTGCATTCTGTTCCATTACCCTGATGTACTTATGTAAGGTATGATTTGTCTGGATAGCACACAAACAATACTTTTCACTTATCTTGGTACATGTGACAATAATAAATCAAACCAATTAAATCATTCTGATGAATATCTGAATAATGCAAGAGAAAAGTCTCACCATTGTAACGTGATAACAACAGATACAAAAGTGGGAATGGACGTCATAGCTTGAATAAATTAGTTGGGAGAATACATGCAAATCTGCGATGGAAATAGAAGTAGAAGTTCTCATGATGAAAATGACTGTTGGTTGCCAATAAATTAATAAAAGAGACAAGATGGAGAGAGTTGGAAGCTGATTCTGTGATGCAACACAAAGGTCAACCAACTTTGTCACGTAAGTGAATTTGTGCTAAAAATGTCTTGCAGATGGAACATGTATGGCTAAAGTGAGGCATGTTGCCAAGGGTTTTAAAGAGAGACTGAGTGATACAGATGTTACACTGGATTCTCCCGCAGCTGGTGAAATCATTTTAAAGATGCTTTTTTGCTATTTTGGCCACATATACACGAAAGTATGGGTCAACCAACATGAAAACCAGATTTTTGCAGGACAGTTACTTTTCAGATAGAAAATTCCAGAGGCAGATCCAGAGGGGAGTAATAAAAATTAAACAAATGAGTCAATGGTGTGCTAGAAAATGTTATTTTTCAATGAGAGATTTTTGCTGAAAATAAGTTGCATTCAACTAAAATCAAATCTCGCAATGCTTTATTAGAATCATAATGGAAACTGTCAGGCAACTTCATGAAGCATGTGGTTATTTCTGATGCCATGGTAACTGGGAACTTTGAGATACCTAACTCATCATGTTAGAGTAGAAAGATCCTTGACATTCAATGGTGTTACCGTCAATGACTCTTCCCAATCAACATCCTGAGGGCTACCATTGATCAGGACTCACCACATAACATTGACAGTCAGGCTTATGGAGCGTTTAAATATATTTATTGAGATGTTAACTGAAGAAACTCTTTTTTTGTTCACTCATGGATGTTGGCATTACTGGCTGGGCCCAGTATTTAATGCCCTAGTTGCCCCTTGAGAAGATGGGAGTGAGCTACCTTCTTGAATTGCTAAAGTCCATGTGGTGTTGGTAGATCCACAATGCCCTTAGGGAGGGAATTCCAGGATTTTGACCCAGTGACATATTTCCAAGTCAGAATGGTGAGGGACTTGGAGGGGAACTTGGAGGTGATGTTGTGGCTCTGTACCTGCTATCCTAGTGCTTCTAGATGGAAGTGGTCATGAGTTTGGAAGGTGCTGACTGAGGATCTTTGGTGAATTTCTGCAGTGTATCTTGTAGATGGTACACACTGCTGCTACTGACCGCTGATGGGGGAGGGAGTGGATGCATGTGGATGTGGTGCCAATCAAGCGGGGGCTTCTTTGCTCTGATGGTGTCAACTTCTTGAATGCTGTTGGAGCTGCACCCATCTGGTCAAGTGGGGAGTATTCCATCACACACCTGACTTGGGTGTTGTAGATGTGGACAGGCTTTAAGGAGTCAGGAGGTGAGTTACTTGCTGCAGTATTCCTAGCCTCTGACCTGCTCTGGTAAACACTATGTTTGTGTGGTGAGCCCAGTTGAGTTTCTTGTCAATGGTAAACCCCAGAATGCTGATAGTGGGGGAATCAGTGATTCTAACACTACTGAATATCAAGGGGTGATGGGTAGATTGTCTCTCATTGCAGGTAATCATTGTCTGGCATTTGTGTGGCACAAATATTACTTACTACTTGTCAGCCCAAACCTGGATATTGTCCAGATCCTGTTGCATTTGAACATGGACTGCTTCAAGTATCTGAGGAGTTGCAAATGGTGCTGAACATTGTGCAATCATCAGTGAACATCCCCACTTCTGACCACCTGATGGAGGGAAGGTCATTGATGGCCAAGGGACACTATCCTGAAGTCTGTAATAATTTAAATCAACAATCCTGTTTAGTTTTGGTTAAGGTTCAGGCTTAGGTTCAGGATTAGGTTTTATTGTCACATGTACTCAAGTTCAAGGGTACGAGAATACCGTGAAAAGTGTACAATGCCGCTGCACACCGCGTTACCTTAGGTACAGAGTATCTAGGTATAAAAACTTTGTATAGAGGTAGAAAAATAAAGAATTCAGTTAAAAAGTCAAACATATCAGGTCTTGTTTAAGCCATGGGCCTGCAGATGCTCCAAGCTGAGTTTTCCCTCAGAAGGCACACTCTCCCCTCTGCTGTTTCGAGATTGTTTGGGAGAATCTTATCCCTTTTAATTTTACTGAATCAACAGAGAAAAATAATGTGGTATCAATTGAAGAGGCAAAGCAATTAAAACCTTGATTCCTGAAGTCTTTACAAATGCGAAGATTTAATGAAAATACCATGAATCCAAGTTGCTTCTGATTTAGAGCCACCCAGGATAAAAACAAACCACATGAGGATTTCCTCAGTAATAATAAAACAAATGGATTCATTATAATTTTCTTAACTTTAGCAAGAATAGTAAAAGAACACAGTTTCTAATCTGTGTCACATAAATTGTACCTCTTTTTGAAAATTACCACACACACACACAATCGCACACATATACTCATTCATACATACGCTCTCTCACAAACACACATTCACACAAAGGTGGTGAACTTAAGGCGGGGATTGGTACTTGGGACTACAATGTTGTGGCCATCACGGAAATGTGGAAAGAAGAGGGACAGGAATGGTTGTTGGAGGTTCCTGGTTACAGATGTTTCAGTAAGATTAGGGAGGGTGGTAAAAAAGGAGGTGGTGGGTGGCGTTGCTAATTAGAAATGGTATAACGGCTGCAGAAAGGCAGTTCGAGGGGGATCTGCCTTTGGAGGTAGCATGGGCTGAAGTCAGAAATAGGAAAGAAGCAGTCACCTTGTTGGATGTTTACTATAGGCCCCCCAATAGCAGCAGAGATATGGACAAACAGATTGGGAAACAGATTTCGGAAAGGTGCAAAAGCCACAGGGTAGTAGTCATGGGCAATTTCAACTTCCCAAATATTGATTGGAAGCTCTTTAGATCAAATAGATTGGATGGGGCGGTGTTTGTGCAGTGAGTCCAGGAAGCTTTTCTAACTCAGTATGTAGATTGCCCGACCAGAGGAGAGGCCATATTGGATTTGGTACTCGGTAATGAACCGGGACAAGTGATGGGCTTGTTAGTGGGTGAGCATTTTGGTGATGGTGACCACAATTCTGTGACTTGCAACTTGGTTATGGAGAGAGATAGGTGCGTGCAACAGGGCAGGATTTACAATTGAGGGAAGGGTAAGACAGGATGCTGCAAGACGATGCTGCAAGTCAGGATCTGAGGAGTATAAATTGGGAGAATAGGCTGTCAGGGAAGGATGTCGTTGAAATGTGGAACTTTTTCAAGGAACAGATATGACGTGTCCTTGATATGTATGTACCTGTCAGGCAGGAAAGAGATGGTCGTGTGAGGGAACCTTGGTTGACAAGGGAGGTTGAATGTCTTGTAAGGGGGAAGAAGGAAGTTTACATAAGGTTGAGGAAACAAAGTTCAGACAGAGCTTTGGAGGGATACAGGATCGCCAGAAGGGAGCTGAAAAAAGGGATTAGGAGAGCTAAGAGAGGGCAAGAAAAATCTTTGGCAGGTAGGATCAAGGGTAACCCCAAGGCCTTTTATGCATATGTGAGAAACATGAGAATGACGAGAACGAGGGTAGGTCCGATCAAGGACAGTAGTGGGAGACTGTGTATTGAGTCGGAAGAGATAGGAGAGGTCTTGAATGAGTACTTTTCTTCAGTATTTACAAATGAGAGGGACCGTATTGTTGAAGAGGAGAGTCTGAAATGGACTGATAAGTTAGAGGAGATACATGTTAGGAAGGAAGATGTGTTGGGCATTTTGAAAAACTTGAGGATAGACAAGTCCCCCAGGCCTGACGGGATATATCCTAGGATTATGTGGGAAGCAAGAGAGGAAATTACAGAACCGTTGGCAATGGTGTATTCATCTTCACTGTCAATGGGGGTGGTGCCAGGGGACTGGAGAGTGGCGAATGTTGTGCCCCTGTTCAAAAACAAAGGGATTAGGGATAACCCAGGGAATTACAGGCCAGTTAGTTTTACTTCGGTGGTAGGCAAAGTAATGGGAAGGGTACTGAGGGATAGGATTTATGAGTATCTGGAAAGATACTGCTTGATTAGGGACAGCCAGCACGGATTTGTGAGGGGTAGGTCTTGCCTTACAAGTCTTATTGAATTCTTTGAGGAGGTGACCAAGCATGTGGATGAGGGTAGAGCAGTGGATGTAGTGTACATGAATTTTAGTAAGGCATTTGATAAGATTCCCCATGGTAGGCTTATGTGGAAAGTCAGGAGGCATGGGATAGTGGGCAGTTTGGCCAGTTGGATAGAGAACTGGCTAACCGGTCGAAGTCAGAGAGTGGTGGTAGATGGTAAATATTCAGCCTGGAGCCCAGTTACAATTGGAGTTCCGCAGGGATCAGTTCTGGGTCCTCTGCTGTTTGTAATTTTTATTAATGACTTGGAAGAGGGAGTCGAAGGGTGGGTCAGTAAATTTGCAGACGATACGTAGATTGGTGGAGTTGTGGATAGTGAGGAGGGCTGTTATCGGCTGCAAAGGGACTTAGATATGATGCAGAGCTGGGCTGAGGAGTGGCAGATGGAGTTCAACCCTGCCAAGTGTGAGGTTGTCCATTTTGGAAGGACAAATAAGAATGCGGAATACAGGGTTAACGGTAGGGTTCTTAGTAAGGTGGAGGAGCAGAGGGATCTTGGGGTCTTGAGGTCTATGTTCATAGATCTTTGAAAGTTGCCACTCAGGTGGATTAGCGTACATTAGCAGAGGGATTGAATTCAAGAGTCGTGAGGTGATGTTGCAGCTGTATAGACCTTGGTAAGGCCACATTTGGAGTACTGTGTGCGGTTCTAGTCACCTCATTTTAGGAGAGATGTGGAAGCTTTGGAGAGGGTGCAGAGGAGATTTACCAGGATGTTGCCTGGAATGGAGAATAGGTCATACGAGGATAGGTTGAGAGTGCTAGGCTTTTTCTCATTGGAACGGCGAAGGATGAGGGGTGACTTGATAGAGGTTTATAAGATGATCAGGGGAATTGATAGAGTAGACAGTCAGAGACTTTTTCCCCAGGTACAACAGAGTATTACAAGGGGACATAAATTTAAGGTGAAGAATGGAAGGTATGGGGGGATGTCAGGGGTAGGTTCTTTACCCAGAGAGTAGTGGGGGCTTGGAATGCGCTGCCTGTGGGAGTGGCAGAGTCAGAATCATTGGTGACCTTTAAGCAGCAATTGGATAGGTACATGGATAGGTGCTTAAGCTAGGGCAAATGTTCGGCACAACATCGTGGGCCGAAGGGCCTGTTCTGTGCTGTATTTTCTATGTTCAAACATGCACACACCCTCACAACACAAACACGCTCTCTCACAAACACACATTCACACATACTCACACACACACTCTCACACACGCAAACACTGACACTCACAAATAGACACATACACATATACATACACACATTCATAACAATACATTCACACACACAGACACGCTTATCCATATACCCATTTTTGTATTAAGATGTAACATTTGTAAATATCCAAAGAGGCATCAGCATTTTTTGTGCATCAATAAGAAAGAACATTTCCTTATGTTAAAAAACCCACCTTGTTCACTAATACCCTTTAGAGAAGGAAATCTACCATCCCTGCCTGGTCTGGTGTACATGTGACTCCAGACCTACAGCAATGAAGTTGACTCTTTGAAATGACCAAGCAAGCCACTCAGTTCAAGAGCTGTTTGCAGTGACCAATTAATACCAGCCTTGCCAGGGACATGCAAATCCAGTGAAAGAATAAAACAACCACTTACCCAGTAAGCTTCTTCCACATCCATTATCACCCTCCATCTCTGTGCTGAACAATCCTTCCCCACCTCACTTAACACTGACAACACTCTCACCATGATCTCACACTTACCAGGAGAAAGTGAGGGCCGCACATGCTGGAGATCAGAGCTGAAAAATGTGTTGCTGGAAAAGTGCAGCAGGTCAAGCAGCATCCAAGGAGCAGGAGAATCGAGGTTTCGAGCATAAGCCCTTCTTCAGGTTTCCTGCTTGACCTGCTGCGCTTTTCCAGCAACACATTTTTCAGCTCTCACTCTTCCCATCCTACCATCTCTCCAATCACCATGACCACAAACTCTGACCCCTAGAATCATTTCTCCTCAACTACGCAATGAAAGTGACCCAACAATTTTCTCCAATATTCAAAGAGTCATAGAGTTGTACAGCATGGAAATAGACCCTTCGGTCTAACTTGGCCATGCCAATCAAATATCCTAAATTAATCTAATCCCATTTGCCAGCATTTGGCCTATATCCCTCTAAACCCTTCTTATTCATATACCCATCCAGATGCCTTTTAAATGTTGTAATTGTACCAGCCTCCACCACGTCCTCTGGCAGCTCATTCCATACATGCACCTCCCTCTGTGAAAAAAGTGCCCCTTAGCTCACTTCTAATCCCCTCTCACCCGAAACCAATGCCCTCTAGTTTTGGACGACCCCACACCGGGGAAAAGACCTTGCCTATTTACCCTATCCATGCCCCTCATGATTTTATAAATCTCTATACGGTCACCCCTCAGCCTCCAGGGAAAACAGTACCAGCCTATTCAACCTCTCCCTATAGCTCAAATCCTCCAACTCTGTCAACATCCTTGTATACTTTTTCTGAACCCTTTCCAGTTTCACAACAGGGAGACAACCGGGAGACCAGAATTGCATATAATATTCCAAATGTGGCCTAACCCCAATGTGGGTATAGTCACAACGTGACCTCCCAGCTCCTATACTCAATAACCAATAAAGGGAAGCATACCAAATACCCTCTTCACTATCCAATCTACCTGTGACTCTACTTTCAAGTAACTATGAACCTGCACTCCAAAGTCTCTTTGTTCAGCAATACTCCCTTGGACCTTACCATTAAGTGTATAAATCCTGCACTGATTTGCCTTTCCAAAATGCAGTATCTCGTGGTTATCTAAATTAAACTCCATCTGCCATTCCTCAGCCCATTGGCTCATCTGATCAAGGTCTCATTGTAACCCTCTTCGCTGTCCACCACACCTCCAATTTTGGTGTCATCTGCAAACTTACTAACTATACCTCCTATGTTCACATCCAAATCATTTATATAAATGACGAAAAGTAGTGGACCCAGCACTGATCCTTGTGGCACTCCACTGGTCACAGGCCTCCAGTCTGAAAAACAACCCTCCACCACCACCCTCCGTCTTTTACCTTCACACCAGTTCTGTATCCAAATGGCTGGTTCTCCCTGTATTCCATGTGATCTAACTTTGCTAACCAGTCTCCCATGAGTGACCTTGTCGAATGCCTTACTGAAGTCCACCACTCTGCCCTTATTAATACAAATATTACTGAACTCAAGACATATTCATATCACTCCTCACTGCCACGAAATCTACCCCCAGCAAACCTTGAAACAGGATAAGTAGCAGCAGTAAGCCATTCAGCCCATTGAGTCCTCTTTCCCATTAACATGGTCATGACTGATCCTCCACCTTAATGTCACATTCCTGCTCTCTCCCAATCCCCTATGATATCATTTCTCTCTAGAAAGCTCTTTATTTTTCAAATATAGTCACTAACTTGGTCTTCTACAGTAAAGAATTCCATTCTGAGAAAGGGCCACTGGACCTGAAATGTTAACTCTGATTTCTCTGCACAGGTGATGCCAGACCTGCTGAGCTTTTCCAGCAACTTCCATTTTTGTTAAAGAATTCCACAGGTTCACCATCCTCTGAGTGAAGAGAGTTATCCTCATCTCAGTCTAAAATTGAAGTAGATTAGATTCCCTACAGCATGGAAACAGCCCACTCCAACGAGTAACCCACCCAGACCCATTTCTCTCTGACTAATGTGACTAATACCATGGGCAATTTAGCATAGCCAATTCACCTGACCTATACATCTTTGGACTGTGCGAGGAAACCCACGCAGACACGGGAAGAATGTGCAAACTCCACACAGACAGTCACCCGAGGCTGGAATCAAACCTGGGAGCCTGGTGCTGTGAGGCAGCAGTGCTAACCTCTGTGCCACCATGCCATGGTGATCTAACCTGTATCCTGAGACCAGACGCCTTTGTTGTGGACACTTCCCAACCCATTCAGAGGAAACATCATTGTTGTATCTTATTTGTCTAGCAGAATTTTATATGTTTCAAAAGATCCTTTGGCATTCAAGTGAATACAGGTCTGGTTGATCCAATCTCCCCTCAAATGTCAAACCTGCCATCCCCAGTATCAGCCAAATGGACCTTCATCACATTCCCTCACTGACAAGTATATCCTGTCTTAGGTAAGGAGACCAAAAACTGCTCCCAACACAATGCTCCAGGTGTTGGTCCCACCTCTACCTTTGAATTAAGACTTTCTGGCTCCTGTACTCAAACTCTCTTGCAATGAAGGCCATCTTACCATTTGCCTTTCCAACTGCTTTGGGACCTATCTGCTTGCTTCCAGTAACTGCTGTCCAAGGATATCTGAATCACTGTGCACATCAATGTTTCCACTCAATGCCATTGAAACAATACTCTGTCATTCTGTTTTCCCAACCAAAGTGGACAATTTGGCAGTTATGCAGGTTATTGTCCACCTGCCATGCATGTGTCCATTCACCCAACTTGTTGAAAGCACCCTGCAACTTCTTTATATCCCCCTTTGCACTCACACACCCAACTCAGTTTGTGTCATCAGGAAACTTGGAAATATTTCACTTGACCTCCTGATTCAGATCCTTGTATATTGTGAATGACCAGAGCCCAAGCCCTTATCGCGGCAGTACCCTACTCTCACCACCTCCCAGGTCTTTAAAAGGACACCTTTATTATTGTACTGTTTCGTGTTTGTTCTGCCATCCTTAATTCTAGGCTGCCGCCTTCCTCAGGCAGATAGGCAGAGGGTCTATCGATCAGACATCTGAGCCAAAGTGAAAGTGCGGACTGCAGATGCTGGGGATCAGGGGAGAACAGTGTGGTGCTGGAAAAGCACAGCAGGTCAGGAATGATGAGTCCTGATGAAAGGCTTATGCCTGAAACATTGATTTTCCTGCTCCTCGGATGCTGCCTGACTTGTTGTGCTTTTCCAGCACCACTCCTTTCTAACTTGAATCAAGGTACTTACCCAACACTCCAAACCCACCTCAGTGACTGTTGTGAGCGGTGTAGCATTCCCATCCTGTACTGCACCAGAGCATTAGGCTAGGCCTTAAGCTCAAGTCCCTGGGCTGAGATTTGAATGCACAAGGAGTAAAGGATGCTGCACTGAGCCACAGGTGACACTGTGTACATGACCAACCAAACCACTCGCCTGAAAAGCCATACCACAAAAAAAGGGAGATTGACACTGCACTCCAGTGTCCTGCTATATCCTGCTCACCACTTCCCCTTTGCTCTCACTTGCTCTCAGGCAAAAGGGTGGTGAAAGAAACTCCACACAAGCTAATCACAATGACAATCTTTAAGTAGGCATGCAGTCCAAGATAAGTGGCACATTGATTTATCTTTCTTCTGGAGCAGAGTCCATCATCTCTGTAATGTTCTCTGATAACTCTGCCAAGACATGCAACTTGTTATTGGGTGTGTGGGAAGGGAAAGAGAAGTTTAGACACAGTTTTGGTGAGTTGCATTTAGCCTGTTGGGGGTGGGGGGGGGAGGGGAGTGTAGGTGGGAACAGTCAATATTCAGACTGTGGCGGGGAGGGATATTGTATTTAGACTGTGGGGGGTGCGGGGGATATTGTATTTAGACTGTGGGGGAGGGGGATATTGTATTTAGACAGTGGGGGGGAGGGGGATATTGTATTTAGACAGTGGGGGGGAGGGGGATATTGTATTTATACTGTGGGGTGAGGGGGATATTGTATTTAGACTGTGGGGGGGATATTGTATTTAGTCTGTGGGGGGGAGGGGGATATTGTATTTAGACAGTGGGGGGGCGGGGGATATTGTATTTAGACTGTGGGGGGAGGGGGATATTGTATTTAGACAGTGGGGGGGAGGGGGATATTGTATTTATACTGTGGGGGGAGGGGGATATTGTATTTAGACTGTGGGGGGGATATTGTATTTAGTCTGTGGGGGGGATATTGTATTTAGACAGTGGTGGGGCGGGGGATATTGTATTTAGTCTGTGGGGGGAGGGGGATATTGTATTTAGACTGTGGGGAGGGGGATATTGTATTTAGTCTGTGGGGGGAGGGGGATATTGTATTTAGTCTGTGGGGGGGAGGGGGATATTGTATTTAGACTGTGGGGGGAGGGGGATATTGTATTTAGACTGTGGGTGGGATATTGTTTATAGACTGTGGGGGGAGGGGGATATTGTATTTAGACTGTGGGGGGAGGGGGATATTGTATTTAGTCTGTGGGGGGGGGAGAGGGATATTGTATGTAGACTGTGGGGGGGTGATATTGTATTTAGACTGTGGGGGGGTGATATTGTATTTAGACTGTGGGGGGAGGGGGATATTGTATATAGACAGTGGTAGGGAGGGGGATATTGTATGTAGACTGTGGGGGGGATGTTGTATTTAGACTGTGGGGGGAGGGGGATATTGTATTTAGACTGTGGGGGGAAGGGGGTATTGTATTTAGACTGTGGGGGGGATGTTGTATTTAGACTGTGGGGGGAAGGGGGTATTGTATTTAGACTGTGGGGGGGATATTGTATTTAGACTGTGGGAGGAGGGGGATATTGTATTTAGACTGTGGGGGAGGGGATATTGTATTTAGACTGTGGGGGGAGGGGGAATATTGTATTTAGACTGTGGGGAGGGGGATATTGTATTTAGACAGTGGGGGGGAGGGGGATATTGTATTTAGACTGTGGGGTGGGAGGGGGATATTGTATTTAGACTGTGGGGGAGGGGATATTGTATTTAGACTGTGGGGGGAGGGGGAATATTGTATTTAGACTGTGGGGAGGGGGATATTGTATTTAGACAGTGGGGGGGAGGGGGATATTGTATTTAGACTGTGGGGGGAGGGGGATATTGTATTTAGACTGAGGGGAGGGGGATATTGTATTTAGACTGTGGGGAGGATATTGTATTTAGACTGTGTGGGGGAGTGAATATTGTATTTAGACTGTGGGGGGAGGGGGATATTGTATTTAGACTGTGGGGAGGATATTGTATTTAGACTGTGGGGGGAGGAGAGGGATATTGTATGTAGACTGTGGTAGGGAGGGGGATATTGTATTTAGACGTTGGGGGAGGGGTATATTGTATGTAGACTGTGTGGGGGAGGGGAATATTGTATTTAGACTGTGGGGGGGTGATATTGTGTTTAGACTGTGGGGGGAGGGGGATATTGTATTTAGACTGTGGGGGGGAGGGGGATATTGTATTTAGACTGTGGGGGGGATATTGTATTTAGACTGTGGGGGGGGGATATTTTATTTATACTGTGGGGAGAGGGGGATATTGTATTTAGACTGTAGTGGGGAGGGGATATTGTATTTAGACTGTGGGGGTAAGGGGGATATTGTATTTAGACTGTGGGGGGGGGTGATATTGTGTTTAGACTGTGGGGGGGAGGGTGATATTGTATTTAGACTGTGGGGAGGGGGATATTGTATTTAGACAGTGGGGGGGGAGGGTGATATTGTATTTAGACTGTGGGGTGGGAGGGGGATATTGTATTTAGACTGTGGGGGAGGGGATATTGTATTTAGACTGTGGGGGGGATATTGTATTTAGACTGTGGGAGGAGGGGGATATTGTATTTAGACTGTGGGGTGGGAGGGGGATATTGTATTTAGACTGTGGGGGAGGGGATATTGTATTTAGACTGTGGGGGGAGGGGGAATATTGTATTTAGACTGTGGGGAGGGGGATATTGTATTTAGACAGTGGGGGGGAGGGGGATATTGTATTTAGACTGTGGGGGGAGGGGGATATTGTATTTAGACTGAGGGGAGGGGGATATTGTATTTAGACTGTGGGGAGGATATTGTATTTAGACTGTGTGGGGGAGTGAATATTGTATTTAGACTGTGGGGGGAGGGGGATATTGTATTTAGACTGTGGGGAGGATATTGTATTTAGACTGTGGGGGGAGGAGAGGGATATTGTATGTAGACTGTGGTAGGGAGGGGGATATTGTATTTAGACGTTGGGGGAGGGGTATATTGTATGTAGACTGTGTGGGGGAGGGGAATATTGTATTTAGACTGTGGGGGGGTGATATTGTGTTTAGACTGTGGGGGGAGGGGGATATTGTATTTAGACTGTGGGGGGGGGGATATTGTATTTAGACTGTGGGGGGGGGGATATTTTATTTATACTGTGGGGAGAGGGGGATATTGTATTTAGACTGTAGTGGGGAGGGGATATTGTATTTAGACTGTGGGGGTAAGGGGGATATTGTATTTAGACTGTGGGGGGGGTGATATTGTGTTTAGACTGTGGGGGGGAGGGTGATATTGTATTTAGACTGTGGGGGGGAGGGTGATATTGTATTTAGACTGTAGAGGGGGGGATATTGTATTTAGACTGTAAAGGGGGGGATATTGTATTTAGACTGTGGGGGGGTGATATTGTATTTAGACTGTGGGGGGAGGGGGATATTGTATTTAGACTGTGGGAGGGATATTTTATTTATACTGTGGGGAGAGGGGGATATTGTATTTAGACTGTAGTGGGGAGGGGGATATTGTATTTAGACTGTGGGAGGGATATTTTATTTATACTGTGGGGAGAGGGGGATATTGTATTTAGATTGTAGTGGGGAGGGGGATATTGTATTTAGTCTGTGGGGGGGATATTATATTTAGACTGTGGGGGGAGGGAATATTGTATTTAGTTTGTAGGGGGGGATGGGGATATTGTATTTAGACTGTGGGGGGGATATTGTATTTAGACTGTGGGGGGGAGAGAATATTGTATTTAGTTTGTAGGGGGGGAGGGGGATATTGTATTTAGACTGTGTGGGTGGAAGAGGATATTGTATTTAGACTGTGGGGGGGGAAGGAATATTGTATTTAGTTTGTAGGGGGGAGGGTGATATTGTATTTAGAGTGTGTGGGGGGAGGGAGGATATTGTATTTAGAGTGTGTGGGGGGGAGGGGGATATTGTATTTAGACTGTGGAGGGGGGATATTGTATTTAGACTGTGCGGGGGGGGATATTGTATTTAGACTGTGGTGGGAGGGAATATTGTATTTAGTTTGTAGGGGGGGAGGGAGATATTGTATTTAGAGTGTGTGGAGGGGGAAGGGGATATTGTATTTAGACTGTGGGGGGATATTGTATTTAGACTGTGGGGGGATATTGTATTTAGACTCTAGGGGGGAGGGGGATATTGTATTTCGACTGTGGGGGGGGATATTGTGTTTAGACTGTGGGGGGGAGGGAATATTGTATTTAGTTTGTAGGGGGGGATGGGGATATTGTATTTAGACTGTGGGGGTGATATTGTATTTAGACTGTGGGGGGGAGGGAATATTGTATTTAGTTTGTAGGGGGGAGGGGGATATTGTATTTAGAGTGTGTTGGGGGGCAGGGGATATTGTATTTAGACTGTGTGGGGGAGTGAATATTGTATTTAGTTTGTAGGGGGGAGGGGGATATTGTATTTAGAGTGTGTAGGGGGAAGGGGGATATTGTATTTAGACTGTGGGGGGAGGGGGATATTGTATTTAGACTGTGGGGGGGAGATAATATTGTATTTAGTTTGTAGGGGGCGGAGGGGGATATTGTATTTAGACTGTGGGGGGGAGATAATATTGTATTTAGTTTGTAGGGGGCGGAGGGAGATATTGTATTTAGAGTTTGTGGGGGGGGGAAGGGGATATTGTATTTAGACTGTGGGGGGGAGATAATATTGTATTTAGTTTGTAGGGGCGGAGGGGGATATTGTATTTAGAGTGTGTGGGGGGGGGAGGGGGATATTGTATTTAGACTGTGCGGGGGAGGGAATATTGTATTTAGTTTGTAGGGGACGGAGGGAGATATTGTATTTAGAGTGTGTGGGGGGGGAAGGGGATATTGTATTTAGACTGTGGGGGGGAGGGAATATTGTATTTAGTTTGTGGGGGCAGGGATATTGTATTTCGAGTGTGTTGGGGGGGAAGGGGATATTGTATTTAGACTGTGGGGGGATATTGTATTTAGAGTGTGTGGAGGGGGAAGGGGATATTGTATTTCGAGTGTGTTGGGGGGGGGGGGGGCGAAGGGGATATTGTATTTAGACAGTAGGGGGAGAGGAAACACCCCTTTGCCAACATGACAGGAGATTGAAGTAAATCATGATGTGGGGGAAATTGTCTCTTTTTTGAAACAACTGCTAACTTTATCGAATATTGTGTTGCCAATGTCAAATGAAGTTCTCACCACAACAACTCTTCCCACCTCTCCACCTATCACTTCAGGGTTATGTCAATAAGAACGATATAGTCACCATCAAAGGTAAGAGATGGTGGCCTGCTAGCATCACGGCCAGGCTGTTAATCCAGAGGTCCAGGTAATGCTCTGGGGAACAAGAACAGGAATTGCTGGAAAATCTCAGCAGGTTGGCCAGCATCTGTGGAGAGAAATCAGAGTTAACACTTCAGATCCAGTGACCCTTCCTCAGAACAGTATTTGTGGAGCGTGAGAATTCTGTAGTTTGACTGCTTAACCTGTTTGATAACTTTATTGTTGTTGGTGTCTGGCGATGCCCTATAGCAGAATCAAATTAACATTAGAGCAGGTATAAAACACACACTTTAGAGATTGGCAGACTTAAGAAGCACCTTTCTTTGGGGTCAGCCCTTAGCAACTGACCTCAAAATCCAGGCTGATATCATGTTGAGAATTAATTTGACACACAAAACCCTGAGGCATTTGAGTGTACCTGATTTCTCCTGTGCAGCCTTAATCTTCCCACGCCCACCACTTTCATTTTGTACAATAAACAATATGTCATAGTGCAGCCAGTTCCCAGGAACAGGATGTCAATCATCTCAACATATGACACCAGTGTACATGTAGTGACAATGGATGAAAATAATTACTTGTTGTGAATCACCAAAAAATATTTGACGAGTAATATATGTAAAGATTAATGGACATCTGAAAATGAGTCATAAGGCTGGATTTGAAAATGTTCAAGTGGCATTCAAATTGTCAGATTGAATAATCTCCAGGATGTCTTCACTGGTATTAATTAATTTAAACTGCTCTTATTAATCACTAAGTTCCTTTCCAATATTACTTGCCCTGTTTGTTCCCATGGTGACAGCATTTTCCTGAGTTAGAATGTCAGCCACGATTGGACTGTTTGGTACAGTAACTTTAAATGATTGAATGGCCTGTTTCTGCTGTCTATTCATAAAAGATCCCAAGCCTTTGGATGTTAATGCTTTGTGGCATTATTATTATTGCCACTCTGTTAAGATCATATCTTACTATTTGTCAGCATTTTTGGTTATGGACTGAAATGGGGAAAGGACTGTTCAAAAAAAAGACAATTGTGGAAAAAGTTGCTGCACTTTTTAAAAGCTAGTTACCTGGCACTCAATGGAGGCATTGTTTACACAGCTCTTTGTTCAAGCCATGGAGGAGGTTGCTGTAGACTAGTTGGAGCTGGGGGAGTGTACAAGGGGAGATACAGACAGCAATAATGAGCTGATTGGTCTAGAGGATGGTGACTTATGGACGACAAAGGCCTTCTGCCTGCCAACAACAATATGATTGGCCCAAAATCTTTACATCCTTCTTCGTCACAGGAGAGATCCCAGAGGATGGAGAATAACCAATGTTGTTCCTTTGTTTAAGAATGGTCAGTGCATTGAGTATAGATGTTGGGAGGTCATGTTGCAGCTGTACAGGACATTGGTTAGGCCACTTTTAGAATACTAGGTAAAAACAAGGGCTGCAGATGCTGGAAACCAGAGTCTAGATTATAGTGGTGCTGGAAAAGCACAGCAGGTCAGGCAGCATCTGAGGAGCAGGAAAATCGACGTTTCGGACAAAAGCCCTTCATCGGTCATCCATCTATGGAAAAGATGTTGTTAAACACGAGAGGGTGCAGAAAAAAATTACAAGGATGTTGTTGAGACTGGGAGGTTTGAGCTATAGGGAGAGGCTAAACAGGTTGGGACTGTTTCCCCTGGAGCGTCAGAGGCTGAGGGGTGACCTTATAGAGGTTTATAAAATCATGAGAGTCATGGATAGGATAAATAGACAAAGTCTTTTCCCTGGGGTGGGGGAGTCCAGAACTAGAGGGCATAGGTTTAGGGTGAGAGGGGAAAGATATAAAAGAGACCTAAGAGGCAACTTTTTCACACAGAGGGTGGTGCACATATGGAATGAGAGAAAGTGTTGGAGGCTGGTACAATTACAGCATTTAAAAGGCATCTGGATGGGTACATGAATAAGAGGGGTTTAGCGGGATATGGGCCAAACACTGGCAAATGGGACTAGGTCAGGTTGGGATGCCTGGTTGGCATGGACAATTTAGATTAAAGGATCTATTTCTGTGTTGTGTGACTCTATGAATCTATGACTCTAAGGGCAACAGAAATAATCTGGGAAATTACGGATCAGGGAGCCTTATGACATTGATAGGGAAATTATTGTGATAGGATTTACTCACATTGAAAAATATGCATCTATTAGCATTAGGCAGCATGGTTATGTGTGGGGAAGGTCTTATTTCACAAACCTAAATGTACTTTGTGAGGAATTGACAAAGATGATTGATGAGGGCAGGGATGGTTGTTTACATGAACTTTAGCAGGACCTTTGACAAAATTTCTCATGGCAGGCTGATACAGAAGGTGAATATACATGGTGGGCTAGTAAGGTGGGTACATGGTGAGCTGATAAGGTGGGTACATGGTGAGCTGGTAAAGTGGATACAGAACTGGCTTGGTTATAGAAGATAGAGAGTAGCAGTGGAAGAGTATTTTTCAGATTGAAGATCTGTGACCAGTGGTGTTCTGCAGAGATTAGTGCTGGGACCCCTGTTGGTTGTAATATAACTGTATAAATGACTTGGATGAGAAAGAAGGTGGTCTGATTAGTAAGTTTGTGGATGGCACAAAGATTGGGGAGCTGTGAATAGTAAGGACGACTGCCAGAGGGATACAGCAGGATAGCAAGAGGCTGGAAACTTGGGCAGAGAAACGACAGGCGGATTTCAATCCAGACAAATATGAGGTGATATATTTTGGAAGATCTGATACAGGAGGGAAGTGTACAGTAAATGGCAGAACCTTTAATACCATCAACGTGCAGAGGGATCCATGCGTACAGGTTTACAGTTCCCTGAAGACAGATAGTATGATTTACTTCATTAGTCGGGGCATAGAATATAAAAATTGGCAAGTCATGTTGCAGTTCTGTAGAACTTCAGTCAGGCCACTGTTGGAATATTGGGTACAGTTCTGAACACCACCCTGTAAGAAGGGTGTGGAAGCTCTGGAGAGAGTACAGGATGGTGCCTGGTTTGAAGGGTATTAGCCATAAGGGGAGGTTGGACAAACTTGGTTTGTTTTCCCTTAAGTGTCAAAGACTGAGGGGTGACTTGATTATGAGCAGCATGGATAGAATAAATAGATAGAATCTTTTTCAGTGAGTAGGGGACATAGGCTTAAGGTAAAAAGGGGTACTTTTAAAAGAGATATGAGAGACAGGTTTTTACACAGAGGTTAGTAAATGCCTGAAATGCACTACCAGGGGAGTTAATAGAGGTGGATACAATAGCAATGGTTAAGAGGTGCCTTGGCAGATACATGAATAGGCAGGGAATAGAGGGATATGGACAACAAAGAGGCAAATGGATTTTTAATTAAAAAGGCATTGTGTCAGCACAGTCCTGGTGGGCCAAAGGGCCTGTTCCTGTGATGTACTATTCTTTGTTCTTCATTCTAAGCCTGAAGAAAGTCAATTTATTTTCCCTCACCAGTTGCTGTAAGCTGTGGCTTTTAACCATTTAGTCAGAGACTTTGTAAGTTGTGAACCAGTGACTCTGTGCCTCCTGCAAGTGAACATACCTGGAGGAGGAAGATCAAGGAGCAGCAAGTCCTGACAAACCAAAAGGATCATCTCAGTGAACTGTGTGAACAGGGGCCAGTCTTTCCCTCTGCCCAGAACAACAAAAGTTTTTTGTGCCTGTCTCTATGTAATTAGGAGAATTTTAGAAAGTGTTTAGAGTATTAACTAATTATTTATGTTGATGATCCATAGCTGTTCGCCTGTATTAATTAGCAATTCTTTCTAAGTACAGAAACCTGGACCATGCTTTCCATCAAGCTGGGCTTGAAGGATGGATACATTGGGAATTTTACTTAGTTTTACTAACTCTTTCAATTGCGGGATGACTCTGAAATAGCTTGATTTCCAGGATGCCACCCCCAGTGACAGTTGACAACATGCAGCATATCAATTTACAATGCACTCTGCTTTATGGCTTTTTCTGTACATTAGAATTTAATCATTATTAATCTTCTAATGGCAGCCTCCAGCCAGATCATCCAATCATAAACAATCACAGACAGAAAAAAAACTTTGCACAATCTTTTCTGAATCTTTCTGACACTTTCTAGAGATGCCCAGTCATTATGACAGCAACATAAAGAAAACCAATTGTTATTTCATGCATAACAGTGGAAAAACTAGCACCGGGAAATGCCTTTAACATTCTAGGTACCTGCTGAGGGAATACACCATAGTTCCTTTCATTTATGAATTTTATCCACCATTTCCTTGCAGGAAATGCTTAAAAAGGAAAATTTATTTGGTCAAATTTATTTTGGTAGAATTGAGTAACTTCCATTTTTTTTCAAAAGCTGCATCACTCAACCTCTCGAATATGTGGGGAGGCAACAGTGTATCTTCAGCCCAAGGCAGTGGTTACAAAACATACATTCCTTTGTCATCAGTGAGGTGTTGAAAGGATGCCAGTTTACAGGGGAAAGTCTCTGTAGTAGGTTTAAACAAAATGACAAGCTGATAATTAGGGAACCTGCTCACAGATGCACAACAATCTCATGAAAATAATGGAAGGCAGCTTCAGAGGGTGAAATGTTATGCCCATAAACGATATCATGAACAGGTTTGATACATCTGAAATAAGGTGGCAAGAAAATCTCAGACTACCGATTCTTGACAAAGAAAACACCGATGTCTTGTATAGAGGTTTATCCATTCAATCTGTTAACAATCAAAACCATCGCAATCTCGAGGTTATGCCAAGACTTCATTTGCTGTCGGAGACAGTCCTGGGATTTGAGGCATGGATTAACACCTCCTCGTTTGGTTCTGCACACTTCTTCCCACTGTAGAGAGATGGGACTGTAACCAATAAATTATTGCACAGTAAACAGGGTGTGAGCTAATACAGATTACTGCTGTGGTTTGCCAGAAGTCATGTCACAACAATTGCCAGTTAATAATGTCTAATTACATTGCTCGTCATGGTACTTTGGTGGAACACTTTAAGTATTGTTGTTGCTTGCGTTCATTACATTGTAATCAATAAGCTACTCATTTGTAACATATTGTTTGTTAAGCAACCTCAGTGAAGTTAGATATAATATTTGTCAATGTTGCAATTAAATAATACTGGATTATAATTGCAGTTATATTTAAGTGAGTTATATGTTTGTAGTTATCCTGTTCACCTTGTCAGCCATTATCCAGTGACTAGACACGAAACCAGAAAATTGTCGATTTAATGCTTACTCCACAGATTAGCACAGAATCTGAGCTGACATTTCAGTGCAATGCCAAGGGAGTGCAGCACTGCTGCCGGTACCATCTTTTAATTGAGTTGCTCAGCCAAGGTCCCCTCTCTGACAGAGTCAAGGACCAGAGGGCGCAACTTCAGAATAAGGGGCTGGACGTTTAAGACAGAGAAGAGGAGAAACTTCTTCTCTCAGAGGGGAGGGAATCTGTGGAACTCGTTAGCGCAGAGAGCTGGTGAGGTGACACTCAGTTCAAAGATTCCAGTTCAATAAGCCACTTAAGATGGTCTTTGTGGTGGATTATATTGTCCACACAAACCTAAACCAAAAGCACTTTCCATGTAACAGTGAAACCCCACCTTTAATTACAGCCTGTGTTATTAAGTAAGTAATTAATTAACCTCGCTGTTAAATGTTGTGGAATTAAATTGATGTTCATTTAAAATCATGAGGACAAGTGTGTGAAGTGTATTATTAACTCCTTCAATTAAAAACTTCTTTTGTTTATGCAAGGGATATCCACATGTACTGATTGTTTTATTTATAATCTATATAACTATGTTTATTGACATTGTAATTTTACTGGAGAAAAAGAAGATCAATTTATCTTCAGTCGTCAAGAAGAGTCAAAACATAATTCTCACTTTTATATGTTAAAAAGAGACACAAAATGAAAGTTTTCCACCTTGCAGTCATCAAAACTGGACACAAGAAAACCAACTTTAGAAAGGAAATGACAATATATTATGGATGGGAAGAAGGTGCTGATTGGTTGGACTATGGTTGGCATGGAGATGTAGCCAGAACTATTTACTGCCAATCTTAGTTGACAGATTAAATTCAAGCCCACCATGTTGACTCTGACTGGCCAAAGCATTGCCTTGGAATGCAATAGCTATTGACTTTTCCCATAGCCCTTTCCTTTTTTGGAAAAGGTACAAGATGTGGACATATTCCTTTTAAACAAAACGGTCAGGGCCCTGTATCGAAACATAGGTAACTTCTATCAGGTTGTTATTTCGTTCCTTCTGCTAAATTAGTTCTGCTAGTTCTCCTTCCTAGCAATAATAACATGGAGACTAGTGAGAAATGAATGCAACTACAATAAGGTCCAAATTCTTTTTTTTAAAATCTAGACTCATTATTGCTTCTGTGAGCCTACAGAAGTTTTGAATTCACCAACATGTTATGGTTTCTAACTCCTCATGTCTAAATCTCTGAATGGTTTTGCCTTTACCTTGTTGCAGTGGGGTCAGTCAGCTCAGTTCGTTGACTTGCAACGCAGCATCTTGTCACCAGCATGGTTCGATTCCTGGACCTGCTGAGGCTTCCATGAAGATCCTACCATCTCAACCTTAAACCTTGCCTGAGATATGGTGATCTTCACAGTAAACCACCATCATTTATCGCTTTCCAATGGGAGAGTGGGAATTGACATTTCCTTATCACAGTAACCTACCTCAAGCCGACAACAACCCTCTCCATTTCTTGAACATGACACAGATGCCTTCATGTTCATTAATTCTGCATCTCTGAACCACTCCTACTAACAATATCCTTCTACTATTGTAAAACAATCTTTAAAACCTATGTCTTTGATCAAATATTTCAACCACCGTTCCTAGTAACACTGTCTATGGACCAGTGTACTGCTTTTCTTTCATCTCATCATCCTTTTATGGAGGTCTTTGAGGTTTTTCTCTATGTTCCCATTAGTTTGGTGGTGGCACAGCTCAAGGATCCAAAGGTACAACTTGATACATCACTGAGACTGCCTTTTGGATGTGAAATTAATGCAGGACCCATCTGCTATTCAGAGGTATGTGAAAGATCCCAGGTCATAATATAAAGGAGTGAAGGTAGTTCTCCTGGTGTCCATGGCAACCCTCCCCCTTCAACCAACCCTACCAGAAACAAATTACCTGCTTCTTTACCTCATAACAGTTTGTAGGATCATTGTGAAGATAAATTGACAGCCATGTTTGCCTCTCCATCAGTGATAGCTGCAAACTACAGTGGCATGGTGGTAATATCAGAGGCTCTGGGCACAGGGATTTAATTACCTGCCCATAGCAGATGGCAAAACTTGAATTCAGGTTTTTTTAAAATAGTAATCAAACAGTGAAAATGTACTTAATGTTGATTTTTGCAAAATCCCTCTGCTTCACAGACATATTGAGGGAAGGAAATCTGCCACCTTAACCTGCCTGACCTATACATGACTCCAAACCCTCAAGACTCTGAGCAATTAGGGACAGGCAGGCAATTAATACTGGCCCAGTCAGCCTATCCCTCATCCCATTAAAGATTTTTTTTAAAAAGTGAGAGGCAGTGTTTTGGTTTAAAATCTCCCTTGAAAGATAGTATTTCCAGCAATACAATACTGTATTAAATGCTCAGAGTCAAAAAATGTGGTGCTGGAAAAACACAGCATTTCAGGCAGCAGCCGAGGAGCAGGAGCATAAGCCCTTCATCGTTCCCGACCTGCTGTGCTTTCCCAGCACCACAGTTTTCATCTCTGACTCTCCATCATCTGCAGTTCTCAATTTCTCCCTATATTAATGGTCAGCCTGATTTATACATCAAAGTTTCTGAAATGGGGTTTGAAGTTAAAATTTTAGGTCCAGGTGAGAGTGTTAATACTGAGCTATATGAACTAGGAAGCTATGCTTTATCAACTGATCTCATCGAGATCACTTTGACCAAATAGTAAAGGAGAAACATTCTGATTCTGACTGTTATCCATCAGGTTGTGCTGGAGAAATGCAATTATTCAACATTGTTGAGTGAGGATAGATTAGTACAGATCAGAGCCAAATTATGCAGTTTTTCACCATAGACCCTGATGTAAAGTCACTACAGTCTTTCTAGCCCACTGAGCTGCTCTTTTAGTAGAGAGAAAGAGATAACTTGTAGTGGTCTAACTTGATGATTATCATACCTCAGGTGAGGTTGAGATGGACAATCCTTCACAGTAACCTCAGCCAGAACAGGAAATGAACCCAGACAGTCAGCAGCACGTTGCACTGCACACCAGCCATTCAGCCAACTGAGCTAACTGATAGTCCTGATGCAGCTGTTGGCTAAAACACTATTGCAAATATGATACGGTCTGAATGTTAAGCCATTTATGAGCAACATCAATTACATATGCTGCTATGAGATCTGAGACTTACACAGAGTGTGATTTCTGTGCTTACTAATACTGCTACTGCAGTATTAACTGAAGGTAAGGTCAATAACTCTATACTGGAACTATACACCTTGTGACGTCATGCTGTGAGGGTACATTGCCTGTCTGATCAGGAATCTATTCAATAACATAGCAAGCCAATTTCCACCAGGAATGAGATTAAGGCTGCCTGAACTCACTTGTGATTGGACCATACCTGCCAATAGACAGGACAGCTTCATTCCTCCTGGCATTCTGTTAATCTAGAGACACAATGCCTTCCTAAAACATCCCCTTAATCCACCAGTCTGGTCATTTCTTCCATAACTGGGTCAGGTTTTTAAAACACGAGCTTTATTTTCTGAACAAGAACTCTTATAATTCCCTATATTCAAAGAGTTCTCTCACAGCACCTTTTATCATGTTTTCCATTAATTTTCCCAACATGGAATTAGATTTCAGTTCCAAGGATTTAAGTTCAATTCCTTTCTGAATAAAAGGACCACTTGTCCTTTCGCCTGGTCATCTGACACTGTCCCAGATCTCAGTGAGCTGTTTAAAATAACCATTGCAGTATCTCGAAAATGTAGATTTTAGTATAAATTCCCAAGCAAAGGGTGACACCAACTGTCGCACAGTTCAGAACAGATAAAACGTTATCTAGTTAACCCTACTGACATACTTTTTTTGGATGGTTTAACTCAGTTGACTAGATACCTGCAGTGAGATCTGCCATAATGGAAACCTCTGGTCCCAAGCCATGTTTACATTGCAGTAGTTTTGGAAACCTGCCTCCTTGTCTTATTCCAAATTGTATCATGGAGATAGTGAGACCTGCAGATGCTGGAGAGTCAGAGTGGATAAAGAGTGGAGCTGGAAAAGCACAGCAGGTCAGGCAGCATCAGAGGAGAAGGGGAATTGACATTTCAGATCAGAGCTCCCCTGCTCCTCTGATGCTGCTTGACTTGCTGTGTTTTTTTCCAGGTGCACACATTATCGATTCCAAATTGTATCATTCCATTTCAATGATCAGCAGCCCTCCAGAAGTATTGGAGATATGCAAAGAGAAAGAGGATGTCTCTTTCATGCCAAGTTATCCGAAATTGGAATAAAGCAAAGAACTGGGTGCTGAAAATCTGAAACATAAATAAAAAAGGCTTTTCTTCAGAAGGGTCACTGGACTTGAAGCATTAACTCTGTTTCTCTCTCCACAGATGCTGCCAAACCTGCTGAATTTCTCCCACACTTCCTGTTCTGCATCCTATAATGCTCCTTAAATGATCTTTTATTCCAAACATGAGCAAAGCAGTGCTCCTTTTGTGTTGATTGTTTCCCACTGTCATCCTCTCTAAGTTTGTGTTAGATTAACTAGCTGGTTAAAGCCAGGTTACCTATGGTTGCACTTGTACGTACTTCTGCATCTTACTTTTCTCACCTGGAAGAAAAATTTCAAGAAAAGTTTGCATTTCAATAGCACCTTCCACAGCCTCAAAACAAAGCACTTTTTCAGCCAATTAAGTGTATCTGAGGTGCAGTCACTTTAGAAATGTAGGAATCACTCTAGCTACTTTGTGTAGAACAGGTGGCACTAGGTTAGTTTGGGATTATATTCAGTATGGACTGGTTGGAGAGAAGGGTCTGTTTCTGTGCTGTATGACTGTAGGAGTGTAACAAGCTCCAATGAAAGACAATGTGAAAATTAGCAGAAATCTAGCTAAGAAGGCAAACTGTTTCATGTCGCCTCTGAATAATGGATAGAGAAGATCCCACAAACAAAACATAAAATGTTGATACAGACATTCTTTATGTAGTAGGCCATTCGGCCCTTCAAGTCTGCTCCACCATTCAGTAAGATCATAGCTGATCCTCTATCTCAAAGCCATATTCTTGCTTTCTCTTGATGCGTTTAAAATCTAAAAAATGTATCTCCTTCTTGAACACACTTAGTGATTTGGCCTCCACTGTCTTTTGTGAGAGAGAATTCAAGCCTGACTAACTTATTGTGTGTTTCCAGTTAATTGTTGTTTCTGTTTAAGGTTTGCATGTTCTGCATGACTTTAATTCCTTGAATGTGATCAGTAGTCCATGATCTTATTTCACATGTTCACACATAGAGGCTTACAAAGTCTTTGACTTCATTTTTATTTATTTCTACTGCAGTCAGAGGAGATTTGGCACAGTTGCTGATTGGTAACAGTTTGGTATCAACAACAAAGTGAAGTTACATTTCAAATACATCTTCATGCTACCTGACAAGTGTTATCACAAATGAACCAGTCCCAGTTTCATGGAGCTGGCTATGTACTCGGAGTCTGTGATCTGTGCTGATTACTTTCAGATTGTTGAGAATATCTCAAATGGTTTTTAAAGTAGATTTTATATATTATACCGTACTACGAGGTGATACCCTGGAGACCTAATGGGGCAGTTTTACATCCTTTTTGCACATAATGAAATCCTGCTGTTAAAGACGTTTAGTAATGAGACCATTTCTTATGGGACATGTCATTGACAATCATCAATACACACATTTTAACAGCGCTTTCTTATTAGAAATGCTGGTATAAAGGAAATGTTTTTCCCTCTGGAAGTTCTCCTAATAAAAGACTGCCACAATACCATATGTTCTTGTTAAGACTTGTGCTCAGCCATAAATAAGAGGAACTGGGGCTAGGCAGGTTTCTGACAGAAAGCACCTGCATTGGGTTATCCTCTATTACTTTTATAATTGAAGTGCTCGAGTTTCCTGCTCCCAGTCACTTGGGCTAAATATTTTTTAAAAATCACTTGGGCAAGCAATGTTCAAGCACATGTTGGTTTTTGATGAGTTACCTGATCCCTGTGCTGTCTCATGTCAATCTTCCATTAAGGGCACATTCATGATTCAGCAGGTGAACACAGCTCCTGCCCCGTCCCTCTACACACTCCCTGACCACCACCCATTGCACCACCACCCCCACCCCAGTGTAATGTCAGGTCTCACAAAACACACAGCATTTGGTCATCACAGCTAAAGCTCCTGGCAGCCTCAGAGTGATGGGCTTTGGAAGAGGGAAGCTCAAGCAGATCTTCATTTGGATTATTAATCTGTAATCTGCTCCTGGAGGTCAGATGCATTTGGCTAAGAACTCAACTGCGGTCAATTAGCATAAAATAACTTGTTTAAATGTGCGGTTTATTTGCAAGTTTGCAAACAGAATGATCTTCTCGGCAAGCCCTTTGAACTGGGACCATTGCACTGCTTACCCAGTGTTTTCCCCTCCGACCATAACACCAATTGTTTTTCTCCATTCAGTCTGTGTCTGCTATGGTGTGTGTATTTGTGTGTGTGTGTTTGAGTGTGTGTGTGTGTATCTGAGTGCATGTGTGTGTATCTGACTGGGTATGTATCTGTGTGTCTGCCTGTCTGTGTATCTGAGTGCATGCGGGTGTGTGTATCTGACTGTGTGTATGTGTATATCTGAGTGCATGTGTGTAACTGACTCTGTGTGTGTATCTGAGTGTGTGTGCATGTGTGTGTGTATCTGACTCTGCGTGTGTGTGTGTGTGTGTGTATCTGACTCTGTGTGTGCACGCGACTGTGTGTGGGTACCTGAGTGTGTGTGTATCTGACTGTGTGTGTATCTGAGTGTGTATGTGTGTGTATCTGACTCTGTGTGTGTGTATGTGTGTATGTATTTGAGTATGTGTATCTGACTCTGCATGTGTGTGTATGTATCTGACTGTGTGTGTGTGCACATGTGTGTGTATCTGACTGTGTATCTGACCGTGTGTGTATCTGACCGTGTGTGTATGCGTGTGTGTGTGTATCTGACTCTGTGTGTGTGTGCGTGCGCATGTGTGTGTATATTTGACTCTGTGTGTGTATCTGACACTGAGTTCGTGTATCTGAGTGTGTGTGTATATCTGACTCTGTGTGTGAGAGCATGTGTGTGTATCTGAGTGTAGTGTGTGCGTGTGTGTATCTGACTGTGTGTGTATCTGACTCTGCGTGTGTGTGCGCATGTGTGTGTGTGCGCACACATATGTATCATTTTTCTTTTGGAAGATGTTTAGAGACATAACTATTCGAATTATAAGTCAGCAGTTCATACCTAACCTGTGTTTAGAATCTATTTATTTATAATATAGTAGTTCTCATTAAGTGCAGAAACTTGGTCTTTGTTTGCTCTTAGCTTGGCTTTATCTGACAGCTAAACTGGGGACATAGTTTCCTTTGATAACAGTTCCAAGTTATAACTCTGAAAATAGCAGGACTTGATTTTCAGCACACTAGCCCCTACCAGCTCCCCTCAATCCCCAAGCCCCATATCCTGACCCCCAGAGAGGTGTGACACTCACCATGTCTGGGCAACCAGCAAAGATCAAATACATCAACCTAAAAGGCAGGATATTTAAGGGGAGAACATGCTTGGACTGAGATCTGTGGCCTGTAATGGTGGGCTTCAGGACTGACCAGGCTGACAACCAGAGAAGTACCTGTTGATTCTACCGCCACTTTACACCGTGGTCCCTATGTTCTGGCTCCCCTTCCCAGAGCCACCCATTCCTGCGACCAACCTCCCAGTACTAACAGATCTTAATAAGCATCTCTTCAATTCTGTCAAATGCCAAGCTGTTCCCTCCATTTCTACACAAGGATGTTCCAGATTAGACACCTCTCACAAATCTACCAGACATAATCCTCATGCCCATTCCAACCAGGGTTAGTTTATTCAAGAATCAGTCACAGCTTTTCTAAACCCTATTCTCTCCAATGGCATTAATTGCCATCCCATCATTCAACTCAAATTCAAGAGCTTCATCTTGCACAGGCACAAATCAGAATCAAAATCCAAATATAACCCCATCTCCAATAAAAGCAAACCAAATGCTAAGAGCGTGGAGTGGGTCTTGATTAACTGAAGAGGAATTGTGCCTGATTTTTTATTGAACTTGTGGATGTTTGCAGAACCAGTGATGAACCTCTTTAAAGACTCAATTCCTTGTTTCACTGTCATTTTTACATGGTTTGAAATTAAAAATCTTGACAATATTTTCTGAACTAATGGAAATTAAAATCTGGATGAGTGGAAATCAGCTCTGAGCCCATTTTGCAGCCAGAGAGTGATAAAACACAATTTTCCAACACTGTGCTCCCAGGGTGGAGTTGTGCCGACTCAAGCTGCAGATCTCAGATTCAAGCATGTATTAGGCAGAAGTCACCCTCATGACTGGGGAATTCTGTACAGCATATAACTGTACAGTGGTCCCAACATTCACCTTTCTCCTTCACGGTTCCAGCTACTCCAAAATAACCACAATACACTCCCCATCACACAACCAGTTACTCACAAAAGTAGATAGTGCTATCAATATTTTTATTGTATCTATGTACAAAATACTGAATGTAAATGATATCAAACAAACACAGAGATATTAAGCTACACAAATAGTATTATGTATACACACACTGTTTAATTTTAGTAAAGAAAGAACTTGCTATCATGGCACCAGTGACATACCAGAACTTTAAAAGAATCAGAGTAATTGTGACTATAGTGACCATCACTAAGGACACGATGCTGGGGAAGGTAATAAGTCCAAGGAGGTAATGAGCAAGTTAGATAAAGGAGAGCCAGTGTATGTGATCTATTTGGATTTCCAGAAGGCCTTTTACACACAGGACACACAGGAGGCTCCTCAATAAAGTAAGAGCCTATGGTGTTAGGGACAAGGTATTGGCATGGATAAAGGATTGGCTGACTGGCAGAAGACAGAGAGTTGGGATAAAGGCATCTTTTTTCAGGATGTCAGCCAGTGGCTAGTGGAGCTTTGAAAGGGGTCAGTATTGGGATCACAACTATTCATGTTATACATTAATGATCTGGACAAAGTAACAGAGGGGATTGTTGTTAAGTTTGCAGATGACACAAGGATAGGTGGAAGGACAGGTAGTGTTGAGGAAGTGGGGAGGTGCTGAAGGACTAGAACAGGCCATGAGAGTGGACAAAGAAACGTCAGGTTGAATACAATGTGGCAATGAGTGAGGTTATGCACTTTGGTCAGAAGAATAGCGGTGTAGACTATTTTCTAAATAGGGCAAGGCCTAGAATTCTGAAGCACAAAGGCATTTGGGAGTCCCAGTTGAGGATTGTCTTAAAGTGAACATGCAGGTTCAGTTGTCAGGAAGACAAACCCAATGTTTGCATTCATTTCAAGAGGGCTTGAATACAAGAGCAGAGATGTGCTTTTTTCATTTAACCACTTTAACATTGTTTTAAGCACTTCACACACAATTATTTCAACTCCACATTTCTACATGCAAGACCAGTTGTAATCAATCTTAAAAACAAAGTAATTGAGTTCAGCAATTATATGCAAAATTGCCAATGTACAATTTCATCCCATTGTTCAAGTAAATTTGTTTCATCTCATATCTTTCTACCATTTACTCCAGGTTGCATTTATTTCTTTCAATCAACTTTCTACTCCGCAGGAATGTCTGAAAGAGTTTTGTGCTGTCATGGATTCATCTGTAAACCTGACCATCCTTCCCCCCACCCTGTCACCGAACACAGAGGTTCTGCGAGTTCACACAGAACTGGTGTTTCTTTGCTAAAGAGTTCAGAGGGCCATGTTTCAGTGATACCTCTGGGAAGGTCCAGGTCGATGTTGTGGCTGGAAGGGCCTGAAGGTGGGAGGCCCTTCAAGAAGCCTGCTCCCTGCCCTGCACTACCCTCCTGTCCTCCTCCAACACCCTCCTTGTGATCAGGTCGTTGATTATGATTGGGGAAAGAGGTTTTCACACAGACTCTTAGAGCAACCCAGACTTTAGACCCAGTCTGAAGCTGCAGGTGGTCCCCATTTCCAGCTCTGTTAGAGAAACATGCTGGGTTTATTATGCTTTATTGTGCCTCAGGGGATTCAGGAGTGTGTAAAATGTATCCACGTAATCAACTTTCAAATGAGGCATTGTGGTCATGCAGACTATTTATTTATTTGCAATAGTGAAAAGTGATTATTTTGTTTTCCAGCACACTAAAGCAGCAGTGATTCTATACATTAATTGACAATATCACTTGTCTCAAAATTAACAGCTTAAGCCTTAGGCAGGCAGTTTTCATCCAGAGTTTAATTTATAAAGCAGGTAATATCTGTAATAATGTCGACAAATAAAGATCAATTTGACATGTTTCAAGCTCAGGTCCATCGTGCAGCAAGATCTAAACTATGAAGCAGGAGACAAAAATGTTCTTATAATTAAATTTTTAAATTGACATAATTTCACCTTTCCCCAAATTGAGGCCAGAGGGAGCAGGGCAAGACTGTGGGAATAAAGTGGAAAAAGGAAAGTAAGGCAAGATCGACAGAAAATCACAACAGTGGAGATTAAGAAGAGATTTCACATGCAAATAACTTATCTGACCATGCTTGTCACTTTAGTGATCTCCTCTAGGCTTAGGCATCTCAGACATTCCTGTTGCAGTACCGATGCTCTCTTAGCCAGCTGTGCACCCTATGGTTCTGCTCAGCTCCTGCATCAACACAGAGACAGACAATACAGCCTTTGGTCTGATTGAACACAAAACATTCAGTCTCTGGGTAGAAATGACGGCCGAACTCCTATTGAGGCTAGACCAGGCTTGTCAAGTTAACACCAGCCAGGCTTTCCCACTAAGCAGCTGGATAACATTGACGAACGCTTTGCATTTATAATTACAGTTTGGTTCTTGCCTTTATTATTAATAAAATCTACATGAAAAGCTCTCGTTTATCAGTGGGCCATTCAATCTGGTACAAACAGCAAATTAGATCATTAGTCTTAAAAGTTATGTTTGCAATTTCATAAATGGTAATGTACAAAATAATAGACTATTAAGTTTATTTATTGGATCATGCACATTTTCTGCAATTCGCAAGTAATTGTCACTGAATAATCAGGCTGAATACTTTGAGTTCGGCATCAATTATGTCTGAGTGATTCTCTTTCTGCTGCTTTCAATCTGATTCAGTGGGATCCCTAGCTGTGACTAGGTTTTTGCAAAATGCCTGACAACTTGTAGGAGTGCTATACAGTTTCACACAGGACACTACTGGGATGTTCAGACTGACCTCGTGAAATTGCCTCAAAGCCACAAAGAACATACACTCCAAACATCAAGTGCAGCTGAGCAATTTCTTCTGTGACTTTGTTGAGCATTGGTGGAATCTGTCACTGGGCAGAGCAGGGCAGACCCAGTGAATCCTAATCCACCTGCATTCAGAGAGGTCCATGCACATCCAGGAGCCATTATTCCACAGGGCTGGTGTTTTCAAACATAGTCAAAGACTGAAGAGGTTCATATTGACTCGTGTTGATAACTGTCCTGAATTGCAACAGGAAATGGATCTGGCACGGACAAAGCAGTGAGGGGAGTGGGTGAATTGTGTCTTCAAACTTTCCTGGTGTACCAGCACCATGATGAAACTTAGGAAGCTTTACAAGGTCAGGAGACATAAAAGCCTAAAGACATGTACAACAGGTTCGAGACCAGCTTCTTCCCCACTGTTATTCGACTTCCGAACGGACCTCTCAAATTGCAAATTTAATGTTGACCTCACTCTTTGTTCACCTTCACTGCAGCCATAACATTGCATTCCACATTCTGTTCTGTTACCCTTGCGCACTTTATATGGTCTGATCTGTCTGTACTGCACACAGAACAAAACTTTTCACTGTACCTGGGTACATGTGACAACAAAAAGACAAATTAAAAAAACACTTACTCCTCACAGCAATCCCTTTCCTAAAGCATTTGGAACTAATTAGAGTTATTATTTCAAATATTAGTCCCACTGTTTTCCATTCAGAAATACTTCATGGTAGATAAATAGGGGACAGATCCACAGATGGTGAGAAAACTGTAACTCCCTCCTAAAAGGACTGCGGCTACAACACCTGGTTAGGAAGGCAGCTCACCACCACCACCACCTTTTCCAATTAGACAGCGACAGAGATGATGGCATCATGTGGATTAACTCTTTAAACAATCTTTTGAACTATAGCATGCCGGTGACAAATTGAGAAGCTGTGATCGGTCTGGTATTACCACACACAAAGTGACTGGAGATTGTATTCTAACATAATATACCTGAAAGCCTAACTGCCCGATGAGTTGAGAATGATTTCATGGTTGCTTTAAAATAGAAGCTGTAATGTAAGGTACAATAATCACAGTGTGAGTAAACCTCCCAATCTCTGTGCCTTCTCACTAAACCATCTCTTTAACCATTGGCTTTGGTCACCCCCTCTCAAGATTTCACAGTTTGGGGTCACATTGCATCTTTTAGTGGATTCAGTGTAATGCTTTGGGATGTTGGCTCAATGGGTCTCAGTCCTGTCTCAGGTTTTGCAGGTCACTGCAGAGACCTGAGGACAGAATCAGAGCTGCTAGCTCAGTGTCCCACAGAGAGAAGCCCATCTCACTTGCTCAGGTAAACGCAATAAATAATCAGAAGTTCCTCTAATAGCCAGGGTTACGGTTAGATTCCCCTACAGCGTAGAAAGCAATCACCCTTCAGTACTTTAATGTTTATTTGGTCATTTCAAGTTCACTTTTTTTTCCCCCATTCAGGAATAGTGGAGAGCTGTGGGAGAGATTGGCAGACTAATTATCTGCTCGTGTGAATGTTATCCCTCTGTGGCCAACAAGATCTGTCGTGCAGCTGGAACTGGAAGTTTCCTGGTTCAGAGTTTGAAGCTGACTACCTTTACAGTTCACTGATTGCTTCAATTGTAATGAAAACACTGGGGATGAGACAACTGCACAAGTGATGTGGTGAGTCTAGCAAAAAAAAACATTCATTGTTGTTCCTAAAAAGGGAACTTCAAATCAATGATGATCTGAACCATTCAGGGACTCTGCAAAAAAAACTTGTGTAGGTGAAAACATGTGCTGGCATGCCTGATATTGTCAGAGGTGAAATACCAATGCAGAAAAACTGTTGGGTGTTGAACATGAAAGCCCTTCAGCTCAACAAGTCCACACTGACGGTCCAAAGAGTAACCCACCCAGACCCATTCCCCTACATTTACCTGTGACTAATGCACCCAATACTATGGGCAATTGATCATGGCCAATTCACCTTTGGATTGTGGGAGGAAACCCATGCAAACACGGGGAGAATGTGCAAACTCCACACAGACAGTCACCCGAAGTGGGAATCAAACCTGGGACCCTGGTGCTGTGAGACAGCAGTGTTAACCACTGATCCACCCCAGAAATAGCAACTATGATACAACTGTCAATATGTTACAGGGGTGAAGTAGCACATTGCACGCGAGCCAGGTAGGGTTATCAGTCTCCCTCCTCCACATCACCAGGAGACAGATTAACCAGTCATTTCATCTGAAGTTACTGGTCCCTGGTTGTATCTAAAATGAATATATATTTGTCTATTTAGCCAGACTGAACCTCAATAGCAATGTTTTGGGTAACATCAGGGTGTGATATTTCAATCGACAGTTTTCTCTGATTTCCATTGATTGCCTTCACATTATAAAGTTTACATATTTAAAAAAAACTGGTTGCATCAAGCATGCAATGATTGTGAGATGGTTTATGTGTGACAAATTCATTTATTCCACAGCTATTATTCCTTCAGTGGCATGACTGTGATTGGAGGGTTTTCTGGTGCCTCAAAGCCACAATAGTTCCACTTCATTCCCATAGCATCAGCTTACGGTGCCCATATTTAGTATTCTCTCTGCCTCTATCTTCTACTATAAACAAGGTAACAGATGGCCACGCTGTGTCATACAACATCGGAGCATTCAGGCCCAACAGAAGGGAAGGGACTCGCAAAAATATTGCTTGCAATTCTGTCTGCTTGAGAGCAAGCCATTGCTTGCAAATCAAATCTTAAACAACTAAACTCCTACAGGTACATTAATGATTCTGTAAGTCCTACAGGGACAAGATCAGACTGTTCCCTGATGAGTCTTGGCTGAATAATTACTAATCATTGTATAAACTCACCTATTTTGGTAGATGACTATTCTGTTCAGACAATGGCCGAGCAGAAATGTTTTGATTATTCCCCTGACAAGCTTCTCACATTGCCCAGTGAGCTAGCTACTGGAGAACTAAACATGCCTTCATTATCTTTACTGAAAACAGTTAACATTTTCATTGGTGTCACAGAGAGAGTAACTTCAACACAAGTGACTTCAACATTCAAACATTGAAAATCCAAACAACGATTTCTCTTCTGATATTTTTATTGGAATTCCTATTTTCTTTGGTGAAAGATTTCATGTCTTTGTGGATTATGGCTTTTAAGAAAAGTGAAGTTTGCTTATTCAAGAATATACCGTGGGAACCTTTTCTTGTAATGCTTCTACAATGATATTTTCAGTTCACTCCTGAACTTAAATGTTAGCTTTTGTCATTACTGGACTCCAATTCATTTCAGCATTCCAAGGAAGAATTATCACAGGGAAACGATTTGAAATGAAGCAAAGGCTGACATGGTTCGAACACTTTTTTCATGACACCCCAAAGAACTTTGAAGTTAACAAAATATATTTTGAACTGTTGTTCAACTACCAATTTACACACAGAAGAATCTCACAGATATCAAGGTGGTGCAAAATTGATACTTCTGATCTTTCAATAACATTGACCAAGTGTCAAATATTATCAAGGACACTGGGGAGAGTCCTTCTGATCATCTTCAAATTAGGGCAATGAGGTTTTTTTTATCCCAACCTAAGAACCTTAGGAAGTGCGACGTTCCAATTCTAAGTCTTGCCTGACATGTGGATTACACAATAAATGTCAAATGCAAGATTTTCACTCTGCCTGAGGATTTCACCATCGATACATGAAAGACCACATGAACTGAAGGAATTCATATCAACCAATTATCAATGGGAACAGTCACACCCGCACAATTACACATGTGCATGCCTGCATTGATTATAGCTGTAGATTTCACACTGAACGTGCTGGTCAATCTTCCACGCCAAATACTTTCATTTTAAACATTAAAGATTCAATCTTTCGCAGGCACATTGTTCTCTCCTGAAGCACACATATTCAGGAATCTTTGTAAGCAGACCTCCAACTAAGTAATTCATACAGGGAACGCAGGAGACAGCTGGAGCTGTCTTATTCAGCAAGAACAAGCAATGTCAACAACAACTTATAGTTATGTACCGCCTTTATCATTAAAATAATTATCCCAAGGTACTTCATAGAAATACAAGACAGAAACAAAAAATTCAAATTCTTTAGTGCAATTATATAATTTCAGAAAACAAACTTCTCTTCTAATGGATATTTATCTAGTATTTCCCATGTTTGGAAAAGAGTTGACTTTCAGACCCACAAACACTCCTCAGAACCAGCAGAAAAGATCGTTACATCTAATTTTCTGCTTTGCTGCAACAAGAAGATAAGTTTACTCTACAACATTGCTGCCTCACAGCCTTAGGGACCCGGGTTCAATTCCACCCTCAGGCAACTGTCTGTGTGGAGTTTGCACATTCTCCCCGTGTCTGCGCGGGTTTCCTCCGGGTGCTCCGGTTTCCTCCCAATGTTGAAAGATGTGCAGGATAGGTGAATTGGCCATGCTAAATTGCTCTTAGTGTCTAGGAATGTACAGGCTAGATAAATTGGCCATGGGAAGTGCAGGGTGACAGGGATTGCATAAGAATTGGCTCTGGATGGGATGTTCAGAGGGTTGGTGTGGACTCGATGGGGAGATTGGCCTGCTTCCACTCTGTACGGGTTTTATCATTCTATAAACAGCGCTTGCTTCATATTATTCCTGTTTTTCTCAGCTCATATGGTTTGCATCTTACAGTCATAGAGTCATACAGCATGGAAACAGACCCTTTGGTCCAACTCGTCTATGCTGACCAGACATCCCAATTGACTTAGTCCCATTTGCCAGCATTTGACCCATATCCCTCTAAGCCCTTCCACTCATATATCCATCCAGATTTCTTTTAAATGTTGTAATTTTATCAACTTCCACCACTTGCTCTGGCAGCTCATTCCATGCACACACCACCCTCTGCGTGAAAAGTTGCCCCTCAGGTCCCTTTTAAGTCTTTTCCCTGTCACCCTAAGCCTATGCCCTCTAGTTGTGAACTCCCCTAACTATACTTCATTAGCAGTTAAGGAGTTTGGAACACTTCTGGTTGCAAAAGTTCCCATAAAACTGCAAGACTTTTTTTTCTCAGTAAAGGTTCACAGTTCCAGCAAATGTGACAAATGACTGACAGATGTTTCAGTCTTTGCCCTGATTAGACATTGTACACCAGATAATGTGACTCCCTCTTTGCCAATTGAATGGTAATAATGGATTCCTTCACCAAGCTCTTCATGTTCAACACCCAACAGTTTTTCTGCATTGGTATTTCACCTCTGACAATATCAGACATGCCAGCACATGTTTTCACCTACACAAGTTTTTTTTGCAGAGTCCCTGAATGGTTCAGATCATCATTGATTTGAAGTTCCCTTTTTGGAACAACAATGAGTGTTTTTTTTTGCTAGACTCACCACATCACTTGTGCAGTTGTCTCATCCCCAGTGTTTTCATTACAATTGAAGCAATCAGTGAACTGGAAAGGTAGTCAGCTTCAAACTCTGAACCAGGAAACTTCCAGTTCCAGCTGCACGACAGATCTTGTTGGCCACAGAGGGATAACATTCACACGAGCGGATAATTAGTCTGCCAATCTCTCCCACACCTCTCCACTATTCCTGAATGGGGGAAAAAAAAGTGAACTTGAAATGACCAAATAAACATTAAAGTACTGAAGGGTGATTGCTATCCGAAGGCTCAGCAGCCCCCATTCCAGGAAAGGCCTGGAAAGGCATCTGCCAACTAACTCAAATGGTAATTAGTTGGGGTTTCATACATCCTAAGTTGAGAACATAGTTGGTAGGTGCAGGGAGTTGGAGGTGCAGGGGGCTTGTCCAGCATAGCTGTGAAGCACAGCACTCTATTTTGATATTCAGGGAGGAGACATCAATGGGACTGGGTCTTTCATCTGTACCCACCCCTGCTTTGTCTGATCGGGGAGCACCAGGCACCAATCCTTCAGTTTCCAAAACAGGGCTTTCAGTCAAAAGGTTTCACTTTTATCCATTGGCACAAAAATAGCATAAAATTGAAAGTTTGATCTCTAAACGTAAGAGTAACACACCATTCTTGCCCTTGTTTCTCTTACACAGAACATCCAATGAGGGCTCCCTTTGCCAGCTGACAGATCCTCAACGTTAAATTGTAAGACTTATCAGAAAGTCAGAGGTCGCACAAAGTTTCAGCTGGTGGTTCTCACAGCGCCAGGGACCTGGGGTTCGATTCTGGCCTCAGATGACTGTTGTGCAGAGTTTGCACGCTCTCCTCATGTGGAGTTTGCACATTCTCCCTGTGTCTGCGTGGGTTTCCTCCGGGTGCTCCGGTTTCCTCCCATAGTCTAAAGATGTGCAGGTTAGGTGAATTGGCCATACTAAATTGCCCCAGAGTGTTCAGGGATGTGCAGGTTAGGTGGGTTAGCCATGGGAAATGCAGGGTCACAGGGAGAGGATTGGGAGAATGGGGTTCGATCTTGCTGGAATGCTCTTTGGTGCAGGCATGATGGGCTGAATGATTAGATTAGATTAGATTACTTACAGTGTGGAAACAGGCCCTTCGGCCCAACAAGTCCACACCGACCCGCCGAAGCGCAACCCACCCATACCCCTACATTTACCCCTTATTACCTAACACTAAGGGCAATTTAGCATGGCCACTTCACCTAACCTGCACATCTTTGGACTGTGGGAGGAAACCGGAGCACCAGGAGGAAACCCACGCAGACACGGGGAGAACGTGCAAACTCCACACAGTCAGTCGCCTGAGTCGGGAATTGAACCCGGGTCTCTGGCGCTGTGAGGCAGCAGTGCTAACCACTGTACCACCGTGCCACCCACAACTGGCCTCTTTCCACACTGTGGGGACTTTAGGGTTCTAGTTTTGGGGGAGCGTGGATTCCATGAGGGGCACTTTTAGAGTCCTTTAATTCTTTTCTTTGAATTTAGTTAAACAAAGTCTGAGAAATAAGTTAACTGTATTGTAAAATGCAGTGGAGGTGCTGGTGTTGGACTGGAGTGGACAAGGTCAGAAGTCATATGACATCAGTTTATAGTCCAAGAAGATTATTTGAAATCACAAGCTTTCAGAGTAGTGCTCCGAAACATGTAATTTCAAATAAACCTGTTGGACTACAACCTGGTGTCATGTGACTTCTGACCTAACAAAATGGGCTTCGCTATTCATTACTAGTTTATGGTGGGGTCGGTTAACTCAGTGGCTTGTGATGCATGTTGATGCCAACAGCGTGGGTTCAATTCCCAACCAGCTGACGTTACCATGAGGGACTTTCCTTCTCAACTTGTCCCCCTCACCTGAACCGTGGTGACCCTCAGGTTAATTCCCACCAATCATCTCTCTCTCTCTAATGAGAGAGCAGCCCCATAGTCTGGTAGAACTTTATCAATGTCTAATAGTACACATTTTAGGAGGGATACTTCAGATTAACATCCTTCTAATATTTGAAACTTATTTCGCAAGTATTCTAAATAAAATGTAAATTCAACTATGGTGACTTTTACCTTTTATCATAGTTCTCTCTGCTAATAGTTTCCACAATCTGGACGATTTATTGAAACGCTTTGGTTCTACAATTATGTCAAGAACAAATGATTTCATAGTTGATTCCACAGGTCAATCCAACATCAAGGGTCAAAGGGCCTGTACTGCGCTGTAATGTTCTATGTTCTATGATACCAGAATCAAAGCATTGCAATAAATAATCACAAACAAGTGATTTGATAGTTTGTGGGTTCTTTGGAAAATCTATGTCCTGTTGCCATTCTAACCACAGATGAATTCACACTCTGAACAAAAACAGTGTGATCTAGTCTACCTGGAATTCTTTGCCAGTGTTTTGTAGGTAGGAAGATAAAACTTTTGAATGCTCAATATTCTGCAAACTGAAGTAAGGCAAAGACAGAGAAACTATTATTAGAGTGCGGTATGAGAAAATGATTAATACTGTGAAAGAACAAATAGATTAACTTCAGTATTTGACTTTATGTTTTTCAAAATATGCCATTCAACTTTTTTAAGCAACTTCAATAGTCCTCGGGGGAAGCAATAGCAATTGACATGAGATATTCCCACAAAAAATGCCAGAGATACTATTCATGTATTCCCATATATATATGAGAAATGTCATAAAGAGTTGACATTTACTTTATCTTAAATACTCAAAAATTATTTCAATGACTAATTGAAGCATACTTCAAATGATTCATTAATCAAGCTAATGTCAAGATTAAAGATCAAAAGGTCTCAGTGTTGTAGCTTTATCCCTATCTTTTGCTTTGCACCAACAAACTGACCTTTATCCAGTAGGTGTCTGGTGAAGACAAGAATTGACATGTGTGGGTGTAGTTTGGTATGAGAATGCAGAGGTGCATTTCCACATCACATCTTTGCTACATAACAGATTAGGTCAGGTATTTATGGAAAGCGCATGTATATTCAAAAAAGATTTCCCAATGTCAAAATTTTATGGACACAATATAATTGTACAGTTGCAGTGCTTGAATATAAGTCAGGTTTTATAACCTGTCAAAAGTCAGTTTCCTTACACTTACCAAACTGAATTTAGAGATTTGATTGCAGATTGTTTTGGAAAGTGTCTTTAGGCTTGCCAACATTGAGTGGAACACATTTTGACTCATTGAAATTTTCACTTCAGCCAGGCAATTGCAACGAAGGCTGGAATAATAGAGGAGGCAGAGAGGTAAAGAGATAGAGGATGGTGTCCTGAGCACACATGTGGGTGTTAAAACCTTCACAGAAAGTGCTGACATCGGAGTTTTCAGACAGTAGAGGAAGAGGGAATGAGATAGTCAAGCTTGTTTGGGGGGGGGGGGGGGGGAAGCATTATTGGAAGTAATATATTACCCAAATTTTCATAGTCTGAAGAGACGTCAGTAGCACAGAAAAGCCAAAGAGACAATAGTCATTAGTGATGGAAGTGCTAGAGAGGTGGCAACATGAGCAGAAACAGGAAGTTTAGTCACTGTGGCGTCATGGTAATTCATCTGTGTTTGCTAGTCTGTTCACTGATCTATGCAAATGAGCTTGATTGCTTAAGCCTCTGGGTAGAGTTACAGAGAGAAATCGCTGACTCCACATCCAGAGAAATAAGATTCTAATAGAGACCTTGTGCTCCTTCAGAGACAACACATCTATTAAAAACCCTGTGGGGTCTAAGGTAAGTGTACAGTTTGAAATAAGAATTATTGTCATTCCTCTGAGCTCAAAATTCATAAGTGAGAATGACAAATGGCAACAAGAAAATAGAAAAATCAAAGACAAACTGCATGTCATTTGTGACAGAATAACAGAAGGTCAATGTTAATGGCATAGTGGAGTGCACCTCAGGCTCAAAGAGAGAGGGACGTAGTGAATAGAGAAATAAAGAATGAGTTTTGAGCTGGAGAAAATGATAGGTTAGTGAAGATTGTACAGGTGGGAGAAGAGGAAAGTCTTCAACAGAAAGAAATGTATACATTGTGTTAATGCTGGTTTGAGATGAGGATGGAGAATATGGAATGGGGAAACATGAGGACACTTTGGATCAAAGAAGAAGAACTTGGAAATTACTCCCGAATTCCAGAATGATCCTGAGGCAGTGAGAAGCTTTTTTAAAATTCATCTGTGAACTGTGGGCAACATTGCTACTCGTTCCTAGCAACCCCTTGAGTAGATGGGGGTGAGCTGCCTTCTTGAAGCACTGCAGTCCATGTGCTGTGGGTTGACCCACAACATACTTAGGGAGGGAATTACAGGATTTTGACCCGGCGACAGTGAAGGAATGGTGATGTATTTCCAAGTCAGGTTGGTGAGGGGTTTGGAAGGGAAATCGCAAGAGGTAGCGCTCCCATGTATCTGCTGCCCTTGTCCTTCTAGATGGAAGTGGTCGCAGATTTGGAAAGTGCTGTCCAATGACCTCTGGTGAGCTTCTGTAGTGCATCTTGTAGATGATACACCCTGCTGCTACTGAGTGTTGGGGGTGGAGGGAGTAGATCTTTGTGGATGTGGTACCAATCAAGTGGCTGCTTTGTCCTGGAGGGTGTAATGACAAAGGGAGAGTGGTGTAGTCATGGCAGATGATGGACAGACATTGGGCATTCCGGATTGATCATGGCAGATCCTTCCCAGGGTGAGGGGTGTAGTCATGGCAGATGATGGACAGACATTGGGCATTCCGGATTGATCATGGCAGATTCAGAGGTAAAAACAATGACTGCAGATGCTGGAAACCAGATTCTGGATCAGTGGTGCTGGAAGAGCACAGCAATTCAGGCAGCATCCGAGGACAGGCAAAATCGACGTTTCGGGCAAAAGCCCTTCATCAGGAATAAAGGCAGAGAGCCTGAAGCGTGGAGAGATAAGTTAGAGGAGGGTGGGGGTCTCTCCCACCCCCACCCTCCTCTAACTTATCTCTCCACGCTTCAGGCTCATGGCAGATTCATCCCAGGGTGAGTGGTGTAGTCATGGCAGATGATGGACAGACATTGGGCATTCCGGATTGATCATGGCAGATCCTTCCCAGGGTGAGGGGTGTAGTCATGGCAGATGATGGACAGACATTGGGCATTCTGGATTGATCATGGCAGATCCATCCCAGGGTGAGTGGTGTAGTCGTGGCAGATGATGGACAGACATTGGGCATTCCGGATTGATCACGGCAGATCCATCCCAGGGAGAGTGGTGTAGTCATGGCAGATGATGGACAGACATTGGGCATTCCGGATTGATCATGGCAGATCCATCCCAGGGTGAGTGGGGAAATGAAGAGACTGCAAGGTCATTGTGGAACAAACAATTTGAACAATAATGAGGGGGGGGGGGGGGGTGCATGGAGATGCTTCATCATTAACAATACCAGACCATGGGAGAGGGTCAGAACATGAGGGATTGAGAAAGGTACTTCTACAGGGCTGGGATTTGGGGGTAGCAGACAGCTGCTCCCATGAGCCAAGGTCAAACACTAGCCAGTAAAAACATTTTTTGTGCTAGAGAGCTCTCAGAACTTAAGATCAAACATGATCCCCAGGTCCCAGGGTCATCTTGTACAAGAGGAACCAATTACCTGTGTCTCAAAAGAAACCTCTTTGGAGAAAAAGCGAGTTACGAACAAAAATTAAAACCGCTGAAGATGTGAAGGTATCTTGGCTATTACTCGGTGGGTATTGTCTCCCCCTCTTCATAATAACACTGTGCATTTCCTGATCATTTATAGAGTCATAGAGTCACTTTTGACTAATTCCTGTAGCAGGAATAGGTGACCAAGCAAAAGCTTTGATCTGCAAAATTTGTCAACTTTGTTTGAATCTGAGATAAATGAAAAAGGTAGCAGTTAAAACCAAAGTTCAAACACTAATCACGGCATGAATAATTGTTAATCATCTAAAGGTATGCAAACAAAATGTTCAACATTAATACACCAGGGTAAAAACAGAATTTATTTATAACAATAACTGGGGGGGTTCTGCTTATCTTGTTTATTAGACAGGAGGGTCTATGGTAATGCACCAAACTATGTAAATAGAATCTCTGCCATCATGTTATTTTTTTATCCAGAGTTGATAAAGACAGCTTTTAGAGAGGAAATATGTAGTAAAGCATGTTGGCTAAGTGTTGATAGGGAAAACAAGTCCTTTCAAGCCTACATATTTGCATAAAACCTCAAAACAAATATTCAAAGTTACGCTTAATTCTTGATTTTATTAAAACTGGGAAGAGCAAATTATAGCCTTTGCTAAATGTAGAGATTCCCAGAGTCTCGGTCTTTCAACCCTCAAAATTTGGCCAATCCATCTGCATCACCATCTATACATTTTCTTCAGAATCTCATTAGCGCAGGTATTCTGGAGGAACTATACCAAGGGTTTGTGCCAGATTGGTGACTGAATCTGAAATCAGCTCAAAGGGACTTTGTTAGTGTCAGGAACATAAGATATTTGCAGATCAATGGAAATATGGGGCTTGGTTTTTTCCTGAATTCTGGCAAAGCGTTAATGTCGGGGAGTTTGATGGAGGATTTCCCTCCATGAGCCCTGGTAACCTGTCTCACACCATTTTGTGCTGGTCCCACCCCTCATTAAGAATGCATCATTCCCCCACAGCACCACTCTCGCACTCTATGGTGTTCTGCAATGGTGGGCCACTCACTGGTGCCAAGACTTTCACAGCACACGTGACTTGTTTGAACCCCTACTGCACGCCATATCAAACTCTGCTAGCCTGGTCTGATGGAGCCATTCAGTCAGTACAGTGTCCACTGTAGGGCGGAAGGTGTAGCAATGCAGGAAGAGTACCCTTCCACACTTAGTGAGGGTAAGTCCCACCATCCTGTCTCTCTCCTACCGCACTATAACCCTGCTATGGCACTCTCCACCCACCAACTATCACAGGACAATACCCAAGGCAAAATCGCCATAGTCTGACCAGACCCTTAGGGCTGCTCTCTCTCTAGAGAGAAGTGACTGGTGAAGTTTTAACCCGAGGGTCACCATACCTCAGGCAACGAGAGAGGTTGAGAAGGAGAGTCCGTCATGATAACCCCAGCTAGTGTGGGAATTGAACTCATGTTACAGCAAACTGTTAACTTCCAGTACACACAGGAACAACCTACTGCAAGCCGACCTGACAATCCTGAATTGATTGTCAGTGTAATTACATTAAATCTCCAATCAGAACATTGCAATTGCCTATTCATGCATGTTACAGTTAAGCTACCTGCTCCCACTTGAATGAGGTACTGGACCATTGCCATTGCCAACAGAGCAGTATGCAGCATGAGAAACAGGCAAGGCATGGAGGATGAACTGGAAACATTTATTGGATAAATATTGTGACTAAAACTTTCATAGAGACATAGAGTCATACAGCACGGAAACACACTCTTCGAACCAACTAGTCCTTACCAACCAAGTTTCCCAAACTGAACTAGTCCCATTTGCCTGTGTTTGGTCCCATCCCTCTAAATCTTTCCTATTCATGTACCTATCCAAATATTTTTTAAATGCTGTAATTGCACCAGCCTCCACCACTTCCTCTGTCACCTCATTCCATACACGTACCACCCTTTGAGTGAAAAAGTTGCCTCTCGGGTCCCTTTTAAATCTTTCTCCTCTCATCTTGAAAATATGCCCCCTACTTTTGAACTGCCCTAACCTGGGGAAAAGACATTTGCTATTCACCTTGTTCATCCCCCTCCTGATTATATGCATTTCTGTAGAGTCGCCTCTCAACCTCCTACACTCCTGTGAAAAAGTCCTATGTGTGAAGAAGGCGTTTGGTATGCTTGCCTTTATTGGTCAGTGCATTGAGAATATGAGTTGGGAGGTCATGTTATGTCTGTACAAGACATTGGTTAGGCCACTTTTGGAATATTGCATGCAGTTCTGGTCTCCTTCCTATTGGAAGGATGTTGTAAAACTTGAAAGGGTTCAGAAAAGGTTTACAAGGATTTGCCAGGGTTGGAGGATTTGAGCTAAAGGGAGCGGTTGGATAGACTGGGGCTGTTTTCCCTGGAGCGTCGGAGGCTGACGGGTGACCTTATAGAGGTTTATAAAATCATGAGGGATATGGATAGGATAAATAGACAAGGTCCTTTCCCTGGTGGGGTAGGGGGGCAAGTCCAGACTAGAGGGCATAGGTTTAGGGTGGAAAGGGAAGATTTAAAAAGGACCCATGGGGTAACTTTTTCACACAGAGGGTGGTATGTGTATGGAATGAGCTACCAGAGGAAGTGGTGGAGGCTGGTATAATCACAGCATTTAAGAGGCATCTGGATGTGTATATGAATAGGAAGGGTTTAGAGGGATATGGGCCAAATGCTGGCAAATGGGACTAGATTAGTTTAGGATATCTAGTCGGCATGTATGTGTTGGACTGAAGGGTCTGTTTCTGTGCTGAACATCTCCACGACTCTATCCAGGCTCTCCTTATGACACAAAGCCTTCAGTTCGGAAACATCCTGGTAAATCTTTTATGAACCCTCTCCAATTTAATAATATCCTTCCCATAGCAGTGCGACCAGAACTGTAGTCAGTACTCCAAATGAGGCCTCACCAACATCCTGTACAGCTTCAACATGACATTCCATTTCCTATACTCAATGGTCTGAGCAACAAAGGCAAGCATGCTAAACCTTTTCTTAACCATCTTGTCCATCTGTGACACAAATTTCAAAGAACTATGTACCTGAATCCTCAGGAATCTCTGCTCTGCAGCATGACCAAGGGACCTATCATTAATTGTATAAGTATTGTCCCTGTTGTTTTATCAAAATGCAATACCTCGCATTTATCCAAATTAAACTCCACCTGCCACTCCTCAGCTCATTGACCTAATTGATCAAGATCCCTTTGTAATCTCACGTAATCTTCTTCACTATCCAGTAGACCACCAATTTTGGTAGCATCGACAAACTTACTAACCACCCTTCCTCCTTTGTCCTCTCCCACCCTTACCAGATGTGAAGCCACAGGATTCCTGGGTAAGGTAGAATTGTTTTGGTACCAGTAGGTAACTCTCAGTCGAAGGTTGTTTCGGTTAGGCTGCAGGTGGTGTTCAGTTCCTTCTGGAACTGCCGTAGCCAGCAAACACCTTCTGTCCTCCTCTGCTGCCCTCTGAGATTGTGCCATGGGATCAATGCTTTCAGTTTAAGAGAGAAAACCAACAGGAGCATCAGTTCAATGTCTCATCCCAATTGGGCAGGATAAAGGGCCCTGTATTCAGGAGAGTTGAGAAGGATGACAGGGCTTCTGTTTGAAACTCATAAAATTCTAACAGACCCTCACGGACTAGATGCAGAGAAGATATTTTCTCTGGCTGGGGAGTCTAGAACTAGAAGTCATAGAGTCATAGAAATGTACAGCACAGAACAGAACCTTTGGTCCCACTCATCCATACTGACCAGAGATCCCAAAGAAATCTAAGCCATGGTACTTGGTGGCTCAGTGGTTAGCACTGCTGCCTCACGGCACCAGAGACCCAGGTTCGATTCCAGCCTCTGGCAACTGTCTGTGTGGAGTTTGCACATTCTCCCTGTGCCTCATGTTTCCTCCCACAGTCCAAAGATTTTCAGGTGAATTGGCCATGCTAAATTGTCCATAGTGTTCAGGGATGTGTAGGCTAGGTGGGTTAGCCATGGGACATGCAAGGTTACTGGGATAGGGAAGGAGGAGCTGGATCTGGGTGGGATGCTGTTCTGTATGAATTCAATGGGCTGAATGGCCTGCTTCCATACTGTAGGGGTTCTATTCTATGGTTCTTAGGATACTGTGCATGCTGTTTTGGACTAAAATGAGGAAATGTTTCTTCACTCAGGAATAAGTGAACTTGTAGAATTTGCTGCTACAGAAAGTTGTGAAGCTTGAGTCACAAAGTGCTCCCAAGAAAGAGATTGATGGATAATTTGAATATTAAAGACATCAAGGGCTATGGAGAGAAATGGGAATGTAGAATTGAAATAGGCAGTCAGCTATGATGGTATTGAATAGTGGAGCAGGGTCAAGGGCCAAACGGCCTAGTGCTACTCCTCTTTTGAATGTTTTTAGAAAAGCTCAATATTATTTAAACAGGGAAATAGTGCAGACAATGTATGACAGATTGCTAATCGGTATGGGAATCAAGGGTTATGGAGAAAAGGGTGGAAAGTGGAGTTGAGGACTAGTAGATCAGCCATGATCCCAATATATGGTGAAGCAGACTTGATGAGCTGAATGGCCTACTGCTCTTACATCTTATGGTCTTATATAAGACAGCAATCATGAGTATATGGCACTTCACTGGAACTGGATTGTAATAGAGTTTAGGCGCATCCACCAGAAACAAGACTTGTCTGACATCGCCTTGCTTATATGAAGAAACACCAGCACACATTCCATTCAGTGCCAAGCTGGCTTCATCACATTATTCCTTTCGTAAGGTTTGGCCTGTTTCAGGAGATTGCCTGTACAAGTCAGACAACCCACGGCTCATGTAAATTCTGAGCAGGTAAAATTGAAGAGATTTAGTTTAAGGCAATGCCTCCACAGTTCTCAGTATGGAGAACTGGAAACCATGACACTATGTCTACTAAACAAGCACAGCATCACCATTGACAAATTTTCATCAGATACCTTTGGAACATTATTGCTCTTTATTGTTCTTTGTATAAGGAAATAGATTGTGCTTTATGTTTGGACTATGAGCTTAATATTAGTTTCAGGCATTCTTATTTTAGCTACTGTTATGAATAATGTAAAAAGTTAATGAAGGCAAGACCCTGCAAATTGCCTGAGAAACCTTCAACCTCGATTTCCACTCCTTCACTTGTTGAAATTCCGTATTCATTCAATGCGTAGAATAGATGGATAGATGAATTTGGAATATTGCGTTCAGTTCTGGTTTCCCTGCTATAGAAAAGGTGTTGCAGAACTTGAAAGAGTTCAGAAAAGATTTACGATGATGTTGCCAGGGTTAGAGGGTTTGAGCTATGGGTAGAGGCTGAATAGACTAGGGCTTGTTTCCATCTCTATGACTATGCCTTTATGAATAATGTTAGCAACTGGTGTTGTTGCGAAACTAGTAACCCAGGCCAATCCTCTGGGACCGTAAATTCAAATCCCAACAAGGCAGATGGTGAAGTTTGAATTCAATTAATCAGTCTAAATTCAAACGTTAGTCCAATGAAGATTATGTAACCACTATAGATTGTCATAAAAACCCATCGGGATGATCAATTTCCTTTGGGAAGGAAATCTGCTGTCTTTACCTGGTCATGCCTTTGTGTAACTCCAGACCCACAGCAATGTGTTTGACTTGTAACTGCCCTCTCAACAGAGTAAGCAAGTCACTACATTCAATGTCAAGTAAGCTTGGGCAGCAACTATTGGTCCTGCCAGTGACACTCATATCCTCCAAAAGAAAACAGGCTCAGTGGTTAGCACTCATACCTCACTGCACCAGGGACCAGAGTTCGATTCCAGCCTCGGGTGCCTGTGTGTGGAGTTTGTCCTTTCTCCCTGTGTCTGTGTGGGTTTCCTCCATAGTCCAGAGATGTGCAGGTTAGGTGGATTGGCCATGGTAAATTGCCCATAATGCCCAGGGTGGTGCAGGCTAGGTCAATTAGCCATGGGAAATGTACAGTTACAGGGATAGGGTGAAAGGGGATGGGTCTGGATGGGATGTTGTTCCGAGGGCTGGTGTGGACTTGATGGACCTAATGGCCTGCTTCCACACTATAGGGATTCAGTGGATATAGATTAGCACACGGAGAATTTTGGGATAGTGTAGGGGGACAAACTGAGAATCGTTCACAGGTCGGCACAACATCGAACTTTTATGAAGAAGTTTAACAATTAACTGTGATTTGGATGTGCCGGCATTGGACTGGGGCATACAACGTTAAACATCACACAACGCCAGGTTATAGTCCAACAGGTGTACAAAATAATGAGAGGAATAGATAGAGTCAATAGCCAGAGACTTTTCCCCATGGCAGGGTTGACTGGTACAAGGAGTCATAGTTTGAAGATATTGGGAGGAAGGTATAAAGGAGACGTCACGTTCTTTACGCAGAGAGTTGTGAATGCATGGAATGCGTTGCCAGCTGTGGAGGTGGAAGCAGAGTCATTGGGGACATTTAAGCGACTGCTGGACATGCACATGGATGACGTTAAGTTGAGGGGTGCGTAGGTTAAGTTATTATATTTTACATTAGGATTAAATCTCAGCACAATATCGTGAGCCGAAGGGCCTGTTCTGTGCTGTACTTTTCTAAGTTTTAGGTTTATTTGGAAGCACTAACTCATCCACCCCCTGAGAAAACAAACAGGCAATGACATCACCAACCCAAAAAAGCCCAAACATATAAATAGAAAGCAGGAATTATCAGCAGTACTTCACCCAGAGACCCACTGAAGATGTTACCTACTAGGGTGACAAAACGTCTGGAAATGAACCTTCCAGCTCAGTGAGCAAACCTACATCCAGAACCTCAACCTGAGCTACAAATCTTCTCAAAACTTGCTATTTTTTAAACTCTTTTGAATTGAATTTGGAGGTGATCTGATTAATTAATTTCCCCGAAAGAATTGGGTTTTTTGGGGGAAAACTCCAATCCAGGAGTGTTTGTTGCGAAATTGAAGTTAGTAAGTCTGTAAGTTAGCTCGCTGAGCTGGAAGATTTGTTCTCAGACATTTTGTCACCATACTCGGTAACATCATCAGTGAGCCTCCAGTGAAGCGCTGGTGGTATGTCCTGCCTCTCCATTTATAGGTCTTGGTTTCTTAAGGTGGGTGATGTCATTTCTGGTTCTTTTTTTCAAGGGAAGGTAGGTCGGGTCAAAATCAATGTGTTTATTGATGGAGTTCTGGTTAGAATGCCATGCCTCTGGGAATTCTCCTGCATGTCTTTGTTTCACCTGTCCTAGGATCTGTGTGTTGTTCCAGTCAAAGTGGTGACCTTCTTTGTATGTATGGAAACTAGGGATAGTGGGCCATGTCATTTGGTGGTCAGTTGGTGTTCATATATCCTGGTGGCAAATTTCCTGTTAGTTTGTCCGATATAGTGTTTTTTTGCATGATATCTTGTAAATGACATTAGTTTTGCTAGTAGTATCTAATGGATCCTTTTGTTTCATTAGTTGTTGTTTAAGTGTGTTGGTAGGTTTGTGGGCTACCATGATGCCAAGGACCTGAATAGTCTGGAAGTCATTTCTGACGTGTCTTTGATGTAAGGTAATGTGGCTATAGTTTTTGGTTGCGTTGTGTCTGCTTGATGGGCTTTGTTTCTGAGGAATCGGCAGATTATGTTTATTGAAAACCATTTTATAGATATTTTTCTTCTGCTTTTTGTAGTTCTTGGGTGCTGTAGTATGATGTAGCTCGTTGAAATAATGTCTTGGTGCAGTTCCATTTGTGGGTATTGGGATGATTGCTTCTGAAGTTAAGTATTTGGTCCATGTGTGTTGTTTTTTTGTAGACGTTAGTTTGAAGCTCTCTGTTAACTGTACGTTCAACTGTCACGTCTGGGAATGGGAGTCTGTTGTCTTTGTTAATAGTGTTGTATGTTTACTTTAATTTGTTCCATTTTGCAATGACTTTGACTGGGACACCACACACATCCAAGGACAGGCAAAACAAAGACACACTTGGGAATTCTTAGAGGCATGGCATTCTAACCAGATCTCTATCAATAAACACATTGACTTAGATCCTATCTAACTTCCCTTGAAAAATAATCAGAAATGATATCACACACCTTAAAAACCAAGACCTGTAAATAGAGAATCGGGACATAACCAACAGCACTTCACCAGAGACTCTCACTGATGATGTTATCTGGTATGGTGACAAAACGCCTGTAAACAAATCTTCCAACTCAGTGAGCTAACTTACATACTTAGCATCAACCTGAACTACAAATCTTCTCAAAAATTGCTAATTGAAGTTAATTATTCAAAGCTGAGAAAATCTAAGCTTTCAGTTGTGTGAATCAAAGAAAAAAGCTTCACAATTCATTGGACCAGAAATGAGGAAAAAACAGTGAATTAAAACCTACAGATTTGATAGGAAAGGAACATTTCTCTGTATTTGAATTAATTGTAAATTGATGGTTTTGGAGATTAGATTAGATTTATTTTATGAATCATTTGAAATTTGGTTGTGTTATATGTAGATAGCTTGGTTTGTTTTATTTTATTTCACTCTCATTTGCATAATAAACTTCTGTTATATTGCTAAAACCAAATGTGCAGCCTGGAATGCTTATATTTCATTAAAAGACCACCATGTTAAATAAAAACCACTCTCAAACCAGGTTTGGTTCTGGGACCTAACTTGTCCAGTGGTAACATCTGATAGGATCGTACATGTCAGCTGGTTTCCTTTGCATATTAACATACTCTGTCAAATCTGTTTCACCAAGTGGCAGGTTTTAACACTTGCATTGGTGTTATGTCTCACCGTCAGTATACAGTTAAGATACATGGGCATGTTGTATGCACCACATCATAACATGTGACCTGAGGGTACAAAACTCTCATACACTATTTTACCCAGGAATACATGAAACATGATACCTTATTGGAAGCATGTAGCTCTGATTTAATATAATAATTTGTTCGCCCAGGAACTGATGTGTCTGAAGAATATGTTTCTTTTTTCACTTGTGGAATGTGGGCATTGCTGGCTGTACAATTATTGCCCGTCCCTTGTTACCCCTTGAGAAGGTGGGGGCGAGGTGCCTTCTTGAACCACTGCAGTCCATCTGCTGTGGGTTGACCCTTAATGCCCTTTGGGAGGGAATTCTAGGATTATGACCCATAGATATGGAAGGAACTGCGACAGATTTCCAAGTCAGGTTGGTGAGTGGCTTGGAGGGGAACTTGCAAGGGGTGGTGTTTCCTTGTATCTGTTGCCCTTGACTTTCTATGTGGAAATGGACATGGGTTTGGAAGGTGCTGTCTAACGATCCTTGGTGAATTTCTGCAGTGCATCTTGTGGATAGTACACACTGCTGCTACTGAGCATTGGTGGTGGAGGGAGTGGATGTTTGTGGATGTGGTGCCAATCAAGCGGCTGCTTTGTCTGGGATAGTGTCAAGCTCCTTGAGTGTTGTTGGAGCTGCCCCCATCCAGGCAAGTGGGGAGTATTCCATCACAATCCTGACTTTTGCCTTGGACAGGCTTTAGGGAGTCAGGAGATGAGTTATTTACCACAATATTCCCAGCCTCTGACCTGTTCTTGTAACCACTGTATTTCTATTGAGTCAGAGAGCCAAACAGCACAGAAACCCAACTCAGATATGATCTGAGGATGGAAAGAACTCATACTTCATCTTATCCAGGATCACTTGAAACATGACACTCTGTTGGAAAAAATGCTGCTCTGTAATCATGCAATAGCTTAATGTTAGTGCATGTATGGAATGAGCTACCAGAGGAAGGTAGAGGCTGGTTCAAATACAATGTTTAAGAGGCATCTGGATGGGTACATGAATAGGAAAGGTTTATAGGGATATGAATCAAGTGCTGACAAATGGGACTACATTAGCTTGTACATAATAATTCATTGTAATAAACGACTGTTGGATTCTTCCATAGCACAATATCCATAAACAATTTCTTACATTATGGGAGAAAACACCAGGTACAAAACTCAGCGGAGGCAAACTCACCTCAGAGATTGGACAAGCTGAACAATCACATCATTCCATCAAGGGCCTGTCCCTCCAACCTCCAGGGGTGACCAAAGTCAGAGTCTTTTTGTTCCATATAGTTCTACTGTTTCCTGAATAAATGCCAACACACAGTGATTTCTGTCTTAATCAAGCACAGCTATATAATTAAATTGGTAAATGGATCAAACTATGAATAACAGATTTCAGATTAAACATGCCAAAATAAAGTGCTTAAAGGGATTAACTAGGTTTACGCACTAACAGTAGCAGATAAAAATAAATTTCCACAATAAACATCTCACCTTAACTAAATCATGACGATTCCCTATTGACTGCTCCTCTGTTGAAATACGTGATGAATGATGAAATTCCATTTCTTGTTCCTTTTTAATCGGGTCCTCCCAACAGGATTGTGCTGAACTCTGCCCTGAGACCTCATCAAATCTTTAGAGCTTAAATAGTTACAAGACATGTGTTTGAGATCATTTCGTTTTTTTTTTTACGGAACCCCTGCAGGGTGGAAACAGGCAATTCGGCCCAACAAGTCCACATCAACTCTCCACAGAGTATCCCACCCAGATTTGCACCCCCCCCATCCCTGCAAACCCCACAGTTTAACCTACCTAACCTATACATCCCTGAACACATGGGCAATTTAGCATAGCCAATCCACCCTAACCGACATGTCTTTGGACTGTGGGAGGAAACCCACTTAGACACATGGAGAATGTGCAAACTCCACGCAGTCAACCAAGGCTGGAATCGAACCTGGGTCCTGGCACTGTGAGGGCTGCAGTGCTAACACACTGTGCCACCATGACACCCCACACCTTTATTTGATTTGCAAGGCTAGAGACTAATTCCAACTACATTGAAGCTGAAATGGAAGGGGCAGAATGTTGATTAAAGCCAGAGGCTGAGGTGAAAGATTAAATCAATCAAATCTGCTCTTTATACTTTGAGAACATTTTTTTTTCCACATTTGAAGCAGGTTTGTATATTGCTGCACAAGCAATAACAAAGGAATTATTTCACAAAGAACGTGATTGTCAGTTTCAGCCTTTGAGGCATTGCTAATTCAATCTGCAGACATCTGACCAACATGATCCTAATGTCAGGGTTAAAGGAAACAGGGAGAGGTGGACACATGGGTCCTTTTAACCTTCACGGCTTGAACTGTTGCTGCTGTGACTCTGGAGGTTGTGTACTGCCCCATTACTCCCAACAACAAGACAACTGCACAATTCATGGACGAACATGCCGAATCTGAATCTAACATTGCAGAGTTTCTCAAACTGCAGCTGCTCACTCTGCTACCAAACTGCTGAATCTGGTCATCTCCATGGTCTGTCCTGGCTAGAGTCCATGCAACAAACATCTGGCCCTATCTTTGTAAACCATCTTGATCTCCATTTGAGAGAGTGCAAATAAGCTCGAAGTACCTTAAAATGAAGGTATCAAATTAGTTGCTATAACATCAGGCACGGCTGCCACCTTTTGATTTTCTGTGCTGTACAATACAAAACATATGGCCTGAAATGGAGGTACATCTTATTAAGACAGAAAACAAATATAGCTATTATTCTGTTCGTGGCAAGTTATTGTTTTTCAACCCTAAACATTTACAATCACTTTTCCTCTTGTTAAAGTCTTGGGTTTCATTGTGCTTCTGTTTGAAAGAACCTTCTCATTATCTTTAATTCTACTGGGTCCAGTTATTAATACCAACAGGAAATCCCATGACTTTGCCTCATCGGGTCCTGACTTACTTTATAAATCCACTCGATACAGACACAGTCTATTTATCACCCATGTGCAACTCGCAGCTGTCTTGAGGTACAAAGCACTGACTGTAGCAGTTGGATAAGGAAGTGCCAGCTGGAACAAGTCGTTTAGGCAGTGACTGGATGCAGACCCGACTGCCAAGTGGGCAGCTGGAAGCCTGGGTGGCAACAGACTACCAGTTCCTGAAAGGCCTCTGATTCATTGAGGAGATGTTTCTGCGTGTCAGGGGCTGCAGCAAGCGATCAGTTCCAGTGGTTATATCACACTGTAATCCAATTATTGCTCATTAACTCAGAATGCAGCATCAACCCTCTACAGAGTTTAAGCTGTAATCTGCATTCTTTGAACAATGCTGATAATTACAGTGTTCAAATCAAGAATTACACAAAACCAACCCATATTTTATTTGTTTCACATTTTATGAAAGTAACCATGAAGTTCTGTAGGACTTTGAATGATATAATTAAAGAGGGAGCTTCCATTTTTGTGGCCGAACACTGCAGCTGTGTGAAGGCAAGAATCTCAGAAACCTACTCCTTAGCACTAACAAGTTTCTTGACGTCGGTCTATCCAGTTCCCACCAGGCCCACTTCCCACATGAACAAGAACAACAGCAGATCAAAACCCTGTAATCGGTTCCAATGCACGTCAACAAATTCTCATTTGACCATATTTCGGAGCACCTTCCTTCGCACGTTGTACAGCCGGGGTAACTCCAGTCCTGGAATCAATGATCCACCAGCAGCTTTCTGCCCCTGTCCTCGGCCAACACTCACCCTCACAGACAGGCAGTGGAACTCTCTGAATGGTAATCAGGAGAGGGAACCTTTGTTGGTGTCTCCACCCCTTCCATCGACGCACCGGGGAGCATTTTGGAAAAGGCATAGCATTATGGCATGGAGGCAATTTTATATAAACTGACCCAGCACAAAGCAATAGTTTCAGTTGAATTCATGTTGGCATGGACGAGTTGTTTCCATGTTACACATCTCTATGGGTGGCACGGTGGCACAGTGGTTAGCACTGCTGCCTCATAGTGCCAGAGAACTCGGTTCAATTCCCGCCTCAGGCACCTCTCTGTGTGGAGTTTGGATACATTCCACCGGGTGCTCCAGTTTCCTCCCACAGTCCAAAGATGTGGAGGTTAGGTGAATTGGCCATGTTAAATTGTCCATAGTGTCAGGTGGGTCTGGGTGGGTTGTACTTTAGCGGATCGGTGTGGACTTGTTTGGCCGAAGGGCCTGTTTCCACACTGTAAGTAATCTAATCTAATCTATGATTGAATAAAAGCAACACTCTGTGGGAGGTTTGAAGAAATGCTGGAGAAACTCAGCGGGTCTAGTGGAATCTGAGAGGAGAGAAGCAGGGAGTTAATGTTTTGAGTCCAATATAACTCTGTGGTGGAACGGTTACAGTTTTAAATAACACGTAAATTACTGAGTGAAATCCAATAGAAGGTATAGTGGGTCTCTAATCTAAATGTGTCAGTTGATTGGTTGATGATTTTTTTTTTCTTTTTTAATTTAACCCCCACACTACCGCCTAACTGCGGTAGTGCTTATTTTTTCCCCGGCACCCATGGTGTGTGTGTGCAGGTGTGAGACACAGTGAAAGGCACAAGGTGCACGAATCTTTATTCAATTTCCACCACCAGGAAGATAGGAAAACACCCGAGTGGCCAGTGACAAACACTGCCCTTCACATCAAAGGGCAATGCTGAGTGAATCTCCTATTTATTTTATTTTTTTCTTTCTTTCTTTATTTAACCCCCACACTACCGCCTAACCGCGGTACTGCTTATTTTTTTGGTTGATGATTTTTTTTGATATGTACCAAAGTACAGTAAAAAGCTTTCTTTACCAGTAGTACAGCCAGATCACAATAAGCAAGGATGTACAGGTCAGAAGTTGTAAAAAGTATTAGTCAGAGGCATAATGGTTACATTGCACAGGGTGAGGTGAGATCAGAGTCAGCAAGGTCAGCATTATTTGAGGATAGAGAGTCATTTATCAGTCCAATAATGGCTGGGAAGAAGCTGTTCTTGAACCTGTTGGGGCGTGTGTTCAGGCTTCTGTATCTCCTGCCTAGTGGAAGAGGTTGTAATACAATATTACCAGGGTGGGATGGGTCTTTGATGATGTTGGCAGCCTTTCCACAGCACGAAGATGTGTAAAAGGAGCCCATGATGGTCTGGGCTGTGCACACAACCCTCTGTAGTTTCTCATTGGCCTGGCCACAGCAGTTGCTGTACCAGGCCATTATCCACCCGGACAGTATGCTCTCAGTATTCACCCAGACGGTATGCTCTCAGTATCCACCTGGACAGTATGCTCTCAGTACCCACCCGGACAGTACGCACTCAGTGTCCACCCGGACAGTACGCTCTCAGTATCCACCCGGACAATACGCACTCAGTATCCACCCGGACAGTACGCACTCAGTATCCACCTGGACAGTACACTCTCAGTATCACCTGGACAGTACGCACTCAGTGTCCACCTGGGCAGAACACTCTCAGTATCACCTGGACAGTACGCACTCAGTGTCCACCTGGGCAGTACACTCTCAGTATCACCTGGACAGTTGGAACTCAGTATCCACCCGGACAGTAAGCTCTCAGTATCACCTGGACAGTACGCACTCAGTGTCCACCTGGGCAGTACACTCTCAGTATCACCTGGACAGTACGCACTCAGTGTCCACCCGGACAGTACGCTCTCAGTATCCACCTGGACAGTACACTCTCAGTATCACCTGGACAGTATGCACTCAGTGTCCACCTGGGCAGTACGCTCTCAGTATCACCTGGACAGTACACTCACAGTATCACCCGGACAGTACGCTCTCAGTGTCGACCTGGACAGTACGCTCTCAGTGTCCATCCAGACAGTATGCTCTCAGTATCCACCTGGACAGTACGCTCTCAGTATCCACCTGGACAGTACGCTCTCAGTATCCACCTGGACAGTATGCTCTCAGTATCTACCCGGACAGTACGCTCTCAGTATCCAACCGGACAGTACGCTCTCGGTATCCAATCGGACAGTATGCTCTCAGTGTCCACCTGGACAGTACGCTCTCAGTATCACCTGGACAGTACGCTCTCAGTATCCACCTGGACAGTACGCTCTCAGTATCCACCTGGACAGTATGCTCTCAGTATCTACCCGGACAGTACGCTCTCAGTATCCAACCGGACAGTACGCTCTCGGTATCCAACCGGACAGTACGCTCTCAGTATCCACCTGGACAGTATGCTCTCAGTATCCACCTGGACAGTATGCTCTCAGTATCCACCTGGACAGTACGCTCTCGGTATCCAACCGGACAGTATGCTCTCAGTTTTTGGATTAGTGGTGCGAGAAGAGCACAGTAGTTCAGGCAGCATCCGAGTAGCATGAAAATCGACGTTTCGGGAAAAAGTCCTTCATCAGGAGGCTTTTGCCCAAAACGTCGATTTTGCTGCTCCTCGGATGCTGCCTGAACTGATGTGCTCTTCCAGCACCACTAATCCAAAAACTGGTTTCCAGCATCTGCAGTCATTGCTTTCTACCTCGTACGCTCTTAGTGACCACTCGGACAGTATGCTCTCAGTGTGCACTCTGACAGTACGCTCTCAGTATCCACCCGGACAGTATGCACTCAGTGTCCACCTGGACAGTACGCTCTCAGTATCCACCCGGACAGTACGCTCTCAGTATCCACCCGGACAGTATGCACTCAGTGTCCACCTGGACAGTATGCTCTCAATATCTACTTGGACAGTATTCTCTCAGTGTCCACCTGGACAGTATGCTCTCAGTATCCTCCCGGACAGTATGCTCTCAGTATCCTCCCGGACAGTACGCTCTCAGAGTCCACCCGGACAGTATGCTCTCAGTGTCCACCTGGACAGTACGCTCTCGGTATCCACCTGGACAGTACGCTCTCAGTATCCACCTGGACAGTATGCTCTCAGTATCCTCCCGGACAGTACGCTCTCAGAGTCCACCCGGACAGTATGCTCTCAGTGTCCACCTGGACAGTACGCTCTCAGTATCCACCTGGACAGTACGCTCTCAGTATCCACCTGGACAGTACGCTCTCAGTGTCCACCCGGACAGTATGCTCTCAGTGTCCACTTGGACAGTACGCTCTCAGTGTCCACCTGGACATTATGCTCTCAGAGTCCACCCAGACAGGATGCTCTCAGTGTCCACCTGGACAGTACGCTCTCAGAGTCCACCCGGACAGTATGCTCTCAGTGTCCACCTGGACAGTACGCTCTCAGTATCCACCTGGACAGTACGCTCTCAGTATCCACCTGGACAGCACGCCTCTCAGTGTCCACCCGGACAGTATGCTCTCAGTGTCCACTTGGACAGTACGCTCTCAGTGTCCACCTGGACATTATGCTCTCAGAATCCACCCAGACAGGATGCTCTCAGTATTCACCTGGACAGTACGCTCTCAGAGTCCACCCGGACAGTATGCTCTCAGTGTCCACCTGGACAGTACGCTCTCAGTATCCACCCGGACAGTACGCTCTCAGTGTCCACTTGGACAGTACGCTCTCAGTGTCCACCCGGACAGTATGCTCTCAGTATCCACCCGGACAGTACGCTCTCAGTGTCCACTTGGACAGTACGCTCTCAGTGTCCACCCGGACAGTATGCTCTCAGTATCCACCCGGACAGTACGCTCTCAGTATCCACCCGGACAGTACGCTCTCAGTGTCCACCTGGACATTATGCTTTCAGAGTCCACCCAGACAGTACGCTCTCAGTGTCCACCTAGACAGTACGCTCTCAGAGTCCACCTGGACAGTACGCTCTCAGTATCCACCCGGACATTATGCTCTCAGTGTCCACCCAGACAGGATGCTCTCAGTGTCCACCTGGACAGTATGCGGTCAGTGTCCACCCGGACAGTATGCCCTCAGCGTCCACATGGACAGTACGCTCTCAGTATCCACCCGGACAGTATAATCTCAGTATCCACCCGGACAGTACGCTCTCAGTATCCACCCAGACTGTACACTTTCAGTGTCCACCCGGACAGTATGCTCTCAGTATCCACCCGGACAGTACGCTCTCAGTATCCACTCAGACTGTACGCTCTCAGTGTCCACCCGGATAATATGCTCTCAGTATCCTCCCGGACAGTACGCTCTCAGAGTCCACCCGGACAGTATGCTCTCAGTGTCCACCTGGACAGTACGCTCTCGGTATCCACCTGGACAGTACGCTCTCAGTATCCACCTGGACAGTATGCTCTCAGTATCCTCCCGGACAGTACGCTCTCAGAGTCCACCCGGACAGTATGCTCTCAGTGTCCACCTGGACAGTACGCTCTCAGTATCCACCTGGACAGTACGCTCTCAGTATCCACCTGGACAGTACGCTCTCAGTGTCCACCCGGACAGTATGCTCTCAGTGTCCACTTGGACAGTACGCTCTCAGTGTCCACCTGGACATTATGCTCTCAGAGTCCACCCAGACAGGATGCTCTCAGTATTCACCTGGACAGTACGCTCTCAGTATTCACCCGGACAGTATGCTCTCAGTGTCCACCTGGACAGTACGCTCTCAGTATCCACCTGGACAGTACGCTCTCAGTGTCCACCCGGACAGTATGCTCTCAGTGTCCACTTGGACAGTACGCTCTCAGTGTCCACCTGGACATTATGCTCTCAGAGTCCACCCAGACAGGATGCTCTCAGTGTCCACCTGGACAGTACGCTCTCAGTATTCACCTGGACAGTATGCTCTCAGTATCCACCCGGACAGTATGCTCTCAGTATCCACCCGGACAGTACGCTCTCAGTGTCCACTTGGACAGTACGCTCTCAGTGTCCACCCGGACAGTATGCTCTCAGTATCCACCCGGACAGTACGCTCTCAGTGTCCACCTGGACATTATGCTTTCAGAGTCCACCTGGACAGTACGCTCTCAGTATCCACCCGGACATTATGCTCTCAGTGTCCACCCAGACAGGATGCTCTCAGTGTCCACCTGGACAGTATGCGGTCAGTGTCCACCCGGACAGTATGCCCTCAGCGTCCACATGGACAGTAGGCTCTCAGTATCCACCCGGACAGTATAATCTCAGTATCCACCCGGACAGTACGCTCTCAGTATCCACCCAGACTGTACACTCTCAGTGTCCACCCGGACAGTATGCTCTCAGTATCCACCCGGACAGTACGCTCTCAGTATCCACTCAGACTGTACGCTCTCAGTGTCCACCCGGACAGTATGCTCTCAGTATCCTCCCGGACAGTACGCTCTCAGTATCCTCCCGGACAGTACGCTCTCAATATCCACCCGGACAGTATGCTCTCAGTATCCACCTGGACAGTATGCTCTCAGTATCCATTCGGACAGTACACTCTCAGTATCCACTTGGACAGTACGCCCTCAGTATCCATCCGGATTGTACGTTCTCAGTATCCACCTGGACAATATGCTGTCAGTATCCTCCCGGACAGTACGCTCTCAGTATCCACCCGGACAGTACGCTCTCAGTATCCACCCGGACAGTACGCTCTCAGTATCCACCCGGACAGTATGCTCTCAGTATCCACCCGGACAGTACGCTCTCAGTATCCACCCGGACAGTATGCTCTCAGTATCCACCCGGACAGTATGCTCTCAGTATCTACCCGGACAGTATGCTCTCAGTATCCACTCGGTCAATACGCTCTCAGTATCCTCCTGGACAGTACGCTCTCAATATCCTCCCGGAAAGTACGCTCTCAATATCCAACCAGACAGTACGCTCTCAATATCCACGCAGACAGTACGCTCTCAGTATCCACGCAGACAGTACGCTCTCAGTATCCTCCCGGACAGTACGCTCTCAATATCCTCCCGGACAGTACGCTCTCAATATTCACCCGGACAGTACGCTTTCAGTATCCACCCGGACAATACGCTCTCAGTATCCTCCCAGACAGTATGCTCTCAATATCCACCCGGACAGGATGCTCTCAATATCCACCCGGACAGTACGCTCTCAGTATCCACCCGGACAGTATGCTCTCAGTATCCACCCGGACAGTCCACTCTCAGTATCCACCCGGACAGTACGCTCTCAGTATCCACCCGGACAGTATGCTCTCAGTATCCACCCGGACAGTACGCTCTCAGTATCCACCCGCACAGTATGCTCTCAGTATTCTCCCAGACAGTACACTCTCAGTATCCACCCGGACAGTACGCTCTTAGTATCCATCCGGACAGTACGCTCTCAGTATCCACCCGGACAGTACGCTCTCAGTATCCACCCAGACAGTACGCTCTCAGTATCCTTCCGGACAGTATGCTCTCAGTATCCACCCGGACAGTATGCTCTCACTATCCTCCCGGACAGTATGCTCTCTGTATCCTCCCGGACAGTACGCTCTCAGTATCCTCCCGGACAGTATGCTCTCAGTATCCACCCGGACAGTACGCTCTCACTATCCTCCCGGACAGTATGCTCTCTGTATCCTCCTGGACAGTATGCTCTCAGTGTCCACCCGGACAGTACGCTCTCAGTATCCACTTGGACAATACGCTCTCAGTATCCACCCGGACAGTACGCTCTCAGTATCCACTCGGACAGTACGCGCTCAGTATCCACCCGGACAGTACACTCTCAGTATCCTCCCGGACAGTATGCTCTCAGTATCCTCCCGGACAGTACGCTCTCAGTATCCACCCGGACAATACGCTCTCAGTATCCTCCCGGACAGTATGCTCTCAGTATCCACCCGGACAGTACGCTCTCAGTGTCCATCCAGACAGTATGCTCTCAGTATCCTCCCGGACAGTACGCACTCAGTATCCACCCGGACTGCACGCTCTCAGTGTCCATCCAGACAGTATGCTCTCAGTATCCTCCCGGACAGTATGCTCTCAGTATCCACCCGGACAGTATGCTCTCAGTAACCACCCGGACAGTATTCTCTCAGTATCCACCCGGACAGTACGCTCTCAGTGCTGCATCTGTAGACGTTGGTGAGAGTCCTTCTGCACAAGCCAACTTTCCTGAGCCACCTGAGGAGGAAGAGGGGTTGTTGCGCCTTCTTCGCCATCACATCGATTTGGGAAAGTCCAGGAGAGGTTGTCAGTTATCATCACTCCGGGGAACTTGACACTCTCCACCTCTACCCTGTGATATAGGTGGGAGCGTGATCTCCTCCTTTCTTCCGGAAGTCAATGATCAGTTTGTTAGTTTTGCTGACATTGTTCTCATTGCACCATGACATCAAGCATGACATTCTATCTCCTTCCTTAATTTGACTCATCATTGTTAGGTATCCGTCCTATGATGGTGGTGATGTGTGAGAAGTATGGGTATCCTGGTGTCTAGGTCAGGTTAAAATTACTCTTAACATATTTTGATTTCAAGGAGTATTACGCATGAATGCGAATATTTATCTCAGAAGACGTTTAGGCATGTTGATAAATTACGGAGGAGCTTCTACGTTACAGCTCGATGCTACCTATGAAGTCTGTCCTTTCCATTATTTCCAAAAGCAATGCAATGGATCAGCAGTTCTTAAAGTTAATGTACACTTTGGATGATCATCAAGGTAATCCCTTCAGGTCCAGTCATGTCAAAGTGAACAGAATTTATGAATTGTCTTTGCATTTTCCTGCTGAAATTGAAAATTGCCTCAAATTATGTGAAAGAAACTCTTTATCAATTAAAGTGTTGTGGACCCCCTGCACTTTAGTGAGATTTAAATGGTCAATAATGTGGATTGATACCTCCTGCTGAAGGTCACGCAGTCTGCATTGCTGCAACAAATGCAATCAGGAATGACCGTGATTAAAATGCAGGAATGACTTTGATTTCCTTTCATAAGGCCATAAGATTTTGGAGCAGAATTAGGCCATTTGGCCCATCGAGCCTGCTCTGCCATTCGATCATGGCTGATATGATCCTCACTCCCATTTTCCTGCCTTCTACTCATATCCTTTCAACCCATTACCGACTAAAAATCCGTCTAACCCCTCCTTAAACGTACTCACTGTCCCAGCATCCACCACACTTTGGGGTGGGGAATGCCACAGATTCACAACCCTTTGGGAGAGGTCGTTTCATTTTCCAGCAGCAAGAGTGACGAGAGCGGAGACCCCAGGGGGCTGCTGGGAAGGTGCGTTTCCCTCTGAAATACTTACCTGATGGAGCAAAGGCTCACCAGCATGGACATGGGGATGGGGATTGCTGGGCACGTGAACTGATATATTCGGGTTGTAGCTAAACCTGAGACCCGACTCGTGTAGTATCTCCCACCCGTCCTCCTCCTAACAAAAAAAAAGACCCTGTGTGGAGGGTTGATAAGGTAAGGCTTTTTAAAAATATTTATTCAATCTCTCTTAGCAATTAAGAGCAGAGGGGATGGAGGCCAGGGCAGTTACATGTTCCTCTTGAAGAGTGTGGGAGGTAAGGGTCACCACTAGTGTCCCTGCTGAGTTCAGCTGTGAGAAGTGCACCCAACTCCAGCTCCTCACAGACCGTGTTAGGGAACTGGAGCTGGAGCTGGAGCTGGAGCTGGAGCTGGATGAACTTCAGATCATTCACGAGGCGGAGGGGGTGATAGAGAGTAGTTATCGAGTGGTAGTCACACGAAGGGTACAGGATAAAGGTGACCATCAGGAGAGGGAAAGGGAATAGGCAGGCAGTGTCAGGATCTCCTGTAGCTGTTCCCCTCAATAATACTGTTGGGGTGGAGTGACCCACAGGGGAAAGCCACAGTGGCCAGGTCTCTGGCACTGAGCCTGGCTCTGGGGCTCAGAAGGGAAAGGGGGAGAATAAGAGAGCAATAGGAGAGTGATAGGAGATTCAATCGTGAGAGGAACAGCCAGGAGATTCTGTGGTCGCGGGCGAGTCTCCCAGATGGTGTGTTGCCTCCCACGTGCCAGGGTCAGGGAAGTCTCGGATCGCATCTACAGGATTCTTAAGAGGGAGGAGGAGGGTGAGCAGCCAGAAGTCGTGGTACACATCGGTACCAATGACACAGGGAGGGAGAGGGAAGAGGAGCTGAAAAGACAACATAGGGAATTAGGTTGGAAGCTAGAAGGCAGGACGAACAGAGTAGTCATCTCAGGATTCCTACCGGTGCCACATGCTAGTGAGGCTAAGGATGGAGAGCAAGTGCAGATGAACACATGGCTGCAGGGTTGGTATAGGAGGGAGGGCTTCAGATAAACAGTCATAGAGTCATAGAGATGTACAGCACAGAGATGGACCCTTCGGTCCAATTTGTCCATGCCGACCAGATATCCTAAACTAATCTAGTCTCTTTTGCCAGCACTTGGCCCATATCCCCCCAAACCTTTCCTATTCATATACCCATCCAAATGCCTTTTAAATGTTGTGATTGTACCAGCTTCCACCACTTCCTCTGGGAACTCATTCCATACATGCACCACCCATTGAGTGAAAAGGTTGCCCATTAGGTCCCTTTTAAATTTTATCCCTCTCACCTTAAACCAATGCTCTCTAGTTCTGGACTCCCCTACCCCAGGGGAAACAAAATCTTGTCTATTTATCCTATACATGTCCCTCATGATTTCATAAACCTCTATACGATCACCCCTCAGCCTCCTATACTCCAAAGAAAACAGCCCCAGCCTGTTCAACCTCTCCCCATAGCACAATTCCTCCAATCCTGGCAACATCCTTGTAAATCTTTTCTGAACTCTTTCAAGTTTCAGAACATCCTTCCGATAAGAAGGAGACCAGAATTGCACACAATATTCCAAAAGTGGCCGAACCAATGTCCTGTACAACCACAACATGACCTCCCAACTCCTATACTCAATGCTCTGTCCAATAAAGGAAAGCATACCAAACACCTTCTTCACTATCCTATCTACCTGCGACTCCACATTCAAGGAATGATGAACCTGCACTCCAAGGTCTCTTTGTTCAGCAGCACTGCCAGGACCTTACCATTAAGTGTATAAGTCCTGCTCTGATTTGCTTTTCCAAAATGCAGCGCCTCACATTTATCTAAATTAAACCCCATCTGCCACTCCTCAGCCTATTCATTGGTCCCTCTGATTAAGATCCAGTTGTATCCTGAGATAACCTTCTTCCTGTGGATCACTGGGAGATCTTCTGGGGAAGGCGGGACTTGTACAAGATGGACTTTTTGTACCTGAACTGGAGGGGCACCAACATCCTGGGAGGAAGGTTTACAAGGGCTCTTCAGGAGGGTTCAAACTAAATTGGCAAGGGGGTGGGAACTTGAGCTATGGATCAGATGATGGAATAGGAAGTGAACAGCCAGATATAAGTGTGCAGAAAGTCTGTGAGGAAAGATAGACAGTTGATAGGTCAAAGGTGCAAACCCCTCCCGCCCCGGCATGATAACTCACCTAGGCAGCCACCAATCATTTCACAGCCCTTTGAGGCCAACAGGGCTTCTCATCAATCACACGCTCCAACAGTGTGACCCTTGTCTTGGGGAGTGGAGGGCATGGGGTATTGTCACTGGTCAAGAAACACCTGGGAAACATGGGTTCAAATTGCCATTGCCACTGGTAGAAAATCAACTCAATTAATAAGATGTGGAATGGAAAGCATTAATTGTGACCACTTTTGATTGTCATCTGGTTCACACGTGCCCTTTAGGGAAGGAAATCTGCCACCCTTACTGAGTTTGGACTCCACATCAATGGAATGTGATTGATTCACACCCTCCCTCAGAAATTCAGTTCAAGGGCAACAAGTATTGGATTTACCACGCCCCAAGAAAGGAAACTCCAATTTCCACTGTTGAGGTCAACTCCTCCATGAAATCCAGAGGCAAGAAGGTAAGACTTTATTCTCCTTCTCACAGGGTGGGGGTGCATGAAGCAGCACGCATTCCCAGAGCACAGGAAACAGATAGAGAGCTCAGTGTCATGGTGTAAAGGCAACGATCTCGCCCTCAGTGTCAGCAGAATGTAGGAGTTGGTCATCAACTTCAGGAAGCAGAGTGGAGGACACGCCCATGTCTGTATCTATGGGGCTGAGGTGGAGGTGGTCGAGAGCATCAAGTTCCTCAGAGTAAATATCACCAACAAGCTCCTGGTCCATTCGCGTCGATGCTACAGTCAGGAAAATACACCAATGCCTCTACTTCCTCAGGAGGCTAAGCAAATTCAGCCTGTCCACAATGACTCTTACCAACTTTCATAGATGCTCCATAGAAAACATCCGGATGCATCACAGCTCGGTTATGGCAACTGCTTTGCCCAAGACCACAACAAATTACAGCCCAGTCCATCACACAAACCTAACCTTCTATCCATTCACTCCATCTACACTTCCCACTGCCTCGGGAAAGCCTCCCACCCCGGTAAAACTCTTTTACACCCTCTTCCATTGGACAGAAGATACAAAAGTTTGAAAACACGTACTGAAAGATTCAAGAACAGCTTCTTCTCCACTGTTATCAGACTTATGGATCTCTCATATATTGGAGTTGACCTTTCTCTGCACCTTCTCTGTAGCTGTAACACTATGTTCTGCATTCTGTTCTATTAACTTGATGTACTTATGTAAAGTAGGTTTGTCTGGTTAGCACACCAAAACAATACTCTTCACTATATCTCCATACAAGACACAATAAAAATCAAATCAATGTAAAACATAAGGGTCTGGAGGACAGGACAGATGAGTGGCCTTCAGAGGACATACATGTGACTGCCATATATCTGATTGCCCCCAGATTGGGGCTATTTGAGGACTCCATCCCCCAAACATGACAGGCAGGTTGCCATGGTTTCCCAGTTGGGAGCTTGCTAACTTTCTCATCCACTAGGGACACAATAGCTTGAGGAGGTGATGAGTTAAAACCCTTTGAGCATCCATAGATCGACCATTTAAAGGCATTCGTTTCTGCCACCCAAGGACTTTCTTGACCAGAACATACATGTAGAGATGATTAGAAGGTGTGGCTTTCTCTCCAGCCTATAATTACCCCTTCACACCAGCTCCAAGAAGAGGAAACTTGCACCTCTTTAAACCCTTTTCTGTCAGTAATGCGAACTAATGCAGTGAACGTTAGAGGAGCTTAAGACAAGGAATTGATAAGTAAACCATAAGCAATTAGCGTAACTTCAATATTGTTTTGTAAAAGTATAAGAATTGACCATTACTCCCGTTACATTGACTTACTTTAGTGGAATCCTTGTACATTCTAATAAGATACACTTCATTTATATGATTTGTATCTCACTGCAACTGCATTGCTAACATGTCAAGAACATTCCCCTGTGCTAGTCATGGTTTAATTATAACACACCCGCTGCTCAATGAGAAGGTCACAGGTTCAGAATCCTATTCCAGAACCTTGAACCCAAAACCCAAGTTGACACTCCACTGCAGTGCTGAGGGAGTGCTGCACTGTCAGAAATGCTGTCTTATCAATTTCCATGTAAAACTAAGGTTCTTCCTACTGTGCTGACTGATGAGGAGCTGGCAGTCCCGGCAGTAGGAGACAGTGAGGATTGCAGGTGCTGGAGATTAGAGTCGAGAGTGTGTTGCTGGAAAAGCACAGCAGGTCAGGCAGCATCCGAGGAGCAGGAAAATCAACGTTTCGGGCAAAAGCCTTCCTTCATTCCTGATGAAGGGCATCTGCCTGAAATATCGATTCTCCTGCTGCTTGGATGCTGCCTGACCTGCTGCGCTTTTCCAGCAATGCTCTAATCTAGGTCCTGCTGCATGCAAACACTTTGGCTCCGATTTCGACACGGGTAAAGATCGCTTCGTGAAAAAGATGGAAGTTGTTGGGGCCAGTAACATCTGCACATCAGCCTGTTTTAGTTCTCACGTCTGTGGTGGAGGTAAGGCACACTTTGAGGTTGTGAAAAGGCCTGGGAACAAAGTATGCTTAAATTCATGAGCACTTGCAAAGTTGGCAAGATGCTGTGCAGAGTGAAATCCAGTTTTAAAAAGACTGCTGCTCGTGTATCAGAGAGTTGCCTGGATGTATTAGACACTAATAGAACTTGTGTTTCATCGCTGAAAAACCACAAAACGCACAGAACAGAGGGTATGGTTGGATGGGGCAGTTGTGTACAGGCAATGATGGCAGGCCTATAAGCCCCATCTCCTTGTTGAATGAAACTACTGATTGACAGAGGAGTTGTAAGTACTGGGTGGAAATGCTTGTTGACCTAAGGTATTAACCACAAATGGAATGTTTATTTGCATAAGTGATTGAATGCTTCAGTGAAACATTTGTTTTTATATATCAGAAATTTAGTCTTGCAATTTAATTCTCATGGAAGTTTGTTTTGTAACAATGAGAGTGTGCTTTGTATTCAGTAGTGACATTGTATGTTGATTGGTAACTTTAGGTTGTATCAGGGTGCCCCTGATTAATGTCCATGCTGGAAAATAAGAGAGCTGGCAGGGAGAGAGGAAAGACTCTTCCTGGGTTAAGAGAACAGGACTGAGTAAGGGGGTGGCTCAGTGGTTAACACTGCTGCCTCCCAGCACCAGGAGCCTGGGTTCAATTCCACCTTCAGGCAGCTGTCTGCATGAAGTTTGCACATTCTCCCTGTGTCTGTGTAGGATGCCTTTGTTTTCCTCCCACAGTACAAAGGTGTGCAGGTTATATGGATTGGCCGTGAGAAATTGTCCCATAGTGTGTAGGGTAGGTGGGTTAGTCATGGGAAATGTGGGGTTACAGGGATGTGTAGAGTTGGTGGGTTAGTTTAGATTCCCTATGGTGTGGAAACAGGCCCTTTAGCCCACCCAGACCCATTTCCCTCTGACTAATTGACCTAACACTACGGGCAATTTAGCATGGCCAATTCACCTGATTTTCATATCTTTGGATCGTGGGAGGAAACCGGAGCACCCGGAGGAAACCCACACAGATACAGACACCTGAGGCTGGAATCGAACCTGGTACCCTGGGGCAGTAGTGCTAACCACTGAGCCACTGTGGTATGTGGGTTAGTCAGGGGAAATGTGGGGTTACAGGGATGTGTAGGGTATGTGGGTTAGTCAGGGGAAATGTGGGGTTACAGGGATGTGTAGGGTAGGTGGGTTAGTCAGGGGAAATGTGGGGTTATAGAGATGTGTAGGGTAGGTGGGTTAGAAATGCAGGGTTACAGGGATAGGGTGGGTCTGGTTGGGCTGCTCTTCAGAGGGTCAGTGTGGACTTGATGAGCTAAATGGCCTGCTCCTCCACTGTAGGAATTCTATTAAAGCTGGTTTTGCCTGAATACCTGTAGAGCTGACTTCAGAAATAATTGTTTTTCCATCAGTCCTCACACTGACTCTGAGGATGTGATGGAGACGTTGCTGATGGTATTTCTTGAGTGCATTCATGTGTCATTGATACACAAGTTGAGTAAACCTACGCCCTCATTTTAACCTGAGCTACCTCATGTTCAGAGAATTTTAAGAATAAACCATCACCAAATTAAGGACATTTAACTGCATAAGCAACTTAATCAGAATTCCAATTATTAAAAAAAATTATTATATGAAATAAACTTTGAATTCTCCTTCCTTGTACGGACTTGCGCAACAGAAGTGTCAATCATTATTAAAGGTTCATTCACCTGATGTGGTTTTCCTTCAGTTAATTCTCTCAGTGCAGACACCAAGCGAACAACCTCAACTTAGTCTGGCTCTTTGCAAACTGGCAAGTGTGCTTCATTTTAATCTGTTTCATCTATGTCAGAGATGAACTTGTCACTTTACAAAACTACACATGGGGGGTTAAGACTGTTTACTAAGCTTTAAAACTATGATTTGCTGCAAAACATCTTGCAGTTTTGTTCCTGAAACCAATTACAGAAAATCAAACAATTGCATTGTACATTCACAGGGCTAGCACAGGCATAGTGGGCTGACTGGTCACTTCCTGTGCTGTTGTAATTCTGTAATTCCATGCGAATCTGAGACACAGGAATGGATTGGGCAACACTGAACAAAGAGAGTCTTAGGTGAACCAAATGTGAGCTTTAATTTCTGCTTCTATTTGGATAATCCTTTGCCTGCAAGGCACAGAAATATTATTGACAAATGACCATGCTTGGGTTTGACCTTCCTGCTTGATCCCCCCTCGTCTATTTCCTATACAGCTTCTGGTCCTTTTGTTTCTTCATCAAAAATGTTAGACGCATGGAAGTTTTGTTCATTGAAAGAATAAATATGCTTCTTTTTTTAAAACACAGTTTCCAAGGTGAAGGAGTAACCTAATAAAAATGAAATGTGATGATGCTGCTCCATTCAATAGTTTTAAAGAGATTATGTCACTACAGGAAGAAGAGAGAGGGGAAAGGAAGACAGAGAAAAGGAGAAAGTGAGAAAGGAACAGAGAGGAGAGAAAGTGTGATAGAGAAAGAAAGAAAGAAAGAAAGAAAGAGAAAAGATGAGAAAGAGAAAAAGGAGAGAAATACAGAAGAAAAACAGAAATAGAGAGAGAAAGTGAGAACGAAAGCAAGATAGAGAAAAAAATGAGAAAGAAAGAGGGAGAGTGAGACAGAGGCAGAGAATGAGATAAATCTGTTGTGCTGATATTTATTAGTTAAATATTGACCAAAACATTGCCATTCTGTAGTTCAAAATATCATAGAAACTTTCACATCTCTTTCAGAGAGGAGATGAGCCATCAGATCCAACCTCCATTGTACAGCACTCACTCAGAATTGGACTGGAGTGTCAGTTAGATGTTTGTCCTGAAGACATTGCAGTGGGTGTTGGACTATAACGGTTAGACACGTGACTAGAATCAGAGCGACAGTATAAAGGGTGTTTGTTTTAATATTAATGGGACATGTTCACAGCTCATGCATCAATAATTAGACCCACACATAACCAAACCAGACACCTTCATGAAACAATAAGCCTGTTTACTTTAAGACATGAATTATATCACCTATTTCTGTCTTCCAGATGGTGTATCTCAATTATTTGCTCCACTGATCTGCAGCAGCTTGATCAAGTAGAATTTATCCATAAATTGTTAATTTTAAAATTCTCATTTTTTTTTCACATCCCTCTAAATTGTCAACTTTCCATTATCCTGTAAACCTCTAGCACTGGTCACTGGACAGTCTATTTTTCTCCATTTTTTGACTTCCTATAGCTCAGTTGGCTGAATGGCTGGTCTGTGATGTAGAGTGATGCTAATAGCATGGGTTTGATTCCCACACCAGCTGAGGTGACCATGAAGGACTCTTCTCCTTGCCTGAGACATGGGGATCCTTAGTTTAAACCACCACCATTCCTCCAAATGAGAGAGATGGATTATGGTGAAATTTGTCTTAGACTTCCTACTTCCCATTGATGGCTGTGTCTTCAAATATCTAGGGCCAGAGTTCTGGCACCTCACACCAAACCTTTCTGTCTCTCCACTCCTCTCTCTCCCAGTTGAAGACCCTATTTAAAAATGTCGTTTGACAAAGCCCCTGCAGTAAAGCCTTTCTGTGGCTCAGTGTTAATTCTTTCTGATTACAATCCTATGAAGAGCTTTGTGCACCTCCCTATGTGAAATCTAGAGTGACATCCCACTACCAGCGAACATGCAATTGAGCCAGGTAACTGGATTTTATCACATCAACACAGACCACAGGCACTCTGGTATTGCAGGCCAACAGGCTGCATCAGCAGATTAGTCTATACTGTATGCATTTGCTTAACTGTAAACAAGTGCACTAGAGATCTTCAAGTAACCAGAATTGACATAAACTCTTTTAGATTCATTTTCTACAGTGTGGAAACAGGCTCTTTGGCCTAACCAGTCCATACCGACACTCCGAAGAGCAACCCACCCAGATCCATCGCCCTCTGAATGATGTACCTAACACTGTGGGCAATTTAGAATGGCCAATTCACCTAACTTGCACATCTTTGGACTGTGGGAGGAAACCGGAGCACCCGGAGGAAACCCACGCAGACACGGGGAGAATGTGCAAACTCCACACAGTCAGTCACCTGAGGCTGGAATCTAACCTGGGACCCTGGTGCTGTGAGGTAGCAGTGCTAACCACTGAGCCACCGTGCTGTCCCCCCATTTGCAATGCATTCAGATAACCTAAAAATATTATCACCACAGGTACCATTTAAATGCAAGTTAAAAAGGGGGTTAGAAGATTTTATGCTATAGACACAGAAGAAGACGGAGGGAATGGAAGAGATTGTGAAGATGCCCAAAGCAGAAGACAAAAGGAGTGATTGTGGGGGTGAAAGTGCAGAAACAACACTTCATTTTCTGTTTCAGCACTTTAAGATCTCTAGGACTCAATATTGGATTCCACAATTTCAGAGTATGACCACTCCTCCATTTTTTTTAGTTTCCCTAACTCACCCCTGTCTTGTTTGTGTCTCGTTAACTCTCTCCTTCACATTTTTACCTGCACCATGTCTACGTCTCTATTTCCTTTACCACCACCAGCATTTCCTCTGTCTTTTGCCATGGGATTCTGTTCTGCTTGCTCCTCCTCCCCTTGTCTACAACACAAAAAGCACCATTTTCCAGCCCCTCTCAGTTCTGAAGAGGAGTCATACCAGAATTGAAACATTCTCTCTCTCTCTCTCTCTCTCTCTCTCTATCCACAGCTGACAGACATGCTGAGTTTCTCCAGCACTGTTTAGTTTTATTTCAGATTTCTGTAATGCTTCCATTTTTACTGAAATGCAGGAATTTGTTACAGCTAAATCCCATCATCTAACTGAATAATTGTCTGGAGTAACAGAAATATAGTGGACTCTGTTTCTCACCCCACAGATGCTCACTGACCTGCTATCTGCAGAATTTTCTTTTTAATGTTTGAATCAATGCCTGACATTAAACATATAGATTTTTCTTCAGGTGAAGATTACAGTTGAATTGTATGTGGGGGGAGAGAAAGAGAAAGGGAATTTCTGTTGTTCTGGGCAATCTACTTCTGTCAACCAACTCCATCAAACCAGATTAGCTACTAATTAATCTCATTACTGTTTGGAGAATCACGTTGCACACAAATGGCTGCCAGATTTGCCGATACAACCAGTCCCTGCACTTCAAAGTGATTCATGTGAAGCATTTGGAGCCATTTCTGAGAGATGTGCTAAGCCTTTTCATTTCTTTTGAAAAATGTCGCTATGTAAATTAAAACATCCCTAACAAGGGCAGTGAAATCTTCATCTGATGTTACTTTCCAGATCAGATTCCACATTTATACAGCTGATTCTGCTTGCTGTGTTGATGTCCCTTCACTTTCGACACATTTTCACACAGAAAGAATTCAAATTCTTACATTGAGTTTGGTTCAGGGGGGTGGGGGTGGGGGTGGGGGGGGGAGCGGGGGTGGGGGGGGTGGGAAGGAGTGGTGGGGGAGGGGAACTACCTTTAAGAATGGGGGTGTTCTGGTTGCCGACATAGCTTCTTGGTGTGGGGCCTATGTTTCAGACGTGTGACTCTCTGCCTTCTCAATTGGCTTTTCTTTACAGCTTGTAATCCTTCTGCCTCCTCCAGAGTCAAACCCTCTCTCAGTTATCAGTGCAGTAATCAATAACTTACACTTCCAATCATCTACATTTTTCATAAGATCTATCTGTCAACTCCACAAACATACAGGTCTGTTCATGATCTTTTTCTCTCTGATGTTCAAATGCAGATTAATCTCACTCCAACCGATTTCTTTCACCAAGCATGAGGAATTTTTAAGAATAATAAGTGGAAGCTTTCCATCTAGTTGACCCAATGTATTTGAAAGACCCATTTCCAACAACAGAATAAAGTGAATTAAGATCAAGATTGGCACTTTCTCGATTATCCTGTGCAACTTTGCAGGGTTTGAGTGCTTCTGTTTAAATGTGGGTGTTAGTGACGCTGAGACACTAGTTTACCTGGATCAAAACCAGAAGTTGTTGGAAAAGTTCAGTAGATCTGGTAGCATCTCTGGAATGAAATCAGAGTTATGTTTCTGATCTACAGCATCTGTAGCTCTTCTGGTTTTTATTTTGGGTTACGTGGACGATTGGAGGAAGGAGCTCAATTACAGGACATTCCTTCAAAACAAACGTCCCTTTGTAGTGGAGACATTGACATTTGCAGAGGTAAAGTTCCTACCCTTGGACCAGGAGACCTGGGTTCAAGTCCCACCTGTTCTACAGATCTTTGGGTGGCTCAGTGGTTAGCACTGCTGCCTCTCAGCACCACGGTCCCAGGTTCGATTCAAGCCTTGAGTGACTGTCTGTGTGGAGTTTGCACATTCTCCCCGTGTCTGCGTGGGTTTCCTCTGGGTGCTCCGGTTTCCTCCCACAATCCAAAGATGTGCAGGTCAGGTGAATTGGCCATGCTAAATTGCCCGTAGTGTTAGATGCATTAGTCCGAGGGAAACAGGTCTGGGTGGGCTGCTCTTCGGAGGGTTGGTGTGAACTGGGTTGGGCTGAAGGGCCTGTTTCCACACTGGAGGGAATCTAATCTAATCTCAAGGAGAAATAAGGATGTTGATGACTCACTGCAGTTCATGTGGTGAAGATATTCCCGGGGTGCTGTCAAGCAGCAAGTTTCAGGAACATGGGAGCAGTAGAAGGCCATTCAGCCCATCAAAATGTTCCAGTAAATCATGGCACATCACCAACCTCAGTGTCCTTTTCCCACAAAATTAGCACAGAAATATGGAAACATAGAAAATAGGAGCAGAAGTGAAAAATTCAGCCCTTTGATCCTGCTGCCTCGTTCAATCTGATCATGGCTGATCATCCAACGCAGATCCCTGCTCCTGCTTTCTTCCTATATGTTTTGACCCCTAAAGTCCTCACAAATATTAGATTAGATTACATTACAGTGTGGAAACAGGCCCTTCGGCCCAACAAGTCCACACCGACCCGCCGAAGCGAAACCCACCCATACCCCTACATTTACCCCTTACCTAACACTACGGGCAATTTAGTATGGCCAATTCACCTGGCCCTGCACAACTTTGGACTGTGGGAGGAAACCGGAGCACCCGAAGGAAACCCACGCAGACATGGGGAGAACGTGCAAACTCCACACAGTCAGTGTGGAGGCGGGAATTGAACCCGGGTCTCTGGCGCTGTGAGGCAGCAGTACTAACCACTGTGCCACCGTGCCACCCACAAACATATCTAGCTCCTTCCGGAAAATATTCAATATTTTGGCCTCAACTGTTTTCTATGGCAGAGATTTCCACAGGCTTCCAATTCTCTGGATGAAGAAAAGTCTCCTCATCAATAGTTTGGATTGGACTGGATTGGGGGAGGTAGACCAGAAAGGATTGAGAATCACTTAATAGAGAGAAAGCAGAGAGTAGGCATTGATGGTTCTTTCTTAAGATGGCTGTCACTAATGGGGCACCACAAGAATCAATGCTTGTTCCTTCACTAAAAGCTTGCACCCAAGTTGAGCAAGTAGTAGGGAAGGCAAATAAAATGTTGGTCTTTATTTTAGAGCGAATGGAGTACAACAGCAAAGAGGTTTTGTTGGAATGATACAAGGAACTAGTTTGACCATAGCTGAAATCCTGTGAACAGTTTGGGCTCCTCATAGTGGCATTGGAGACAATCCAGAGAAGGGTCATGAGGCTGAGAATGGTCTGTCTTATGAGGAGAGATTTCGTAGATTGGGCCTGTACTCAGTGGAATGTAGAAAGTTGAGAAGAAATTTCATTGAAAGGTTCAAGAGGAGTTAAAACGATGGGCGTAGAAGTTTGTGTATATATGTTAGAGTGTTTGTGTGTGGCAGAGAGTGAGTGTGTGTGTGTGAGTGTATGTGTATGTGTGAGTGTGTGTATGTGTGTGTTAGAAAGTGAGTATGTGTGTGAGTGAGTGTGTGTCTGTGTGTATAGTGAGTGCGTGTGTGTGTGTGTATGTTTGTGTGTGTCAGAGAGTGAGTGTGTGTCTGTGTGTGTGTTCAAGAGTGAGTGTTTGCGTGTGTTTGTGTGTTGGAAAGTGAGTGTGAGTGTGTGTTAGAGTGTGTGTGTGGGCGAGTGTGTGTGTGTATATGTGTGTTAGGGAGTGAGTGTGTGTGTCTGTGTGTTGGAGAGTGAGTTTGTGTTTGTATGTTTATGTATGTTAGAGAGTGTGTGTGTGTATTTTTATTTAGAGAGTGAGTGTGTGTGTGTATGTCTGTTAGAGAGTGTGTGTGTATGTATGTGACAGAGTAAGTGTGTGTATTTATGTGTGTTGGAGAGTGAGTGTGTTGGAGAGTGAGTGTGTGAGTCTGTGTGTGTGTGTGCATGTTTGTGTGTATGTGAGTTAGAGAGAGTATGTGTCTGTAAGTGTGTTAGAGAGTGAGTGTATGTGTCTATGTGTGTGTTAGACAGTGAGTTTGTGTGTGTGTTGATGTGTGTTAGAGAGTGAGTGTATGTTTGTTTGTGTGTATGTGTGTTAGAGAGTGAGTCTGTGTGTGTTAGATAGTGAGTATGTTAGTGTATGTCGAGAGTGTGGTGCTGGAAAAGCACAGCAGTTCAGGCAGTGCCTAAGGAGTAGGAGAATTGATGCTTTGGGCAAAAGACCTTCATCAGAAATTATGTCCGAAACATCGATTCTCCTGCTCCTCGAACGCTGCCTGACCTGTTGCGCTTTTCCAGCACCACACTCTCAACTCTGATCACCAGCATCTGCAGTCCTCACTTTCTCCATGTTAGTGTCTGTGTATGAGTGTGTGTTTGTGCGTATGTGTGTATGTGTGTGTGTGTGTGTGTGTGTATATGAGAGAGTGTATGTGTGTGAGAGAGAGAGAGACTGAATGTGTGTGTGATGATGTTTGTGTGTGGGGGGGGGGGGTGTGGGGATGGGTGGCTGTTGGGTGTGAGTGTGTGTTTTGGATCTTCTTTAAGAGACATTTAGTGGAATAAGCATGCTGACCTCTATGATATTGACTGTGTCTGTTAACTAATTATTGCATCTTCATTGAACATTTGTTGTTTTATTAATAAAACAATATTTCTTTTTATAGCAATCCTTTTACTAAGGAGCCAAAAAAAGTTATCTTCATCTCTGACACCCACAAAAGGAAACACCTTTTCCACATCTAATTAATCAAGGCCTTTTAGGATGCTATGAACTTCAATCAAGTCACTCCTTGCTCTCCTGAACGCCAGGAAAAAGAAGCCCAATCTGTCCAATCTTAATCAGCCTGAAACCTGCCTGGCAATACTACTTTTGAGGCCACAACTTGTTTTTTTGTGATTATTTGTTCTGTTTGCTCAAAGGCTTTGACTTTTGCAGCAAGAGCAGTTCTGTTGCACTGTGCTGTGACTGGAGGGGTTTTCAGTCAAAGTGAAGACCTCCTGCTTTCTGGAGCTAAAAACCATGTGAGTGTACATGTGTGTGTGTACATGTGTGTGTACGTGTGTGTACATGTGTGTGTATACATGTGTGTGTGTACATGTGTGTGTACATGTGTGTGTACATGTATGTGTGTACATGTATGTGTGTATGTGTGTGCGTGCGTGTGTACGTGTGTGTGTACGTGTGTGTGTGTATACGTGTATGTGTACGTGCGTGTGTACATGTGTGTACATGTGTGTGTATACGTGTGTGTACGTGTGTATACGTGTGTGTGTATATGTGTGTGTACATGTGTGTGTACATGTGTGTGTATGTGTGTGTACCTGTGTGTGTACATGTGTGTGTATGTGTGTGTATACGTGTATGTGTACAAGTGTGTGTACATGTGTGTGTATGTGTGTGTACGTGTGTGTGTACATGTGTGTGTACATGTGTGTACATGTGTGTGTATATGTGTGTGTACATGTGTGTGTACATGTGTGTGTACATGTCTGTGTACATGTGTGTGTACATGTGTGTGTACATGTGTGTGTACATGTGTATGAACATGCGTGTGTACGTGTGTGTACATGTGTGTGTACGTGTGTGTGTATACGTGTGTGTGTACGTGTGTGTGTCTGTGTGTGTATGTGTGTGTGTACGTGTGTGTGTATACGTGTGTGTGTACGTGCGTGTGTACGTACGTGTGTGTACGTGTGTGTGTCTGTGTGTGCGTGTGTGTATATATGTGTGTTAGTGTACGCATGTGTGTGTTTGTTTATGTGTGTGTGTGAGTGTGCATGTGTGTGTGTATACATGTGTGTAAATGTGTGTGTACATGTGTGTGTGTACATGTGTGTGTACGTGTGTGTGTATGTGTACGTGTGTGTACATGTCTGTGTACACGTGTGTACGTGTGTGTATGTGTGTGTACATGTGTGTGTGTACATGTGTGTGTACGTGTGTGTGTGTACATGTGTGTGTACGTGTGTATGAACATGCGTGCGTACGTGTGTGTGTACGTGTGTGTACGTGTGTGTGTACGTGTGATTGTGCGTGTGTGTGTATATGTGTGTGTACGTGTGTGTGTCTCTGTGTGTGTGTGTGTACGTGTGTGTGTCTGTGTGTGTATACATGTGTGTGTGTACGTGCATGTGTACGTGTGTGTGTGTGTGTATACGTGTGTGTACGTGTGTGTGTCTGTGTGTGCGTGTGTGTGTGTACGTGTGTGTGTGTCTGTGTGTGTATACGTGTGTGTGCGTACGTGCGTGTGTACGTGTGTGTGTATACGTATGTGCATGTGTACATGTGTGTGTATATATGTGTGCGTGTGTGTACGTGCGTGTGTACGTGCGTGTGTGTATGTGTGTGTGTCTGTGTGTGCGTGTGCGTGTGTGTGTATATGTGTGTTAGTGTACGCATGTGTGTGTTTGTTTGTGTGTGTGAGTGAGTGTGTTTATATGTGTGTGTTAGTATACACGTGTGTTTATATGTGTGTGTTAGTGTACGTGTTTGTGTGTGTGAGTGAGTGTGTATATGTGTGTGTGTTAGTATACACGTGTGTTTATATGTGTGTGTTAGTGTACGTGTTTGTGTGTGTGTGTATATATGTGTGTGTTAGTATACACGTGTGTTTATATGTGTGTGTTAGTGTACATGTTTGTGTGTGTGTGTATTTTTTTTCAGCTTCTCATAGAGTCACTGACTCCCTGCTGTTTGAGACCAATGTAAATGATTCCCATTTCCTTACCAGATCCATTGAATGAATCAAACTCAATGCACCTTTAACCAGAATCACAGGACTGTTACAGCAAAGAAGGAGGCCTGCACATTGCTAGCCCCTAGTGCCAATCTCCTGCCTTTTTCCCATGCCCCTGCACACCACTTCTACCCAAATAACCATCCGATTCCAATTCCCTCAGTTGAACCTGCCTCCACCACATTTCCAGGCAGACACTATCTACTCACTGGGTGAAAACGACTTTCTCATATCACCCTTTGCTTCATATGTACATTCTGTTAAATCAAAACCCTATTATTCTTGATCCTTTTATGCACAGAAACAGCTTCTCCCACCCTACTCTCTCCTGCTCGCTCATGATTTTCGAAATGTCAGTCAGCCTTCTGTCCAAGAAGAACAATCCCAACGTCATCAATCCATCCTTATCCTTGACATTTCTCACCCTGGAACCATTCTCGTAAATCACTTTTCCAAAGTATTCACATTTTTCCAATAATATCGTGCCCACAACTGTACACAATATTCCATCAGAGGTCTAACAAATGTCTCACACATATTCGACATCACTTCCTTGCTCATGTACTCTTTGCGAAAGTGAGGTCTGCAGATGCTGGAGATCAGAGCTTAAAATGGGTTGCTGGAAAAGCGCAGCAGGTCAGGCAGCATCCAAGGAGCAGGAGAATCGACGTTTCGGGCATGAGCCCTTCATCAGGAATGAGGAGAGTGTGCCCAGCAAGCTAAGATAAAAGGTAGGGAGGAGGGACTTGGGAAGGGGCGTTGGAAATGCGATAGGTGGAAGGAGGTTAAGGTGAGGCTGATAGGCCGGAGTGGGGCGGGGGCGGAGAGGTCAGGAAGAAGATTGCAGGTTAGGAAGGTGGTGCTGAGTTCGAGGGTTGGGACTGAGACAAGGTGGGGGGAGGGGAAATGAGGAAACTGGAGAAATCTGAGTTCATCCCTTGTGGTCGGAGGGTTCCCAGGCGGAAGATGAGGCGCTCTTCCTCCAGCCGTCGTGTTGCTATGGTCTGGCGATGGAAGATTTCCAAAGACCTGCATGTCTTTGGTGGAGTGGGAGGGGGAGTTGAAGTGTTGAGCCACGGGGTGGTTGGGTTGGTTGGTCCGGGTGTCCCAGAGGTGTTCTCTGAAATGTTCCACAAGTAGGCAGCCTGTCTCCCCAATATAGAGGAGGCCACATTGGGTGCAGCGGATGTAGTAAATGATGTGTGTGGAGGTACAGGTGAATTTGTGGTGGTTATGGAAGGATCCTTTGGGGCCTTGGAGGGAAGTAAGGGGGGAGGTGTGGGCGCAAGTTTTGCATTTCTTGCGGTTGCAGGGGAAGGTGCCGGGAGTGGAGGTTGGATTGGTGGGGGGTGTGGACCTGACAAGGGAGTCACGGAGGGAGTAGTCTTTTCGGAACGCTGATAGGGGAGGGGAGGGAAATATATCCCTGGTGGTGGGGTCCGTTTAGAGGTGGCGGAAATGACAAAGGATGATGCAATGTATACGGAGGTTGGTGGGGTGGTAGGTGAGGACCAGTGGGGTTCTGTCCTGGTGGCGATTGGAGGGGCGGGGTTCAAGGGCGGAGGAGCGGGAAGTGGAGGAGATGCGGTGGAGGGCATCATCGATCACGTCTGGGGGGAAATTGCGGTCTTTGAAGAAGGAGGCCATCTGGGTTGTTCGGTATTGGAACTGGTCCTCCTGGGAGCAGATGCGGTGAAGGCGAAGGAATTGGGAAAATGGGATGGCGTTTTTACAGGGGACAGGGTGGGAGGAGGTGTAATCTAGGTAGCTGTGGGAGTCAGTCGGTTTATAGTAAACATCCGTGTTGATTCGGTCGCCCGAGATAGAAATGGAGAGGTCTAGGAAGGGGAGGGAGGAGTCTGAGATGGTCCAGGTAAATTTGAGGTCAGGGTGGAAGGTGTTGGTAAAGTGGATGAACTGTTCAACGTCCTCGTGGGAGCACGAGGCAGCACCGATACAGCCATCGATGTAGCGGAGGAAAAGGTGGGGGGTGGTGCCAGTGTGGCAGCGGAAGATGAACTGTTCCACATATCCTACAAAGAGGCAGGCATAGCTGGGGCCCATGCGAGTGCCCATGGCTACTCCTTTGGTTTGGAGGAAGTGGGAGGATTGGAAAGAGAAGTTGTTCAGAGTGAGGACCAGTTCAGTCAGTCGAAGGAGGGTGTCAATGGAAGGGTACTGGTTGGAACGGCGGGAAAGGAAGAAGCGGAGGGCTTTGAGTCCTTTGTGATGGGGGATGGTGGTGTATAGGGGCTGGATGTCCATGGTGAAGATAAGGTGTTGGGGGCCGGGGAAGCGAAAATCATGGAGGAGGTGGAGGGCGTGGGTGGTATCCCGAACGTAGGTGGGAGTTCTTGGACTAAGGGGGACAGGACCGTGTCAAGGTATGCGGAGATGAGTTCGGTGGGGCAGGAGCAGGCGGAGACAATGGGTCGGCCGGGGCAGTCAGGTTTGTGGATTTTGGGCAGGAGGTAGAAACGGGCGGTGCGGGGTTGTGGGACTATGAGGTTGGAGGCGGTGGATGGGAGATCCCCCGAGGTGATGAGGTTATGGATGGTCTGGGAGATGATAGTTTGGTGGTGGGGAGGTAGGGTCATGGTCAAGGGGGCAGTAGGAGGAGGTGTCCGCGAGCTGGCATTTAGCCTCAGCGGTGTAAAGATCGGTGCGCCAAACTACCACTGTCCCTCCCTTGTCTGCCGGTTTGATAGTGAGGTTGGGGTTGGAACGGAGGGAGTGGAGGGCTGCACGTTCCGAGGGTGAGAGGTTGGAGTGGGTGAGAGGGGTGGAGAGGTTAAGGCGGTTAATGTCGCGGCGGTAGTTGGTTATGAAGAGATCAAGGGCAGGTAGGAGGCCAGCACGGGGTGTCCAGGTGGATGGGGTGTGTTGGAGGTGGGAGAAGGGGTCGTCAGAGGGTGGGTGGGAGTCCTGGTTGAAGAAGTTGGTGCGGAAGCGAAGGCGGCGGAAGAATTGTTCGATGTCTCACCTCACCAACCTCCATATACATCATATCATCCGTCGTCATTTCCGCCACCTCCAAACGGACCCCACCACCAGTGATATATTTCCCTCCCCTCCCCTATCAGCGTTCTGAAAAGACCACTCCCTCCGTGACTCCTTCGTCAGGTCCACACCCCCCACCAACCCAACCTCCACTCCCGGCACCTTCCCCTGCAACTGCAAGAAATGCAAAACTTGCGCCCACACCTCCCCCCTCACTTCTCTCCAACGCCCCAAGGGATCCTTCCATATCCGCCACAAATTCACCTGCACCTCCACACTCTCTGCAAAGGCTGACTGGTCAGCTCCTGTTTCTATGGATCGCAGTCACCAAGAGGGAGTACAAAGGCAAATCAAACAGCAAAGTCATCGATGTTCGTTATCTGAACAAATTACAGAAATTGAAGAAATTGGAATATTTTTAAAATCATTTCTCTCAGAGTCCGCTTAAAACTGTGTGAAGGGCTGGAGAAAGGGGACCTTCACTCTGAAACAAAAGCAATGGACTGCAGATTTAAGCGGCTAATTTGCACTTTCTTTTCCTGTTTTAAAATTGACATGAGATATCGATGCTGAACTTCCCCAGTTCTATATATAAAACAGAGTGCAGCCACTGTCTGCAAACGGATTGGAGGGGTCTCCTTGACAACAGCAAGGTGACCAGTCAGCTCATTGCTGCATTTTCCTGCTGTTAGTGGCTAGTGGCAGAATATCCCACAAAACCAGAAACGGATGAGTGGGCACATGAGGTAAGCACTGACTGATGTTGCAACAGGAACACAACACAAACAAGTACTAGAAATGACCGCTTGTGTCTTTATGAAGACCAGCCTTCGTGAAAGAGAGAAGGGAAGCTGAGGCCATCAGCTGAAGCCTCCCCTCCTTGGAGAGCAAGACGATCTGATCAAGGCTTTCCAAACTATGAGGGGGCTGGATGCGGTCGATAGGAAGACCACAAATCCTGCTGGTGAAAGGAACTAGAATGAGGAGGTGTCTGTTGAAGTGAAGCACGAATGATGTGGGGAAAACCGTTTTCACCCAGCGAGTGGTGTGGGTGTGGAATGCTCGAACCTGGAAACGTGATGGAGGCAACTGAGGCTTCCAAGAGGAGCTTTGGTGATTGTTCGAATAGAAATGGTATGCACGGGCTATGGGGAAAAGGCAGGAGATTGGCACTAGGTGAGTCAGTGCAGGCATGATGGGCCAAATGGCCTCCTCTGTCCCATAATACTTCGATGATTCTGATTGCACCAAATTAAGTTAAGGAAACAAAAACTGTAATGAAAGGAATTGAATTAGCCTAATTGTCACAAGTACTCAAATGTGTACACTGAAAAGTTTACAAGTTGCCACTGAGAGCATCATCTTAGGTCCCAAGGTAACCAGATACAGATTCTTAAGTATAAATTCTTAGGAAAAAAGATAGAAAGGTAGAGAAATAAAATGTTCAGTACTACAGTCCTTCCAACACAGCCCACCTCAGCACCTAGCCTCCAGTAATTGAGAAAGAGTTCTCCAGTGCCTCACCACCACCTGCACCAGACCCACCAAAAAAGGAGTCATCATTCTTTAGGCACCATCTCTTTGCCGGTGATTCACCGCTGACACTGCCTTGTCCCGGGCTGAACCCACACTTGCCCCTCAACCAGGAGACCCCAAGTCTCCGCTGCTGCAGTCACCTTGCCCATAACCAGGAGTCCCCTGTCCAGGCCTATGGAGACTACCTCCAGGAATCCCTGCTTCCACTGCTGACTCGATCGCCCCAGGATTCCCCTCTCCAGCCACATCACACTGTTGCTACTGTAGCTGCCACCTCACTAGCACCAGGAGTAGCGGCCCTGGGCATACTGCCACCAGGTGTCCCTGGCTCCATGGACACGCTAGGCCACTGTAGCACCTGGCATGTTGGGTCCAGTGGTTCCAGGAATGTGGCTGCTACCTGGAGTGGGCATCCTCTATCTGCAGCTGGGCAATCTGACCGAGAACACTGGGGTCTCCACTTCCTTCTCCACTGCCTTCTGGACCATTGGACCTTAGCCCACTGTGCCAGGATTTCCATATTCCTGTCCCTCCCCCCTCCTCCGCTATTCAGTTGGATCCTCAGGAAGAATTATTGACCTGAAATCTTCGAGGAGAAAGTGAGGACTGCAGATGCTGGAGATCAGAGCTGAAGAAGGGCGTATGCCCGAAACGTCGATTCTCCTGCTCCTTGGATGCTGCCTGACCTGCTGCGCTTTTCCAGCAACACATTTTCAGCTTTGGCCTGAAATATCAACATTGCTTTTAACCCTCTCCACAAAGTCAACTCAACCCGCTCGGCATTTCCAGAGTTTTCCTTTTAGTTTGCACAGCCTCTGAAGCATTGCCCTGAATAGACTCCTTTTTTTCCTAATTTTACCTTACACTGTTAAATAACCATCTCCTTTCTGCAATATATTGACAGTGCTCCTCTCTTGGATTCTGACTGTTTGTTGAAGCACTTTCAGTATCTTCTACATTTTGTTTCTAGTTTTTAATTTCTCCTGAGATGGAAGTGACAAAGAAAAGAATTCTATTACACATTGAGTCATAAAGTCATAGAGTCTAACAGCATGAAAATAGACCCTTCGGTCCAACCAGTCCAAATTAAACTAGTCCCACCTGCCTGCTCCAGGCCCATATCCCTCCAAATCTTTCCTAATCATTTATTTATCCAAATGTCTTTAAAACATTGTAGTTTTCCCCACATCCACCACTTCCTCAGGAAGTTCATTCTAAGTATTAATCATTCTGTGTAAAATATTGCCTGTTAAGTTTATTTTTAAATCTCTCTCCTCTCACCTTAAAGATGTGCCCACTAGTCTTGAAATTCCCATCTTAAGGAATCTTTTAAAAGCTGAGGAAATTCCATTTTTAATTCCACTCCAAAGAAAAGTCATACTGGATGTTTTTCTATCTCCATGGATGCTGAGTTTTTGTCACACGTTCTGCCTTGACGTCAGATGTCCTGCATCTTTGCTTTTACCTGTGTATCAGTATGGTTCGTTGACTGCAGCTTTGATGCTGTCTCAAAGAAATGTGCATTTAAAACCCATTCCAGTCATAATGGAGTAATCTGGTGTTAGCATGTCAGTGTGGCACCACATAGACAGGGCAGTGTGGTTAAAGGCACCAAACATCAAACACAGTGGAGGGTTGTACATGACGAACACTGATTGATACTCTTCCCTCAGGTTTGTCATCAAAACTAGGGTTACTTGCCCTCCATTCACATGCCCATTTGTGGGATCTTCCTGTGCACCATGTTCAGTGTCATGTCTGCTATAACAATGAAGTGAATAAAGTGGGGTGGCATGGTGGCTCGGTGGTTAGCACTGCTGCCTCACAGCGCCAGGGACATGGGTTCGATTCCAGCCTCGGGCAGACTGTGGGTTTGCTCCGGTTTCCTCCCACACTCCAAAGGAGTGCAGGTTAGGTGGATCAGCCATGCTAAATTTCCCATAATGATAGGTGCATTAGTCAGGGGTAAATGTAGGGGAATGGGTCTGGGTGTGTTACTCTTCAGAGGTCAGTGTGAACTTGTTGGGCCAAAGGCTCTGTTTCCATACTGTAGGGAATCCAATCTAAAATGTGGCTCTGGAGAAAGCACAGTAGGTCAGGCAACATCTGAGGAGCAAGAGAGTCAATGATTCAGGAAGGACCCTTCATCCGAACAACAGAGACAGCACTTCCAAGCTTATTAAGATGCTGGAGAATGTTCTTAAAAAAAGTTTATATCAAAAGATGTGGTCATTTCCTGTCAGGCCAACGCCTGTTCCTCATCAACACAAACAAAACCAAAAGATCTGCAGATGCTGGAAATCAGAAACAAAAACAGAAATTGCGGAAAAAGTTCAGCAGGCCTGACATCATCTAGAGAGAGAAATCAGAATTTAACGTTTTGAGTCCAGTGAACTCAGAACTGACAGTAGTTAGGAAAATATTTTTTTTTTACATAGAAGATAGGATGGAGGGAGGGTTTAAGGAGTAAACTTTTGATGGAGGTAGAGCCCAAAGAGAGAGAAAAAGCTCAGTTGGAAAGACAAAGGACTGGTTCACAAACTCTGAGGGAATGAATAACTGCTAATGTGTGCTTCATTCCTACATGTCCTCAAGAAGGTGGTGATGAGCTGCTATCTTGAACTGCTGCAGTCCATGTGCTGTGGGTTGACCCACAATGCTCTTAGGGAGGGAATTCCTGGATGTTGATCCACTGACAGTGAAGGAACGGCGATACCTTTCCAAGTCAGGATGGTGAGTGGCTTGGAGAGGAACCTGCATGGGGTGGTGTTCCCATGTATCGGCTGCCCTTGGCCTTCTGGATCGAAGTGGACATGGGTATGGAACGTGCTGTCAGAGGATCTTCGGTGAATTTCTGCTGTACATCTTGTAGATGGTCCACACTGCTGATACTGAACGTTGACGGTGGAGGGAGTGGATGTTTGTGGTTGTGGGAGTGGATAGAACAAACATAGTCTGTTCTATCATTCAATCATGGCTGATAAGTTTCTCAACCTCATTCTCCTACTTTCTCCCTGTAACCCTTATCACATTCAACAAATCACATGACTGTGACATCAGCAAGGGTGGTGTTTGTGTTTGTTGGAAGTCAGTCATCTCAGCTCCAGGACATCTCTGCAGGAGTCCCTCAGGGTACTGTCCTAGGCCCAACCATCTTTACCTGCTTCATCAATGACCTGCTCCCAATCAGAAGGTCAGGAATGAGGAGGTTTGCTAATGATTGCACAATGTTCAGCACCATTTGCAACTCCTCAGTTACTAAAGCAGTCCATGTTCAAATGCAACAAGATTTAGACAATACCCAAACTTGGTTGACAACTGGAAAGTAATATTCGCAAAACACAACTCCCAGGCAATGAGAGACAATCTAACCACTGCATATTGACATTCAATGGTGCTGAATCCCTCACTATCAACATTGCAGCAGTTATTATTGACCAGAGACTTAACCGGACTCTCTGTGTAAATACAGTGGCTGCAAGAGCAGGTCAGAAACTAGGACTAACACATAAATGCTGTCCAATCAGTGACACCCACGTTCTATGAGTGAATTAAAAAACGACTCCAGTCTGGAATGAGAATGTGAGGAGAGAGGTTTAGGACACTACGCTAGAGAGTTGTGTGTGGTACCATGCCATGTACATATGGTATGATAGTGCAGATGGAGTTGAAGTGCCTTGTTTAATGATAAACAACAAGTAGCTTAGGCACAGTGCATGTGCAGACACCCAGGGTGTTCCAGGAGCTCTCATTATGCAGGTAGCAGCATTTGGCTAAAAGCACAAGGTAAAGGATTAAACTTCCACAGTGTTGTTGGAGCTCCACCCATCCAGGAAAATAGGGAGTCAGGTGACGACTCTGAACTTGTGCCTTGTAGATGGTGGACAGACTTTGGGGAGAGAGGTACCTGCAGGATTGCTAGCCTCTGACCTGCTCTTGTAGCCACTGTATTTATATAATATAGGAAAGGTCGTTCTCTACATCACAGCCGAGGCTGCACATCAGAAGTACATTACTGGTTATAGAGTGCTCAATAATGCCCAAGTCCCACAAACAAATTTTCAAAAGCGCTAACTTTTTAAAAAATTACTTATTCATGGGATATTGGGTATCACTGGCTGGGCCAGGGGACTTAGAACATAGTATTAGAGTCAAAACAGAAATTGTTGGAGACTCAGCCGTTCGGGCAGCATCTGTGAAGAGAAAGCAGAGCCAGTATTCAGAATGTCCTCAAGAAGGATCACTGGACTAAAAATGGTAACTCTATTTTTTCTCAGACATCACGCACAACACCAGGTTATAGTTCATCAGGTTTGTTTGAAATTGTAATCTTTTGGAACACTGCTCCTTCGTCAGGTGAAGTCAAGAGGAGCACGCAGGCACAGGATGTATAGGCAGAGAGATCAAAATATCGTACAAATGGTGTGAGTGGAGTGTCGACAGGCTGAAGAACAAGTCTCTGCAGGTGATCAGAAGTGTCAGACAGTGTGAGTAAAATGTCAACAGCTGAACAGCAAGTGAAGGAGTGACCTAAAATCCGATTAATTGAGGCAGAGAGATAATTACAAAAACTTAAAAATAAGATGGTGCTGGAGACAAACCAAATGGCTGGAATAACATGGTGGGTATAAGGGTTACATGCCGAGGGTCTAACCATGCCGAGGAAGATGGCCTTAACCATGACCTTGGGTTCATGTCACACTACGTGCAACCCCATCACACTGTTCTGTCTCTGTAAAATCCTCCTTACTGTTCTGTTTTGACATCATCACCTTGATAACTTGCTATGATCTCTCTACCTTAATTAGTTTGTACAGTTTTGGATTACTTGTTAGATTGGTTCAACCCTTGGAATGCAACTCTTACAACTATCATGTTATTTGAGCCATTTGTTATGTTTCCAGCACCATTTATTTTTTGTAATTATCTCTGTGCCTCAATTAGTTGTATCATAGAGATTCCAGTTCCTTCGGGCCAACTCGTCCATACTGACCAGATATCCTAAATTAATCTAGTTCCATTTGCCATCACTTGGCCCATATCCCTTTTACTTTTCCTATTCATATACCCATCCAGTTGCTTTAGAAATGCAGCAATTGTACCAGCCTCCACCACTTCCTCCAGCAGCTAATTCTATACACGTACCACTCTCTGTGTGAAAAGGTTGCGGAGTCATCCCTTCACTTGCTGTTCAGCTGTTGACATTTTACTCACACAGCCTGACACTTCTGATCACCTACAGAGATTTGATATCCAGCCTGTCGGCACTCCACTCACACCATTTGTACGATCCTTTGATCTCTCTGCTTATAAATTCTGTTCTAGCATACTTCCCTTTACTTCACCATGTGAAGGAGCAGAGCTCTGAAAGCTTGTGATTTCAAATAATCCTGTTGGACTATAACCTGGTGTCAGGTGACTTTTGACCTTGTCCACAACAGCACCTCCACATCACACTGAATTTCTCTCCATAGACGTTACCAGACCTACTGAGTTTCTCCAGCAATTTCTGACTTTGTTTCAAATTTCCAGCATCCTCGATTCGATGTTTTGTTATATAAGAGTCAACCACATTGCTGTGGGCCTGGAGTCAGATGTAGGCTAAACCTGATAAAGACCCTGAGGTATAGTATGCCATTGCAAAATACAGAGTGCAACAGAGAACATCTGCTCAGGTGAAGTGCTGAAAGAAACTTCCATTCCAAGCAATGAAACAAATAAATGTACAGAAAAGTATTCTTGTGATCTTACAAATAGTCAGTTAGTAGCCAGTTGTGTAATATTCTATCATAATCATTGCAGAAATGTGGGGAGAGGAAGGACACTGAATGGATCCAACCGGTTCACCTGATCCAATTAGGAGCATTTCCAGCAGCTAGCCTGATCCTAAAGCTCCGTACCAGAGTCTGTTCTGATCTGTTTCTGCTCAGCTGCTGTTGTGTAGACTGAAGACGGTCTTAGACGTCTTGTGGGGAGGCCCATCTGTGGCTGTTTTCATCGGAGTAGCCCGGGGTGGGATAGATCTGAGTTCCCTCACCATGCAGTGGCGTACTCACACTCCAACCTTAGCCTTGTGGAAGGCAGGAATGCGCCCAGATTTCTGGTGGTCTTTATGATCTAGCTGAGGGAGGGAGGCAGGAAGGATTTGCCTTTCTTCATCTGGAGGAACCCATCCAATTTCCCTGGTGGTTTAGTGGTTAGTTTCATCTGATTCCCTGGTGGTCCTACTGACTGAGGAGGAATCAAATTCACAAACAAGCTGCTGCTGGGTTATGTCAGAGACCCCCAGGAACCCTGCTGGAACATGCAGCCTGCACAAACTGTGGCCTGGAAACCTGAATCGTTTGGAAAAAGCGATCCTTAATCCATCTCAAGACACCCTAAATTGCTGTGATTTCTGCAGACTATCAGACAGATCTATTTACATATTCCACTGCATGGCACTGTAAGACGTAATTTGATATAAAGGGGCTTCATATCCTGTCCAAATATTTCCGATAATTGCCCAGGGTGTGTTTTTGCATTCACAAAACTCCAGTACAGTGTTCAACAGGAGTGAAGGTCACAAAATCAGATGTGGAAATCAGCTCTCTTCATTTTCCAGGCCACTAAAATCGAGAATGCTGGATCTCAGGGACATAATTCTTTGATCCCCATGCCCATTCTGTGCCAAGACTGGAGACTTTGAAAAGGTATCCTGTAAAATGATAACTCCACCGTTCAAAATTTACCAGAATCTTTCTCATAAAAATAACAGCAGTGGAATTGAAAAAAAAGTCATTTCTCACTCTCATCATAACTTTTGTTCTCTTTCATCGAACTAATTCTGAAATGTATCTATGCTGTTCACTTTAGCTACTGCTCATGGTGACAAGTTCTGCATTTTATTCTTTCACAAGACCAGCAGAGAGTCTCCTGATTGCATTACTAAATTTATCAGTGACTATCTCAATTATCACCACTCACACTGGGCTCCCTCCAAAAGCAGACATTTGTTTCTCCACTTCTGCCCTCTTCATATAGAAGGAAACAAATAAACTGTGTAGGCTGGAAATGTCAAATTAAAAACAGTAGTCTCTGAAAGTACGCTGTGGGGAAAATCAGTTGGCCGACATCACAAGGATAAGTAGGTGCAAAAGTTTCACGTCGTGATTCGGTGAGAGAGAGAGAGGAGATTTCTGGGCCTGTCAGTAGTATGAAGTGGTGTAAATGAGAGCTCACAACTTGGTGGGTAAGCAAACTGAATGCAGACCCTGTCTTAAAGAGTGAGGGGTGTCGGATGTTAATGTCGAGGGAGTGTGCGGAGCTGAAATGAGCGGTGGGAAGGAGTAATTCCCTCTTGCCTGGACAGGTGCAGCTCCAATTGAACTGAAGAAGCTTGACACCATTCAGGACAAAGCAGCCCTTTGATTGGCACCACATCCATAAGCATCCACTCCCTCCATCACCAACGCTCAGTAGCAGCAGTGTGTACCAGCTCCAAGAAAATCACTAACCATCCTTCAAGAGCACATTTCAAACCCATAACCACTTCCATCGAGAAGAACAAGGGCAGCAGAAATATGGGAACACCACCCCCTGCCAAGCTCCCCTCCAAGCTATTCACCATCTTGACTTGGAAATATATTGACGTTTCTTCAGTGCCGCTGAGTCAAACTCCTGGAATTCTGTTGCAAGGGGCATTGTGGGTCAACCTACAGCACATTGACTGCAGTGGTTTAAGACGGTCAGAAGTCACACAACACCAAGCTACAGCGCTCTGAAAGCTGGTGATTTCAAATAAACCTGTTGGACTATAACCTGGTGTCGTGTGATTTCTGCCTTTGTCCACCCCAGTCCAACACCGGCACCTTCACACCATGGTTTAACAAGGTAGCTCGTCACCCCCTTCTCAACGGGCCGTTAAGGATGGGAAATAAATGCAGGCCCAGCCAGCGATGTTTACATCCTGCAAGTGAATAAAAAAAAAACTGTGCACCACAGTCATAACAAAGACAGAGTAGGTTCAGAGAGTAGCTCCAGGAGTCTGTGGGACCATGGATTCTGGAGTGGCCATCCTACTGGAACAAGTGTAGTGTAAATGAACACTCGAGTGCACATCTGTCACAGAAGAGTGAGCCTGAGTGTATGGACACAAGAAGTAACACATCTCAGCACACACAACCATTTCAAGTCAGAGTCATAGAGATGACCAGCACAGAAACAGACCTTTTGGTCCAACTTGTCCATGCCGAACAAATATCCCAACTTAATCTAGTTCCATTTGCCAGCACCCGGCCCATATCCCTCTAAGCCCTTCCTACTTATGTACACATCCAGATGCCTCTTAAATGTTACAATTGTACCAGCCTCCACCACTTCTTCTGGCAGCTCATTCCATACACATACCACCCTCTGTGTAAAAATGTTGCCCTTTAGGTCTCTTTTAAATCTTTCCCCTCTCACCCTAAACCAATGCCCTCTAGTTCTGGACTCCCCCACCCCAGGGAAAAGACCTTGTCTATTTACCCTATCCATGCCCATCATGATTTTATAAACCTCGATAAGGTCACCCTGAGACCTCAGTTTGTTCGCACATCCTTATGTTTTATTGAGTAAAACCCACAAAGTGCACATGGTGCATTGCAGTTTTTCCAGCCAATAAATGTGTTTCCCTCATTGAAAAGCTGATCAGGTGGTACAACTCTGTCCCAGAACACCTTGATATCCTCAATTATGATCTACAAAGTTTCCTGTATTAACAGCCCTCCCACTGAGCTCCTCTCCTGCTGTCATTTGGACAAATGTTACATAGGACATAGAACATAGAACGTTACAGCGCAGTACAGGCCCTTCGGCCCTTGATGTTGCACTGACCTGTGAAATTAATCTGATACCCATCTAACCTACACCATTCCATTATTACCCATAGGTATGCCCAATGCCCATTTAAATGCCCTTAACGTCGGCGAGTCTGCTAATGTTGCAGACAGGATGTTCCACGCCCCGACTACTCTCTGAGTAATGAAACTACCCCTGATATCTGTCCTATATCTATCACCCCTCAATTTAAAGCTATGTCCCCTCGTGTTAGCCTTTGCCATCTGAGGAAAAAGGCTCTCACTGTCTACCCTATCTAACCCTCTGATTATCTTATACGTCTCAGTTAAGTCACCTCTCAACCATCTTCTCTCCAAAGAAAACAGCTTCAGTTCCCTCAGTCTTTCCTCGTAAGACCTTCCCTCCATACCAGGCAACATCCCAGTAAATCTCCTCTGAACCCTTTCCAAAGCTTCCACATCCTTCCTGTAATGCGGTGACCAGAATTGTACGCAATACTCCAGATGCAGCCGCACCAGTGTCTTGTACAGCTGAAGCATGACCTCGTGGCTCCGAAACTCAATCCCTCTACCAATAAAAGCCAACACACCACATGCCTTCTTAACATCCCTATCAACCTGGATGACAACTTTCAAGGATTTATGCACCTGGACACCGAGATCTCTCTGTTCATCTACACTGCCAAGGATTTTACCATTAGCTCAGTACTCTGCATTCCTGTTACTTCTTCTGAAATGAACTATCTCACACTTTTCTGCATTAAACACCACTTGCCACCTCTCAGCCCAGCTCTGCATCTTATCCCCTATGTCCCTCTGTAACCCACAACATCCTTCAGCACTATCCACAACTCTACCCTTCATCCCCTTCATCCCAGGGATCACTGCCGTAACCATGTTGATTGGCCCCTGGATGACCGTTAGGAACATAGGAGCAGGAGTAGGTTATTCAGCCTCTCAAGCTTGCTCTATTATTCAATAAGATCCTGGATGATCTGTTGCCTAACCCCTTATGCCAGCCCTTGATCTCCTGTTTATCAAAGTCTTGTCTGGCTCAGATTTAAATTGAACAGTTGAATTGACATCAATTGCCATTTGAGGAAGAAAGTTTCAAACTTGCAATAATCTTTGTATGTGGATGTGCTTTCTAACATTTCTCTTGAATGGCCTGGCCTGATTCTTCAACCATGCCCCTGGTTCTAGAATCTTCAACTATTGGAAATAGTTTATTTTATCGACCCTGTCATTCCCTGTGAGTACCAAGAAGAACTTCGAACAATGCAGAACAGGAAGAAGCCCTTCAGCCCACCAAGCCTGCACCGACACATTTTGCCCTTCCATACTAAAACTGTCTTCACTTACAGGATCCGTATCCCTCTATTCCCTTCCTATTCCTGTATTTGTCCAGGTGCTTGCTGAATGTTGCTATTGTGTCTGCTTCCACCACACCCTCTGGCAGAACGTTCAAGGCACTCGCCACCCTTTGTGCAAAAAACCTGCCTCGTACATCTCTTTTAATATCTCCCCCTTCCTCACGCACACCCCCACTCCTTGAACCTGTGGCCTTGAGTAACTGACCCCTCCACCCTGGGAAAAAGCCTTGTCCTTTCCACCCTATCCATGCCATTCACAATCTTATCAACTCTGTTGCCCCTCAACCTGCTGCGTTCCAGTGAAAACAAATCCAGTCCATCCAACCTTTCTTCATAGCTAAAATCCCCCAGACCAGGCAACATCCTGGTAAACCCGCTCCAAAGCATCCACATCCTTCTGGTAGTGTGGTGACCAGAATTGCACAGAATAGTCCAAGTGTGGCCTAACTAAAGTTCTATAAAGCTGCAGCAAAACTTTTCTACCCTTATATTCAATGTCCCTTCCAATGAAGGCAAGCATGCCATAAGCCTTTTTTACTACCTTATCTACCTGCGCTGCCATCTTCAGTGATCTGTGGACCTGCACACCCAAATCCCTCTGCATGTCAATATTCCTGAGGGTTCTGCCATTCTCTGTGTAATTTCCATCTGTATTTGATCTTCCAAAATGCATGACCTCATATTTGTCTGGATTAAACGCCATCTGCCATCTTTCTGCCCATGCCTCCAACTGATCTATATCCTGCTGTATCCTCTGACAATCCTCCTCACTATCCGCAACTCCACCAATCTTCATATCGTTCACAGACTTACTAATTAGACCAGCTATGTTTTCCTCCAAACATTTATATCCTGAAGGTCTCACTTAGATCACACATTGACCTTCTAAATTCCGGAGAATTAAGGCATAATTTGTCTAGTCTTTCATCATAACTTAACCCTTGTAATCCCAGTCTCATTGGTGTAAACCTGTGTTGAACTCCCTCCACGACCTAAGCATCCTTCCTAAGGTGTGGTGTCCTGATCTGCTCACAGTGCTCTATGTGTGTTCTAAGTAGGGTTTTGTAAAACTGCAGCATAACATCTATGTCCCTAAACTCCCAACCTTTAGCTATGAAGGCTGGCATTCCAATAGCTTCCTTGACTATTTTCCTGCTCCTCGGATGCTGCCTGACCTGCTGTGCTTTTCCAGCACCACTTTAATCCAGACTTGGGTTTCCAGCATCTGCAGTCCTCATTTTTAACTATTTTCTGCACCGGTTTAAGGAGCTATGCATTTGAACACCCAAATCTCATTGGATATCCACATTGTGCCACATATATCCTTTTCCAGTTTGAAATGGATAATCTCACATTTGCTTGCATGAAAGAGAGTAGCAGTGGAAGGGTTTTTCTGACTGGAGATCTGTGACCAGTGGTGTTCCACAGGGAGCAGTGCTGGGACCCGTGTTGGTTGTAATGTGCACAAACGATCTGGAGGAGAATGTAGGTGATCTGATTAGTAAGTTTGCGGATGACACAAAGATTGAGGGAGCTGTGGGGATAGTGAGAAAGATTGCCAGAGATATACAGCAGGATAGAGAGAGGCTGGAGACTTGGGCAGAGAAATGGCAGGTGGACTTTAATCCAGACAAATGTGAGGTAATGCATTTAGAAGATTTAATTCTGGAGGGACGTATACAGTAAATAGTGGAACCCTCAATAGGATGACCATACAGAGGGATCTAGGTATACAGATCCATAATTCCCTGAAACACAAGTGAATAAGGTGTTAACAAAGGTATGTGGCATGCTTGCCTTCATTGGTATAAAAATTGGCAAATCATGTTGCAGCTGCATGGAACTTCAGTTAGGCCACATTTGGAGTATTGTGAACTGTACTGATCACCACATGGCCAGAAGGATGTGGAGGCTTTGGAGAGAGTACTTAGGATGTTGGCTGGTTTGGTGGGTATTAGCTAAGAGGAACGATTGGACAAACTTGGTTTGCTTTCACTTGAAAATCAATGGATGAGGGGGGACCTGAGAGAAGTTTACAAAATTATGCTAGGCATGGATAGAATGGATATTCAGAGTTTTATTCCCATTTATTCCCAGAAATGTCAATTCCTAGAGGCCATAGGTTGAAGGTAAAAGTGGGCAAGTCTAAAGAAGAAATGAGAAGCAGGTGTTTTTACACAGAGTCGGGGAAGTGCCTGGAATGTGCTGCTGAATGAGCTGGTGGAGGCTGATACAATAGCAATGTTTGAGAGCCATTTTGACTGGGTACATGACTGGGCAGGGAGAAGTGGGACATGGACAGTGTAGATGCAAACATTTTTTAGTTTAGAAAGGCATTGTGTGTTGGTGCAGTCTTGGTGGGTCAAAGGGCCTGTTCCTGTGCTGTACTGTTCTTTGTTAAAATCCATCTGCCACAGCTCTGCCCATTCACCCAATCAATCAATATCATGTTGAAATTTTAAGCTTTCATCAGTGCTGTCTATAATACTGCCCTAATTTGTATCATCAGCAAATTTAGATATTTGACTTTGTATGTCATTATCCAAGTTAGTGATAATATTATGAATAATTGAGGCCCTAATACAGATCCCTGTGGGACACCACCAGATATGTCTGGCCAATTTGAGTTATCCATTATTCCAACTCTGTCTCCTGCCACTCAACCAATTCCCGATCCATGTCACTCACGTGCCCTCAAGTCCATGGGCTTCAAAGCTTAGCTAACGGTCTCTTGCATGGGACTTTATCAAAAGCCTTTTGGAAATCCATATAAACAACATCCAATATCTCTGTCCCCTGTCATTGTTGCCTCGTCAAAAAACTCTATGACTTTTGTCAAACAAGACCAATCCTTCATGAATGCAAAAATCTGAATTATTAATGTAAGTCCTTCACACTTCATGGCATCTTCTTCCAATGTGGCACATCATTGCCAAGGGCCAACACCAGATGGGAGGGACGGCTTTGGGATACTTTGCAGGGAGCTTAGAGAGCGAAAGGCAGATGGTGAATTTGAAGGCAAAATTATCCAACGTCAGCATGCCACGTGGGTAGATCATATTGAGCATAGTATATGGCCAGCCATGATTACTGCAAAAGAAGGAATTTCATCAGGAGCTGAGGTATAGGATTGGGTGCAGGTGGGGGTGGGAGGCAATCAAATGCACAATATTCAAAATGCTTTGAGGGGTTGCTCTAACACACCAACTCCAGGATCAGTCCTCCTGGGTCAATGATCTCCTCAGGAGTACGGTCAGCCTGACTGGAAGACATGGCCATCAATTCAGCTGAAACAAAAACAGAGAGTACTGGAGAAACTCAACAGGTCTGGCAGTAACTGTGAAGAGAGAAAAACAGAATCCAATCTGATTCGTCCTCAGAACACCACCTTGGAAAGTGTCCAAGGGGCTGACTGTTGAGTACTGAACATGTCCGGGGCAAAGGTCCTTACCCATTTCTGCCATCTTCAGTGGGATTCTACCATCAGATACATATCCCCTCCCGTCCTTTGTCTGTCTTCCATTTCCCTTCAGGTCACCCTGGTCCAATCCTCTTTCACTATCCCCCTCACCCCCCATAGCCGCACCCCCCTCACCCCCCACAGCCTCACTGCAGCTTCCCCCACACCTGTCCATTTCCCTCCTCCCTCCCAAGTATCCAAGGGCCCAAACATATTTTCCAGGTGAAGCAGCACATTTCGCACAATCTAGTTTCCTGCATTCACACCTCACCCTGTGGTCTCCTCTGCAATGGGGAGACGAAGCGTCAACTGGGTGATGGCTTTGCAGAACATCTGCATTTTGCCCACAAAAATGACCCGGACCCTGCCACTTTAGCCCCCCACCAACATCTCAGTCTCAGGCTTGCTGCAGTGCTCCAGTGAAGGTCAGCGCAAGCTGGAAGAACAGCATCTCATTTTCTGCTTTGGAATTTCCCACCTTCTGGGCTAAATATTGAGTTCAAGAATGTTAGGGTTTGAGGTACCTTCCCCCCATGTCCTTACCCCAACCCCCCACACACCAGGCCTTGTGAACACATGATCTGCTATTACACACAACCCATTGTTAGTCACTGATTGTTCACTGAAAGTTATTCATTCTCTCAGGCTGATCCTTATCCACTCCTTTGTCTGTTCCTCTCTCTCTTTGGGGTCTACCCCTATCTATCATTGACTCCTTACCTCTCTCCCCACCCGATCTTCTGCATATAAATCATCATTTTCCTGCCTACCATCAGTTCAGAGGTTGGAAGATTAACTTTGATTTCTCTTCACAGATGCTGCCAGACCTGCTGAGCTCTTCCAGCAATTTCTGTTTTTGTTTCTGATGACCAGCATCTGCAGTTGTTTTGGGGTTTTTTAAGTCCTGTGAAATGTTGTGATGGAGGAAATTTGCGCAGTCAGTTTGTGTACAGCAAGCTCCCAGAGATCGTGAAGTGAAATTGGCCAAGCTGTGCTTGTTTCATGTGTTTGTGGTGGTGAAGGGGACAACCTTGAGGAGGCTACCAGGGGAAACAATCTGGCCCTTCTGGAAAACGGTGCTGTCTGATCCATCTAAACACACGTGAGGCAAGTCAGTCTGACCATCTCCTTCATAAGGCAGCACCCTTCTGTACAAGCACAGAGCTACATGAAGGCACAGGCTTCTCCAAGCTCCCAGTCAGCAGAATGCCAGCTGGTTGTGCTTATGTTGGTACTCAGTCTCACACACATGGTTCGACCAGTTAGGAATATGTAATGAGAGTTCAGTTTGAGATTGCAACCATGGATGTACTTCTTTGTGGCCAATCTTGACCAACGAGGTCATACTCTCTACCTGTCTTCATCTATCCACACTTCACCACCCTGCTCCCTCCACCCCCTTTATCTGCAGCTCCCCCTACACCCACCCCCCAGTCCTGTTGAAGGTTCACTCCCGAAACATCGACCTCCATTTGCTGATGCTGCCTCTCCTGTTGTGTTCCCTCCAGCCTGTCTACCCTGGCTTCCAGCATCTGCAATTCTTTTTGTCTCCTGACCTTGTAAGGGCAGGTATACTATAGCTAGGACAAGTCAGACTGTGAGCCCAAGGGGGTGCCACTGACTGATCTAGTGGGGTGCTGACACTGGAGAAAGGAGCAAGTGGTGGGAGCTACCTGGATCGAGACACAGCCATCATCGATACAGCAGATACTGTTGGCAGTCGTGTTGTGGTATGTTACTCAAGGCAAAAGGTGGAGGTGTTACCCATGCAGACTGATGGGTCAGTCAGTTGTTCAACATACAAAACAGACATTCCTTTCTTTCAGATATTCAGCATCCATAGTTCCTTGTTTGATTTTTAGCTGCTTGCTCACATATGGGGGAGATGATGGCCTAATGGTATTATCACTGCACTCCTAACCCAAATACCCAATTGATGTTCTGGGGAGCTGGGCTTGAATCCCATCATAGCAGATGGCGGAATTTGATTGAATTTTTAAAAATCTGGAATTAAGATTCTAACGATGACCATGAATTGATTGTTGGGGAAAACCTCACAAATGTCCTTTAGGGAAGAAAACTGCCAGCCTTACCTGGTCTGGGTCACAACAATGTGATTGACTCCTAACTGCCCTCTGGGTAATTAGGAAAGGATAATATCTGATCATTGACGACCTGGGAGGAGAGGGCTGGCACCGACTGCTCAGGGGAAGGTGGTCTTCCATGCCACTGATGACCAACCTGCTGCATATGGTTTCCTCAATTTCTTCAGCAAATTGCAACTGTTCTACGTGCAGCACTGTCCGACAGAACAACAGCGAGGAACAGCTCGATAATCTCCCATTAGCATAAAGCTCTCTGGGAAGTTCCTAAAGGGAATATGTAAATGTGTGCATTTTTTATTTTTAGTTATGCAACTGGTTCCAATCAACTCATGGAGACAGTTCCCTTTAGCCATGACCAGGGAAGGTGCACCATTCTCTTGCATCTCAGTGAACACTAAATGACACCCTTGATGACATCTGCTTGTACAAGGGACCATAGCTGCGAATTGAGGGGGGATAGATTTAAGGCGGATGTTAGAGGCAGGTTCTTTGATCAGAGAGTGTTCAGGGCGTGGAATGTCCTGCCTGCCAATATAGTTAACTCAGCCACATTCAGGGCATTTAAACAGTCCTTGGATAAGTATATGGATGATGATGGGATAGTCTAGGGTGATGGGCATAGATTAGTGCAGGGCTGAAGGACCTGTTCTGCACTGTATTGTTCTATGTTCTATGATCTGTGAGCTACGTTATAGGCCATTCTTGTTTATTTATCTTCAACCCTGTTTAAAGTGATTACTCAACCAGATGGGTTATCCAGATTATCATCCTGTGACAGGAAAATTGGTCTGAATTTTGTCTGTGCTTTAGTATACTTTCAATTTTGAAAGATTGAGCATTTAGGATTTTTTAATAAAAATAAAACAAAAGAACTGCAGATGCTGGAATCTATAGAATTCCCATAGAATCCCTACAGTGTGGAAACAGGCCATTCAACCAATGGGTCCTCACTTACCCTCTGAAGATCATTCTTCACAGACTCTTTCCCCTACCCTCTCCCTGTAATCTTGCATTTCCATGGTTAACGCACCTAAAGTAAACATCCCTGAACACTATGAGCAATTTAGCATGACCAATCCATCTAACCTGCACATCTTTGGACTGTGGGAGGAAACCCACGCAGACACAGAGAGAATGTGCAAACTCCACACAGACAGTCGCCCAAGGTGGGGATTGAACCTGAAACCCTGGCGCTGAGGCAGCAGTGCTAACCACTCAGCAACCATGCCGGAAATCAGAAACAGAGACAGAAGTTGCTGGAAAAGATCAGCAGTTCTTGCAGCATCTGTGGTGAGAATTCAGAGTCCACGTTTCGGGTCCAGTGCCCTTTCCTCAGAACAGAAAGATCTTGAGGACAAAGGTCTGAGGAAGGGTGACTGGGCCTGAAATGTTAACTCTGATTTCTCACCACAGACGTTGCCAGCCCTCCATGATTTTCGCTTCCCCAGCCCCCAACGCCTTATCTTCACCATGGACATCCAGTCCCTGTACACCTCCATCCCCCATCACGAAGGACTCAAAGCCCTCTGCTTCTTCCTTTCCCTCCGTACCAACCAGTACCCTTCCACTGACACCCTCCTTCGACTGACTGAATGGTCCTCACCCTGAACAACTTTTCTTTCCAATCCTCCCACTTCCTCCAAAGCAAAGGAGTAGCCATGGGCACTCACATGGGCCCCAGCTATGCCTGCCTCTTCGTTGGATATGTGGAACAGTCCATCTTCCGCAGCTACACTGGCACCACCCCCCACCTTTTCCTCAACTACATCGATGACTATATCGGCGCTGCCTCGTGCTCCCACGAGGAGGTTGAACAGTTCATCCACTTTACCAACACCTTCCACCCCGACCTCAAATGTACCTGGACCATCGCAGACTCCTCCCTCCCCTTCCTAGACCTCTCCATTTCTATCTCGGACGACCGAATCAACATGGACATTTTCTATAAACCGACTGACTCCCACAGCTACCTAGACTACACCTCCTCCCACCCTGCCCCCTGTAAAAATGCCATCCCACATTCCCAATTCCTTCGCCTCTGCCGCATCTGCTCCCAGGAGGACCAGTTCTAATACCGAACAACCCAGATGGCCTCCTTCTTCAAAGACCGCAATTTCCCCCCAGACATGATCGACGATGCTCTCCACCGCATCTCCTCCACTTCCCGCTCCTCCGCCCTTGAGCCCCGCCCCTCCCACAGCCACCAGGACAGAACCCCACTGGTCCTCACCTACCACCCCACCAACCTCCATATACATCGTATCATCCGTCGTCATTTCTGCCACCTCCAAACGGACCCCACCACCAGGGATATATTTCCCTCCACTCCCCTATCAGCATTTCGAAAAGACTACTCCCTCCGTGACTCCCTTGTCAGGTCCACACCCCCCCACCAACCCAATCTCCACTCCCGGCACCTTCCCCTGCAACCGCAAGAAATGCAAAACTTGCGCCCACACCTCCCCCCTTTCTTCCCTCCAAGGCCTCATGGGATCCTTCCATATCCGCCACAAATTCACCTGCACCTCCACACACATCATTTACTGCATCCGCTGCACTCGATGTGGCCTCCTCTATATTGGAGAGACAGGCCGTCTACTTGCGGAACGTTTCAGAGAACACCTCTGGGACACCCGGACCAACCAACCCAACCACCCCGTGGCTCAACATTTCAACTCCCCATCCCACTCCACCAAGGACATGCAGGTCCTTGGACTCCTCCATCGCCAGACCATAGCAACACGACGGTTGGAGGAAGAGCACCTCATCTTCCGCCTAGGAACCCTCCAACCACAAGGGGTGAACTCAGATTTCTCCAGTTTCCTCATTTCCCCTCCCCCCACCTGTCTCAGTCCCAACCCTCGAACTCAGCACCACCTTCCTAACCTGCAATCTTCTTCCTGACCTCTCCGCCCCTGCCCCCACTCCGGCCTATCACGCTCACCTTAACCTCCTTCCACCTATCGGATTTCCAACGCCCCTCCCCCAAGTCCCTCCTCCCTACCTTTTATCTTAGCCTGCTTGGCACACTCTCCTCATTCCTGAAGAAGGGCTCATGCCCGAAACGTCGATTCACCTGCTCCTTGGATGCTGCCTGACCTACTGCGCTTTTCCAGCAACACATTTTCAGCTGCTGATATTTCCAGCAAATTCTGTTTTTGTTCAGGATTCTTTAATCCTCTGATCAAATGATCCCATCACTCGGCCATATCGAGTCACACTGTACAGAAGAGGTCCTTCGGCCTATCAAGATTGTACAAACAAAAAAATCCCACAAGGTACCTTGTACCTAAAATGGCGTCATTTATAGAAACAATATGCACTATTTGCTTTACTCCTGTACTTGAGTGCACATGACAATAAAATCTAAATGTAAACTCCACACTAACCTGACTTTACAGCACTTGGTCCGAAGCTGTTGAATGTTATGACATTTCAAGTTTTCATCCAGGTACCTTTTAAAGGTTCTGAGGTTTCCCACTCCTATTGCCTTCCACCCTCTGAGGACTAGCACTCCCCAAATCACTTGCTATGTGGACCCCATTTCAAGGCTTGAAAATTGCCATGACCCCTCTCTGAGAGAGAGCAGGGAGAGTGGGGGAGGGTGGGAGGAGAGGATAGGAGACTTGTGAAAGTCTGCCTCAGTGCTCACAATCCTGAAGTTTCAGTTTGCGACCTTGCTTGGGATCACATCCCCGTTTTTGGAATCCTTGATCATGAGTAATACTGTGCTGAAGAATATTACTGTGGCCACCTTTGCAAAGAATAACAATATGTAGTCAATACATGCAAACACACACATAGACATGACAGACAATTCAAATTAAATCATTTGATTCTCTCTTTGTTCAATGCATGAAGAAACAGCTATCACTTGTATTGCTTTTCCAGTTTTAGCTGCAAAATGTTGCACTGGTGAAAAGATATGGCACGGTTCCATTGCTCATCACAGATGCTTAGTATGTGTTTCTTTTTTGGATATTTACAATGCCCTAAGTCAATAGTATTTCAAATACCAACAGCACGAGTTTCTTAAAAATGGACTTAAAATGACCTGCTTGAAATACATCCGCTCTTAAATCCGACTGTCAAACTCTACTCCGGATCTCTCAGAAGTACTTGACCAGCACAGTGGAAAGTAAGATCTGGAAAGCTGGGCGAGTCCATATTTTTATTCGGTGCTTGTCTGTGGTATAGAAACCAGTCACAGGCACTGAAAAGGTGATTCAATTTGCAGATTAATTGTCAGGAATACATCAGGATAAGGCTAATCAATCCATTTTCAGCATAAATGAAATTCTAGCTACTGAAATAGTGATCGATTTCCAGATCTCAAGCCAGAGCAAGTTCTTCAAGGTCAATAATTCCATTTACTTGGCTCCTGTTGAAATTTATCAAGAGTTGTCTCTGAAAAGGTTCTCTGCCAATGACAGAATGATTGGTGTCAAAATTTACCGTTCACCTGGCCCCAAACATCAAATGATGCATTGTGCTGTCAGTGCGCAGGAATTGTTTTTTTGGTTGACTTTCAGATGAAATACTGATTCATTCTTGATGTCTAACAGACAAAAGACAGCTACAGCATTTGGACAGATGAATTGGGAGCAGAAGATTGTTCTCTCAAAGCTCCATCTGTACTTGGTGAGATCATGACCTCAACACCTCTTTTCTGCCTACTCCCCAATCCTTTGTTAATCAATAATCCATCTAATTGTCCGATAAAAATATTCAAAGACCCTGCCACCACCCTCTCTGGTGAAGAGAGTTCCAAAGACTTGATCCTCAGAGAGAAATGTGACAAAGTGTCACTTTGTTGAGTTTTTTGGAGAGTTTTTTGCTGTGAGACCAATAAGGTTCTCTCGCTGTAACCATGCCCACCTCACCTCATGCACTCCCTGCATCACCCCATGGCTCCACTCTCACCCAATTCCAGCTCCGGCTTACCACAAATCATTCCCAGAACATCTCACTGCTGTTGGGATATCCTGGAAATGTCCAGCATCCCTACAATTTCTATGAGGAAAGGATGCTGCCTCTGGCCTCTCTGAGCAGGACCTGCATTTGTATCAGAGGTTGCCCTCGACTTACTGTGCCAGAGACCCCTGAGAAAAGGCTGTCCCCCTTGGTTTGACTGATATCTGCTGACAACTATGACAAGTATCCTGACTTTGTGTCTGTACTGGCACATATTAGATGCCAATGTCTGAACAAGATCAGGTCAGATGCAAAGAATACTGCAGAGAGTAACTCATCTCCTGACTCCCCAAAGCCTGTCCACCATCTACAAGCATAAAACACAGGAGTGTGATGGAATACTCCCCATTTACCTGGATGGGTGCAGCTCCAACAACACTCAAGAAACTTGACACCATCCAGGACAGAGCATCCGCTTGACTTGCACCACATCCACTCCCTCCACCACCGATGCTCAGTAGCAGCAGTGTGTACTACCTACAAGATACACTGCAGCAATCCACTAAGGCTCTTTGTACAACACCTTCAATCCTCTCTTTTGTCATGACAATTTGTTTGAAATTCTTTCTTCATTTTACACTCTGATTCACAAGTATTTCTGGGATGTGACTTTTGTCCTCTATGACAAAAATAAATGCAAAATGTCTGATCTGTTTGCCTTATCCTGTCCTTATTGTCCGTTTATAATCCACAGACTCACATCCCAGACAACTCACTCACTTATACTTTCTAAATCCCTGTAAAAACTCTCACTATCTGTATTTGATATGTATATTGAGCTTCTTTTTGCAGTCTCTCTTGCCCTCCATCTTAATCTTTAGATTCTGTGCAATCTCCTAACTTGCTGCTCACCTTTGCTGAATGATATAATTATCGTTAAATGTGATTCTATCTGTAACATCCCTTGTTAGTCAGAGACAGGGCATTCTGTCCTCCCTGGAATGTAGCTGTTTTGTGTCTTCTGAAATATCTCCTTACTTGTCTGCCACTGTGTCTTGACTGACCTATCCCATCATTTTATTGTCCAGTTCACTTCACTCAGTTTTGTCATTCATGCCATTTGGCCATTAGATATAGGAGAAGAATTGGGTCATTCAGCCCATTGAATCTGCCCCACCATTTGATCATGACCCATTCTCCTGCCTTCTCCCCATAATCCTTGATCCCCGTACCAATCAAGAACCTGTCTATTTCTGTCTTAAATACACTCAATGGCTTGGCATCTTCTGAAGCCATAAGTTGCACAGAGCACCCTCTGACTATAGAATTCCTTATCATCTCAGTTCTAACGATTCATCCCTTCACTCTGAGACTGTGCCCTCGGGTCTGAGTCTCTCCTACCTCATGGAAACATCTCCTCCATGTCCACTCTATCCAGGCCACTCAGTATTCAGATCCCCCCTCATCCTTCTAAACTTCAACGAGTACAGTGCTTTCATGATTATCCTCTTCTAAGTTTAAAGCACTATCTTTCAATCCACTATTCTCTCCCTCAAATTTCATGTGATATTCAGCCATACTACCTCGGATTATCTTCACCATGACATCATTAATTAATACTATCTCATTGCACATTATCAGGTCTAGAATAGCCTCCTCTGGTAGGTTCCAGAACATGCTGTTCTAAGGAACTGTCTCAAAAACACTTCATGAACTCGTTGTCCAGTCTATGTTTGCAAATCTGATTTATCCAACATATGTACAGATTAAGATCATCCATAATTATTGCTGTCCCTTCCTCATAAGCCTCCATTATCTTCTCCTGTTCTGTTACTCTATTTGGGGACTCCATAACTCCCACAAGCAAAGTTTTGCCTTTACAACTTTTCAACTGTATCCAAACTAATTTTACACCTTAATCTCCCAAACTTCTCCTTCTCCGTTGTACAAAGTCCCTCCTTCTTAACAGAACGGTCCGTCCACCTTTTCCCTGGGAAATCTTTGCTGAGGAAATGGGACAAAGTGGCAGCAGTGAAGGTTGCTGCTCCAGTGCTGGCCAGCCCAGACATGATGGGCTAAATGGCCTCTGTTTGTGCTGCGAGAGTTTGTTTCTGTGGGTCAAACTGCTGCCTTTGGTGTCTGTGTTCCAGCTGAGTTTCAAGTGTCAGGGCAAGAGCTCCAGAGGAGATGGACACAGAGAAGAAATTCAGGAAAATAAGGAGATGCTTTGGTTCTGAATGCCCAGGCTCCCCAAAGCTAGCATTGAAGTGTTTACCAGCTGTCATGGTCCCTGAAGCCTCGAATCCCTCATGTCAAGGATTTGGGGTGGGGTGGGGTTTCAAGCTCCTGAACGGGGTTTTTGGTTTTTGTTTTGTTAGCTTGTTATCTGAAGTCAGCTCACTGGCAGCACTCCCACATCGAAGTCAGTACCCTCATGGGTTCATATCAAGATCTTTGAACAAGACATTGAAGCAGCCAAACACTGTACCAAGCGGGTGTCTGACTCTGCAGTTGTAATATCCAATGTTACAGGGACTGAAGTAACTCCATAAGACTGTAAGAGCAGAAATTAGGCCATTCGGCCCATCGAGTCTGCTCCCCATTCTCCTGCACATGGCACTGTTCAAAGAACAACAGGAAAGTTCTGGAAACAATGCTACTTTAATGAAAAAGGAAAACCATTACTCAGTATCGGATTTTGTTGCAGCTTATTGGACCTTGCTGCTCTCTAATTGGCTGCTACTATCCAACACAACGGTGTTGTACGTGCAGTTCAATGAATCTTTGACCAGAGTCCCAGGTGACAAGGCCTGCTTTACTGGAGAAGGGGGGACATTGTCTGAATATGGAGCTACTGCAAAGCAGCACTATTTGTTGGCACTGTGTTTCAGCAGAACACCACTGTGACAAAGCCCAATGACCAAAGGCAGCATAAATCCCTTACTTAGATTTCTACATTAATGAAATGTTGAGGGAAAAGAAATGAACTGATGCACTAATGTTGTGTAAATGCATGCATGTAAAATCTTTCCTTCCATCTTGACCGCTGCATAATTGTGAGGCATGCATACAAACACAGAGGGAGTATATGATGCACACAAATGTTCCTGAGCCAATGATGTGCCCTACTCTCCCCCCTGCACTGTCCTCAACTGAAATATTTGTATCAGATCTTGACTGGGCCACCAAATGACTGACTTGTGAAGTGAAATACAAAACCTCATAAAAGAGCCAAGAAGCCTCTAATTATCCAATTTGCCATAATGGCTTTCCCCTTGGAGTTGACTAAAGAGCTGAGTCTGGAATGCCTGACTCATGCATTTCCCCTCCGCCCCCCCACACATATTCCCCTCCCCCTTCAATAAGGGATCCTTTCTAGTGGTGACACAATTTGGGAAAATAGAGTAAAAGTATTTCAGTTTTAACCAGCCCAACCACAACTCCCCACATCACTGAGAACACAGGGAGCAAAGACTGAAGTGAAAGGGATTGCAATCAAGGTCACTCAACACCTCGTGTTTTAATGTCGGGCAGCATGGGGAGTCGTGATTCAGTCCAGCTCTTTGGTGGAGTAGAGCACTTGTAGGTGGTGCACACTCCTGCCCGTGTGTGTTGAAGTTGGATGGAGTGCATATTCACAGTGTCAGATGTAGTGTTAATCAATGGCCTGCTTTGTGTCAAGCTTCTTGAGTGTTGTTGGAGCTGCACCCATCCAGGCAAGGTGGGGGTGGGGGGGGGGGATGGTATTCCATTACTCCTGATTCCTATCTCCTGGCCTGGTCTTGTAGCCACACTATTATGTAGTTTGTCCAGTTCCATTTCTAACCAATGGTAACCTGTGGATGTTGATAGTGAGGGGTCCAGCAATGGCAATACTATTGATATGAAGGAACATATTGGAGATGGTAATTGCTTGGCATTTGTGTTTCTTGCAATGTTTCCTGCCACTTGTCAGTCCAAGCCTGGATATTGTCTAGATCTTATGCATTGGAACACAGGCTGCTTCAGTTTCTGAGATATCGTGAATGATGTTGAACATTGCACGATCATCAGAGAACATCCCCACTTCTGACTTTATAATGGAGGGCAGGTCATTGATGAAGCAGCTGAAGATGGTTGGGCCGAGGACACTACCCTGAGGAGCTCCTGCAGAGATGTCCTGGAGCTGAAATGACTGAACAAGAACAACCATAACCATCTTCCTTTGTACAAGATATGACACCAACCAGCAGAGAGTTTGCTCCTGATACCCATTGATTATGTTTTTTCTGTGGGTCCTTGATGCTAAAGGGTTGTCACTCTCCCCATCCCTCCTAAATTCAGCTCTTTTGTCCATGTTTGAACCAAGGCTGTAATGAGGTCAGGAGCTGAGTGGCCCTGGTGGAACTCAAACTGGGCGTCACTGAGCAGGTTATTGGTGAGCAGATACTGCTTGATAGCACTGTTACTGACACCTTCCATCACTTTACTGATGATAAGGAGGAGACTGATGGGGCGGTAATTGGCTGGGTTGGATTTGTCCTGCTTTTTATCTACTGGGCAATTTTCCACACTGTCGGGTAAATGCTAGTGTTATAACTGTACTGAAAGAGCTTGGCTAGAGGTGAAGCAAGTTCTGGAACACAAGTCTTTGGTACTATTGATGGAAAGTTTTCAGAGCCCATCGTCTTCGCAGTATCTAGTGCCTCCAACTGAACTGAACAGGCTGAAGACCGATGTTGGTATTGTTGGGAACCACTGCAGGAGGCAGAGACTGATTATTCACTGAAACTTCCATTTGCAGGTGGATATAAATGCTTCAGCCTTGTCTTATACTGGGATCCGCCATTATTGAGGGTGGGGATATTTGTGGATACTCCTCCAGTCATTTGTTTAAGTATCCACTACCATTCACAATTGGATGTGGCTGGACTACAGAGCTTCAATCTAATTATGGGATCGCTTAGCTCAGTCTATCACTTGTTGCTTCTATAGTTTGACACGCATGTTGTCCTGTTTGGTGACTTCACCAGTGTGACACCTCATCGTCAGGTATGCTCCTGTCCTGTCCTCCTGTACTCTCCATTGAACTAGGGTTGATCCTCTTGCTTGATGATAATAGCTTAGTGGGGGAATATGCCGGGCCATGAGGTTACAAATTGTTGTTGGCCCACAGTGCCTAATATTTGTTCCATCAGTTTGGAGCCTGTCCCCCTTAGCATAGCGGTAGTGCCACTCAGACTGATAAGAGAATTTTCTCTGTGAAGATGGACTGTGCCTGTTTGCAGTGGTCACTCTTACCGATACTGTCACAGACAGATGCATATGCAGCTGGCAGGTTGGTAAGGATGCAGTTGTGTATGTTTATCGTCTTGTAGGCTCTCTCACCACCTGCAGCAGACCCAGTCTAGCAGCTTTGTCCTTTAGGACCCGATCTGGCCCATCAGTAGTACTGCTACTGAGCCATTCTTGGTGGTGAACATTGAAATCCCCCAGCTCTTCCTCATGTTGTTACAGAGCTATCACTGTAAGGACTTAAAATCTTTCACAAAGTGTGGTAACCAGAGTCATCCCATTGAGGCCGATGCAGTGATTTCTAAAATTTTAGAACACAGAACATAGAACAGTACAGCACAGGAACAGGCCCTTCGGCCCACAAGGTTGTGCTAAACATGATGTCAAATGAAACTAATCCATTCTGCCTGTCCTTGGTCCATATCCCTCCAATCCTTGCATATTCATGTGCTTATCTAAAAGCCCCTTAAATGCCCCTATCATTTCTGCCTCCACCACCACCCCTAGCAGTGTGTTCCAAACTCTTACCACTCTCTGGTAAAAAACTTGCCCCTCACATCTCCTTTGACCTTTCCTCCTTTCACCTTAAATCCATGCCCCCTTAATTTTTTGACATTTCAATTCTGGGAAAAGGATTCTGGCCAATAACCCTATCTATGCATCCCATAATTTTGCAGACTTCTATCGACCTTCCCTCAGCCTCCATTGCTCCAAAGAAAACAACCCATGTTTTTCTAACCTCTCCTTATAGCTCATACCCTCTAATCCAGGCAACATCCTGGTAAAGCTCTTCTGAAACCTCTCCAAAGCCTCCATATCCTTCCTGTAATATGGTGACCAGAACTGAACCAGAATACCCTCAATATGGCCTGACCAAAGACTTGTAAAGCTGCAACATGACATCCTTGCTCTTGTACTTAACTCCCTGACCAATAAAGGCAAGCATGCCAAACGCTTTCACTATCATCCTATTTACTTGCGTGGCCACTTTCAGGGATCTATGGACTTATCGAACCGTAGAGATGTTCAACATGGAAACAGACCCTTTGGTCCAACCCGTCCATGCCGACCAGATATCCTAACCTAACCTAGTCTTATTTGCCAGCACATGGCCCATATCCTATTCATATACCCATCCAGATGCCTTTTAAATGTTGTAATTGTACCAGCCTCCACCACTCTTGAATCCCAAGATCCCTCTGTACATCAATGCTGTTCAGAGACCTGCTATTAACTGTATACTTTTCCTTAACATCTGATCTTCCAAAGTGCAGCACCTCATACTTACCCATTTGCCATTTCTCCACTCATATCTGCAAATGCTCTATATCCTGCTGTATCCTTCTACACTGTCTACAATTCCACCAATCTTTGTATCTTCTGCAAACTTACTAACCCACCCATCTACATTTTCAGGAGAAAGTGAGGTCTGCAGATGCTGGAGATCAGAGCTGAAAATGTGTTGCTGGAACAGCGCAGCAGGTCAGGCAGCATCCAGGGAACAGGAGAATCGACGTTTCGGGCATAAGCCCTTCTACATTTTCATCCAAGTCATTTATATAGATTACAAATAGCAGAAGGCCCAGTACGGATCCCTGCAGAACACCAGGAGTCATGGATCTTCAGCCTGAAAAACACCCTTCCACTATTACCCTCTGCCTTCTATGGACAAGCTAATTCTGAATCCACGCAGTCAGGTCACATAGATGTCATGCATCTTAATCTTCTGGATGAGCCTCCCATGAGGGACCTTGTCGAAAGCCTTACTAAAATCCATGTAGACAACATCCATTGCTCTACCCTCATCAATAACTTCATCACTTCATTGAAAATTCAATCAAGTTAGTAAGACATGACCTGCCTTGCACAAAGCCACGCTGACTGCCCCTAATTTAACCAAGCTTTTCCAAATGCATGTAGATCCTATCCCTATGAATTCTCTCCAAAAGCTCCCCAACCACTGATGTGAGACTCACTGATCTATAGTTTCTTGGATTATTCCTACCTCCCTTCCTGAATAGAGGAAGAACATTAGCTACTTGCCAGTCCTCTGGGACCCCTCCAGTGGCCAGCGAGGATACAGAGATCTTGGTCCAGTCCCCAACAATCCCCTCTTTTGACTCTCTCAATAACCTGGGGTAGACAGCATTGGGCCCTGGGGACTTACCTGCCTTAATGCTCTTCAAGAGACCCAACACCATTTCTTTCTTGATCTCAAAATGCCGTAGCATATTGGCATGTTCCACAAAAATCTCACTATCCTCCATATCCTTGTCCTGGGTGAATACTGACACAAAGCACTAATTTAGGATCTCACCCACATCTTCTGCCTCCAAGTACAAATTCCCTCCTTTGCCCCTGAATGGTCCTACCTTCTCTCTAGTTATCCTTTTGTTTTTAATGCATATATAGAAAGCTTTGTGATTCTCTTTAGCCCAACTCGCCATGGTTATTTCATGGCCCCTCCTTGCTCCCCTAATTCCTTGCTTGAGTGCTTTCCTGCTTTTCTTATATTCCTCACGGACCCTGTCCGATTTTAACTTCCTAAACCTTACATATGTTTTTTTTCTTTTGACGAAATTCATAACCTCCCTCATTATCCAAGTTTCCCTTGCCTTGCCATCCTCATCCTTCCTCCTCACAGGAACATGCTGGTCCTGAACTCTCATCAGCAGGTCTTTAAACATTTCCCACATGTCAGCTCCTCCCAATTAACATGCCCTAGTTCCTGCCTAATACTGACGTAATTTGCCCTCTCACAATTTAGTACCTTCCCCCAAGGTCCTGAATTATTCTTGTTCATCGCTATCTTAAAACATAAGGAGTCATTATTACTGTTTCCTGAGATCTCCCCCACTGAAAGGCCAGGCTCATTAACCAGTACACGGTCCAGTATAGCCCCGCCTCCGGTTGGACTCACCTACTGTTTCAAGAAACCCTCTTGGATGCAATTAACAAAGTCTGCTCTGTCTCAGCCTCTTGCTGTAAGGGAGTCCCAGTCAATACTGGGGACATTAAAGTTACACAGTAGGATAACTCTGTTTTTATTGCACCTTCCATAATCTACCTACATATTTGTTCCTCAATCTCTCAGTAGCTGCTTGGTGGGGAGAGATGATAGTATAATCCTATCAGAGTGACTGCATTGTCTTATTTTGCAGTTCTAACCCATCCTGCCTCAGTGGATGAGCCCACCAGCATGTCCTCTCTGAGTATAGCTTCCTTGTTTCTATGCTCTAGTCCTCGACTACTGAAGCCAAGGATCACAGATGCTGTTTTAATAGACTTCCCAACCTGTCCTGTCACATTCGGAGTTTTGTGTACATGTTCCTGCACCCACTTCCAACTGTGTCACTTGTGTTGAAAGATAGGTTTTATCAGGGAGAAGAGATTTTAAAGTGAATGAGTCATTCTCTCAAGCAATTTTATTAAAACGAACAAAAGGGTTGACTCATATCGACCAACATTTACATATGATATATGAGTTGATAAATTTAAAGAACTGAATATAAACGCTCAGACCAGAGAAGTGATTCACTGCATGAATTCTTTTTGTTTCATTTCTTTCTTTCTCAGTGTATTCCGCTGTCCCTGCTGGCGATTTTTGTTGTTCCTTTCTGTCGTTGAGGTCAGGAACCAAACGACTATCATTGTTCCAAACTTGCTTCAAGGATCTTATCTCTGTGTGCGCAGATTTTGGGTTCAGGTGCAATATCAGATACATGAACATCGAGTTGGCTATGCAATGCAGACTGAGGCGCTGTCTTTCAGATACGGTGTTAAGCCCATCCCTAGTCTCGGGTAGATAATAAAGATCCCACATCTCCACTCAAGTAAAAGCAGGGATATCGCTTGCTGTAATTATCAATATTTATCCCTTAAGCAAATGCACTCAGATCATTTATCTCATTGTTGTTTATGGAACTTTACAGTTCATGAATTGGCCACTGCATTTCCCATATTATGCTTACTGCACTTGAAAATAACTCACTGAATCTGAGGTCAAGAATGTAAATTTTAAATGCGAGTTATTTCCTCTGATAAACAGTTAGCAACCAATTGCAATTCAACACGTTTTGCCAAATCAGTTAGATACGTTCAGAAAGGAATTCAACTAAACTGCTTTTGGTGAAATGAAACAAACTGAGGGGAATTTGGAATTTCAATTTTTTGTACACTGAAATTAATTATAAACCCAAACTTCTACCACAAGGGGGGAGGAGGACGAACACGTAAATGGGAACACCAGCATCTGCAAGTTCCTCTCCAAATCACAGCCTTTCGTCATTTGGAAACATATCAATATTCTTTCATTGTGGCTGGGGACAAATGCTGGAAGCCCCGGACCAAACTGTTCTGTGGAAGTTCTTCACGACGAGGACTGCAGTGATTTAAGAAGGCAGTTCGCCTCCTTACTTACTCAAGGATGATCAGGGAAGGGCAGCGAGAGCTTTACTTGCCAGAAACGCCCATATCTATGACTGAACACAAAAAACATACTGTGATTAAACGTTGAAGGATTAAGTATTAATCAATTTAACAATCACGTTTAGTTTATCTGCAACATCAAGATGTGCAGGCACTATTTTGTGGAGCTACAGTCTCACTTTGGAACTATTAGAGGCTCAGAAACAGAGTTGGAATTTTGAGTTATGAACTCAATAAATGACTTTATCGTCGTGTATTTGGGAAAATACAGTGAATAGTGTTTTGTTGTCACAATCCAGTATCATTTTGGATTACAAAATGAATGAAATAGAATTTCATCTTATGTTCAATTGACAGAAAAATATGAAGGCAGAAAAATAAGCAGTAATGTTTAACTTTACAGTCCTTTTTGTCAGGCATGGCTCCGGGTTTCCTTCAGGTCTTTGGGGTTTCTGTAATGTGCTCCAGCCTCCGGGTGGTAATGAGTCCTCTCTCCGGGTCCAACTGATACCCTGGGGGTCCTCAGCTCCGCCTTGCAGACATCACTAGGATCTGGGCCTCCAGTCTCCTCCACAATGACACACCCCCTGCCAATGACAAGGAGAAGATGAAATCAAAGGAAAAGAAAGAAGATGAAAAGGAAAAAGGAAGAAGAATGCGGCCAAGCTGGAGTGGATGAGCTCAGGAGCCTGACGCTACCGACCTTGCATGTGGCACCATCTTGAAAATGGTTAGATCTGAATTGTCCGATTTATTGGCTATAATCTGTTGATCTTCTGAGTCCATTGTATCATCTACACACCTTGTAATCCTGACCATGAGCAAAGCTTTACTGGGAACATTCAATTCCAATAAATTTAGCTAACGGAAGACTGAGGATTGAATAAAACATGTGCTAATTCTGTAGCATGCATTCTGGGGCTAGTGCTGGAAGGTGGGACTGGTGTGGATTTAGTGTAGCTTTCACAGTACAGATTCGATGAGCCGAAGGGCCCCTTCTGTGATTCTACAACATCCAAAGTGACAATGCTACACAGTTGTGGGCGGCACGGTGGCACAGTGGTTAGCACTGCTGCCTCACAGCGCCAGAGACCTGGGTTCAATTCCTGCCTCAGGCGACTGACAGTGTGGAGTTTGCACGTTCTCTGCGTGGGTTTGCTCTGGGTGCGCCGGTTTCCTCCCACAGTCCAAAAATGTGCAGGTCAGGTGAATTGGCCATTCTAAATTACCTGTAGTGTTAGGTAAAGGTGTAAACGTAGGGAAATGGGTCTGAGTGAGTTGTGCTTCGGAGGGTCTGTGTGGACTTGTTGGGCCGAAGGGCCTGTTTCCACATTGTAAGTAATCTAATCTAAAAACAAATGGTCAGAAACCTTGTTAATTTATTTATCAGAGAGCAACACTTCTTGTAATGTCCCTAGCTGTTGTGAGGATGGTCTGTCCTGGTGACTCAGCAACTTGTCACACCAGCAGAGATCATCCTTGCCAGGTCGGGTTGCTGTTGACTTGTTCCATCTGGCTGCTGATGAGCCTCGGAGTGTTTCTGATGATGTTCCCCTGACCGCACCCACCATTGCCAGCAATGGGAACAGGAAGAAGGCAGGAAGGAAATGGTGAGGACTGAAATCAACCAAACTGCCAGAGATCCCAAAAAGTAGCTTCTCTCAGAGTCCTGTCACAAGTCATGGATCAAACAGAAGTGGCCTTTCAGCCCATTGAGTCTGCACCAACAAACCAAACATCATCTATCCACACCGATCCCGCTTTACCACATTAGGCCCACAGCCTTGAATGCTATGACATATTAAGTGCTCATCCAAGTGCTTTTTAAAGTTGTGAGGTTTCCCACTTCACCTCCCCCCACCCCCTCCCAGGCAGTGCATTCCAGATTTCCCAACACCTTCTGGGTGAAAACATTTTTCCTCAATCCCTATAAACCTTCTGTCTTTCCCTTCAAATTCATACCTTTTCAACAAAAGTGAACAGCTGCTTTCTATCCACCAGATCCATGCTCCTCCAGACCTTCCTATACAACAACAAAATCTTACATTCACATAGCATCTTTAAAGTTATGAAATGGACCACTGCAGCAAGAGAAGACGTCAGGAGATATAAGTTCAGATCTGCAAAACCTTGGTGCACCAACAGCCTTGCAATCCTTATCCCTAATGGCCTTGATGCTACTGTCTAAATGCCTTCTGTTAGTACAGTCTTAAAGACAGTTCCACCTAGGCATGGAAGAAGAATTAACACAAACCTTCTTGTGTAGTGCCAGTAGATGATATGTGTAGCAGTTTACCTGTCCTCAAGTTCCTTTGAAGTGCTTCGCTGGTGGTTGCAGGTTGGAACAGGGAAGGTTACTGAGCTCACACTGAGATAGATGGAGGTCTGTGTCCTGTGCGCTTGGCAATCGCTCAGTGCTCCCCAATGCGGTCACCACAGAGGTTTAGCAGAAAGAAGGGCAGAATTGGATCAGGATCTCCTTCAACAAAGCTAGAGCTTCCAAATAAACCTGTTGGACTCTAACCTGGTGTTGTGTGATGTTAACCTTGTCCTCCTTCAGCATTGTCACTCACCACAGCTATGTCACTCTCTCACCTCATGATGGCCAGCAACTCACCTCTGTGTGAAGGGCACTTTCAGGCGGACCCAGTCTCCCCCGATCCAGTTCCCTCTCACACATTTTGTGAGTAAAACATAAGCTGTAGGAAGTCGAGAAGATCTGGGTGTGGGAGGTGAAGGTCACGATAATGATGAGAAACATAAAAACATAGAAAATAAGTGCAAGAGTAGGCCATTCAGCCCTTCAATGCTGCCCCACCATTCAATATGATCATGACTGATCACACAATCACAGTATCCCACTCCCACTCTCTCTCCATACCCCTTGATCCCTTTAGTCACAAGGGCCACGTCCAGATCCCTTTTGAATCTATCTAATGAATTGGTCCCAACAGCTTCCTGTGGGTGAGAATTCCACAGGTTCACAGCTCTCTGAGTGAAGAAATGTTTCCTCATCTCAGTCCCAAATGGCCTACCCCTTATTCTTAGACTGTGACCCCTTGTTCTGGACTTCCCCAACATCAGGAACATTCTTCCCGCATCGAGCCTGTCCAGGCCCATCAGGATTTTATGTGTTTCTATGAGATGTGTCCCCCTCATTCTTCTAAATTTCAGTGAGGACAAGCCCAGGCGATCCAGTCAGTGTGGTCACAAAACACAGAAGAGGCCCTTTGGCCCATCAGGTTTATACCTGTTTGTCTTATTTTTAATAATCCATCACCAAATCACCTAATGCAGCATAATTAATCATTAACAATCATGCTACAACTACAACAAAAAAACAGAAAGGAATATAAAACAAGGATATTGCCAGGGTTGCAGGGTTTGAGTTTGAGGGAGAGGCTGAACAGGCTGGGGCTGTTTTCCCTGGAGCATCGGAGACTGAGGGGTGACCTTATAGAGGTCTATGAAATCATAAGGGCAATGGATAGAGAAAATAGATAATGTGTTTTCCCTGGTTTGGGGGAGTCCAGAACTAGAGGGCATAGGTTTAGGGTGAGATTTAAAAGGGACCTAAGGCAACTTTTCCACGTAGAGGGTGGTGTGTATATGGAATGAGTTGCCAGAGGAAGTGGTGGAGGCTAGTACAATTACAACATTTAAAAGGCATCTGGATAGGTATATAAGTAGGAAGGGTTTAGAGGGATATGGGCTGGGTGCTGGTAGTTGGGACTAGATTGGGTTGGGATATCTGGTCGGCATGAACAGGTTGGACCAAAAGGTCTGTTTCCGTGCTGTACATCTCTATGACACTATGACTCTAAGTCAAAATGGTATGGAAGATGAATAGAGTGTACCTCAGCCCCTGCAGAGCAAACCTCGGATCCCCCTCTGTATCTACCCAGTCAATGAACTCCATCATCTGCTGAAATATTCACGATATTGACGGGGAAAACCATGGAACACAGTGAGCAGTGATTGTCGGAGTCTGAATGGTAGAGCGAGCGAGTGCTTTCGGCAGTAGTAATGCAGGTGGTAAGGTTAAAGCAGCAGGTTTCTGACCTTTGTCACACTGACGACATCATTAAATATGCAGAATGTTCTGGAAGCTCGGATCCTGGCAGCTGACATCCTCACCAGTCTTTGCCCATTGGCTGACATGCCCACTGACAGCTCAAGAAACATCCTCACTCCAAAACAAAACAAACTTAGAAGTGTTTTAGTGAGCAGTTGGACTTACCACGTGATTAAAGCTGATTAATGAACAGGACTTTCCAACAAAGATATTTGAATAACTTTTGGACAAGTTGCTGGTTTGCGGTTTTGTGGATCAGGGTATTTCTGAGTCCATCAGCTCTATCAGCTGAGCAGACGACAGGCAATCAAAGTCATCAGAATGAACAGAAACAAGAAACCAAGTGATTTTTATCACAGCGACTAACTGGTAATTCCCATTTCATGACCAAGCAGCAAAGTGATGTCCAATGTGGGGGCTGAATCTTTCCAAGGTCAGGCTAAATGTTGTCAGGAAGTGGTTAGCATGTAGTGTCCTAGGGACCCTGTGGGGAAAGAAGTGGCAGAGGCTGAGGAATGCTAGCATGATGAAAGGCTTTTGTCCGAAACGTCAATTTTCCTGCTCCTTGGATGCTGTCTGACCTGCTGTGCTTTTCCAGCACCACTCTAATCTAGACTCTGATCTCCAGCATCTGCAGTACCCACTTCTGCCAGATTGGGGTGGGCGAGTTGGATCAATGGGTCTGTTTCCGTGCTGTATGATTCTATGACTTTTGTGGCAGACATTGAAACTCGAACAGCACGTGCTGTCGAGGAGTATAGAAAGTGTAGGGCATTGCTTAAAAAAGATTATGAGAGCAAAGAGGTAACATGAAGGACAGTTAATCTTATCAGGGAGAAAGCAGGAGAATGGGGTTGAACAGCCTATCAGCCATGATCGAATGGTGGAGCAGATTCGATGGGTTGAATGACCTAATTTCTGCTGCTATGGTCTGATGGTCTTAATCCAAAAGTGTTTTATAAGTATATTAAGGGCAGGAGAATAACCAGGGGAAGAATAGGATCTTTGAGGGACCAAAGTAGCAATCTACTGCGGAGACAGAAGCTTCAGCTGTGGTTTCAAATGAGTATTTTGTATTTGTATTCGCTATAGAGAAGGGTGACGTAGGTCTAGAAATTAGGGATGGTGACTGTGATATATTTGAACCAATTAGTATTAGAGGAATTAGCAATGTTAGCCAGTTTGAAATTGGATAAATCCCTAGTCCCAGGTGAGATATATCCCAGGCTGCCGTGGGAGGAAAAGGAGGAGATTGCAGAGACTCTAACGTGAGTTTTGAAATCCTCCCTTGTCACAGGGAGGGGTGCGAGAGGACTGGAGGACAGTTAATGTCATACCATTCTTCCATACAGGTGGTTGGGGTAAACCAAGACACGACAGGCCAGTGAGTCTAACATCTGTGGTAGGGAAAGTATTGGACAAAATTCTGACGGACAAAATTAATTTCCACTAGGAGAGGCAAAGAATAGTCAAGGATCGTCAACATGGCTTAGCAAAGGAGAGGTCATGTCTAACAAGTTTGAATTTTTTGAAATGATGAAAGTTTGTGTAGTTGAAGGGTAAAGCAGTTGATATAATCTACATAGACTTCAGGAAGGATTTTGACAAGGTGTCACATGGGCAACTGGGCAAGAAGTTCATGGGATCCAATAACTTTAGCAAATTGGATCCAAAATTGTCTTAGTGGCAGAAAGCAGAGGGTAATGGGTCAAAGGATGTTGGTGTGACTGGAAGCCTGTGCCCAGTGGTGACCCACAGGGTTTGGTGCTGGGTCCATTGCTAGTTGCAGTGTACATGAGTGGAGACATGAGTGTAGGAGCTATGATCAGTAAGTTCACAGATGATATGAAAATTGATGATGTGACAAATAGTGAGGAGAACAGGATGATGTAGACGGGCTGGTCAGACAGGCTGAATAGTTACAAAAGTGTGAATTGATGCATTTTGGGAGGACTAACAAGGCCAGGAAGTAGACATTGAATAGTAGTATTTTTGGAAGTACACAGGATCAGAGGGACTTTGGTGCGCAGGACAGGTGTGGAAGTGGTTGCAGTAGAGAAGGTGCTGAAGGGATTCACTGGGATATTGCCTGGGCTGGAGTGATTCAGCTATGAGGAGAGATTAGAAAAGATTGGATTGTTTTCTTGAAGAGCAAAGAGGTTTATGGGCGACCTGACTGAGATATACAAAGTTCTGGGGGGCAGAGACAGGCTAGAACCTTTCCCCTGGACTAGAGGGGTCAATAACCAGGGGCACAGCTTTAAGGTAAGGAACAAGAGGTTTCGAGGGGATTTAAGGAAAGCTTTTTCATCTAGAGGAGTGTGGGTATTGAGAACTTACTTTCAAAAGCAAGAGATAGAAACCCTCAAGATATTTAGAGTCATAGAGTCGTTGAGGTCTACAGCATGAAAACAGGCCCTTCGGCCCAACTTGCCCATGCTTTCACAATTTAAACTAGTCCCATTTACCTGCATTTAGTCCCTATCCTTCCATACCTATCCTATCCATGGACTTGTCTAAATCTTTCTTATATAATGAAATTGTGCTCGCTTCCACCACTATCTCTGGCAGCCCATTCCAGACACCCCTCACCAGATGAAAAAAAATAAAAGAAAAGGCAATAAGATAAAAAGGATAAGGACAGAAGGGAGGAAATGATTGCTCTGGAACAGACTGATCCAGCAGCCGCCAACTTGGAACAGAAAGGAACTGGAGGAGGCCATTCAGCCCCTCAGGCTTGTTCCTCCATTTAGTCAGATCACGGCTGACACATATCTACATTCTAACTTCCCAACCATTCAGCACCCTCCTGTCCTGTAGCATTAATCAATGTAATTGATGGCAATTTGGCGTTTGTTGAACAGCTCTTCATCAATATTTAAGATCGATGATGCTAAGCACATGGTTCTCTTCACTCCATCTGTCCACGTTGACTCCATGACCTCTATCTTACTAATGTCCATCAATCTCAGGCTTGAGATCATCGATGGACCTGACAGATCCAGTTGTCATTGGGGAAAGAAAGGTCCAAAATTTTCGCTATTTTTCATGTGACAAAGTCTTCCCCAACATTACCCAAAGCTCCTTGTTTTTAAAGTTCTAGCCCCTTATATCCAGACTCGTCCCCCTATCCCTGAGGAAACAGTTTCTGTCTATCTGTCTGATTAAATCCACATTGCACTGTACGTTTTATTCTTGAACCAGCACAATTCAACTAGTGCATCAGGTTTATATTTGCAAATCTTTAATTTTAAGTAAGAAACATGTTGAAGACATTTTAAATCCATTTTTAAGGTGTTATGACACACCTCTGGAAGAGGTGGGACTTGAACCTAGGCCTCCTGGCTCAGCGATACTGACACTACCACTGGACAACGAGAGCCCTCATAAGATCCTATGAAATCTCATTGGGACAAATCAGTGTACGATGTGTCCACGTGTTTCATGTACATCTCCTGCATTGGTGATACGCATGAAGAGGACTAAGTGATAAAACGTGTGAGTAAAGCATATGGGCTCCATGCACAACCAATTAAAGACAAACAAAAACTGTTTTCTGGGATCCTGGCGCCGTGACTATCCTGAAATAATTACCGAGGCGAGAGGAGATCAGCAAGGTCTGCTTTTGGAAAATTAAGGCAAGCCCCCGGAACAGGCAGCGAAAAAAAGGTTACCAGCTCTAAAAAAAAATTTGTCAATTAAGTTGCAGTCAGACTTCCTAATTTCCCAAGCGTGTTCCTGTTCAGCTGGCCAGGCTGAAACAGACAGCAGCACAGCGAGTGCAAGAAATAATTCTAAGAATGAAACTGTCAAGATAGTGAGTCATGTCGAAACATGGGTCAGCAAATGGTATATCCCAAACAGTTGTGGTAAGAAAGCCAGTGTCTAACCCGAGTTTTTGTGCATGCTGTCAGCTAGCTATGTAGGATATGAAACCACAAAAACCAACTGTTGCACAGTATACAGCAAGCTCTGTGTCAGCAAGCACAATCCATTCAGATTTGTCAAAGGTGTGCCATCTGCCATATCCGTTTGTAACTTTCCTTTCACAGGTACGGAGTTCCAGGATTCTTGCTTCCCCTGTATGTTGGTGTCATCACTGCCTGTTATTTTAAGGAAAGGGTCATGGGGCAGAGAGGGAGCACAGTGTTTGGATTAACAAAGGCTGCCTATGCTCCATCGCATAGGAAGCAGAAAAGGAAGCAAGAAGAAACCCACTATTTAGTTACACATCACACAGCAGGAATGACAAAATGAATGTTCCCAACAGGCAGGGAGAAACCAGTTCATGAACCCCCCCTCCCACCCCACACACACACACACACACACACATCCACTCACCCACAAGAATTAACCTTTTTCAAATGGAATCATCACAGTTTTCCCCACCCGGTTACTTTTCTCATTATGTCCCCATTATGTATCAATTTACACTCACCCCCCCCCCCGCCCCAGTCCATTTCAGTGCAAAATACCAGCGATAACCCTTTCCCTGATACTCTCTGCACAAACCTTGTTTGGTATAGTGGACGGGTATATCCCACGATTAAGAGAGATTGGAGGATTTGCAATAGATCTCTTCTAACAGAAAAGGCCAAGGGAACATTCAAAAGACACAGTCAAAACACTGAGGGGGTTGATGCAGTAAATAAGGGGAAACTCCTTGTAATAGCAGGAGAGTCAGTATTTGGAGGATGAAGATTTAAGGTGATTGGCAAAAAAATCAGAGGGGAGTTGCTTCGCTGCAGTGAGTGTTTTGTGCATAAACACACAGTCTGAGGAAATGGTAGAAGGGTATTTAATAGCAGCATTCAAAAAGGAATTGGCAAAAACCCTGAAGGGGACAAAATTGCAGCGTTATGGGGAACAGAAAGAAACTTACATTTTGAAAGCATCTTCCACAAACTGAAAGGCACCGTACTGAGTTCTTCACAGCCAAAAAACCTTAGGATTGTAGACACTGTTAGACCCATTTGACAAATTTACACCCAGCATGTTCCATACAAAGTAATAACATAATAACTAGGATTTTATTAATTCATTCGCAAGATGTGGACATTGCTGGCCAAGCCAGTATTTATTGCCCATCCCTAATTGCCCCAGAGGGCAGTTCTGAATCAATCACCTTTCTATGGGTCTGGAGTCACGTGTAGGCCAGACCAGGTAAGGATGCAGTTTCCTTCCCTAAAGGACATCAGTGACCCAGATGGGTTTTTCCAATAATAAGATTCATGGTCATTATTGATTCTTAATTCCAGATTTTTCATTAATTTCAAACCCTGTCATGGCAGGGTTATGAACCCAAGTGCCCAGAAAATTATCTGTGTCTTTAAATTAATAGACAAGTTTGATACCACTCAGAGATAGTGAGGACTGCAGGTGCAAGAGAGTCAGAGTCAATAAAATGTGAAGCTGGAAAAGCACAGCAGGTCAGGCAGCATCAGAAGAGCACGAGGGACAATGTTTACAGGCAGGACCCTCCATCAGGAATGGGGAGGGAGAAGGGGGCTGCAAAATAAATAAAGGGAGGGGGTGGGGCTGAGGAAAAGGTAGGTGGGATGGTAAGTAGGAGATGATTGTGATTGGTCAGTGAGAAGGCTGGAGCAGATAGGTGGGAAGGAAGATGGACAGGTTAGGTCAGGTCAAGGGGGCGCGGTGGAGAGAGAGGGCTGGACCTGGGGAGGTGGGTAGCTCATTGCCTCCCTTTATCGCCTGTCCTCAGAGAATTCGTTTTGAGGAGCACAAATCTCTCCTCTAAAGTCTGTACAACTGCGACCTGAAGGTAGTTGACGTTGATTGAGGGATAAACATTGGCTGGAACATAGGAACATGGTACAGAGGCTGTTCAGCCCCTCGAGTCTGCTCCACCATTCAGTAAGAGGACGGCTGATCTGTGGTCTGGCTCCATACGTCTGCCTGGGGGCCACCCTGTCTAGCTTGGCATGTATAATCAGATTCAAGAACAGCTTCTTCCCTGTTGTTATTAGACTTTTGAACCATCCTTTCAAATGTTAATGTTGATCTCTCTCTCTCTCTCTCTCTCTCTCAGTGGCCATAGCACTATATTGTGCACTCTGTTCACCACCCTGAAGCACTTTGTATGGTACAACTTGCCCGTAGAGCACGCAAAACAATGTTTCACTGTATCTCAGTACATGTGACAGCAACAAATTAACCAATACACCCTGTGATATCCTTACTTAACAAAAACTTGTCTATTTCAGATTTAAATTAAATGGTTGAATTAGCATCGATCGCCATGTGAACATGAGAGTTCCAACCCTTCATGACTCTTCGTGTCCAGACATGCTTTCTAACATTCCCCCTGAATGACCTGGCCCTAATGCTTAGACGATGCCCCCTGCTTCTCGAATCTCCTGGTCTCATTGTTGTAAACCTGTGTTGAACTTGGCATTAACTCAGTACCAGGGACCTGGGTTCAATTCCAGCCTCAGGCGACTGTCTATGTGGAGTTTGCACATTCTCACTTTGTCTGGATGGGTTTCCTCCCACAATCATAAAAGATGTGCAGGTCAGTTGAATTGGCCGTGCTAAATTGCCCAATAGTGTTAGGTGCATTAGTTAGTGGGAAATGGGTCTGGGTGGGTTCTTCTTTGGAGGGTCAGTGTGGACTTGTTGGGCTGAAAGGCCTGTTTTCACACTGTAGGGGATCTAATCTAATTCCTCCAGGGTCAATGCATCCTTCCTAAAGTGTGGTGTCCTGCTCTGCTTGCAGTGTTGTAAGTGAGCTCTAACTAGGGTTTTGTATAACTGTAACATAATGCCTATATCTCTAAACTCCAGCCCCTTAGATATGAAGGCCAGCTTTCTATTAGCCCTTGACTATTTTCTGCACCTGTTCATTGCATTTGAAAGAGCTTTGTATCTGAACTCCCAAATCTGATTGGGTACTGACTGTATTTAACGCTTTACCTTCTAAACAAATACCCTGATCTGCCCCTGTTCATTCCAAAATGGATAACATCGCAGTGGCTTATATCAAAACCCATCTGCCACAGCCTTTCCCATTCACATAATCTATCCATGTCCTGTTGTAATTTTTTGCTGTTGTCGATACTGTCTACAATGCTGCCCAATCTTCTGTCATTAGCAAATTTGGATATTTGACTTTTTATACCATTATCCAAATTATTAATGAATACTGTGAATAATTGAGGCCCCAACATAGTCTAGGGGACACTAGACATGTCTGGCCAATTTGAGTACTTACCCATTATTTCAATTCTCTGTTTCCTGAAACTCAACCAAATTCCTATCCATGTCAATAATTGGTCCTTAACTCCATGGTTTTCCACCTTAGCTAACTGTCTCTTGCGTGGGACTTTATTGAAAGCATTCTGGAAGTCCACATGAACAATATCTATCGACTTACCTCTGACCCCCACCTTTATCACTTCTTCAGTAAACTTAATGTCAGGCATGACCTAGTCATCATAAATTCACGCTTAATGATAACCTTGGCAAGGCAATCAGTTACTCCATCCTTGATCATAGACTCCACCATTAGGATAGCTTCCCGGATCATAGACTCCACCATTAGGATAGCTTCCCGGATCATAGACTCCACCATTAGGATAGCTTCCCTGATCATAGACTCCACCATTAGGATAGCTTCCCTGATCATAGACTCCACCATTAGGATAGCTTCCCGGATCATAGACTCCACCATTAGGATAGCTTCTCTGATCATAGACTCCACCATTAGGATAGCTTCCCTGATCATAGACTCCAACATTAGGATAGCTTCCCTGATCATAGACTCCACCATTAGGATAGCTTCCCTGATCATAGACTCCACCATTAGGATAGCTTCCCGGATCATAGACTCCAACATTAGGATAGCTTCCCTGATCATAGACTCCACCATTAGGATAGCTTCCCTGATCATAGACTCCAACATTAGGATAGCTTCCCGGATCATAGACTCCAACATTAGGATAGCTTCCCTGATCATAGACTCCACCATTAGGATAGCTTCCCTGATCATAGACTCCAACATTAGTATAGCTTTCCTGCTTTCTTCGAAAATAGTGCGATAGGATTTCCTCGTGTCTGTTTTTAAGGTCACATGGTTTAACAACTCCTGTAACAGTGCAGCATTGCCACAGGACTGTGATAGAATGTCAGCATAAACCTGGGCACTTGAACCCACATGTAAGCAGCAATGAAACTGCAAACACTTAACATTTCTCAATTTACAGGTTAGGCATATCCACAAAAAAGGGCTGGTGACTCATTTTAATGAGTGAAAATGTCGCCATCAAATCAAGTACAATTAAGGCACAAGACATGTACCAATTTGTCTGCTGGATTTTTTCAATTAGCTGCTGAACCAGTTAGTAGGAATTAAACTATAAGAACCTGATCAAACTAATGCTGGTAAAATGTGAACATCATGGTTTCATCATTCTGTCCAAACGAGGAATAGTTGAGGAATATTACCTCATTTGTTTAAGTGCATTCACAGGTACAGTGAAACACTGCAGTGGAGACTGGGGTTGAAATTGTGCAATGAAAGCACCCTGCTATGAGAAAAAGCTAAATAATTCTTGCTACTGGAAATCAGAAATAAAAACAGTAATTGGTGAAAAATTCAGAACTTGTCAGAACTCAAAGAAGAGTCACTGGACCCAAAATGTTAACTCTGATCTCTCTCCACAGATGCTGCCAGACCTGCTGAGCTTTTCCAGTAATATTTGTTTTTGTTACACCAGTATGAATTTTGATTTATATCCAAGCATAGATTTTAATTATCATGCAGCTTTTTGTTATGCTAAAGGCAATACATAAATGCAAGTTTTTATTAGGTGTGCATTGTTAGATACACTCCTCATTGTTTGCAAATAGGATCGTAGAGTCATATAGTACGGAAACAGATTCATAGAGATATAGAGATGTACAGCTTGGAACCAGACTCTTCAGTCCAACCCATCCCACCTGCCAGCACCCAGCCCATATCCCTCCAAACCCTTCTCATTCATATACCCATCCAAATGCCTTTTAAATGTTGCAATTGTACCAGCCTCCACCACTTCCTCTGGTGGCTCATTCCATACACGCACCACCCTCTGGGTGAACAAGTTGCCCCTCTGGTCCTTTTTAAATCTTTCCTCTCTCACTGTAAACCTATGCCCTCAGGTTTTGGACTCCTCCACACGAGGCACAAGACCTTGGCTCTTCACCCTATCCACGCCCCTCATGATTTTATAAACCTCTATAAAGTCAGCCCTCAGCCTCTGACACTCCAGGGAAAACAGCACCAGCCTATTCGCCTATTTAGCCTCTCCCTATAATTCAAACCCTCCAGTCCTTGTAAATGTTTTCTGCACTTTCTCAAGTTTAACAACATCCTTCTTATAAAAGGGTAACCAGAATTGTACACATATCCTAAAAGTGGCCTCACCAATGTCCTATATAGCCACAACATGACGTCCACATCCCATACTCAATGTTCTGACCAATAAAGGCAAACACCTCTGTCCTGTCTACCTGGGACTCCATTTACAAGGATCTATGCAGCTGCACTCCTCGGTGTCTTTGTTCAGCAACACTCCCCAAGGTCCTATCATTAACTGGTTTTGAGAGAGTGGTGCTGGAAAAGCATAGTAGGTCAGGCAGTATCCATGGAGCAGTAGAATCGACATTTGGGGCATAAGTTAACTGGTTTGCCTTACCAAAATGCAACATCTCACATTAATCTAAATCAAACTCAATCCGTCACTCCTCAATCCATTGGCCCATCTAGTCAAGGTCCCGTTTACTTCTTCTGAGTTTACTTCTTCACTGTCTACTACGCCACCAATTTTGGTGTCATCTGCAAACTTACTGGTCATGCCTCCCATATTCACATCCAAGGCATTTACATAAATGATGAAAAGCAGAGAGCCCAGGACTGATCCTTGTGGCCCACTGCTGGTGACAGGCCTCCAGCACAACCTTCTACCTCCTAACTTTAAGCCAATTTTGTATCCAAATGACTGGATATCCCTGAATCCCATGTGATCTAACTAGGCAAAAGTGAGGACTGCAGATGCTGGAAATCAGAGTCTAGATTAGAGTGGTGCTGGAAAAGCACAGCAGGTCAGGCAGCATCTGAGGAGCAGGAGAATCGACGTTTCAGGCTAAAGCCCTTCATCAGGAAGGGCTTTTGCCTGAAATGTCGATTCTTCTGCTCCTCGGATGTTGCCTGACCTGCTGTGCTTTTCCAGCACCACTCTAGTCTAGACTCCCTTGTGACCTAACCTTACTAATAGTCTACCATGCGAGAACTTTGCTGAAGTCCATATAGACAACACCTACAGCTCTGCCCTCATCAATCTTCTCTGTCACCTTTTCAAAAAACTCAATCAAGTTAGTGAGACACGATTTCCCACACACAAAACCATGTTGACTATCCTTAAACAATCTTTGACTTTCCAATGAATGTGAATCCTGTGTCTCAGATTCAATGCCAACAACTTACTCACCACTGACGTAAGGCTCGCCGGTCTATAGTTTCTTGCGTTTTCCTTACCACCTTTCTTAAATAATGGCACTACATTAGCCAACCTCCAGGCTTCCAGCACCTCACCTGTGATTTAAGTCTAAACTTGATGACATAGAATCAAAGAATTTTACATATCCCAACAGTCCTTCCAGGCAGCAAATTCTTACAAATGGAAACATCCTCTGGAAGATGAGGGTTAATGCGAAAAAGAGTAATTTAAAGAGCATTCAAGTTAGACAAATATGTGGGACACAATTAGGGATCCTAGCTTTTTTCTGCTGACTTTCACTACGGCTAGTTGCAGCTTGCACAGTGAACTCTGGGAATGCCATGCAAATGAGGTTGCAAATCTCCTTCACTTAAAATCCAACTGAGAAGACTTTCAGATTGCTAGTGACCATTCCTCTATCAGCGCAGCGACATTTCTCACAGACAAATGCCTGAGTGCTGCTCTGCACGAGGACCTGGTCTGTGTTGTGCTGTGCCGTGATTCTGAATGCTGAGCCTGATAAGTGGCTCTTTCACCCCATCTGGAGACAGCATTTTGTCTTTTCTTGCACTTCTGTCCTAACCTGACACTGTGTTGAAATGTTCACAGATTGCACCAGGAGTTATTTAGCCTCCAGATTTGTGGAGCAGGTATTCGTGTGTATATATAAAACATGTCAGCAGAGCATTCTATCTGTCAAGTCCCTAATTATAACCTAGACTTTTCTTGGCAGATAAAGAAAAGGAATGCTTTAACTATGCTCAAATGAGGCCTAATTATCTTTGAATCTAAGCTGTCTTATGGAAACAGAAAATATCATTATGTGCTGTGGTTATAAAACATACATTGTGTGCCTCGTTGTCTTTGACACAGCGACTGTAGAATGTTTGTAGTCTGATGCATTTGAGATTTTTAAAAAAAAACTTTATACCGTCCACTGTCTCTCAGCCCACCTCAAACCTAACACACATTGCTATACTTATCCATGACATTACATCAAACTGGGGCCTCTGTATTCCTCATCATATCCTGTACTTTAGCCCCTGTCTGTTTCTGTTTCCTATGGACTGGAGAACAAGCCTGCATTCTCATCCCAAGCTCCAGCCCAGTCTGAAAACAGGCTCCCTTTGGAGTCTTTTTGAGATACAGCATGGGGAGCTCTCTTGCACCATCTAATGATGGTTTCTCTCCAAAGAATTTCCAGTCATCACTGTATCACAGTTCAACCTCCAGAAACAGAAAGCTGCTTTGCACTTTGAATTAATTGCTTTTTTTGTCAGAACTGTAGAACGCATTCAGAAAAAAACTTCAATGATTTACGTAGCTATAGAGTTTTATCTGCAAAAGAACTAATTGTAACCTTGACATGTTGGAAAATGCATGCAGTCATTTACTCTAAGTCTGAAGAATGCAATTATCTCGGCATCTGAAAGCCTGCGCCATGGGAACTGCAAATATTATGGGTTGTTATCATTGACAAAAAAAAAACCCAGGCCATGTGACAGGGCTGTGTTTGTCATATTGTTCACATTGCTGTAATGGAGACAGGTGCAGTCTGAAGCTGGAGCTCAGTTTGTTCTCTGAATGTACCATCGGTTCCGACAGGCGACAGACTGAAAAGAAGCAGCAAATCTAATTTCACTGAAAGCTGCCTGCTCCTCACGAGGATGTATCCATTTCAACTCACTAGAATCTTCACAGATGTTGCGTCAGCAATTAAAACCAAGGGCTATAATTGCTAGATGGATTTGCATTACAGTAACAGACCTTATCCATGTCAACCACAAAAACAACACCCCAGCCTTTCCAAGTAGCACACACATTTGCATAGCTGGCATGTACAAATAAGGAATATGCAAAATGGCAACACCATAGGGTGACACATATCCCCAGGCTGTAAATGTTAAAATATTGTCCCCCAGGTAACACTAGGGAGCAAGACGACCCCTGACCCAGCCAACGTTTGAGGGCAGTAGGCAGATGGTTTTTGGTTTGGTGGAGGAGCGAATGTACAAAACAGAACCAGGTGTAGGCCATTTGGCCCTTCCAACCTGCTCCAACATTTGCCATGATCAGAGAAATCATAGTTAAAAATCACACAACATCAGGTTATAGTCCAACAGGTTCATTTGGAAGCACTGGCTTTCAGAGCACTGCTCCTTCGTCAGGTGGTTGTGAAGGGAGAGCGCACAGAAGCTAGTGCTTCCAATTAAACCTGGTGGACTATAACCTGATGTTGTGTGATTTTTAACTTTGTCCACCTCAGTCCAACACCGACGTCTCCAAATCAGAGAAATCATAGAGCAACTCCGAAGAGGCCCAACCTTCACTGACAAACACTCAAATGCCAGACAATGATTATCTCCAATAAGCGACAGTCTAACTACCATTCTTTGACATTTGATAATGTTAGCATCCCTGAATCCCCCACTATCAATGTCCTGTGAATTATCATTGACCAGAAACTCAATTGGACTCACCACATAAACACAATGGCTACAAGAACAGGTCAGAGCCCAGGAATACTGCAACGGGTAACACACCTCCTGACTCCCCAAGGCCTGTCCACCATCTACAAGGCACAAGTCAGGATTGTGATGGAATAATCCCCATTTGCCTGGATGGGTATTGTGCCAACAACACTCAAGAAACTTGACACCATCCAGGACAAAGCAGCCCGCTTGATTGGAATCACATCCACAAGCATCCACTCCCTCCTCCACCGATGCTCAGTAGCAGCAGTGTGTACTATCCATAAGATGCATTGCAGAAATTCATCAAAGATCCTCAAACAGGTCCTCCAAATCCATGACACTTCCGTCTAGAAGGACAAGGGCAGCAGATACATGGGAAAACCACCATCTTCAAATTCCTCTCCAAGCCACTCAGCATCCTGACTTGGAAATATATTGTTGTTCCTTCAATGTCGCTGGGTCAAAGTTCTGGAATTTCCCCCCCTAAGAGCATTGTGGGTCAACCCACAGTACATGGACTGCAGCAGTTCAGGAAGGCAGCTCACCCTCATCTTCTCAAGGGGCAACTAGGGACGGGCAATAAATGCCTGGCCTAGCCAGCGATGCCCACATTCCAAAAAATGAATACATTTTAAAAAAAACTAAATCTAAAACTAAACAAAGCAGTGCAGATGTTGAAGATCTGAAACAAAAACTAATTACTGGAGAAACTCAGTCCGTCTGACAGATCTCCCCACTGGGATTGAGTTGCTCCAGCAGTGTCTGACTTTGTTACACTGCACCAGACCCACACCAGTGCCACCTTCCAGCCTAAAGTCATAGCATTGGTCACGGCTGATCATCCAGCTCAGTCTCCTGTTCCTGCTTTCTCCCCCATACCCTTTGATCCCGTTCGGCCCAAGAACTATATCTAATTCCTTCTTGAACATATTGAACGTTTCAGCTTCAAACACCTTCTGTGCCAGAGAATTCCACCAGCTCCCTACTCTCTGGGTAAAAACATTTCTCCTGATTTCAGTAATAGCTAATCTCATAATGAAACTTCCCAGGACACTTGACAGAATTGGGATCAGCCATAGGGTTAACCCTGAGCAGATGAAGGATATATTCATTTGAAACCATGATAAGCTTCTAAAAGGATGGTCAGCGTGGATGATTTGGACCAAAGGATCTGTTTCCATGCTGTACAACTCGATGTTTCTATGGCTCCATATGCAGTTCTTTAAACTGAGCTGGTAGAAAGTATCCCTCTTTATATCTTGGACTGATCAAAACTCGCTACATCATCCAGGTCCCGAAATCACCACTAATTGTAATTGCATTCAATTCTGTGAAGCCTTCACATTTTCTGTTGTGGAACTCCAAGGGAAAGTTTAATGGATTTTCTTGTGGAAGAACCCAATCCAATCCCTTGTGTCCAGTGTGGTGTAGCTTCTAAACAAAACACATTCATGCTAAATATGTAATCCTCTTCCAGAATTCATTCAATACAGAGGTACCTACTTTGGAATGCTTCCTGTAAGTGATCAACAAGTGCAAACACAAGTTTGTTCTCAACAATGCGTTCTGTTTCAAATCATAAGTATCCTTACTGCTGGTGAGGTAATGGGTCAGAACGCTGGGATTCAACTTCAAAGGAATTGCAGTGAGTGCTTTTAAAAAGTAATTCATGAGCTGTGAGGGCGCGTTTGGACAACCTGAGAAATAGCAATTCACTCTTGGAAATGTGAGTCCTCCCTTCGCTTTTACTAGGCTTGGGTTTGGACGTGAAACCACACTTACAGGATCAAGCACTTTGCCACTAAAGGTGTAGGACATTATAAGGGTTTTCCTTGTGGTAGAGGTGGAGGTCCTTTCAGTGGTTGGCTGGGAGAGTAACAAATGGGGACAGATTTAAGATTAGGCAGAGAAAGGTGGCAGGTGGAAGTGGTAGGTTGTTTGGTTTTGAATGCAGCAAGTTGTCCCCATTTGGAAAGCGTTCCCTCCTCGAGATGACGGTCGAAGCCTATTTCACAGCAATTTTCGAAAAGAAGCTGGACAAAAAGGCAAAAAACAATAAGATCTTGAGAAAAGAGCTGGGAAGTGGGATTAATTGAATGTCTCTTTGGCAACTGGTACAATGGGCCAAATGGCCTCCCACTGAGTAAAGATTTGATGGGGGCAGTTTTTGGGTGGGGGCACTACGATCCTGGTCAAAGCATTGCAGACTGTACACAAACCCCATGCTGCTTTTTCACTGTTACAGAGTTGCAGAGAGCAGCCTGGCACAGGGAGTGCTGTATGCTCAGCAGACACGCACGGTGCACGCACCATCCATAACCCACTCAGCACTCCAGAAAGGACAGCAGTTCGTGCATCTCTGGAGAAACAGGCACTCCCTGACTTGATGTGATCACAGACAAACTGCATGTGATAGGAATCCCATCTGTCACAGTTCCAGGGCATCTCAGCAATGACATATAATACCTCCAGACTCTCAGGCGTGTAGCCAGTGCCTCCCTGCACTACCTGGGCAATGCCACGTATCCAATCCTCGTGGCTCTCCATAGGACACTGCCACCTGCCCACATGGCCATCCAACATGAACAGTGAGATGTCGCTTTCTGCAGTACTGTGTGTGGCTCTGGTCTCCTTACCAAAGGAGCGATATTCTGGTGATGGAGGGAGTGAAACAAAGATTTGCCAGCCTGATTCCTGTGACGGTAGGACTGACCTATGAAGACCAGATTAATTAGGACTGTATTCCCCAGTGTTTAGAAGAATAAGAGGGGATCTCATCTAAAATTCTAACAAGACTAGACAGGTTAAACACAGGAAGGGTGTTCCCGATGACCAGAGGAGCCCAAAACCAGGGGGTCACAGTCTAAAGATACAGGGTAGGTCATTTAAGACTGAGATGAGGAGAACCATCTTCACCCAGAGAGTGGGGAGCCTATGGAATTCTCTGCCATGGAAAGCAGTTGAGGTCAAAACATTGAAAGTTTTCAAGGTGAAGTTAGATATAGTGCTTATGCCTAAAGGGTATGGGGAGAAATGCAGCAATAGGGGATGGAGTTGAATGATCAGTTGGATGATATTGAATGGCAGAGCAGGCTCGATGGGCCAAATGGCCTCATCCTGCTCCTATTTTCTGTCTCTGTCTATGTTCTCACGATCTCCCACTCCCGAGGGGTAGAGGTAGAGGCCACTGTGATCTTTATGCCAATCAAAAGTGCCATTTCAGCCTGTCCAAAGGCTGTGGATCCAGTTGGAGGAGATGACATTGTAGTGTAACCACCAGCTTGGTGAATTGGAGCCTCCTCAGACACTGTCCTTGGCTAAGATAGGCGGAGTACTCCATGAAGTACAGCTCCCCTTCCCACTGTCTGTGCTCTATGCCCAAGGTATGCTGAAGGAACTGAGAGCCCCATCAGATGGTACATCCCTTCAAACTCTTCTCTGCATTTTCTGGCACCACTCCCTCCTGACACCAACACTGTCCGTGGGCTCTTCCAACAGCACCATAGTCAGGATATCTCCATCCTTTGTAAGACATTCCTCTGTTGAAAGTCTCGAAAGCAGATCCCTTTAAATCACACAATCAGGAGGTCCCTTGATAAATTAGACACGCATTCAGCCTGAAGTATATCAGAGATGGAGCTAACAGCACACTACAAATCCAAGCCGGACACTCACACATCCCGATCTGTCACATCTACACGGACAGTCCCCTGATCACAGGCACCAGACAGACCCACTGCCCATTTTCAGACTCACAGAGCAGAGTCATCATTGGAGACACAAAGGCTGAAGATGGCACCTTCTGGGTTTGAGGCAAGGTCCGACCAGTTCTGAGAAACATCAGTTACCAGAATATTGTAATTTCTGGTTAATTTGCTCAAAATGTACCTTTTTCCTAGAGGGGTCCATGTGGGAAATAGAGATATCACACGACAAGGTTGAGAGTGCTGTTTTGGTGTCATTGTTTTACTTTTATTCATTCACAGGATGAGGGTGTCACTGGCTGGGCAGCATTTATTGCCCATCCCTAATTACCCAGAGGGCAGTTAAGAGTCAATCACATTACCGTGGGTCTGGAGTCACATGTAGACCTGACCAGGTAAGGATAGCAGATTCCTTCCCTAAAGGGCGTTAGTGAATCAGGTCCACATTGATGCCCTGGGGTTGAAGTGTTCCGAGGCGGAAGATGAGGCGTTCTTCCTCCAGGTGTCTGGTGGTGAGGGAGCGGCGGTGAGGGAGGCCCAGGACCTCCATGTCCTCGGCAGACTGGGAGGGGGAGTTGAAATGTTTGGCCACGGGGCTGTGTGGTTGATTGGTGCGGGTGTCCCAGAGATGTTCCCTAAAGCGCTCTGCTAGGAGGCGCCCAGTCTCCCCAATGTAGAGGAGACCGCATCGGGAGCAACGGATACAATAAATGATATTGGTGGATGTGCAAGTAAAACTTTGATGGATGTGGAAGGCTCCTCTAGGGCCTTGGATAGAGGTGAGGGAGAAGGTGTGGGCGCAGGTTTTACAGTTCCTGCGGTGGCAGGGGAAAGTGCCAGGATGGGAGGGTGGGTTATAGGGGGGGTGTGGACCTGACCAGGTAGTCACGGAGGGAACGGTCTTTGCGGAAGGCGGAGAGGGGGGGGCGGGAAACATATCCCTGGTGGTGGGGTCTGTTTGGAGGTGGCGGAAATGTCGGCGGATGATTTGGTTTATGCGAAGGTTGGTAGGGTGGAAGGTGAGCACCAGGGGCGTTCTGTCCTTGTTACAGTTGGAGGGGTGGGGTCTGAGGGCGGAGGTGCGGGATGTGGACGAGATGCTTTGGAGGGCATCTTTAACCACGTGGGAAGGGAAATTGCGGTCTCTAAAGAAGGAGGTTATCTGGTGTGTTCTGTGGTGGAACTGGTCCTCCTGGGAGCAGATACGGCGGAGGCGGAGGAATTGGGAATACGGGATGGCATTTTTGCAAGAGATGGGGTGGGAAGAGGTGTAATCCAGGTAGCTGTGGGAGTCGGTGGGTTTGTAAAAAATGTCGGTGTCAAGTCGGTCGTCATTAATGGAGATGGAGAGGTCCAGGAAGGGGAGGGAGGTGCTACCTGGATTACACCTCTTCCCACCCTACCTCTTGCAAAAATGCCTCCTTCACCGCTGCTCCCTCACCACCAGACGCCTGGAGGAAGAACGCCTCATCTTCCGCCTCGGAACACTTCAACCCCAGGGCATCAATGTGGACTTCAACAGTTTCCTCATTTCCCCCTCCCCCACCTCACCCTAGTTCCAAACTTCCAGCTCAGCACTGTCCCCATGACTTGTCCGGACTTGTCCGACCTGCCTATCTCCTTTTCCACCTATCCAATCCACCCTCTCCTATCACCTTCATCTCCTTCCCCACTCACCCATTGTACTCTATGCTACTCTCTCCCCACCCCCACCCTCCTCTAGCTTATCTCTCCACGCTTCAGGCTCTCTGCCTTTATTCCTGATGAAGGGCTTTTGCCCGAAACATTGATTTCGAAGCTCCTTGGATGCTGCCTGAACTGCTGTGCTCTTCCAGCACCACTAATCCAGAATCTGGTTTCCAGCATCTGCAGTCATTGTTTTTACCACCTAACACTATGGGCAATTTAGCATGGCCAATTCACCTGGCCTGCACATTTTTGGATTGTGGGAGGAAACCCATGCAGACATGGGGAGAATATGCAAACAGACTGTCACCCGAGGCTGGAATTGAACCTGGGACGTTGGTGCTGTGAGGCAGCTGTGCTAACCACTGAGCCACCGGGCCACCCCTACAAGGATCTTTTTGAAAATAACTGAAATATCAAGTTCTCGTTCTCCTTTTTGTTGGTCTGAGGACTGTGGCATTAATTAACATTTCAACAGGATATTCACAAAGTGAGTTTATCTCCTGCTGTCATGGGCAGGTTCATTCTCTCTTGCTTAGGGTTTAATTTGTTCAGTTTTCTGAGTAGTGGGCCAGAGAAACTGCACAGTGACAGAAATTAAATTTAAGAACGTGGGGTTAAAATCTCTCCATAATGGGTCAGTCATTTAGACCATTAGACCATAAGAAATCGAGTATGCTCCACCATTCAACAGGATCATAACCACTAACAGTCCCCATTAACAGCTCTTCACTCTCCTGCAGATGGCTATCCACACCTTTGTCTGTCCAACTGTTCTCTCACTTTGGGATCTATCCCCACCTATTGTTACTCCTTGTTCCTCTCCCACACTCTATCTTTTGCATATATACCGACATTTCCCTAGCTACCATCAGTTCTAAGGAAGGATCACTCAATCTGAAACATTAATGTTTAGATTAGATTCCCTGCAGTGTGGAAACAGGCCCTTCGGCCCAACCAGTCCACACCAACCCTCCGAAGAGTAACCCACCCAGACCCATTTCCCTCTGGCTAATGCAACTAACACTACGGGCAATTTAACATGGCCAATTCACCCTGACCTGCACATCTTTGGACTGTGGGAGGAAACCGGAGCACCCGGAGGAAACCCACGCAGACACGGGGAGAATGTGCAAACTCCACACAGACCGTCGCCCAAGGCTGGAATTGAACCTGGGACCCTGGTGCTGTGAGGCAGCAGTGCCTCACATTTAACTGAGCCACCGTACCGCCGTTAACTCTGATCTCTCTCCACAGATGCTGCCAGACCTGCTGAGCTTTTCCAGGAATTTCTGCTGTTGTTGTTTGGGAACTTGGTTGATGTGATGCCATTCCTGATGAAGAGCTTATGCCCGAAACATTGATTCTCCTCCTCCTTGGATGTTTCCTGACCTGCTGTGCTTTTCCAGCACCACACTCTGGACTCTGATTTCCAGCATCTACAGTCCTCACTTTCTGCAACATGGTTGGTGTAGACTAATTAGATCAAAGGGTCTGTTTCCATGCTGTATGATATGTATGACCGTATGACTCAATGACTCTATAAAATGGTATCCCTTCTGAAATAAGGATGACAAAATTGCCCATAGTCCTCACCTTGTGCCACTGCAGTAAGACTTCCCTTCTGTTATACTCCATAAGGGTCAACATTGCATTGATCTTCCTGAATCCCTGCTGTACCTGTGTGCTAACTCTCTGTGCTTTGTCCCCCAAAGTCCCTTTGTGGTGGAGCTTTCTCCATTTAACTAATACTCTGCTGTCATTCCAAAATAAACAACTTCCCATTAAGACTGAGGAAAGGAAAAACCACACAACAGCAGGTTGTAGTCCAACAGGTTTATTTGGAAGCACTAGCTTTCAGAGCGCTGCTCCATCATCGGGTGGTTGTGAAGGAGCGTCGCTCCGAAAGCTAGTGCTTCCAATTAAACCTGTTGGACTATAACCAGGTGTTGTGTGGTTTTTAACTTTGTCCACCCCAGTCCGACACTGGCATCTCCAAATTGAGGAAAGGAAAAATTTCTTCACAGAAAGGGTTTGGGAAGCTTTGCAATTCTAAGAAATGTGAACACCCCACTGCTGAATCTATTTGAGACAGAGGCTGATAGACTTTTGGGTACAAGGAGAAGGAACTTGGGGATAATTCAGGAATCAGAGTTTGGGATACAAGCCACATTGGGCTAGAACAATATCAAAGGACCAAAGAACAGCCTCTTTCAGCTGTTATTTCTTCTTATAATTTGAATCAGAAAGGAGATTAGGTTCAGAGATGTTCTGCACAAATGACTTGAGATGGGTTATAGGGTCTTCCTCATCACCAAACATCTTGTGATTAATAATGACAACCTAAACTCCAGACAAGTCCTTTATTGAAGTTTAGGTCCTGCTAGGGTCAATTTAGGAAAAATTGATTGCACTGTAGGGAAAAATACTTCATTTGCCATCCACAAACTTCAGATTGTTCTGCAATTAGCATTTTGAATCTGACTACTGAATTTCAGTTGCTAATTTTTTAAATTCTCTCATGGAATGTGGGTGTCACTGGCTGGGCCAGCAATTATTACCCATCCCTAGTTGCCCATTGAGAAGGTGGGGGTGAGCTGCTTTCTTGTACTGTGGGTTGACCCACAATGTTGTTAGGGAGGGAATTCCAGGATTTTGACCCAGTGACAGTGAAGGAACAGCGATATATTTCCAAGTCAGGATGGTGAGTGGCTTGGAGAGGAACATCCAAAGATAAATAATGTAATTAAACAGAAGGAAGAAAGCTGGCAGAGACATGGTGTAGTGGTAGGGTGTGCTGCTGACTAATTCTTTACAGTAAGCTGAAAATTTCAGGGACTTGTTCCAAAGATTTCACGTCTTTTTATCACAGAAAGTTAAATTTACTACACAAAGTTCAAAAAGTATCAGTCTATGCACTAACGTCCAAAATAAATGTCAGATAAATATAAGTTAACAGAAAACTGTGTTTGAACAAGTCACACAGCACATTAAGTAACAGTTACAGTCAAGGTAGTTCCCTCAGACCTCTCTGCAATCACTGCTCACAGATGTTAGTGACACAATGGGTCACCAATTCACAGGATACTTTCTCTTCTTCATGAGTGATATTAAATCTTTACTTTGGAGGCTTGGCCTTTAATTTTCCTCATAAATAACTGTTCCTGTCCTGTTACCCGATCTCTTCTCCCAAGACCGCAATCGCCAGGATTCCTGAGGTAACTCACGTGATCCTAATTTGGAGCACAACTTTAGGTTTTTGACCAAATGGTGAAAATCACCAACCTGCTGCTGAAGGTAGATTCCCCTGAGCTCCCAGAATCAGATTTGTTGGTCATATTTTTACAGCAGATAAACAGTGGAGCTGGAAAAAGTACTATTGGTCAAGCAGCATCAGAGGAGCAGGGGAGTTGACAACTGGCCCAATCCTGAGACTGCACCCAACTCGTCTTCCCCGGGCAGCTGTCCAGTATTTCATCACTGGCTCAGTTCCAGTTCTGTTGCTGCTCTGTAGACTTATGGGTCTTCCTTTACTTCAGCTGCCTGAGCTATCCAACAGCAGTCTGTGATGATGCTTTAAAAGGTGTGTCATCTCCTTGTTTCTTTCAGAGAGAGATTGGGGGACAGGTATGGAACACTCTATGAGAAAGTAAGGCTTTGGGTTTTTGTTTACAAGTTGGAACAATAGGAGTAGCCTGACTGGGTGTGGTCAAGCTCTCACAGAACCAGGGTTTTTAGTTAAGTTTGAGCAGTTGCTGCTGGGGTCTCAGTAGGATTGGAAGGCAGTGAATCTCTTCTGACTGCTGCACTCTCTCTCAGAATTGCCTTTTGATGTTCTTTCATCCTAGATTGGAGAGCTGCATGTGAGACAATCTGTTTTTCTGAATTCGCCTTTTTGCCACGGGTGTACTTTCTAATGGAATGTTACTATATTGGAACAGTTAATTAGTAATAGTTACTGTATCTAATATTCTGCTAAGTTTTCCAATAGAGTTAGGTTAATCCAAACTCCTCTATTTTTTATGTATTTTAACTACAGTGTTTAAAGAAATTGTTTGACCAATCGAATTGCATCTGGAACATGGCACCTTGCATTTACCTTCAAAGAAAAAGTTAGCGTCTAGGCTACCTTCTTAAAATATCTTGAGGATAGCTGGTCTGACCAATAACAAGTCATTTAGCAACATGGGGTGGAACTTGTCTCTCTCTGGAGTGGTGTGAGCAATGGACAAGGTGGGAAAATATGGACAGAAGAGCTAGAATTTTAACATTGAGAAAAACTGTTATGATTTTCCTGTCCAGCAATTTAAGAATAATGACTTTGTCAATAAAAATACTGTCCACAAATGGGAAAATTCCTCCCAAGGTGTCACCTTCTCTCACTCTCTCAGTGACAAACTGAGTGACCCTTGAACTGTTGTTCACTGACCATTGAACTAATCTGGTGATTTATCAAAATCTTCCCAGTGAATCCTCCCTTTATCACAAGGCAGGATAAATGCTTCAAGCATTGGGACATCCAAACAGTACAAATGATTTTTTAAAAAATGATTTTATTACAACTGTAGTTTTTGTCTCTTCAAATATTTATCACATTTCTCTTTGAGTGTCACTGTATCATTCATTGTGTATCACAGCAACTCAATGGCTAAAATATACTTTTTTGGAAAAAGCCAAACACTACAGTTGCTGGAAATCAGAAACAAAAATGGAAATCACTTGGAAGAACTCAGCAGGTCTGGCAGCAACTCTAGAGAGGAATCAGAGTTAACATTTGGGGTCAGAAACAAAAACAGAAGTTGCTAGAAAAGCTCAGCAAGTCTGATAGCATCTGTGAAGAGACATCAACATTAACATTTCAGGTCCAGTGACCCTTCCTCAGAATTTCAGTTGGTTTTGATTTCTCTTCACAGATGCTGCTAGACTTGCTGAGCTTTTCCAGCAACTTCTGTTTTTTTTTATTTCTGATATATAGAACTCACAGTTCTTTCAGTTTTGATGTAACATTTGGGGTCCTGTGGCCCTTGTTCACGAAAAGGCTGGTGTAGATACTGAAGATATGAGGGGTGTAAATGACTGAGGAGGAGTAAACGATAGGTGGACACAGAGTCCAGGTAGGGAGAGCAGGAATTGGGCAGGTAGAGAATTGGGCAAAGATCAGCCCAAGAGAATCAATAACTGCTCATGGGGACTGTTAGTGACTGACAATGGATTGTTTGTGGTAGCAGCCCATGTGATGTGGAGGGTTCAGGTAAGGATATGGGAAAAGGTGTTCAGGACCTAAAATTATTGAACTCTATCGAGTCCAGAAGCTTGCAGTCTCCAAGCGGAAAATGAGGTGCTGTTCTTCCCGTTTATGCTGAGCTTCACTAGAGCACCGCAGCAATACTGAGACAGAGATATTGGCTAGGGAACAGGGTGGGATGTTAAAGTTCAGGTTGGGGATCATTTTTGTGGACAGAACATAGATGTTCTGGAAAATAGTCACCCCAGTCTAAGCTTCATTTCCCCAAAGTAGAGGAGACCACATTGTGAGCAGTGAATGCAGTCAACTAGATGATCAGAAGTGCAGGTAAAGCGCTGATTCATCTGGAAGGTGTGTTTGGGAGCTTGGATACTGAAGGAGGTAGGAGGGAAATGGACAGGTGTTACACCTTCTGTGGTTGTGGGGGAAGGTGCTGTGGGGCTGTGGGGGGGTGGGGCTGTGGGGGGTGGGAGGTGGGGCTATGGGGCTGTGGGGAGGTGGGGCTGTGGGGGGGGGTGGGGGATGGGGGGCTGGGGAGGTGGGGCTGTGGGGGGTGGGGCTGTAGGACTGTGGGGCTGTGGGGAGGTGGCGGGTGGGGCTGTGGAGGGGTGAGGAAGTGGGGAGGTGGGGCTGTGGGGCTGTGGGGAGGTGGGGCTGTGGGGGGGTGGGGCTGTGGGGCTGTGGGGAGGTGGGGCTGTGGGGGGGTGGGGGGATGGGGCTGTGGGGGGGGGTGGGGCTGTGGGACTGTGGGGAGGTGGGGGGTGGGGTTGTGGGGGGGTGGGGAGGTGGGTAGGTGGGGCTGTGGGGCAGTGGGGAGGTGGGGCTGTGGGGGGATAGGAATGTGGGGTTGTGGGGGTTGAGGGGTGGGGCTGTGGGGAGGTGGGGCTGTGGGGCTGTGGGACTGCGGGGGTGTGGGGGTGGGGGATGAGGCTGTGGGAGGTGGGGGAGGTGGGGCTGTGGGGGCATGGGGCTGTCAGGAGGTGGGGGGGTGGAAGTTGCTGGGAATGAAGGAAGAATGGACCAAGAAGGGAATGGTCCCTGCAGACGGTTGAAAAGGGAGGGAATGTGTCTGATAGTGGCATTCCACTGGAAATAGTGGAATTGTTGGCTAATGTCGCTCTGGATATGGATACTGGTGGGATGGTGGGTAAGGACAAGGAGGACCCTATCGCTGTTGTGGGAGGGAAGAGAGGAGGTGAGGGCTGAAGTGCAATCGCAGACCTGGCTGATGACCCTGTCAACCACGGATTCCTCAGTTGAGGAAGAAGATGGACATTTTGGAGGCTCTCTTGTCAGAGTGTTCATCATCAAAACACATGCGATGGAGATGGGGAAGTAGGAGAATGGAATAGAGTCTTTATAGGAAGTGCGATGTGAGGAGGTGACTGTGGGAGTTGATAGGTATATAGGGATATTAGTGGCCAGTCTATCCCCCGAAATGGAAACAGAGATATCGAGGAAGGAAAGGGAGGAGTCAGAAATTGACCAGGTCAAGGTGAGAGCGGGATGGAAATTGGAAGCGAAATTGAGAAACTTTTTAAATTCCAGACAAGAAGGGGAAGCAGCACTAATGATGTCATCAATACATTAGAGAATGAGTTGTGGGTGAGTGCTGGAATAGGACTGGAATGAGGAATGTTCCACTTACCCCACAAAGAAACAGGCATCACTGGGGCCCATGGTCACCTCTCTGACCTGAAGAAAATGAAAGGAGTTAAAAGGGAAGCTGCTGAGGTTGAGGATGGGTGGGCGAGGGAGGTGGGTTTGGGGGTGGTTCAGGCCTTTTCATCAGGAAGAGGGGGAGAGCCCTGAGACCATCCTGGTGGGGGATGGACGTGGAAAAGGATTGCACCTCCATGGCAAAGAGGAAGCAGCTGGAGCCTATAAACTGGAAATTCTGAAACTGGCACAAAATATCAGCCAAATCACGGATATATGTGGGAAAGGGCTGGTCAGAGCCAGGAAAAAAACGAGTTGAGGTAGGAAGAGATGTGTTCTGTGGTGCCGTAGTATGTAGGAACAATGGGACTGCCCAGGCAGTGCTGTTTGTGGATTTTGGGAAGGAGATAGAAGTGAGCTGTGTGGGGCTGGGGTTTGTCAGCTTGGGGGCCCAGGGTGTTGGGGCACAGATCACCAGGCGGGATGAGGTTAGTGACCGTGGTTTACACAATGGGCTGGTGTTCCATAGGGTGGGGTAATGGTTCAGAAGGAGATATGGTGAAGGTTTTGGGAGCTGGCAATGTAGAAGTCAGTGCACCAGACAACAACAGCCCTTTATTGACACAGGCTTAATAACACAGTCAGGGCTGGATCTGAGAGCACGGAGGACATTCAGTTCAGAGGGAGACCATTTGGAAGGGTTAAGAGGGTAGAGAAGTGAAGGTGACCGATGTCAAGTTGACAGTTCTCAATGAACAGGCTGAGAGTGGGTAAAGGCCAGAGGGATAGGTCCAGGTGGGGGGAGAGTGTTGGAGCTGGGTGAAGGGGTCTGTGGGATGGGGAGAGCACTCTTGCCCAAAGAAGTGGGCACAGAGGGGAAGGTAATGGAGGAAGAATTCAACATCATGTCGTGCCCAAAATTCATTAAGGTGGGGGGAGGACGGGGGTAAAACTAAGACCTTAGCTGAATACAAAATGTCAGAGAGCAGAAGGTCAGCAGGGATAATAAATACATAGCAGGAGGTGGGATTGGGGAGGAGATGGAGTCAGTGGGAAGGTGGGGTGGTGGGGGGGGGGTTGCAGGAGGAAGGCTCCAGGGGTTGTGGGTATCTCTAAGTTGTTGTATTTTGCCTGAAAGGAAAATAAAACGTTTCTTGCTAACACACCAAATGACCCGTGGGTGAAGTAGAACTGGGGTGGGAGGGGGAGTGCTGAGCCAGTGTGGGGTGCTGCTGCTGGAGAGGGAGATTGAGAGTGTGCACATGGTAACGCATGGCACTGAATGTGGATCTCAGGGTGCCATGAGAGCAGCTGCATGAGGAGCATTGGACATCACAGAGATCCCTGTAATCCTGGGTGGATTCAAAACACGAGGGATAAAACTTCAGTCAGAATCCATGTAAGGTGAGTCTGAGAGGGAGGCAGCCACTCGGAATGTTTTCATGTTGTCTGTGTTCCTTTGAAGGATATGTAGTATCCATAGTTATTGACCCATCTGGTACAGTTAATCTTTATTTACTCTGTTAAAATCATTCACAATCTCAATAGGTTTAACAATGTAATGACAAAGTTGATATATTCTCTAAGCATTGTTTGGTGTTGTTGACAAACAGTCAATGCCAATAGATTCTTATTTGAGATATTTGAAGGGCCATTTTATTAAGTGAGCCTCATATGTGAAAGCCAGGATGCTTTGATTTTCAGCGCTTGAGTTAAAGTGGTCTCACAGTGTCATAGATCGTTACATTGAATCTAAAGAACAATTGCACAGTTTTACATTAAATGAGAAAAAGCAATAGATTTGCACATCTGTCTCAATTCCTTTCGACATGTTCTACAATTAAAGTCTCTGCCAGCCAAAGTCTAACTCCAATGAAATTTTATTTCAATATAAGAGACTGCTTCCAGTAGCCTCAGATACTGCCTGACCTGCTGTGCTTTTCCAGCACCACTCTAATCTAGACTCTGCTCCCTGTAGGGAACAGAATTACAATTGGGGAGTACATGGTCATCATTTGTAGTTTTCCTTGCAGTTTGTTTATTTTCTCCATAGATTCTCCTTCACACAGGGATCAACAAAAATCTGACAAAAAGCCACCCAAGGCAACAGAGTGGTATTAATGAAACTCTCTTTCTCTACTTCACTGCCAGTTGTTCCAGTACTATTTTCAAGTACATCTAATAAATGCAAAATATGACATCCCTTGCAATAAAAAGGGAGTTTATTAACAAGCATCATTCTAAACATGAACTAACCTAACTAGATTGTGCTGTGATAGAGATAGGGTTAGGATTAGAACTAGGGATGAGGTTAGGGTTGAGGATAGTATTAGAGTTAGGGTTAGTGCTAGTGCTAAGGATAGTGTTAGGGTTAGGATTGGTGTTAGGATTAAGGTTAAGGATAGGGTTAGGTTTGGGTTTAGGTTCAGGCTAAGGGTTAAGACAAACCTGTAAAACCTCGATATTGAGGTTTTGTGCTGTCCATTTCAAAATACCCAAGCACTTTGAACCCATTGGAAATATGTCTCACTTCAATTCTTTTGCAATAGCTGAACAACGTATAAGAGCTTTGCCAGGACATTTAACAATAGTCATGCACTTATTAAATCTCAACTCTTTCAATGAGTCACGATTAAAAGAAAGCAAAGCATTAATAAAATCAAACTTCGAGATAGAAAAGTGAGCAAATATAGAGTAAGCTTTTCACAGATTGGGAATTCGCTAATCCACAACAATTTAATGCACTTTATTCCCTTCATAAGGAGATGTGATGGTTTCATAGAATCAGAGTGGTGCTGGAAAAGCAGAGCAGGTCAGGCAGCTCATCCGAGGAACAGGAAAAGCCCTTTGCCTGAAATGTCGATTCTCCTGCTCCTCGGATGCTGCCTGACCTGCTGTGCTTTTCCAGCACCAATCTAACCGAGACTCTGATCTCCAGCATCGGCAGTCCTCACTGTCGCCATCGTATGTGGTTAACAGAGATTTATTTGAAAATGAGCAAAATAAATGAATTTCTGCCTTCCCTTATGTTTTGTGTGAGAGCAGTAATATTAATTAATGTCACTGAAGTCTATTTCAATAAATGTTCACTTCCTGCCTCCTTTGACATCATAGTTCAATCTTGGTGTGTGTAGCAATTTGTTTGTTCATCTTTCTTTAGGTGTACTCTTTAAAGCAATCATGGTGTAATGGAACAGAGCAAGTCGTGGGACACATCTCCTAAATAAATACAGTAATGACTGCCTCAGAATGACAATGGGTTATACCAGCACATTATGCTTAACACAGTCATTTGTAATTGTCACAACTGCCTTAAATAGGTTAATGTGACTCTAAGACAGACAATGCGGCACTTCTGTAAATGTGAGTCAAAGATTTAACCTCTGAACAGACAGAAGTTTCTGACATGTTAAAGAGTTTTCTTAATAATTTGACTCATGAAACATTTGCCAAATTTTTCAAGCGAAACCTGTGCAATAAATGTCACCTTTAAAGACTTAAACGTAATTGAAATCTGACTAAGCAAGTGTTTTCAAAAGAGTCCCTTGTTCCATTTCTATGCATGTTTCTCAACCTGACCCCACAGCTTTCTCTGACAACTTGTTATACTGTCCTTTCCACTGAAGTTAAACATGACTTCCAAATTCCAGGAGACTGGCATTCCCCAGCAGGATTGATCTGATGCCAGCTGTAACAATGTCTCTTATGACACCACTGTCCAAATACCATGGATGTGCTGAATGCTTTCAAACACGGCACAGGTTTCCCATGGGAATCAAAAGAAACAATAGCTACTTCCTTTGAGCTTAACTCATCGCTGAGCACCAAGTCAACATTAGCAAGGAGGAAATCTGCTTGAATTTGAAGACAAGAAGTCTGTTTAATTTCCGTAGGTGCTGAAAGTTAAGCAGAGAGTGGGTGTTTACTCACTCTGCAAGAAAGAAGCAATTAAGTTCAGGTATTGAAAAGGAAAATCCGATATGAGTGAACAAGGCTGGGCAGGATTCTCTGTTACCTGCTGTCATTTTTGTATTTAATATGCTGATGCAGCAGACCATTCAATTTTATTTTCGGAGCGCACGGGCATTTTGTTTAGATGCATGGGCCCTTTAAACAATGTAGTTGTGAGGCCATGCATGTGTGGTTTGGGTGGAAACAGAATCACAGATTGTTACATTGCAGAAGGAGGCAATTCAGCCCATCGTGTCTGAATGAGGGTCCTGACTGAGCGCCATTCTCCTGCCTTTTCCCCAGAAATGACCATCCGATGCCCTCTTGAAAATCCCAATTGAACCTGCATCCACCACACCTTCAGGCAGTGCACTTCAAACCCAAACTACTTGCTGTGTGAAACTTGTTTTTCACCCATGTGCTTCTTTTGCTCATTCCTGAACCTTTTACAAACAGGGACGTTTTCTCACTATCTACTCTGCCTCTCATGATTTTGAATATTCCAGTCAGATATCCTCTTTGCCTCCTTTTCTCCAAAGAAAAATGTCCAAATCTCTCCAAATGAATCTCATTACTGAAATAAAAATTGCTGTGGCCATGCAGCTTACAAACAACGTTGATTAATATGTTTTCAGTCACTGGTGGATGTTAGCATCAGTGGCTGGGCCAACATTTATTGCCCATCCCTAGTTGCCCTTGAGAAGGTGGTAGTAAGTGAGGACTGCAGATGCTGGCGATCAGAGTCGAAAAGTGTGTTGCTGGAAAAGCACAGCAGATCAGGCAGCATCGGAGGAGCAGGACAGTCAACATTTCGGTCTTAAGCTGTTCATCAGGAATGGGCATTTCTGATGAAGGGCTTATGTCCGAAATGTCAACTCTCCTGCTCCTTGGGTGCTGCCTGACCTGCTGTGCTTTTCCAGCACCACACTTTTCGACTTGAGAAGGTGGGGGTGAGCTGCCTTCTTGAATCACTGCAGTCCATGTGCTGTCAGTAGATCCACGGTATCTTTAGGGAGGGAATTCCAGGATTCTGACCCAGCGACACTGGAGGAACGGTGTTAAGTTTCTGAGTCAGGGAGTCAAATGAGGAAAAACATTAAAATTCTTTAGCCTAGCTTGATTATAATATCACGCTGTAAAATGGGCCAACAGATATATTGTTGTGCTCCCACTTAAACTGGATTTAAACCAAACTCAACTCTTGCTGTAAATTTAGTCCCCTCATTCTCATTCCAAAAGACCACTTTGTTGTTCCTGTCCATGGAAACTCAAACTTTGTTAGGGACCAAGGGACTTCTCCAAGATTGATTATTTATCTCTCAGATACTGCTGGAAAGAAAGTTTACACCTAATTATTATAATCATACAATACAGTCAACTAGAAAAATATCAGCATTGTCCACTGCATCATTTAGGAAGAAGGCAACAGGATGGTACCTTGGGGATGACCCATCACCACAGGAAATGATCCGATCATCACCACATCGCTCTTTGTGGGATCTTGCTGTGTAAACAATGGCTGCGGCATGACAACAGTGATGAAATCAGTTCATTAGCTGTAAAGTGAGGATGTTAAAAGGTGCTATCTAAATGCAATCACTTCCTTTGGCTCAAAAAGAGAAGTTGAACTATGATGGCAATAAAATGCCAGAACAAGCCTCAGTCCAAGATGACATGGCACTGAGTGGCACCTTAACCATAAAAATACTTCAAAGACTGACATTGTCACGGTGTGAGTGATCATCCATTAACAACAACAGTTGCAAGAGTTTCTGACAATATACTGTGAGTGGATTTATTGCTCAGGCCCCGAGAGTCAGCAAACCCCTCCAGATGTTCAGAAATATCACAAATCGTTAGAATATTAGTAATCTAGGTTTCTAAGGCAGTAAACTGCTCAGGAGAAAGACACTAAAAACAAACCAGCTGCTAAAAAACATTTTTCTAATTGTAGAGACAGAGTACTGTACTTTGTGGGGGTGGTGGTGCAGAGGTGCCATCACTGGGTTAAAAACCCTGAGCCCTGCACACTAGCGTTCTAGGGATGGAGGGTTCAAATCCCACTGTGGCAAGTACTGAGATTTTAATTCAATCTAATTCTGGAATTAAATGTTGACCATCTAACCATTGCCAGTTGTTGCTTTAAAACCCATCTGGTTCTCCATTCACCTTTAGGGAAAGAAATTTGTCATCTGGTCTACACGTGACCTTAGACCTACAGACTCCCCACTGACAAACTCCATCAAACCAGCCAGTTCAAGAGGCAATTCAGGACGATGAATGTTGACCATGCCAGTGATGCACAGATTCTCGAAGCAAATCAGAAGAAGATACTTTGTGAGGGAAGTAATATCCGTCGACAGCATATTAAACAGTAAAAGCCATCAATGCACCACTTTTAAACATTGAACAATTCCATTTTACAACATCTAGGAAACATTCATTAGAAACCATCCATGATTCTCTCAGGAATAGCTCACCCATGGATGCATTTCATTAACAAAATTCACCTTCTTATGATGTCAAAGGCTTTATATTCTGAATATATCTCATAGAATAGATCTCATCTCATCTCGAGCGAATTTTTAGCAGTCAGTCCCCGTGTCCCCAATGGGTTCCATTCTGAGTACTTTTATAAATCGATTTGTTCAAAGGATCTCCAGGTGGGCCTGCTCCTGAGCCTGGCCAAGCTGGTCCAGGCAGCAGGCCGTAGAGGGAGTCATTCTGGCCGACTGCATACCCATCCTCCGCGGTTATTTTCAGGCCCGGGTGTCGCTGGAAAAGGAGCGTGCGGTGTCCACCAATATTCTCGATGCCTTCAGGGGGAGGTGGGCACTGCAGGGACTACAGAGTGATTTATTTCTCCCTCCAAGTCTGTCTGATTTAATCCCTCCCCTCACTCCAGGCTTTGCTTGTCACTAGTTCCTTGGTCACATGGGTGTTTCCGCAGGTGGTGGAATATTAATAAAGTTACTTATAGCTGATGTTTTCACTGTATCTCGCACCTACACACACACGAACACGGGTGTGGGAATATAAACTCAACTAAAAAAGAAGAAAAAAAGAAAAAATATAACCAGGAGACTAGAGTCCCCTCAGTAATAAAAACAATACAAGCCAAACAGCTGTTTGCTGGCATGAGCAAACGTTCACATGTTGGATCTTTAGAAGTGGTTATAATATGGTATTTTGTTCATAATTACAACCTTCATAAATCAAAGACACCCCGTATCCAGAAAGATACATTGGATTGGTGAATGATGGATCGTGCAGGATACCATGGTATTAGATAATCCCTCGAAAATCTGAGGAAGCTGTGTTTTGTGAGTGAAGTGTGTATTCCTAGGACATAGAGTCATAGAGTCATAGAGATGTACAGCATGGAAACAGACCCTTCGGTCCAACCCGTCCATGCCGACCAGATATCCCAACCCAATCTAGTCCCACCCGGCCCATATCCCTCCAAACCCTTCCTATTCATATACCCATCCAAATGTCTTTTAAATGTTGCAATTGTACCAGCCTCCACTACATCTTCTGGCAGCTCATTCCAGCTGTACTACCCTCTGCATGGAAAAGTTGCCCCTTAGGTAACTTTTATATCTTTCCCCTCTCACCCTAAACCTATGCCCTCTGGTTCTGGACTCCCCGACCCCAGGGAAAAGACTTTGCCTATTTATCCTATCCATGCCCCTCATAATTTTGTAAACCTCTGTAAGGTCACCCCTCAGCCTCCGATGCTCCAGGGAAAACAGCCCCAGCCTGTTCAGCCTCTCCCTGTAGCTCAGATCCTCCAACCCTGGCAATATCCTTGTAAATCTTTTCTGAACCCTTTCAAGTTTCACAACATCTTTCCGATAGGAAGGAGACCAGAATTGCACGCAATATTCCAACAGTGGCCTAACCAAAGTCCTGTACAGCCACACCATGACCTCCCAACTCCTTTGACCTGCACATGGTGAGATTTAGTTCCTGGACCGGTTTGTTTGTTAAGCACAGGCTGGCATGGTATGGTCTGCTTGCTGTTCACTGTCCACTCTCACGAGGATGACTTCTTTGATGCCACCCTCTCCCAACTCACTGAGATGTTGGGCCTACAGACCAGCCTTATCCCAGTCCTGATGAGCACAAGGTGAGAAACATTGAACACACACCTCCCTCTTAATAATGTCTGTCTTCACACTGAAATAATCAGCGACCTGTTTTCAAAGCTCAGAACACTGACTGCTTGCCCACTTCGGAATACAGTGACAACCCAGTTATTATAAACAGAAATGTCTTTGTTTCAAGGCCTGATACTTTGGAGCAGCTCACACAATAAGCCGCATGGAAGCTCTTGCTACAGTTTAAGAAAACACCGAGAAATGATTGAATCTTTGGCACATTCTTTCTTTAAGAAGTGGTTTGCATGCCAAGGGACATGTTAAGAATAAGAGTCTACCCTGGGAAGTTAATCTACCCTCTCTGATATTTTTTGAAAGGGGTGTGGCATGGAATGTGATAACCCTAGCCCACAGAGGATAGCAAGATGGCGGAGACCGACAGCAAGATGGCGGAGACCGACAGCAAGATGGCGGAGACAGAGGTTAGGTCATGTTCAGGCTCCTGGCCCATCCAGTCCCTTTCCGTGGTCTTGCCATATCCTTTTTTTATTACTTCTTCTTCGTATTACTCTTTCTTAATTTCAGCTTTTGTATCAAATTCATCCTTTCTAATTTCTGCAACTGAGGTGCAGCAGTTTTGGTTGGACTGTCTCTGGGTCCTCAGCGGTTTCAACAGGCCCCAATCCTCAGTGGTCTCAACAGGCCGTAGTCCTTGACGGTTTCAGAAGGTCACAGTCCTCAACAGTTTCAGCAGGCCCCGATCCTCAGCGGTTTCAACGGGTCCCAATCCTCGGCATGGCTTAACTTTGTCTCATTTATTTTTAAATATAATATATAATTTATGTAATTAAACAGTGCTGTTTTTGTGGTGAATTACGCACGTTTTACCATATTTTTACAAATACAAGCAACAACAAATTTCTATCTATCTAACTTTTATCTGTCATACCATGACTGAACTTAGAAACAAGTTTAGAATGTGGAAAATCTGACTCTGTGTGTGTGTGTGTGTGAGGGGGGGAGGGGAGGTGAGTGTGTGTGTGAATGTAGGTGTGTGGTGAGTGTGTGTGTGTGTGCGCGTGCATGTGTGTGTGACTGTGTGTGGGGTGAGTGTGTGTGTGAGAGTGTGTGTGTGAGGGGCAGGGGTGTGAGTGTGTGTGTGTGACTGTGTGTGGGGTGAGTGTGTGTGTGAGTGTGTGTGTGAGGGGCAGGGGTGTGAGTGTGTGTGTGGTGAGTGTGTGTAGCACCCTGGATACAGAAAGCACAACGGGAGACATTTTCAAACTGCAGCCCTTGCTCAGCCTCCTGGATAATCACCTTTCACTGCTGCCTTAATCCAATTTGACTGAGGGTTGGTCAGAAAGCAAGCTGGCCTATACACATCACCATGACAGCAGAGGGAGAGGTCTCCTCAGCAACAATCACTCTGGATTAAACCAGGTCATTTCCATTGTGCGCTCACGTGAAGTAAATTGTACCTTTGACAAATTGCTGTGTTAAAGGAGAACAGGGAAAGTTAAGACAGGTTGAACTCAAAGACACCCTCACAACTAAAACAAAACAATCAGAATTCTAATGCAGTGGTCAGGATTTGGAAGATATAAAGTAAAGGTTTGGTTTTATCAGAGGTTGAAAAAATCTTCGAGGGGAAAGTGAGGACTGCAGATGCTGGAGATCAGAGCTGAAAATGTGTTGCTGGAAAAGCGCAGCAGGTCAGGCAGCATCCAAGGAGCAGGAGAATCGACATTTCGGGCATAAGCCCTTTTTCTGAAGAAGGGCTTATGCCCGAAACATCGATTCTCCTGCTCCTTGGATGCTGCCTGACCTGCTGTGCTTTTCCAGCAACACATTTTCAGCTTTTATCAGAGGTTGTATGGTGAACTAAAGTGAAATGAACACAAAGTGCTGGAAATACTCAGCAGGTTATGGAGAGAGAAACTGAGCTAATGACGCAGGTCAATTTCCTTTTTCAGCTGCTTGGCACACATTGATTCACCCAATTCAGCGCCATGCCACAGTCAGTGCCAGCTGTAAGATGGTATCACAACAAGGTGACCGTGGAGATTGCCCTTGAACTCACTTTACCAACGGTGACCACCTATAGCCTCCACCTCACACAGCACAGTCAGTGAGATCACTGACAGCGAAGCTTACATTGTTTTGGCCAAGTTCAGCTGACAATGCGTTTTCAGGAGGGATTCCTGTCACAAGACCCAGTGAAATTTCTCACCGTATTCACCAAACCTGCCTAATTCTCAAACTGCCCTGCCACTGTGGTTTCTGTCACCTCCAACTCCATCCACAATTTATCCCACGCCGAAAATAGATAAACTGGAATTGACCAGCATCCCTTGCACATGGAGTCATGCAGTCATTGGGATGTACAGCACGGAAATAAACCCTTCGGTCCAACTTACCAGTGCCGACCAGATATCCTAAACTAATCCAGACCCATTAGCCAGGACTTGGCCCATATCCCTCTAAACCCTTCCTATTCATGTACCCATCCAAATGCCTGTTAAATGTTGTAATTGTACCAGCCTCCACCTCTTTCTCTGGCAGCTCATTCCATACACGCACCACCCTCTGAGTGAAAAAGTGCCCCTTTAGTCATTTTTAAATCTTTCCCCTCTCACCCTAAACCTCCACCATCTAGTTCTGGACTCCCCCACCCTGGTGAAAAGACTTTGTCTATTTACCCTATCCGTGCCCCTCATGATTTTATAAACCTCTGAGGTCACCCCTCAGCCTCTGATGCTCCAGGGAAAACAGCCCCAGCCTATTCAGCCTCTCCCAATAGCTCAAACTTCCAAACCTGGCAACATCCTTGTAAATCTTTTCTGCACCTTTTCAAGTTTAACAACATTTTTCCTGTAGCAGGGAGACCTAAACTGAATGCAATATTCCAATGTCCTGTACAGCCACAACATGACCTCCCAACTCCTGTACTCAATGCACTGACCAATAAAAGCAATACCAAACACCTTCTTCACTACCCTATCTACTTGTAACACCTTCAAGGAACTATGAACCTGTATTTGGCAACACTCCCCAAGGCCCTACTGTTAACTGCATAAGTTCTGCCTTGGTTTTCTTTACCAAATTGAAACAACTCATAATTATCTAAATTAAACTCTATCTGCCACTCCTCAGCCCATCTGATCAAGGTCCTGTTGTATTCTGAGGTAACCTTCTTCACTGTCCATTGCACCAACAATTTTGGAGTCATCTGCAAACTTACTAACATACTCCCTGGTATGCTGCTGGAACTTCCACTGGGAAAACTGATGCAAAGTCCCTAATCAGTTCCTCTGCCATTTCTTTGTTTCCCATTACTACTTCTCCAGCTTCAGTTACCAGTCATCCAATGTCCACTCATGCCTCACTCTTAACTTTTAGATTATCTAACAATATTTCTGCAATCTTCTTTTCCATTACTAGGTAGCTTACTCTTATATTTCATCTCCTATTTATGGCTCTTTTACCTATCCTCTGCCAGTTTTAAAGGCTTCCCAATTCCCTGGCTTCCCACTAATCTTTACCGCATTGTATATCTTTTCTTTTGCATTTATCTGTCCCTGATGGCACCTGGTCAGCCATGGTTGCCTCATCCTCCCCTTTGGATGTCTCTTCTTCCTCGGGATGAATTTCTGCTGTGCCTTCCGAATTATCCCAGAAACTCCAGCCATTGCTGCTCCACCATGTTTCCTGGCAGACTCCTCTTCCAATCAACTCTGGCCAGGTCCTCCCTCATGTCTTTGTAGTTCCCTTTACTCAATGGTCATACTGTTACATCTGATTCCAGTTTGTCCCTCTCAGACTACAAGGTGATTCTATTGGTCACTGTCACTGTCCCCTTTCTTACATGCCATTTCTATCTCTCAATTTATTTTCTTCCCCACATCTTGACCCCTGCTGGGAGGCCTGTACATTACTCCCACCAGGATTTATATTCCTTTGTTATTCTTCAACTCTACCCACACAGATTCAATGTCTTCCATCTATGCATCGCTTCTTGGAATCAATTTAATTTCATTTCTTATTAACAAGTCATCCCCACCCCTTCTGCCCATCTGCCTGTCCTTTATAATAGGCTGTGTATTCCTTGGATATTGGATATTTAATTCCCAGCCCTGATCCCCTTGCAGCCACGTCTCTGTGATTCCCACAACTTCATACCTGCCAATTTTAATCTGTGCTACAAGCTCAGTTACCCTGTTTCATGTACTGTGTGCATTTAAGTATAACACCCTCAGTCCTACATCGACTGACCCCCATTCTCATTGTTGTGTCCTTATCTACTGCAGCTGAAGTTAGATCCCTGACCTTTCCTGCACTTTCTATCCTATTGTTCTGCAAACTTTAAATATTTCTGCTGAGCGCTCCCCATTCTTTAACTTTCCCTCGTTTTCCATGCAACTGAATGCAACCCCTCCCCCCCATTTAGTTTCAAGCCCTACCTACAGCTCTAGGTTGTGATTCACCAGGCCTCTGGTCCCAGCATGAGTCAGGCAGAGCCCATCCCATCAGAACAGCTCCCCCCAATTCACCAGCCCTGGGGCCAATGTCCCATGAATTCAAACACAATTCTCCCACATCAATCTTTGTTCCAGGCACTTACCTCTTTAACCTTGTTGACCCTGTGCCAGTTAACTCGTGGTTCAGGTAGTAATCTGGAGATTATTCTCTTTTTGGTTCTGCATTTTAATGTAGCCCCTAGCTACATATTCCCTCAACAGAATCTCTTCCCTCTTTCTACCTATATCGTTGGAACCACCATGGATCACAACAACTGGACCTTTCCCCTCTCACTCCCAGTCCCTCTGCAGCCTGGATGAGAGATCCTAAACCTGAGTACCAGGCAACTCAGCCTTTGGGACTCTCGATCCTGGCCACAGAGACTATATTATCCCTAATTGTAACTGCATTTCTCTTTTCTCCCCCCTCTTGAATGGCTCCTTGTACCAAAGTGATTTGGTCAGTTTGCTCACCTCTCTACAGCCCCCACCCTCATCCACACAGGGAGCAAGAATCTCCAACCTGTTCGACAAGCTCAAAGGTCGAGGCTCCTTCAGCACGACCTCCTGGATCACTGATAGTTGCACCCTCCCATCCCCGACCACTGGCCCAATTCAAGGTGGTTAATCTGAGGGGTGTGACTGCCTCCTGAAACACAGCGTCCAGGTAACTGTCCCCCTCCCTGATGTATTGAGCATTCGAAGCCCAGACTCCAGCTCATCGACTCTGAGCAGGGGTGGGTTATCGGACCCAGAAACTTTACAACTTGACTTCAACTCTTGTCTGCTCCAAATGATATACACAAGAAGCTAACTGTATGTAAACGGAGTTTATATTCACGCTTTTAGTGCCAGTTTTATTTTAATTTACCAAACTCTGTAAACTTCACACCCCTTCCAATTACTATCTATACAATCAATTCTAACCCACTTAACCCTGAATGAACATATCCCTCACCTGTTTACTCACTCCATTATGTCTCAGGGGTTCATTTACACCTGTTTTAAACGGCAACAGTTAATTTGTGATGCAAGTTGATGCTAATAGTTCCTGCACCAGCTGAGGTTACCATGAAGGGCTCTCCTTCTCAACTTCTCCCCTCACCTGAACCGTGGTGACCCTCGGGTTAATCCCCACCAATCATCTCTCTCTCTCTCTCTAATGAGAGAGCAGCCCAAAGGTCAGTTGGAGTGGCGACTTTACTGTTACCCCTCCAGAATTTTAATGAACTTGTCCAGCATGATTTCCCATTCCTGAAGCCATGTTGACTATGCTTGATCAAATTATATGTATCCAAATGTTGGTCGATTACATCCTTTATAATACACATTAAGCTAACTGGCCTATAGTTACCTATGCTTGGTCTCTTTTCTTTTAAATAAAGGCATGACATTGGCATTTTTCCAATCCTCTGTGACTTTTTCCAAATCTAAAGATTCCTGGAGGATTGTGACAATGGATCCACTCTCTCTGCAGTGAATTCCCGTAATATCCCAGGATGCATCCATCAGGCCCAGGGATCTTACCAATCTTTAACCCCACTGATTTCCTTAGTACCTTTATAGCTGATGATAGTTGCTGTATTTACTTCCTCCTAACCCTTGATTTTTTAGGATTCGAGATATGCTTCAGTATCTTCGACAGTGAAGATTGATGCAAAGTATTGATTCAATTGCACTGTCCTTTTCGTGTTCTCCATGATGATTTCCTCAGCCTCGTTCCCTGAGGACATCTGAGAAGCAGGAGAGTCGACGTTTCGGGCATCAGCCCTTCATCAGGAATTGGACTCTGCACCAAGTATAATCCAACAATCTGTAATGGATCCAACCAGGGATCAGGATATTTTGGATATGGTAGTGTGTAAAGAGGCAGGTTTAGTGAATGAACTCAGAATAAAATGTTTCCGAGTGACCCTATGAAAAGTCTTATTCCTGATGAAGAGATTATGCCCAGAATATCGACTCTCCTGCTCCTCGGACGCTGCCTGATCTGCTGTGCTGTTCCAGCACCACCCTTTTCGACTCTGATTCTCCAGCATCTGCAGGCCTCACTTTCACCTCATTCACTGAGGGGCCTGTAATCATTTTGGCTTCTCTCTCCCTTTTTATATCCTTATGGACGTTTTCACTAATTTTTATATTATTTGGTAGTTTACCTCAAAGTATATTTTCTCCCTTTTTGTTTTTTTTTTGGTCATCCTTTTAAAGCTTTCAAAATTCCTTGGCTTATCACTAATTTTTGCCAGATCATGTGATTCTTCTTCCAATTTGATCCTATCCATAGCTTTCTTTGTTAACCATGCTAAAGATCACACAACACCAGGTTATAACAGCTTTATTTGGAAGCACTAGCTTTCAGAGCACTGCTCCTTCATCAGGTGTTTGTCTATAACTTGATGTTGTCTGATTTTTAACTTTGTCCACCCCAGTGCAATACCAGCTCCTCCAAATCCTGACTTTGTTAACCATGGTTGGTTTATCCCCATGGTTACTTCCTTACCAGGATATATCTTTGTTCTGCATCATTAATTATTTTTTAAAATGCCCACCATTGTTTCTCAACCACCTTTTCTGCTAAACCATTTGCTCATTCCACATCAGCCAACTATACTCTCAGTACTTTTTAATTGCACTTATGTAAATTTAGCACAATTCTTTCTGACCCAGGTATCGACCTCTCAAACCCAGTGCTAAATTGTATAATATTATGATCACTGTTTTCTGGGGAATATTTCATTCCGAGTTCATTCCTGAAGGAGGAGTGTTCATCAACTTAGCCACATTAGGGAGATTTAAACAATCCTTAGATAAGCACAGGGGGACGAGCTGAGAATAGTTCACAGGCCGGCACAGCATCGAGGGCCGAAGGGCCTGTTCTGCGCTGTAATGTTCTATGTTCTATGTTCTAAACCCGTCTCATTACTCATTAGCGGATCCAAAATATTCTGATCCCTGGTTGGATTAATTACAGATTGTTTTAGGGAACTGTTTGGATTACAGTCTATGAAGTTTCAATAAAGTGTGGTGCTAGAAAAAACACAGCAGGTCAGGCAACATCCGAGGAGCAGGAGAGTCAATGTCTTGGGCATAGTCCTTCTTCTCTTGCTCCTCAGATGCTGCCTGACCTGCTGTTTCTTTCCTCAGCACCACACTTTATCGATTCTGACTCTCCAGCATCTGCATTCCACACTATCTCCCTCTTACACTCTATGAATTAAATGCTTGGAAATACAGAATATAAATATTGCGAAAAGGAAACTGGAAGTTGAAGCTTTACTTCCTGCTGTTACTAGAACTAAGTTACATAATGTGGAGGAGCCAGTGTTGGACTGGGGTGGACAAAGTTAAAAATCACTCGACACCAGGTTATAGTTCAACAAGTTTATTTTGGAAGCACTGGCTTTTGGAGCGCACCTGACGAAGGAGCAGTGTTTGGAAAGCTCGTACTTTCAAATAAACCTGTTGGACTATAACCTGGTGTTGTGTGATTTTTAACTAAGATACATGAAACAGACTTGAAAATAAGATACGTGATCTTACACAGAATGAGAAAATGATGCTCATTGGTTGGATCATTATTGGCACAAAGATGCAGCAAGAACAGTTAATTGTCAATCTTAATTTTCAGAGCAAGCAGGTAGGTTCTGATTGGCCAGGGCACTGCCATGTGGACACAGCAGAGTTTGGCTGCCTCCAGGACTCTGTTTTGTGGAAAAGGTGCAATATTGCCCAGGTTTACGCAGGCAAATAGAATACACGGTGCATTTCTCAAATGTGAAGATTAAAGTCAACCATGTTTAAAATTTTTGCATGGCCTTATTATCTCTTGACATATTCTCTTCTACTATCTAGCAATTGGTCAGGGGCCTATAGATTACTCCCACTAATACCTTCAGGGACCTATAGATTACTCCCACCAATACCTTCAGGGGCCTATAGATTACTCCCATCAATAGTTTCAGAGGCCTATAGATTACTCCCACCAATACCTTCATGCGCCTATAGATTACTTCCACCGATACCTTCAGGGGCATATAGATTACTCCCACCAATACCTTCAGAGGCCTATTGATTACTCCCATTAATAACTTCAAGGGCCTATAGATTACTCCCACCAATATTGTCAGGGGCATATAGATTACTCCCAGCAATACTTTCATGCGCCTATAGATTACTCCCACCAATACCTTTAGGCGCCTATAGATTACTCCCACCAATATCGTCAAGGACCTAGAGATTACTCCCACCAATATCTTCAAGGGGTCTATAGATTACTCCCACCTATACCTTCAGGTGCCTATAGATTACTCCCACCGATATCTTCAGGTGCCTATAGATTACTCCCACCGATATCTTCATGCGCCTTTAGATTACTTCCACCGATATCTTCAGGTGCCTATAGATTACTCCCACCGATACCTTCAGGGGCCTATAGATTACTCCCACCTATACCTTCAGGTGCCTATAGATTACTCCCACCGATATCTTCAGGTGCCTATAGATTACTCCCACCGATACCTTCAGGGGCCTATAGATTACTCCCACCTATACCTTCAGGGGCCTATAGATTACTCCCACCAATATCTTCTTGCCCTTTTTATTTTTTTACCTCCATCTCAAATAGGCTTGTCTTCTTTTGCTATCGTGATGGGAGGAGAGATGCAATTGTGGTGGGCCTAGGTTAGAATCAATTGAGAAGGGAGAAGACATCAAGGGGGCAGGACCAGCAGAGGGTGGACATTTTATTTTTTCTTCATACGTTCAGGGGATGAAGGCCTCGCCAACAAGCCACGTGCCTATTTGCTATTTAACTGAGTCAATTGTTTGGCCATTCCAAAGGGCAATCAGGAATCAGCAACATTGCTGTGGGTCTGGAGTTACAGGTAGACCATTGCCTGAGAGAATTAGCCTAGGCCCCTGGAGTTTAACATAGATCATAGAACATAGAACAGTACAGCAAAGTACAAGCCCTTTGGCTCTCGATGTTGTGCAGATCTTTCATCCTACTCAAAGATCAGACTAATCTACATGCCCTTCATTGTACTATCTTCCATGTGCCTATCCAAGTGTCTCTTAAATGTCCCTAAAGTTTCTGACTCTACTACCATCACTGCCTGTGCATTCCACACGCCCACTATTCTCTGTGTGAAGAACCTACCTCTGACATCTCCCCTAAACCTTTCTTCAATCACCTTAAAATTACATCCCCTCATGATAGACATTTCCACCCTGGGAAAAAGTCCCTGGCTATCCACTCTATCTATGCCTCTCATCATCTTGTGCGCCTCTATGCAGTCGCCTCTCATCCTTCCTCGCTCCAAAGACAAAAGCCCTAGCTCCCTCAACCTCACTTCGTAAGACATGCCTCCAGTCCAGTTTTCAGAGCACCTTAATGTTACAGAGGGATCTACCTACCTCCCTGTAGAGAGTCCAGCACCTGCTTCAGACACTAGCTCTGGAAGCATTTTCTATTAACCAGAAACAAAGCTGGTCATTCGAAATGGAATGAGTACAACCACACTATGCAAATATTGAGTGTATGGCTGCTCATTAAGCATCTAAGAAACAGGCATCACTCCCTTGAAATTAGAAATAATCATAAAAGTTAACCAGGCAGTTTGCCTGGACACAGAGGAATGTTAAAATAATTGCTCTGTGCCCTTTTCAAAGTAAAAGTGAACTCGAGGCAGGAATAAAGCACTAATTCAGATGTATTCGGAAGGTCAGATTTTTGCATTTTCTCAAAGATTGAGAAATATGAATATTTGTAGCTGACGAGTCCCTCTTTGGCTGCCAATTTAGAACCTTATGATCAGAAATAATGGCCGTGTCTATATTTTACACGGTAAGTATTGACCAATTAGCTGCTAATGCATTTGGAGCTTTTTTTTAACATATGGTGACAGCTGTGGCTCCATTGATCAGAGTCAGAAGGCTACAGCTTCAAGTCACACTTCAGAGACTTGTACAGTGAACGTGGGCTGTTGCACACTGTACTGAGGGTCTGTCTGTGTTGCCAGAGGAGCTGCTGTTTGGCTCTGAGAGCCAAGGCAATGTGTATCTGCTCAGGTGGACATAAAACATCTTACACCTGTGTCAAACAAAAGCAAAATACTGCAGATGCTGGAAGTCTGAAGTAAAAATATAAAGTGCTGGAGAAACTCAGTGGAGAGAGAAACAGAGTTAACATTACAAGTCTGATATGAATCTTCTTTAGAACTGACTCCGACAATGTCAGTGTTTTTCCTGGGTCCTGGACAATATTTCTCCCTCTCGACCAGCATCATGAAAAGAAATGACCAGATCATTATCACAGTTTGTGATTCACGTCCAAATTGGTGGCTTCATTTCCTACATCGGAAGAGAGATTGCATTCTCCCAGGTTGGAAGCTGGAGAGCATTTTGAGGTTGAGAATATTGTGCATTTTGCTTTCATCCTGAGCAGTGGGCATTTGAAATGTTAAAAATCAGCACATGGCACAAAATCTCTTTAAATCTGGAGTTCTGTGAGTTTGCACTGTCGATGCTCATTGGAACCAACACCAGGACAGACTGTCATGTTCCTGCAATGATACTCTGAGATGTTTTCAACAGCTTGTGAAGAGTTCAGTCCATCCAGCCAGGTAAGGTGAGCTTTTAATTCAACTTCATGCTTGAATTGCTCCAGCAGCACATATTGTCACAACAATAAGTTTTAATCTTCTTTCCTTTGCATATGTTATCCAATCTGTTACCATGTGTCTAAAGGTAATAAAGAGAACGTGTGGGTCAGCTGCAACTTAAAACTTGATTTGCATAACTTGCAAATCTTGGCATCTCTTGACAAATGTAACCCACACCTGCTTTCATTGTCAATCATATTTTGTCATATGCACATGATCCTGTGCAGTGAAGAAAAATCTCAAAATATTAAAAAGACTTCCTGCAATTTTCTTCCTTGCTTTGGAATTATTATAAGGAGAAAGTGAGGACTGCAAATGCTGGAGATCAGAGTCAAGAGTGTGGTGCTGGAAAAACACAGCAGGTCAGCCAGCATCCGAGGAGCAGGAGAATCGACGTTTCAGGCAAAAGCCTTCATCAGGAAAGAGGAATTATTGTGCACCTTTTCACTCAGCGTGTTAAACATGAGCCTAAGTGGATGTCTCACCCTGCACCCTTCAGTGAGTTCCCTTATCCGATCACTGAATCAGTTTGATCTGGTTTCTAATGTCCCTCAGCCAACTGAGGGAGCATCTTCTCCAAAGGCTGAACGCCGGAGAATCTGGTCAAGTGCTGAGCGTCAAAGCTGCCCTTCACCATTCCTGAGAAGGCGGTTGGGAGAGATCGAGGGCCCAGTTTGGAGGCAGGGAGCTGGGGGATCTCTTGCTGGATGGAGTGATGCTGCAGCGAGACTTCCTCTTCACCCCGGAGCAGCAGCAGATGATCCGACACCTGACCTGACCCCTGGGTCAGTACAGTCTCACAGTCTGGACAAATGGCCAGTATTGTAGGCTGAAGGTCAGTGATAGTCCCCACTCTGTCAGGGTAAGTGGCATCACCTTCGCTCTGGTGGCTCACACGCACTCAAACGTAACTCCTGCACCCTCCTCCCACCAAGGGTCAGGCTAGATCACTCCATCTACTTCTACTGTGGTCCTCTCCCTCCCTGGGCTCCCTCTACACTTCACTTCAGCTCTGACAAAGAGTCATCTCGACTCGAAACATTAGCTGGCTCTCTCTCCATGGGTACTGTGATCTCCAACACTGGTGGTTTTCAGTCTGTTAGCTCAGTTGGCTGGATGGCTGGAACATATTGGGCTACATTCCTGCATCAGCTGGAAGGACTATCTCTCCAGTCACTCAAGGTATGGTGAAGCTCACGGTAAACCACCATCTAATGAAGGCTGGAACTACAACAATTTACCTTCGCCGTATGGTATGGCTTGGTTAGCTTTAGAGTAAACAGATTTAATTTGGAAGGACTAGCTCCCAGCTTCATGTGCTCAAGAATGGCCTGTTTAACTGCAGATGTGTCAGTTTGTGACAGTTTATAAATGTAGAGTGCATTGCACACAGTGTCTGTATCTCCAACTGGGTGGGCATTGATGTGGACAATGCATCTCCTCCCCGAGAATGAGTGCGTAGAGTGCACAGGAACAGGCGTCGGTCCAACTAGTCCATGCTGAACATGATCCCAAACTGAACTAGTCTCACCTGCTTGCACGTAGCATGGTGACCCTAATACAGCTTTTCTGGTTCCCCCACCCAAGAGTTGAAAAGGCCAAACCACAAAGAGCTGACCTGGGTTTCCTTCAGAGCAATGAGAATAGTCACACTGTCATCTTTGCTCCATGCTGTGACAGGGAGCAACCATGTGACTTATTTAATGAAAATACGGTAGGCAACTTCAAGCACATTTCAAACAATTCAGCGATGAGGGCAGCGAGTGACAAGTTGCGTGGTGAGCTTTAGAGAAATAATCAGAGTGAGGGAAAGCAGGTGTCTTTCCTGTGATTGTCTGCAGACTTTCATCTTCAATGTCCTTGAACATGCTCCAAGTTAGCATCGAAATGATGGCACAGAGAGTCACTCCTTGCCAAATTATTTCATCAAGTGTTTGATTGTTTCTCACCGAGTGTGGAATTTCCCCACAATGTTTAAAAAAACCTGACGGCAAGTGAAGAGGACAACCGAGACTCTGCCTGGTCAAAACTGAGATATCAGAATCTTAGAAAACAAGAGAAAGACTTTGTGCTTTTGTGTGGCCTTAGGAGGTGTACTAAGGACTTGAGGGTCATGTGTGGAATGCAAGAAAACACTCAACCCCCTCAACACTAGTCCCTCACCTTCCCACCACAACACTCCCCCCACCACAACACTCCCCGCACCACAACACTCCCCCCCACCACAACACTCCCCCCACCACAACACTCCCCCCACCACAACACTCCCCCCACCACTACACTCCCCCCCACCACAACACTCCCCCCCACCACAACACTCCCCCCCACCACTACACTCCCCCCACCATAACGCTCCCCCCACCACATCGCTCCCCCCACCACAACACTCCCCCCCACCACAACACTCCCCCCCACCACTACACTCCCCCCACCATAACGCTCCCCCCACCACAACGCTCCCCCCACCACAACACTCCGCCCACCACAACACACCCCCACCACAACACTCCCCACACCACAACACTCCCCCCACCACAACACTCCCCCCACCACAACACTCCCCCCACCACAACACTCTTCCCACCAAAACACACCCCCATCACAACACACTCCCCACCACATCACTCCCCCCACCACTACACTCTTCCCACCACAACACTCTCCCCCCACCACAACATTCCCCCCACCACAACACACCCCCACCACAACACTCCCCCACCACAACACTCCCACCACCACAACATTCACCCCACAACAACACTCCCCACACCACAACACTCCCCCCACCACAACACTCCCCCACCACAACACACCCCCCACTACAACACCCCCCCACCACAACACTCCTCCACCACAACACTCCCACCACCACAACACAACCCCACCACAACACTCCCCCCACCACAACACTCCCCCCACCACAACACACTCCCCACCACAACATTCCCCCCACCACAACACTCCCCCCACCACAACACTCCCCCCACCACAACACTCCACCCACCACAACACTCCCCCACCACAACACACCCCCCACCACAACACTCTCCCCCCACCACAACACTCCCCCCACCACAACACTCTTCCCACCACAACACACCCCCAACACAACACACCCCCACCACAACACTCTCCCCAACACAACACTCCCCCCACCACAACACTCTTCTCACCACAACACTCCCCCCCCAACAACACTCTCCCCACCACAATACTGCCCCCACCACAACACTCCGCCCACCACAACAATCCCACCACCACAACACTCGCCCCACCACAACACTCCCCCATCACAACACTCTCCCCCCACCTCAACACTCCCCCACCACTACACTCTCCCCACCACAACATTCCCCCCTCCACCATAAGACTCACACCACTACAACACTCTCCATCCACCACAAGACTCTCCCCCCCACCTCAACACTCCCCCACCACAACACTCCCCCCCACCGCAACACTCTCCCCCCACCACAACACTCACCCCACCACAACACTCTCTCCCACCACAACACTCCCCCCCACCTCAACACTCCCCCACCACAACACTCCCCCCCACCGCAACACTCTCCCCCCACCACAACACTCACCCCACCACAACACTCTCTCCCACCACAACACTCCCCCCCACCTCAACACTCTCCCCCCACCACAACACTCACCCCACCACAACACTCTCACTCCACCACAACACTCTCCCCCCACCACAACACTCTCCCCCACCACAACACTCTCCCCCCCACCTCAACACACTCCCCCCACCACAACATTCACCCCACCACAACATTCACCCCACTACCACACTCTCCCCCCAACACAACACTCTCCCCCCCACTACAATCCCCCCATCACAACACTCTCCCAACTACAACACTCACCCACCACTTCACTCTCACTCCACCACAACACTCCCCCCACCACAACACTCTCTCCCCACCACAACACTCTCCCCCCCACCTCAACACACTCCCCCCACCACAATATTCACCCCACCACAACAATCACGCCACTACCACACTCTCCCCCCACCACAACACTCAACCCCAACACAACACTCTCCCCCCACAACACTCCACCTACCACAACACTCCCCCCACCACAACACTCTCCCCACCACAACACTCCCCCCACCACAACACTCCCCCCACCACAACACTCTTCCCCAGCGCAACACTCTCCCCCCCACAACACTCCCCCCCACAACACTCTCCCCACCACAACACTCTCCCCTCACCACAACATTCACCCCACCACAACACTCTCCCCCACCACAACACTCTCCCCCAACACAACACGCTCCTCCCCCACAACACTCCTCCCACCACAACCCGCTCCCCCCACAACACTCACCCCCCCACCACAACACTCACCCCACCATAACACTCACCCCACCACAACACTCTCCCCCCACCACTACACTCCCCCCACCTCAACACTCTCCCCCCACTACAACACTCACCCCACCACAACACTCACCCCACCACAAAACTCACCCCACCACAACACTCTCCCCCACCACAACACTCTCCCCACCACAACATTGTGCCTAACACAACACACCCCTCACCACAACACTCTCCCCCCCGACAACACTTCCCCCACCACAACTCTCCCCCCCACCGCAACACTCTCCCCCACCACAACTTTCACCCCACCACAACACTCTCCCTCCTTATCAGATCTTCTCTCAACAATGGAGACAGTCCAAATGTCTTCAATCTTCACAACTGAAGATCATCATCCTTTCCTGCACTCTTTCAAATGGGAGCTTGTTCTTCCTAAAGTTGGCACTTAGACCTGGGCACAGCACTCCAGCTGAGATCCAAAATGTATCTGACACAAGTTGATCATGACCACAACGCTGTTGGACTCCATGTGCCTACCCTGTCACTGCCAATGCCTTGTGCCTGTATAAACTCAGCTCACAGGAAGGATGTTCCCAGTGGTGGGGGAGTGCAGGACCAGGGGCTCACAGTCTAAGGATATGGAGTAGGTCATTTCGGACTAAGATGAGGACCTATGTCTTCTCCCAGAGAGTAGGGAGCCTGTGGAATTCCCTGTCACAGAAAGTAATTGAGACCAAAGCATTGAAGATTTGAAGGAGGAGTTATGTATAGTTCTGAGAGCTAAAGGGATGAAAGGGTGTGGAGAAGGTAGCAGGAACAGGGACTGAGTCAGATGGTCATATTTCACAGTGGAGCAAGCTCAAAGGACCGAACTGCTTACTTCAACTTCTATTCTCCATGTTTCAACGCATTCCTGCTCCTGAAACCCCCTTCTGGTTATAGCTTTTATATTTTATTATCTCTCCATGTTCTACAGGTAGTGATTGCAACAAGGTCAGCCAGGTGGCCCTCGCAGAATAGGAGTTCCCTGATTGTCAGCCAGGGTCCAATCAGGGAGCCCTGGCTGACAGATAGAAACAGGAGTGTCAATAGGATGGACTGCCGGAAGGTGCGAGGTTTGCTGGGTTGCTGGGGGTGTCTGTATTAAATGCACTATTCCATTATTCGGTTTATCAGAGTGTTTGCATGTGATTGTGTTCATTGCAGCCTTCCTGATAATGTAAGGTGGGATTCCAGGTTTGTCCTTATTCCCCTGTGAAGGGGTTGTAAGATGGGGTTGGGGGTCTGGTTTTGCCACCCCTTTCCCCTGTAAATTGATGTTTCTTGTATATGGTTGTTCACATTTACTGCATGTTCTACTGGCTAATAAATGTTTTAAAAATAAACAGGAGTGTCAGAGATTCTGTTTTCTCTGAGAGCTGGCACCGAGGGAGCTGGGTCAGTGTCAAGGCGTCAATACAGGGGGACTTGGTGAGTACATACTGTCCTCTGGGGAGGTATTTCACCACCGGCTAAAATGTGTCTCCGCACTGAACTTCATCTGCCACTTCTATTCATTGTCTATGTCCTTTGGAAGTTCTACACCATCCTCCTCACCATTCACACTGCCTCCACGTTTTGTACCATCTTCAGATTTTGAAGTTATTCCCTGCACACCAAAAGCTGGGTCATTAGCATGAGGCAGGGAAAGCTGGACACCCAATACTGACCTCTGGAGAACTCAACTTCAAACGTTCCATCAGCCCAAGAAACAAACACTTCCATCTTTCCTGTCATTCAGTTAGCATAGTCTGCATTGGAGGAGATTTCAGAGACTGGGAAAGGGGAAGCTAAGATCAAATTTAGAAACAAGAATGTCGATTCTCTGATTGACCGAGAACCAATGTATTACATTGGTTGGAGCAAAAGACATTGAGGGACTTTGATGACACCAAACAATGCCACCAAATCCTGAATGTTTTACCAAATTATTTGAATGCATCAATATTGTACAGATTTATAGTTAGAGTGTAGTAGTGACAAGTGGAGGCAGATGCTTATTTGGCTTTGGAAAGATAATATTACAGCCTCTGTACGAGAGAGGATATCGGATTGCAACTTAAACTAATGTCTGAGACAAGAAGCAAAGTGATGAACAAGGTATTAATTGTTAGATTTGAAGAGAAGGTTTCTTGGGAAAGTAGGAGCAAAGAAAGAAAGGTTATTGTTGCATTACAATTACATTTCAAATTGACGGCAAGTTATTAAAACACAAGAATCCTTGATTTTGGAGCATTAATTGGATGATGCTGGAGAAACCTGGTGTAGGAGAGAAGCTTACAAAACTCATTTCCCTGACTGGGGAAGCAGCTGACTACACTGGAGTTTTGTTCATTCCAATGGGTCAAAACTGCACAAATCATTCACAGAGCGAGGGAGAGATAGACACAGAGACAGAGAGAGACAGAGACAGAGACAGAGAGAGACAGAGAAAGGGAGAGACAGAGAGAGGGAGAGAGCTCGGATTGATATAATGTCTTTCATGATGTAAGAACATCAGAAACATCAGAAAGGCATTGGAGGCCAGGTCATTGAGTATATTTTAGATGGAGACAGATAGGTTCTTGAGTTCAAGGGGATCAAGGATTATGGGGAGAAAGCGGGAGAATGGGGTTGAGAAACTTATCAGCCATGATTGAATAGTGGAGCAGACTCAATGGGCTAAATAGCCTCACTTCTGCTCCTATGTCTTATGGTCAAACAGCATTGTGAAAATAATGAGATTACCTCGGTAATAAAGCGATCACAATTGCAAGATTGTCAGCAAGAGAGCTAGGAGTGAGATGAGGAGAAACCTCTTTACTCAGGGAGTTGTTAGGATTTGGAATGCATTGCCTGGGACAGTGGTGGAGGTCAATTCCTAGGAGGCTTTAAAAGAGTTGGATATATATTTGAATGGGTTGGATTCAGAGGGCCAAGGAGATAAGGATGGAAAATGGGTTCTGGGGAAGGGTCACTGCACCCGAAACATTCATGTGATTTCTCTCCATAGAGCTGTTATTTCTGCTGAGCTTTTCCAGCAATTTCTGTCTTTGTTTCTGGAGAATGGGATGAGCTAGGTAATTCTTTCAGGAGCTTGATGGGTCACATGATCTCCTGTTCTATGGTACCACTGGCAGTGCAGCACTCTGCCAACGCTGCAGTGAAGTGCCAGCCTGGGTTTGGTCTTTAATTCTCTGGACTGTGATAAGAATACTGCCATCTACAAAAGCCTTTGTTTCCTCAAACAGTCAAAAGTCACACAACACCAGGTTATAGTCCAACAGGTTTATTTGAAATCACAAGCTTTTGGAGCACTGCTTGTGATTTCAAATAAACCTGTTGGACTATAACCTGGTGTTGTGTGACTTCTGACTTTGTCCACCCCAGTGCAACACTAGCACCTCCACACCATTCCACAGTCAATGACAGTATTACATTAAATAAAAACCAGAAAGGGGTCCACACTGTGTTTCCTCACATCTGACTAGTTACCAGGTTAACAGGAGTCTTTGTACACTGTCAATCGTTCACCAGTGCAGTACTTTAATTTCAATCTAAGTTGAAACATACTCACTGAAATGAGATGGTCGTCTCAGCTCTTATGTGATTCCAAACATGCTTTCCAAAAAATCAAAGGCAGGCACAGATGAGACTCATAGAGCAAGTGCCAATGAATCATATCTACTAATATCAAAACTATGTTCTACATTGTCTCTTTTTCAAGCTATGTTTTCATTTGTTCATCAGACAGAGAAGGAGAGACTGTTTTCCCAGCAAGGAGTTGGAGCAATGGAAATAAATCTTGAAGTTGGAGCAGAGTCATTCTGGGGTGATTTTAGGGAGCACATAACACATGCAGGAGGAGGCCATTCAGCCCCTCAAGCCAGCTCCGCCATTTAATACAATCATGGCTGATCTCATCTCAGCTCCAATCAACTTCATTTTCCTACCCTCTCTCCATAACCCTCCAACCCATTACTCATTAACAATCTCTCTATCTCCTCCTTAAATTTACTCAGTGTCCCAGGATCCACCACAATCTGGGGGGAGTGAATTCCTCAGATTCATGACCCTTTGAGAGAAGGAATTCCTCCCCATCTCAATTCTAAATCTGCTAGCCCTTATTCTAAACTGATGACCTCTCATTCTAGATCGTCTCACATGAGGAACCATCCTCTCTGTGGCTGTTCTGTCAATCATTGGTTCAGACTTCTCAATGAGATCTCCTCTCACTCTTCGAAATGCCTGACAGTGTGGGCCTTAACTGCTCAATCTCTCCTTACACAGGTACAGAGAATTCTGTGTACCCAGAATTCCCTTTGCAGAAATGTTGCTGAGGCTGGAACAATTAAAAATTCCAAGAGATATTCGGTAATACAGAAACAAAAGAGCTAAAACACAGAGTAGCCATGAACTAAAGGAATGGCAGGTCAGTCTTGAGAGGCTGAATGGCCATTCCCTTGTTGTGGTTAGTCTGGAGATGCTGAATGGCCTCCTCCTGTAAGTCTTCCATTTGGTACAGGAGGAAATTGCTACAATTCAGTGGGTAAAATGCAGAACTCAAGTTTAATATGAAGCAAGCAGAGTTGTTACAGGTAGTTCTTCTGTAACACAACGGTTCGGTTCTTGTACAAGCCTGTGTTACAGAAGAGTCGCGGTTTAGAAACAGTGCTTAAAGATGTTGGTGATATAATCACGATACCGTCAACACACATTTGAACAGTTCGCGCTTTAGCAACAATGTCCCCAATTTGTCAATCGCGTTCCAGTGAATTCACATTAACGAAACACGTGCTATAGAAGAACAACCTGTAATTCATTTCAAGGTGCGCAGTGGCTGTAAACAGGAAGCACTGATCAGCAGGTAAGGAAACTTGGGGCTTATGTTGGAAGATATCACTTTCAGGATTTCAGCACAGGCAGATTCCAGTCAGAGGAGTGCCACACTTAAAGACAGCTCAGCTGCAATGTAATAAGTCCAAACACAATAGACTTTTATGACTGTTTATTTAATCATTCAAAAGTTGGTACAGAGCGTGAGAAGTCATTGAAGAGAAAGTAGAGGCAACTGAAAATAAAGGGCACAAATGTAACAGTGGTGCGTGAGCAGAAGGATGTGGGCACTTCACCAACAGTTGGTTAAACTTGGCAGTTCAGGTGGAAAAACCAATAAACAAGAAATGGAGTATACGGTAGTGTACCACATGGAGTATACTGTACTGTACTGCATGGAGTATACTGTACTGTATCACATGGAGTAAACTGTACTCCACCACATGGAATATACTGTACTGTACCACATGGAGTATACTGTACTGTACTGCATGGAGTATACTGTACTGTATCACATGGAGTAAACTGTACTCCACCACATGGAGTATACTGTACTGTACCACATGGAGTATACTGTACTGTACTGCATGGAGAATACTGTACTGAACCACATGGAGTAAACTGTACTCCACCACATGGAGTATACTGTACTGTACTGCATGGAGTATACTGTACTGTACCACATGGAGTATACTGTATTGTACCGCATGGAGTATACTATACTGTACTGCATGGAGTATACTGTACTGTACCACATGGAGTATACTGTACTGTACCGCATGGAGTAAACTGTACTGTACCTCATGGAGTATACTGTACTGTACCACATGGAGTATACTGTACTGTACCTCATGGAGTATACTGTACTGTACCACATGGAGTATACTGTACTGTACTGCATGGAGTATACTGTACTGTACCGCATGGAGTAAACTGTACTGTACCTCATGGAGTATACTGTACTGTACTGCATGGAGTATACTGTACTGTATCACATGGAGTAAACTGTACTGTACCTCATGGAGTATACTGTACTGTACCGCATGGAGTATACTGTACTGTACTGCATGGAGTATACTGTACTGTACCTCATGGAGTATACTGTACTGTACCGCATGGAGTATACTGTACTGTACCATATGGAGTATATTGTACTGTACTGTACCACATGGAGTATACTGTACTGTACCTCATGGAGTATACTGTACTGTACTGCATGGAGTATACTGTACTGTATCACATGGAGTATACTGTACTGTACTGCATGGAGTATTCTGTACTGAACCTCATGGAGTATACTGTATTGTACTGCATGGAGTATACTGTACTGTACCACATGGAGTAAACTGTACTGTACCTCATGGAGTATACTGTACTGTACTGCATGGAGTATACTGTACTGTACCTCATGGAGTATACTGTACTGTACCGCATGGAGTATACTGTACTGTACCATATGGAGTATATTGTACTGTACTGTACCACATGGAGTATACTGTACTGTACCTCATGGAGTATACTGTACTGTACTGCATGGAGTATACTGTACTGTACCACATGGAGTATACTGTATTGTACCGCATGGAGTATACTATACTGTACTGCATGGAGTATACTGTACTGTACCACATGGAGTATACTGTACTGTACCGCATGGAGTAAACTGTACTGTACCTCATGGAGTATACTGTACTGTACCACATGGAGTATACTGTACTGTACCTCATGGAGTATACTGTACTGTACCACATGGAGTATACTGTACTGTACTGCATGGAGTATACTGTACTGTACCGCATGGAGTAAACTGTACTGTACCTCATGGAGTATACTGTACTGTACTGCATGGAGTATACTGTACTGTATCACATGGAGTAAACTGTACTGTACCTCATGGAGTATACTGTACTGTACCGCATGGAGTATACTGTACTGTACTGCATGGAGTATACTGTACTGTACCTCATGGAGTATACTGTACTGTACCGCATGGAGTATACTGTACTGTACCATATGGAGTATATTGTACTGTACTGTACCACATGGAGTATACTGTACTGTACCTCATGGAGTATACTGTACTGTACTGCATGGAGTATACTGTACTGTATCACATGGAGTATACTGTACTGTACTGCATGGAGTATTCTGTACTGAACCTCATGGAGTATACTGTATTGTACTGCATGGAGTATACTGTACTGTACCACATGGAGTAAACTGTACTGTACCTCATGGAGTATACTGTACTGTACTGCATGGAGTATACTGTACTGTACCTCATGGAGTATACTGTACTGTACCGCATGGAGTATACTGTACTGTACCATATGGAGTATATTGTACTGTACTGTACCACATGGAGTATACTGTACTGTACCTCATGGAGTATACTGTACTGTACTGCATGGAGTATACTGTACTGTATCACATGGAGTATACTGTACTGTACTGCATGGAGTATTCTGTACTGAACCTCATGGAGTATACTGTATTGTACTGCATGGAGTATACTGTACTGTACCACATGGAGTATAGTGTACTGTACTGCATGGAGTATACTGTACTGTACCTCAGAGAGTATACTGTACTATACCACATGGAGTATACTGTACTGTACCACATGGAGTATACTGTACTGTACCGCATGGAGAATACTGTACTGTATCACATGGAGTAAACTGTACTGTACCTCATGGAGTATACTGTACTGTACCGCATGGAGTATACTGTACTGTACTGCATGGAGTAAACTGTACTGTACCTCATGGAGTATACTGTATTGTACTGCATGGAGTATACTGTACTGTACCTCATGGAGTATACTGTACTGTACCGCATGGAGTATACTGTACTGTACCATATGGAGTATATTGTACTGTACTGTACCACATGGAGTATACTGTACTGTACCTCATGGAGTATACTGTACTGTACTGCATGGAGTATACTGTACTGTATCACATGGAGTATACTGTACTGTACTGCATGGAGTATTCTGTACTGTACCTCATGGAGTATACTGTACTGTACTGCATGGAGTATACTGTACTGTATCACATGGAGTATACTGTACTGTGCCACATGGAGTATAGTGTACTGTACTGCATGGAGTATACTGTACTGTACCGCATGGAGTATACTGTACTATACCACATGGAGTATACTGTACTGTACCACATGGAGTATACTGTACTGTACCGCATGGAGAATACTGTACTGTATCACATGGAGTAAACTGTACTGTACCTCATGGAGTATACTGTACTGTACCGCATGGAGTATACTGTACTGTACTGCATGGAGTAAACTGTACTGTACCTCATGGAGTATACAGTACTGTACTGCATGGAGTATACTGTACTGTACCTCATGGAGTATACTGTACTGTACCGCATGGAGTATACTGTACAGTACCATATGGAGTATATTGTACTGTACTGTACCACATGGAGTATACTGTACTGTACCTCATGGAGTATACTGTACTGTACTGCATGGAGTATACTGTACTGTATCACATGGAGTATACTGTACTGTACCGCATGGAGTATACTGTACTGTATCACATGGAGTATACTGTACTGTACCACATGGAGTATAGTGTACTGTACCACATGGAGTATACTGTACTGTACCTCAGAGAGTATACTGTACTATACCACATGGAGTATACTATACTGTACCACATGGAGTATACTGTACTGTACCGCATGGAGAATACTGTACTGTAGTGTATCTTTGTAGTATAGTGTACTGTACTGCACCACATGGAGTATACTGTGCTGTACTGCATGAAGTAAACTGTACTCCACCGCATGGAGTATACTGTACTGTACCTCATGGAGTAAACTGTACTCCACCACATGGAGTATACTGTAGTGTACCACATGGAGTAAACTGTACTCCACCGCATGGAGTATACTGTACTGTACTGCATGGAGTAAACTGTACTCCACCACATGGAGTATACTGTAGTGTACCACATGGAGTAAACTGTACTCCACCACATGGAGTACACAGTACTGTACCGCATGGAGTATACCGTACTGTACCACATGGAGTATACTGTACTGTACCGCATGGAGTAAACTGTACTCCACCACATGGAGTATACAGTACTGTACCGCATGGAGTATACCGTACTGTACCACATGGAGTAAACTGTACTCCACCACATGGAGTATACAGTACTGTACCGCATGGAGTATACTGTACTGTACAACATGGAGTATACTGTACTGTACCGCATGGAGTATACCGTACTGTACCACATGGAGTAAACTGTACTCCACCACATGGAGTATACAGTACTGTACCGCATGGAGTATACCGTACTGTACCACATGGAGTAAACTGTACTCCACCACATGGAGTATACTGTACTGTACCGCATGGAGTATACCGTACTGTACCACATGGAGTAAACTGTACTCCACCACATGGAGTATACAGTACTGTACCGCATGGAGTATACCGTACTGTACCACATGGAGTAAACTGTACTCCACCACATGGAGTATACAGTACTGTACCGCATGGAGTATACCGTACTGTACAACATGGAGTAAACTGTACTCCACCACATGGAGTATACAGTACTGTACCGCATGGAGTATACTGTACTGTACAACATGGAGTAAACTGTACTCCACCACATGGAGTATACTGTACTGTACTGCATGGAGTATACCGTACTGTACCACATGGAGTATACTGTGCTGTACTGCATGAAGTAAACTGTACTCCACCGCATGGAGTATACTGTACTGTACCTCATGGAGTAAACTGTACTCCACCACATGGAGTATACTGTAGTGTACCACATGGAGTAAACTGTACTGTACCACATGGAGTAAACTGTACTCCACCACATGGAGTATACTGTACTGTACCACATGGAGTATACTGTACTGTACTGTACCACATGGAGTATACTGTACTGTACTGCATGGAGTAAACTGTACTCCACCACATGGAGTATACCGTACTGTACCACATGGAGTATACTGTACTGTACCACATGGAGTAAACTGTACTCCACCACATGGAGTATACTGTACTGTACTGCATGGAGTATACCGTACTGTACTGTACCACATGGAGTATACTGTACTGTACCACATGGAGTAAACTGTACTCCACCACATGGAGTATACCGTACTGTACCACATGGAGTAAACTGTACTGTACTGCATGGAGTAAACTGTACTCCACCACATGGAGTATACCGTACTGTACCACATGGAGTAAACTGTACTCCACCACATGGAGTATACTGTACTGTACTGCATGGAGTATACCGTACTGTACCACATGGAGTATACTGTACTGTACCACATGGAGTAAACTGTACTCCACCACATGGAGTATACTGTACTGTACCGCATGGAGTATACCGTACTGTACCACATGGAGTATACTGTACTGTACTGCATGGAGTATACCGTACTGTACCACATGGAGTATACTGTACTGTACCACATGGAGTAAACTGTACTCCACCACATGGAGTATACTGTACTGTACCACATGGAGTATACTGTACTGTACTGTACCACATGGAGTATACTGTACTGTACCACATGGAGTAAACTGTACTCCACCACATGGAGTATACTGTACTGTACTGCATGGAGAATACTGTACTATACTGTACCTTTTGGAGTATAGTGTACTGTACTGTACCGCATGGAGTATATTGTAACATACTGTACCAAATGGAGTATACTGTACTGTACCACATGGAGTATACTGTACTGTACTGTACTGTACCAAATGGAGTATACTGTAGTGTACCACATGGAGTAAACTGTACTGTACCAAATGGAGTATACTGTAGTGTACCACATGGAGTAAACTGTACTCCACCGCATGGAATATAATGTACTGTACTGTACCGCATGGAGAATACTGTACTGTAGTGTACCACATGGAGTATAGTGTACAGTACTGTATCACATGGAATATACTGTGCTGTACCACATGGAGTATACTGTACTGTTCCACATGGAGTATACTGTACCATAATGTACCACATAGAGTATACTGTACTGTACCTCATGGAGTAAACTGTGCTCAAACCGCATGGAATATACTGCACTGTACTGTACCGCATGGAGAATACTGTACTGTAGTGTGCCACATGTGTATAGTGTACTGTACTGTACCACATGGAGTATACTGTACTGTATCACATGGAGAATACTGTACTGTAGTGTGCCACATTTGTATACTGTACTGTACTGTACCACATGGAGTATACTGTACTGTACCGCATGGAGTATACTGTACTGTACTGTACCAAATGGAGTATAGTGTACTGTACCACATGGAGTATACTGAACTGTAGTATACCACATGGAGTAAAGCGTACTGTACTGTACCTCATGGATTATACGGTACTGTACCACATGGGGTATACTGTACTGTACTGTACTACATGGAATTTACTGTACTGTACCACATGGAGTATAGTGTACTTTACTGTACCTCATGTAGTATACGGTACTGTACTGTATGGAGTATACTGTACTGTACTGCATGGAGAATACAATACTGTAGTGTACTTCATGGAGTATACGGTACTGTACCACATGGGGTAAACTTACTCCACCGCATGGAGTATACTGTACTGTATCTCATGGAGTATGATGTACTGTACCATATTGAATGTACTGTACTGTACCACATGGAGTATACTGTACTGTACTGCATGGAGAATACTATACTGTACTGTACCACATGGAGTATACAGTACTGTACTGCATGGAGAATACTGTACTGTACTGTACCACATGGAGTATACTGTACTGTACTGCATGGAGAATACTGTACTGTACTGTACCACATGGAGTATACAGTACTGTACTGCATGGAGAATACTGTACTGTACCACATGGAGTATACAGTACTGTACTGCATGGAGAATACTGTACTGTACCACATGGAGTATACAGTACTGTACTGCATGGAGTATACTGTACTGTACTGTACCACATGGAGTATGATGTACTGTACCATATGGAGTATACTGTACTGTACCACATGGAGTATACTGTACTGTACTGTACCAAATGGAGTATACTGTAGTGTATCACATGGAGTAAACTGTATTCTACCGCATGGAGTATACTGTACTGTACCTCATGGAGTATACTGTACTGTACCATATGGAGTGTACTGTACTGTACCGCATGGAGAATATTGTACTGTGGTGTACTACATGGAGTTTAGTGTACTGCACCACATGGAGTATACTGTACTGTACCGCATAGAGTATACTGTACAGTACCACATGGAGTATACTGTGCTGTACCTCATGGAGTATACTGTACTGTACCATATGGAGTGTACTGTACTGTACTGCATGGAGTATATTGTACTGTATCACATGGAGTGTACTGTGGTGTACCTCATGGAGTATACTGTACTGTACCATATGGAGTATACTGTGCTGTACTGTACCAAATGGAGTATATTGTAATGTACCATATGGAGTAAACTGTAGTGTACCACATGGAGTAAGCTGTAGTCCACCGCATGGAGTATACTGTACTGTACTGTATCGCATGGAGAATACTGTACTGTACCGCATGGAGAATACTGTACTGTAGTGTACCTCTTGGAATGTAGTGTACTGTACTGTACCACATGGAGCATACTGTACTGTACCTCATGGAGTATACTGTACTGTACTGTACCTCATGGAGTATACTGTACTGTACCACATGGAGCATACTGTACTGTACCATATGGAGTATATTGTAACGTACTGTACCAAATGGAATATACTGTATTGCACCACATGGAGTATACTGTACTGTACCACATGGAGTATACTGTACTGTACTACATGGAGTATACTGTACTCCACCGCATGGAATATACTGTACTGTACCGCATGGAGAATATTGTACTGCAGTGCACCACATGGAGTATAGTGTACTGTACTGTATCACATGAAGTATACTGTACTGTACCGCATGGCATATACTGTACCGTACCAAATGGCGCATACTGTACTGTACTGCATGGAGTATAGTGTATTGTACTGTACCTCATGGAGTATACTGTACTGTACTGCATGGAGTATAGTGTATTGTACTGTACCTCATGGAGTATACTGTACTGTACCACATGGAGTATACTGTTCTGTAACACATGGCATATACTGTACCATACCAAATGGCGCATACTGTACTGTACTGCATGGCGTATAGTGTACTGTACTGTACCTCATGGAGTATACTGTACTGTACCTCATGGAGTATACTGTTCTGTAACACATGGAGTGTGCTGCACTCTACTGTACCAATTTCAGCTTTTTAAAAAATTCAGTAACAGAATGCATGCATCCCTGGCCATGCTTGCATTTATTGCCCATCCCATTTACCCAGAGGGCAATTGAAAATCAGCCACACTGCTGTGGGTCTGGAGTCACATTTAGGCCAGACCAGGTAAGGATGGCAGTGTCCTTCCCTAAAGGACATGACAAACCAAATGTGTTTTTTCCCAATATTTGGCAACAGCTTCATAGCCATCATTAAACTCTTAATTCCAGATTTTAAAATAAAATTCACCTTCACCATCTGCTGTGGCATGGTTTTAACCTCAGCCCCAGGATGTTCTCTGGATTGAGTGTCCAGTGATAATACCACTAGGCCATAACCTGCCTGTGTATGGGCCTGCATGACTCTTTGGTTACCTGAATCAATTGGAGAAGCTGGGGCTGTTCTCCTGAGTGAGGAGTAGACAGGGAGGAAATTTCATTGAAGACTTTGTGTTGACAGGTTTAGAGAGCAGATAGATAGAAGCTGCCTTCCTTTGGCAGAATCAGAGGACACTGGTTTAAGGTGTTATGAAAAAAAAAATGACAATCCAAGGCAAACCCTTTCTACACAGCGAGCGGTTATGATGTGGAGTCTCTCTGTGGCTTGAGAGTGTGAGAGAGGAAGATGCAATCAGGACTTTCAGAACAGAATTAGTTGAGCACAAAGAACAGAAATCTGCAGAGCCACAGGGAAAGGCAGGACTGGGGCCTAGCTGAATAGCCTTGGCTAAGAGCTAACATGTTTGTGGTGGGCCAAAGGGACTGTAACAAATCCATGATTCTATGAAACAATGAAAACAAAGAAAAAAATATGACAAATTAATTGTTTTTGAATTGCTAGAGATTATGGGGTAGCTAAAACTGGAACCAGAACGGCTTTAATTGCCTGAGGTCCTGAGCTATCAGGAAAGGTGTTTTATGTGTGAAAGGTAACAGCATTCAATCTCTGAACTCTTGATGCATGGTAACATTTTGAAACTATTGACTTTGTGAGTGTTTTGATTCCACGGTATCATGTATTTGCCTCACCATGACAACCACCACACTCTGGAAAGCCTTTTATGTTATTGCAGATGGTATTTATGAGTTCTCATTCTGCCAAGACAGTTTAAAAAAAGGTTCCCATTGTCAAGATGTTGTTTAAAGAAAAGGTGAGTGTATATGACCGCTCTTGGCTAGAGCTGACGTTTCCCACTTTGGGCACCTCCCAGTCAAACCTCAGCTGGGAATGAATACTGAAGGATATTACCTGAAACAGCCACATTCATTGATGTAGCACCTAGCAGCTCGATGCCTGGTCTTGAACTCTTGCATTAAGTAAGGTGAGCCAAAATGGCGACTTTTCAGAAACAGCTCTAAATCAGATAATATTCAACATGACTGGTTATAATCTCACAGTCTGAGTATTCCAGAGACCCAGATAAATCATTTAGGGATTAGATTTATTCCAAGAGGCATTCAACAGTTCAGTCCCAGCAATGAAGACTATGACACTGTCAATTGCCATGGAAACCAATCCGTGCCCTTTAGGGAAGGAAATCTGCCATCCTTACCCAGTCTGGCCTCCATGTGACTGCAGACCCACAGCAATATGGCTGACACCTAATTGCTCTCAATGACACCTGAAAGGATTGAACAATCAAACACGTGATAGGGAATTGAATGAGGCACTGGAAAGAACAACACATCCTGAAACCATGTGAATCCTGAAAAACCTTTACAATCTGGGAGCTGGTGAAAAGCTGAAATTAGGAAGGCCCACAGACCAGTCCAGCAACAGGCCGGGGTACAAGTAAACATCTGGAACCACTCCTTACAAACACAAACATTGGAATTAGAGCAGGAATAAACCACTTGCTCTCCTGCCCATTCTGCCATTTAATAAGATCAAGGCTGAGCTGTCTGCATTCTGAATTCCACATACACAACCACCCCCAAAAGTGTTTGATTCCTCTACTAACACCATCTGGCTGAGGTATCAGCCCTGGTTCAATAAAGTTTGCAGGACATATCAGGTGCAATACTAGGCATAAGGCTTAACAGAAAGTTATTTGCATGTCAAACAGCATAAGCAATCCCATAACCAATGGATCAGATCTGAGTACTGCAGTCCTGTCACATCCAGGCGTGAATGGAGCAGACAATTAAACAATTGGCAGGAGGCTGAAGCTCAACAAATATACCCTTCTCAGCTCCAAAGAAGTGTCATAGTGCACTGAAAATGTTAACTCTGTTTCTCTCTCCACACATGCTGTTGGGATTTGGGGTGGGCTGCCTAGATGGATACAAAACCGGCTTGGTCATAGAAGTCAGAAGGTAGCAGTGGGAGGGTGATTTACAGAATGGAGAGTAGTAACGAGTGGTGTTCCACAGGGATCAGTCTTGGGTCCGCTGTTGTTTGTAGTAGGTATAAATAACCTGGAGAAAAATGTGGGTGGCCAGATGAGTACGTTTGCAGGTGACATGAAGATTGGTGGAGTTTCTGATAGTGCCGATGATTGTGAAAGATTAAAGCAGGATAAAGATAGAATGGCAACTTGGGCACAGGAACGGCAGATGGAGTTTAATCCAGACAAATGCGAAGTGATGCATTTTGGAGAAATCAATTTTGGTGTGAATTATACTGTGAAATGCAGAACTCTTCGGAACATTCACACACACAGATCTGAGCAAGCAGGCCCACAGTTCCCTCAAAGTGGCAATACACTTGGCCAAGATGATTAAAGAGGCGTATGGCATGCTGACCTTCATTGGCCAGGGCATGGAGTACAAGAGTTGGTAATCCATGATGCAGCTCTCTTTACTCAGAGAGTGGTCAGGGTGTGGAATGCCCTGCCTGCCAATGTAGTTAACTCAGCCACATTAGGGAGATTTAAACAATCCTTGGATAAGCACATGGATGATGATGGGATAGTGTAAGGGACGGGCTGAGAATAGTTCGCAGGTCGGCGCAACATTGAGGGCCGAAGAGCCTGTTCTGTGCTGTATAAAACTTATTAGGCCGCATTTTGAGTCCTGTGCGCAGTTTTGGTCGCCACATTACCAGAAGGACGTGGAAGCTTTGGAGAGTGCAGAGAACATTCACCAGGATGTTGCCTGGTCTCGAGGATATTAGGAGACTAGGATTGTTTTCACTGGGAAGATGGCAGCTCAGAGGAGACCTGATAGAGGTCTGCACAATTATGAGGGGCCTAGATAGGATGGATAGTCAGAGGCTTTTTTCCAGAAGCTTCAATTACAAGGGGGCGCAGGTTCAAGGGGAGAAGGGGAAAGTTTAAGGGAGATGTGTGAGGGATGCTTTTCATGCAGAGAGTGGTAGGAGCTTGGAATGCACTGTCAGAGAGGTGGTGGAAACAGGCACAGTGGTGACATTTAAGAGGCATCTGGATGGTTACATGATTCGGGAAGGAATAGAAGGGTATGGACTGAATAAGGACAGAAGATTTGATTTTTAGTTGAGTTAGGGCATGATAATTGGCACAGACATGGAGGGCCGAAGGGCCTGTTCCTGTGCTGGACTTCTCTTTTGTTCTCTCACTTTGGGTTTCTCCAGTATTTTCTGTTTTTGTTCCTATTTTTGAATGTGGGGACATCCAGCACATCAGGAGCAGAAGACAAGCCTGGACCATTCTGTAATCTGTTTCAGCTAAAAGTGGTAAGTTAATGATCCCCGTGGTCCCTGGCACAACAGATGCCTGATTTCAGCCAATTCGAGTCACTCCACGTGGACCCTGCAAATGGTACAGTCGCTAACAACATTCCGGCAATAGGACTGAAGATGTGTGCTCCAAAAGTGGCTGGGATCATGGCCAAGCTGTTTCAACATTGGCATGTTGGCAACTGGAAAGTTGCCCAAAAAAACAGGACAAATCCCACCCAGCCAATTACTGTCCCAGCAGTGTACTGTCTCTCATCAGTAACGTGATGGAACTGGAAGACGCTCACCAGACCACAGCTAGGGTATTGTGAACATCATTGGGTCCATTATCTAAGGAGTGATATACTGGCATTGGAGGCTGTCCGGAGAAGTTCACCAGGCTGATCCCAGTTATGAGGGGAGTGTCGTATGAGGAAAGGTTCAGTACGTTAGACCTGGACTCACTGGAGTTCAGAAAAATGAGAGATGGCTTTATTGAAACACGCAAGATTCTTAGGGGGCTTAAGAGTAGATAAGGAAAGGTTAGTTCCCCATATGGCAGAGTCTAGACCGGGGGCATCATCTCAGAATACAGCATCACCCATTTAAGACAAAGATGAGGAGGAATTTCTTCTCTCAGAGGGGAGTGAATCTTTGGAATCCTTTACGACAGGGGGCTGTCAAGGCTGGGTCATTAAGCATTTTCAAAGCTGAGACAGACAGATATATTGTTGTGGTTCTGTTCGCCGAGCTGGAAATTTTTGTTGCAAATGTTTCGTCCCCTGTCTAGGTGACATCCTCAGTGCTTGGGAGCCTCCTGTGAAGCACTTCTGTGGTGTTTCCTCCAGCATTTATAGTGGCCTATCCCTGCCGCTTCCGGTTGTCAGTTTCAGCTGTCCGCTGTAGTGGCCGGTATATTGGGTCCAGGTCGATGTGTTTGTTGATGGAGCTTGTGGATGAGTGCCATGCCTCTAGGAATTCCCTGGCTGTTCTTTGTTTGGCTTGCCCTATAATTGTAGTGTTGTCCCAGTCGAATTCATGTTGCTTGTCGTCTGCGTGTGTCGATACTAACGATAGTTGGTCGTGGCGTTTCGTGACTAGTTGATGTTCATGGATGTGGATCGTTAGCTGTCTTCCTGTTTGTCCTATATAGTGTTTTGTGCAGTCCTTGCATGGGATTTTGTACACTACATTAGTTTTGCTCATGCTGGGTATCGGGTCCTTCGTTCTGGTGAGACAGATATATTAATCAGGAAGGAGAATCACGGGGGAATGACAGGAGATTGAGTTGAGCATTATCACATCAGCAATCTAATCCTTTATTCCGACAATTTTCCTTCACAAACAGGAACATATCCAGATCACAAAACAGGCTGTCAAGTTATTTTAGGGTCAAAAATCAGACGACACCAGGTTATAGCCCTGACTATAATCTGGTGTCATTTGACGTTTGACCTTGTCCATCCCAGTCCAACTCTGATATCTCCACACCAAAGTCATTTTAAAGTTGTTGTTTTTTATTTGTTCTTGGGAAACGTGGTATTCCTGACAAGATTGCAATTTAGTTCACAGAATCATAGAAGTTTTCAGCATTCTTAACATAGTATAGCAACTGCTGTGTGCACGTTTTGTGATTGAGAAAATGAATACAAATGAGCAGATAAAACAAAATACTTCAATACCCAAAACCTGAAGCACAAATCAGAAATTGCTGAAGGTACTCAGCGTGGAGTCAACAGGAGTAAATGGAGTGTAAATGCAGAATGAAGCAGACAGAATGACCATGTAAACACAGGACAAACAAGTACAATAACCATTAAAGTGTCAGCATAAGGAGTTGGTGATGTGACAAGCTTCAGAAGGGATAGGTTGACTTCTAATAAGGCGGAATGAGAGAATAAATAGAATAGAAGACACTCACCAAACACATACTCAACTGAGGCCTGAGCCTTAATGTTTGCTTCTGGGCTCCAACCATTCTGGAGGAGGGGTCTGGGGCACAGAGTTTATGAACTAACAGGGAGGGAACCAATATTGTCAAACTCTAATTTGGAAATTCCAGGAGCTTGTGACATACACGTGGTGAACACCTGATTAATACAAACTCAGTTGCCTATGAACTATACCTCGGAGAAAGCAAGGACTGCAGATGCGAGAGGTTCAGAGTCAAAATCTAGAAACATGGTGGAGCAGCGCTTCGCTTCATCAACTCTTAGTCCCACTTGATCTGACACCATGATGACTTAGCTCCTTTTGCATCACGCTCAGTAGCTACTGTCAGAATATTGGTACAGTTAAACCATTACACTACATCTTCCTCATGCTCATTCTGCCCACATGCTGTTCTCTCATGAGTTAGTGGCAGTGCCCACCTTGCCCACACGCTCCTGGTCCCTTTCACTGAAGGTGTCACTCTCTAACAGTATTCCCTTGGGAATTGTGGAATGTTTGTGCTCCTCGATCATCTCTGTGGGGTCAGACGCACTGGCAGAGTGAGAGCTGCTACCTGGCGACAACATTGAGAGTGACTTGAGTGTGAACACCAACGGAGGAAACACTCTTTCAGGATGTAAACTAGAAGGGAATGGCAATTCAAACTGAAATTCTTATCTTTGTTTTCAAACTACATCAGAGGTGTGCAATACCACCAGCTTCAGAAGAGGACAGGTTTTCAGCTCCTCTGATGAGCTTCATTGTTGTATCATTCACTGTTGTTGTTACCACAATCAAAGAGGAGGGGTGACATAGTGATCATGTCAATAAACCAGTATTCCAGATCCTCCAGACATATACTTTGGGGATTCAGTTCAAATCTTACAGCAGCTGGTGAAATTTGAATTCAATGGAAATCTGGAACTGAAAAAGTTCATTTAGCCGTTGTTGTTAAAATCTATCTGGTTCACTAATGTCCTTTAGGGAAGGAAATTTGCCATCCTTACCATCTGGTTTGACTTCAGACGTGACTCCGGACACATAGCAATGTGGTTTACTCTTCACTGTCCTCTGCGCAATTAGGAATAGGCAATAAATGCTTGTCTGACCAGCAACATCCAATCCCATAAATGAATAATTAAAGAGCCGCAGTGAATTGCTGATCCAACAATTAAGCTGACAGGTAAAAGAGCAGGAGAAAGTGAGGACTGCAGATGCTGGAGAGTCAGAATCAAAAAGTGTGGCGCTGGAAAAGCACAGCAGGTCAGGCAGCATCCGAGAAGCAGGAGAGTCGACATTTTGGGCATAAGCCCTTCATCAGGAACGAGAGCAGGTAAAAGGATGGACTGGATCCTGGAGATGAGGACTTTGCTTACTTACTGTTAGGGTGGGAATTTCTCATTGTGTATCCACCACGCTGTTTTCAGGAAAAGAGTCACCATTACACACACTAAAACAGCAGTGAATGAACTTGAAAGAGTCTACACAGACAACAAGCAAAACTAATGCCATTTACAAAACGCTGTACAAGGACTGTAACAAACACTACATTGGACAAACAGGAAGAAAACTAGCCACCAGGATACATAAACATCAACTATCTACAAAACTAGTATCCTTACATACAGATGAGGACACCAGTTCGACTGGGACAACACATCCATCCTCAGACAAGCCAAACAGGGACATGCACGAGAATTCCTAGAAGCATGGCATTCCAACCGGAACTCTATCAACAAACACATTGACTTGGACCCCATTTCCACCCCCTGAGAAAAAAAGAAAAGGAAATGACATCACCATAGGGAATGGCATCACCACAGAAAATGACATCACCAACCCAAAGAAACCCAAACATATAAATAGAAAGCAGTGCTTCGTCCGGAGGCTCACTGAAGATGTTACCTAGTAGGGTGACAAAACATCTGAAATTGAAACTTCCAGCTCAGCAAGCAAACCTACATCCAGAATGACAACCTGAGCTACTAATCTTCTCAAAACTCACTAACCACAGGGTCTCCAGCAGAAAGTAGAGTTATACCATTATCAATAATGGAATCATCTTCAGCACTGGGACTTATTGAAGTATTGAGGTCTGCAAACTTAGTTGAAATTTCAACAAAGGCATCAGACATTTTCTCTACAAAGGCCTCATTGGTAAGGGCAATGACAGTCAGTATCAGGACTTCTCTAGTTTGTTCCTCTGCAATTTCAATCACTGCTTTGTTACTTAACGTGTGTATGAGAGTTTCCTGGGCTCATTGTTGAGATTCAGTTGCAGACTCCTGCTTGCATTTTTACAGGCTAATAATCGCTGAACTTTCATCAATGGTTAGATTCTATTTGGACATAAAAGTCTTGTTCTCCATGGTTAGATTTCCACCGTCTGTCTGTGTGTCTGTCCACAGCTGTTGTGTTTGTCATTTCTGGCAGCAAAGAAATTCAACTCTTTATCACATTCTTCAACAGGAAGGAGGTTCCACTGTTCATGACAGAGTACAAGAGCAACATCATCCTGCTACTGGCCACTTTCATTCTCAGGCTTTCCCTGAAAGAAGTGAAAGTTTTCACCAGTAGCTCTCGCGGTGTTGTTTCTTCAATGAAGACCAACTCACACTGTAATCAATCCATTCCATTTTAGACCACAGCTGGTGAATAAAGAGGGTTCAAAGCTGCATAAACTTCTCTGTTTAACAAAGGACAATGCTGATTAGGAATGAAGTGCAGAATATCAATGATTTCTCACCCATAACACTGAAGTATAGCCTGAATCTGTCTTTCTGCTCTTACTGCGATAGCTCCTGCAGCATGAAGTTTAAGAGATAGATACACAACATAAGGCTCCAGATGTGGTACCTCTGAAAAAATGGATACGCCTGACCCTGTGTCCAATTTAAAATAAGTTTTCTTGCTCTCAACAATCATAACAGCATTCCATATATACTCAAGTAAAAGTTGATCTTGTGGAAAATTCAACCCCCTATATTTGGCCAGAAAATTCTGGAATTTTCCATCTATCTCATGTAGAAGTCACCTCTAGTTCTTCACATATAACAAATCAACATTTATGAGTCAAGGTATAATTCTGTATATAAATGTTACAATGAGGAAATTAATTTCTTATTCGTGCTATTATGTGTTTTGATGTACAATTCTCACCAATTTGGTGCAAAAGTTTATGACACATCAGATTAGAGTCAGGTGACAACCTCCCTTTGTATACAGCTCAGCTGAGTTCAGTTCCCCTGTAGCACTCATGGAATATGGTCATATTACCATAAGACGTGTTTTGTTTCTTTATTCATTTAGAGATCAATTGGATTTCTGCTAATGATATGGTATTTTGGACTAAAGAATGAATTTCAATCCCTCAAAAGTAGTATCCATATAATAGTTGACCCCCAAATTTAACCTTAAAAACTGGTCTAAAAAAATTTGACTTTTGCATGAGTATATACAGTGCGAGGAATCATTGTCTCAGTCTACAACATTTCCACAAGGAGAGTCCAGCACATTCCTCGGTAACATCTACTTCTGGAGAGTTGTAGGTTGGAGGGATCAGTTGTAAATATTTTTAACCTGCTGATGGAAATGTCCTTATTCTTCCTCAAAAGAACTACCTTCAAATGGCCACTCTGATGGTATGATTGGCATTGAGTGCGGGTCTCCGGGCAGAGTTTATGCCAATGTCGAACTTTCCTGCCACAATATGGACCAGAAACAATGGCAGGAACTGTGCTATCTTCCTGTGGTACCTGTTGTCACTGACAGGTCTCTAATTGAAAATTGGATTCAATGGGTCTGGCCCCAGAGATTTCTGTGTCCCCATTGATAAAAAAAAGCAGTTTTGCTCCTGAACTTCAGCCTGTCTGGTGAACTATAGCCTTCCCAGACCCAATATCAACCCAGCAACTGTAAAGCAACAGGATATAGTTCCAAATCAGGATGGATTTACAGACTGTGGTGTTACCATAAATCGGCAGCCCTTGCCTTCCTTGGCAGTAGAGGTCATAGGTTTGAAAGGTGCTGTCAAAGGAGCCTTAGTGAGGTGCTGCAGTGCAACTTAGAGATAGTACCCAGCTGCTGCTTCTGTGCATTGGTGGTGGAGGAAGTCAATGTTGAAGATGGCATGCCAATCAAGTGGGCTGCTTTGCTCTGAATGATGTCAAGCTTCTCAAGTTGCTGGAACTGCACTCACTCAGGCAAACAGAGAGTATTCCACTATTGTCCTGTTTTGCATCATGGAAATGGTTCTTCTGTCTTTAGCCCCAGCATGGTAACCACTTTCTACTGTCAGCCTGAACTAGGAGAGCTCTCAGTTCCTTAAACGACCTTCACAAGTGAGTTTACTTGCTATAGACTTGGGGGTGGGGGTGGGGTGGTGGGGGGGGGAAATGGCATAGTGATGTTATTACTGGATGGTTAATCTAGAGACCCAGGAAACGTTCGGGGGACCTGGTTTCTAATCCTGCCATGACAGGTGGTGAAACTTGAAATCAATGAAAATTTAGAATTCAGAGTCTAATGATGAACACAAATCCATTGTCAATTGTCAGAAATACCCATCTGGTTCACTAATTTCCTTAATGGGGGAAACTGCCATCCTTACCTGGTCTGGCCTCTATGTGACTCCAGACCCACAGACGCCTAACCAGTTAGGGATAGGTAATAAGTGCTGGTCCAGCCAGTGACACCCTAATCCCATCAACAAATATTTTAAAAAATAACATGGTCCTACAATCCGTGAGGAGTTTTCAGTCCAGCAAAATAATCTCAGGATGGAATATAACTCCGGATACATTATGGCAGAAACACGGTGGCTCAGTGGTTAGCACTGCTGCCTCACAGTGCCAAGGACCTGGGTTTGATTCTAGTCTCAGGTGACTGTCTGTGTGGAGTTTGCACGTTCTTCCTGTATCTGCGTGGGTTTCCTCCCACAGTTGAAAGATGTGCGGGTTAGGTGGATTGGCCATGCTGAATTGCCCATAGTGTTAGGTGCAGGGTTATATATAGGGGAGGGAAATGGGTCTGGGTGTGTTACTCTTCAGAAGTTGGTGTGGACTTGTTGGGCTGAAGGGCCTGTTTCCATACTGTAGGGAATCTAATCTTTTCTAAACCACTTGACTCAATTGACCAAGATCTAACACTTTGAAACCTAACTAAAGAATTCTAGAAAATTGTTCTCTGCTTCTGGGTTCTTGAGGAATGACAGTACAATGCTTTAATACACATTTATACATATTTATTTAAAGAATCAATTATGAATTACAACACAGTAAAAGTTATGAGATCATAGAGCATATGGCAATTACAAGTAATTTTTACATGACAATTCTACTTTCCATATGCACAGATTCTCCAAGTGTACTTGAGGAAAAAAATGGATATTCAAATAAAAATTCAGGACAATCATACTCACAGTCGTGCATGAATCTTAGTGGGATGAGGTGTCTTTCTCTCCACACTTAAGATAGAGAAAGCTAATTGCCACTTGTCAGACCAAGCCTGGATATTGTCCAAATCTGTTCCATTTGAACATCGACTGCTTCAGCATCTGAGGAGTCATAAATGGTCCTGAACATTGTGCAATCATCAGCGAATATCCCCACTATGACCTTCTGATGGAGGGAAGGTCATTGATGAAGCAGTGAAGATGGTTGAGCCTAAGACATTACCCTGAGGAACTCCTGCAGAGATGTCCTGGAGCTGAGATGACTGATCTCCCACAACCACAACCATCTTCCTATGTGCCAGGTATGACTTCAAGCAGCAGAGAGTTTTACATTAATTCCCAGTGATGCTAGTTTGCTGAGCCTTTGATAATATATTCAGTGAAATGTCACCTTGATATCAAGGGCTGTCCCTCTCCCCTCCTCTCTGGAATTCAGCTCTTTTGTTCATGTTTGACCCAAGGCTGTAATGAGGTCAGGAGCTGAGTGACCCTGGTGGAACCCAAACTGAGTGTCACTGAGCTGGTTATTGCTGAGCGGGTGCTGCTTGATAGCTCTGTTGATGATCCCTTCCATCACTTTATTGATGATCGAGAGTAGACTGATGAGGCGGTAATTGGCTGGGTTGGATTTGTCCTGCTTTTTTGTGTACAGGACACACCTGGGCAACTTTCCACATTGTCAGGTAGATACCGGTGTTTTAACTATACTGGAAGAGCTTGGCTAAGGGAGCACCACATTCTGGAGCATGAGTCTTCAGTAACATTTCTAGAATGTTGCCCAAATGTTATAGATCTTGCAGTATCCAGTTCCTCCAACCATTTGTTGATATCACGTGGAGCGTATCGAATTGACTGAAGGCTGGTGTCTGTGATGCTGGGGACCACTGGAGGAGGTTGAGATGGATCATCCACTTGGTACTTCTGGCTGAAGCCTCTGTGAATGCTTTAGTGTGATCTTTCAGAAAAGGTTTGGAAAAGCAATGTATTCTTTACCCCGATACAAAGTTAAAATTCACACTTTTAAGTTTTAAATGTTATTTTTAAATGTTCTCCAATTTACATATGAAAGAACTGAAACCAACATGTTCATTCTAAAAGATGAGAGACTTAACAAACAATCCAGGTCTTTTTCAATATATAATTTCAGTCACATCACACTGTAAACTTTTGCTATGAATTCTGCGTCTTAAGATCTTATATTCCACAATCATCTGATAAAGGAGCGGTGCTCCGAAAGCTAGTGTTTCCGAATAAACCTTTTGGACTATAACCTGGTGTTGTGTGATTTTTAACTTTGTACACCCCAGTCCAACACCAGCATCTCCAAATCATTACCCCTGACAGTTGTGCTGAGATGAATGAGGCATAAAGGCGATGCACTCTGCACAACACAGCTCTGTAACAATAAACCTTCATTCTGAGTGTTAACGTGAGAGATTTGCTCTGGGAGCAATAGCGTTGCAGTCCCCAGCAGTGTGGGCCCTTTAAATTAGCCATTCTACTGGAGTCCGCCAAGGGAAAAGGCAAAATAAGTATTTGCATAAAGTGGCTGGTAATGTGGGTGTGCAGATAGTTTGCAGCTATTCCAAATGAAAACAAATGATTTTGTGAACGGCATAAAATTGCCGTTTCTGCAAAGTATTAGTTTAATGATAATTTGACATTGTGATCAAGTCACAGTTACACAAATCATTGGATTTGAATCTTTATTGTTTTAAAACCATAATGCAGCACACAACTCACCTAACTGAAACAGTAAAGAAAGTAATAACGATGTAGAGGAAGAGAATGATACCTTACAGTGAAAAGGAGCAAAACCAGATATGGGTTGGTAAATGTAACGGTAGAACATGTGACCACCCTGCCGCGAAATTAAAGAGTACAAGTCCCAAGTTCATTTGGTACTTGTGCCAAGGTTACCTTCGGCAGTGAGCTTATGCAAACTTCAGTGAGAGGATGCCAACAAACTGCACTGTTCAAGGGCACTTAACTTTGGACAGGCACTGAGTGATTCTGTGGAAATGTTGGAGTTGGATTATCACGCTCTCTCCTTGGCACTCTCCAAACCACTGTTTGTGCAGCTACAGGATGTCTATTCAGAACAAGAATAAAAGTGGGTTAACAGAAAAGCTGATAAATGCCAACGGTACAATTGAAGATGAATTTCCGATCCTCTTCATCTCCATGTTTATTTTCTACCTTCTTTCCAATAGATATCTGTCCTGCAGATATGAAATATTATTTTTAACTGAACACTTTGATGGCTTAAAGTGTAATTTATGTCTCTGCAAGTAGTCCCTGCTTGAAATTATTCTCCAACTGACAAAATGGACAGTTTCTTACTTTTTCATTTACAGGATGAGAGTGTCACTGGTGAGGCAGGATTTATTGCCAATCCCAGACAGCAGTTAAGAGTCAACCACATTGCTGTGAGTCTGGAGTCACATGTAATTCAGATTAGGTAAGGATGACAGTTTCCTTCCCTAAAGAATATTAGTGAACCAGATAGGCTTTTTTTCTCAAATGGGTTTGGTAAATGGGTTCAAAGACACATTGACTTGGACCCCATTTACGACCCCTCTGAGAGAAAATAACAGGAAATGACATCACCATAGGAAATTGTGTCACCACAGGAAATGATATCACCAACCCAAGGAAACTCAAACACATTTATAGAAAGCAGGAAACATAAGCAGTGCTTCGTCCGGAGGCTCACTGAAGATGTTACCTAGTATGGTGACGAAACATCTGAAAATGCAACTTCTAGCTCAGACAGCAAACGTACATCCAGAACCTCAACCTGAGCTACAAATCTTCTCAAAACTTGCTATCTTAAATACTTACCAAAAAGCAAGCCTTATTGATATGTCGACATAGGGAGTTATAGCAACTGGATTAAACTGTAGGAAAACTTATCTGGAACCTGGAGCCTCCCTGCTGCTGTTATATTTATGTGTGACAACCCAGAAAGGAGAAGCCGAGAGCAGCTTTATTTATTCATTCATGGGATGTGGAAATCACTGGTTGGGCCAGCATTTTTCACCCATCCCTCACTGCCCTGGAAAAATAAAGTGGTGGTGAATTACCTTCTTGAACCACTAAAGGCCATCCACAATGGTATTAAAAATGGAGCTCCAGGATTTTGACTCAGCAACAGTGAGGGAACGGAGATATATTTCCAAATCAGGACGGGAGTGTCACTTGGAGGGAAACTGCAGGTGATGGCGTTCCCATGTACCTGCTGCCCTTGTCCTTCCAGATGGTAAAGTTTGCAGGGTTTAAATGTGTTGTCAAAGGAACCTTAGTAAGGTGCCGCAATGCATCTTAGAGATGGTATACACTGCTGCCTCCATCTGTCTGTGATAGAGGGATTGACAGTTTGTGGACGTGATGCCAAACAAGTGGGGCTGTGTGGTTATCACTGCTGACTCATGGCGCCAGAGCCCCGGGTTCAATTCCCGCCTTGGGTGACTGTCTGTGAGGAGTTTGCATATTCTCCCCGTGTCTGCATGGGTTTCCTCCGGGTGCTCCGGTTTCCTCCCACAATCCAAAAATGTGCAGGTTTGTTAATTGGCCATGCTGAATTGCCTGTAATGTTAGGTGAAGGGGTAAATGTAGGGGAATGGGTCTGGGTGGGTTATGCTTCGACGGGTCGGTGTGGACTTGTTGGGCCAAAGGGCCTGTTTCCACACTGTAAGTAATCTAATCTAATCTAATCTTTGTCCTGGATGGTGTCAGCTCCTTGAGTGTTATTGGAGCTGCACCCATCCTAACAAGTGGACAGTTTCTGATAAGCATGAGAAAAGGCATCTACTAGTCAAATGGTAGGGCAGTCACTTCAGTCTTTATTTTCCAGCATTCTCCATAACAAACCTACTGGAACGCCTTTGAGATCATAGAGCAGGAGCGAAAGGAAAAAGAACTTAACTTGATCAGCAATGAAGAATGACTGGAGAGATTGGGGGCTCTTTTCTCTGTAAAAATACTGATGAGTTTAATAGTTTAATACATTCAGATGTAGTGAAGTTACCTCAGATCCTAGGGTTCATAAATATGTACAAACTTACGAATTAGAAACAAGAATCGGTAAATAAGCATCTCAAGCTGACATCACAATCAGATAACATCACAGTTAATCTGATTACTCTGCATTCCTGACCATCCCTGATAAACCTTCACCTTGCTTCTGCCTTAACAGTATTGAAGGTTTCTGCTTCTCCTGTCTCTTCGGAAAGCTCCAATGACTCATTGATCCTTGGAGAGAAAACATTTCTCTTCATTCTCAATTTAAAAGGATGAGCCCTTGATTTTAAACAGTGACCCCCTTTTCTAGGTTTTCCCACAAGAGGAACATTCTTTCAGCATGTGCCCTGTCAACAACCCTACTCATCTTCTGTATTACAACCTAATCACACTTTACTCTTCTAAACTCCAATGGATACAAGTTTAGTCAATTCAATCTGTCTTCATAAGGCAATCCAGGTAAGAGATTGGTAAAATTTCCCTGAACTGCTAAGTAAGGAGACCAATACAGTACACAGTACTCTAGATGCACTCTAACCTTTGTAACAGAAGTATAAACTCCCTATTTTTGTATGTAATGCCCCTTGAAATAAATGTGAATATTCTATTAGCTTTCTGAATAATTGCTGTACTTGCATGTGTCAATAAAAGGTGTGGCATTGAACCAAAAAAGTCAATAATGAAGAGGTTTCTTTAACCAGGACTAAGTGAGACTGTTGAACAGTAAACCACATGGAATAATTGAGGTAAATAGAATTGATGCAGTAAAGGGAGAATTGGATAAACACACAAGGGAGAATGGATTGGAAAGGGATAGTTATATTACAGGGTTAGATGGTAAAGGGTTGGGAGGAGACTCTGTTGGAGAAGGAACACCAACTCAAACTGATTGGGCTGAATGGCCTATTCCCTCTGTAAATTCTCTGTGACTCTTTACTGGAATTCTGCCTGTTATGTAGCCACTTTCCCAACCTATATTTTCAACATCATAGTACTTTCTGTTGTTCTTTGTACAAAACATAGCAAGCCAACATTAAAAGCATTTACTTTCAGCCAAGTGTATTTCGACATAAGCTTTTCTCATTCCGAAAGATCCCTGTGTTGTTTATGTCGCGGATATATGTGCTGCCTGTCACTGCTGACTCCCACTGAAAGATGTGCCAGGATTTGGCAGGTTTTCAAACCCTGGAACTCCCGGGGTTGGTCTGCTAAGTGTCAATTTCCCATGCACAGACTGAAACTGACACGAAATTGTCACTGGGCCCCAACCTCTCTTTCCTCTGAACAAAACTGGATAATTATCCCAGACAGTTAGTGGATGTTCCCCCCCTTCCACCCTCCCCTCCCACAAGTGGCAGTTGCCAGATTAGAAAGGGTTTTCTTCCTTTTTGTACTGAGATATAATAAATGTGACCTCTGCCCAGAGGCAGTGGTTGCTAAAGTTTGCCCGGAATTTTCAAAACCCCCCGATGGGATTGGTACAAAAGGAAGGCTCATGTAGCATTCATGTCATCATAGCCTTATTTGAATATTAATCATTCTCCTCATTTCAATATTAATTAGCCATTCTCCAATACAACCGCGTGCAAGAAGGGACTGTATCACTGGCTTCAAAGTCAGAATTGTTGGCCCCGTTTAATTTTCTATGGGGCTGCTCGTTGAGACTATTATTCTGTTGATTTAAAGCAGAAGCGCAGTTGGTTTTAAGTTCTCCCTGACTTGCTCAGCAAGAATGGTGCGTCGAAGTTAATTGTCAACTCTGAACTATAGGAATATGGGAACAGGAAGAAGCCATTCACCATTGAAAGAAATATTGGTTGATTTGTGACTTAACTTCATGGATGCATCTTCACCCCATATCCGTTAATGACTTTGGTTAACCAAGTCCCATCAATCTCTGTTTTCAAGATGTAAAATTGATTGACCATTCCTGAAGAGTATTCTAAACCTCTTCCTATCCTTTGTGTGTTGAAATGTTGTTCTTAAACTCTTTCCGAGAGATCTGATTGTAATTGTTAGACAATGCTCCCAGTTTAGACTCTCCAACCTGCTTTCCTTATTCCCTATCGACCCTCACTGCTCCTCGTATTACCTTGAATACATCAATCAAATCACTGTGTGGCCTTCTCAAATCCAGAGAATCGAACCATAGTTTGTGTGCATTCTTTATTGTCCCTCATTGTTTGACTCTCAGACACCAGGATGTACTCTTGGATGTCTAGATGTCAATGTAAAGGAGACCCTCTTCCAGAAGAAGCCAATATGAAAGAAACTCCCGTATGAAAGGGCACAATTCTTTGAAAACATCCATCAGCAAGAAGATGTATTGAAAATGAACCGACACGAGGAATTTCAGTGATCTCAGGGCCAGGGCCCAATCCCACATCCCGGAGCCACCAGGCAGGTGTCAGATGGAAGATGTGGCTCTAGGAATGGGCTCATCAGCCGCACAAAGACCCACAAATCCCATGACCAGGGACATGGAATTTCCAAGGTGAATAATCAAACCCGTTAGTGAGTGATTGCGTACAACTACTGGAGAGTTCTTCGTATAGACCATCTGGCTTTACCCATCCCACAGAATGGAGGGTAAATTACTGACATGGATAGGAGATTGGTTGAGTGGCAGGAAACAGAGAGTTAGAATAATGAGTCAGCGCTCAAACTAGCCGGACATGTCTAGTGTGGGGAACTGTGTGGGGCCTCAATCATTCACAATATTCATTATCGACTCGGATAATGGCACAAAAAGTCAAATATCCAAATTTGTTAATGACAGAAGATTGGGCAGCATCGTAGACAGTCTTGACAACAGCAAAAAATTACAACAGGACATGGATAGATCAGGTGAATGGGCAAGGCTGTGGCAGATGGGTTTTAACAGAAGCCACTGCGAAGTTATCCATTTTGGAGCAAACAGGGATAAATCCAGGTGCGTTTTTAGAAGGCAGAAACTTAAGTTCAGTGGATGTCCAATCAGATTTGGGGGTTCAGGTACAAAGCTCTTTCAAATGCAATGAACAGGTGCAGAAAATAGTCAAGGGCTAATAGAAAGCTGGCCTTCATATCTAAAGGGCTGGAGTTTAGAGATATAGGCATTATGTTACAGTTATACAAACCCTAGTTAGAGCTCACTTAGGGCACTGTGAGCAGATCAGGACACCACATCTTAGGAAGGGTGCTTTGACCCTGGAGGGAGTTCAATGCAGGCTTGTAACAATGAGACCAGGACTTATCATATAATCCCTACAGTGTGGAATCAGGCCATTTGGCCCAACATATTCACACCTATCCTCCAAAGAGTATCCCATCCAGATCATTCCCCTACCTTATTACTGTATAATTACCCCTAGCTAATGCACCTAACGAACACATCCCTGAAGCCTATGGGCAATTTAGCATGGCCAATTCACCTAAGCTGCACATCTTTAGACTGTGGGAGGAAACCAGAGCACCCAGAGGAAACCCGCACAAACGCAGGGAGAATGTGCAAACTCCACACAGTCACCCGAGGCTGGAATCAAACCCGGGTCCCTGGCGCTGTGAGGCAGCAGGGCTAACCACTGAGCCATTTACCGTCCACTGAACCACCAGGGCATTATGAGTCGGGACGAAATAAATTAGGCCTTCATTCCTTAGAATTTAGAAGGGTAAGGGGTGATCTAATCAAGGTGTTCAAGATATTGACAGGGAAAGACAGGGTCAATAAAGATAAATGATATCCACTGATTGGAGATTCTTGAACCAGGGGCAGAGTCTAAGACTAGTTGCAGGACTGTCACTCCTGAACTGGACCTGTCAGCCATTGAATTATATTTAGAACCTGAACATACCCGATTCTATGTTCTTTACCCACCCCCGCATTCCAGGCACTGTCACCACATGGGCTGATTTCAGCACAGTTAAACCATTCTCACCCAGTAATGGTCCCCATTATCAGCTGCTCTCCTTCCCTGACTTATCATCAACCATCGCTTTACCTGTCTGACTGTGTTCCTCTCTCTCTGTGGGCTCCTTTTCCCCACCTCAAGCCCCTGCCATCTGCTTTTATCCCACCTTTTCCCCAGCTAATAAACCACCATTTCCCTCATTTCGTTTGGTTCTGAAGAAGGGTCACTAGACTCAAAACATTAACTCTGCTTTCATAGATTCCCTACTGCGTGAGAGGGGGTTTTTGGTCCATCAAATCCACACCAACTCTCCACACAGCATCCCACCCTCCAGACTATCCCTGAAACCCTGCATTGCTCATCACTGCCCGTGGCTGGAACTGAGCCCAGGTTCCTGGTGCAGTGCAGCAGCAGTGCTGATCACTGAGCCATTCTACCACCCGAACTACTTTCTCCCCACAGATGCAGCCAGACCTGCTGAGTTTCTCCAGCAATGTCTTCTTATGTTTCAGATCTCCAGCGTCTGAATTTCTTTGTTTAAAATTGTGATATTGCAATGTTACAAAGGAATTGAATTACACTCTGCTGCACTTTCCTTGTAGCTTTGAATTCACCAGGAACGTTGCCACCTCCGTGTTCTCTGCTGAGTCACACAGGCTCCTGATCTGATCATATATCACAACAGTCTCTTCATTGTCACAGGGTCAAAACCCTGGGCCCTTTATATGATAGTAATGTAGGAACTCCCTCTTCACAAGCTGCTGATGATCAAAGATGACTTTTCGTTCCTGAAGGGCTCTGAGGAACACACAATGAATGCTGGTTTTACATTCATTTGGATGCTCTTGTTTAAGGAAGGACACAGACCACCAAGAAATATAAAACTTTTTGACACTTAAACTTTCCTGCTTACAGCTGGACAGTTGCCATGAATAAGCTTATGGTCCAAAGGTTTCCATTTTAATATTGCTTCATGTTTATAATTAATTTCATACATAAAACCACAAGGAAAGTGTTGAGAAATCCAAGCAGGCTGCATCAATCAGAATCCTGGTTAATAAATGATCATATACAGCCTCTTGGCACTTGTGTGGTTAAATGAACACAATGAATATGTTTTTGAAAGTGCAATATTTTCAGAACAAATTGAAGATAACAGTATCTGAGCTGTAAACAATGATTTAAAAAGGCCATGAACTGGCATTAACGCTGCTCTGCTCATAAAGAACTGGGAACACTCGGTCACTTACAGGAAACAAAACACAGTTTGAGTAAGAATGAAAGCATAGTTACACACCTTTAATCTCTTGCTGTACAATCAGCCCCCGATACCAGGTCCCATCTCGTTGGCTAAAGCAAAGACCAAGAGCCAAATATATTTATTGAGTTAAATTTGTTGAAATGGACAAATTTGTCTTTTCAGCAGTTTATTCAGTAAATTCATATTTTATGTTCATTGGGCATGGATTTTCAATGACCTTAGCTCAGCCGTCCTTTGAAGAATTGATATGTGACTTCAAGGCTGTTGCTTTACCACCTTTGGGTGGCTCAGTGGTTAGCACTGCTGCCTCATAGCACCAGGGAGCTGGGCGACTGTCTGTGCGGAGTTTGCACATTCTCCCCATGTCTGTGTGAGTTTTCTCCGGGTGCCCCAGTTTCTTAGCACAATCCAAACTCATGCAGGCTAGGTGGATTGGCCATGCTAAATTACTTCACAGCATCCAGGGATGTACAGTCTAGGTGGGATAGCCATGGGGGATGCAGGACTGAGAGTGTAGTGCTGGAAAAGAACAGCAGGTCAGGCAGCATCCGAGGAGCAGGAGGATCAACATTTCGGGCTAGTGCCCTTCATCAGGAATGAGACTTGTGGGCCAACAGGCTGAAGAGATAAATATGAAGGAGGTGGGGCTGGGGGGAAGGTAGCTGAGAGTGTGATAGGTGGATGAAGATGGAAGGGTGATAGTGATAAGTTGGAGGGGAGGGTGGAGCGGGTAGGTGGGAAGGAAGATGGACAGGGAGGACAGGTCAAGAGGGTGGTGCCAAGTTGGAGGGTTGGATCTGGGATAAGGTAGAGGGAGGGGAGATGAGGAAACTGGTTAAATCCACATTGATCCCATGTGGTTGCAGGATCCCAAGGTGGAAGATGAGGTGTTCTTCCTCCAGGCATCAGGTGGTTAGGCTTTGGCGATGGAGGAGGCCCAGATCTGCATGTTCTTGGTGGAGTGGGAGGGGTGACCATTCGTTTGGCTGGTGCAGGTGTCTCCCAGAGATGTTCTCTGAAGCGTTCCGCAAGTAGGCATCCTTTCTCGCCGATGTAGAGGAGACCACATCGGGTACATTGGATACAGTAGATGACGTGTGGAAGTACAGATAAATCTCTGATAGATGTGGAAGGCTTCTTTGGGGCCTTGGATGGAGGTGAGGGAGGAGGTGTGGGTGCAGGTTTTGCAATTCTTGCGGTGGCAGGGGAAGGTGCCAGGACAGGAGGGTGAGTTTTTGGGGGACATGGACCTGACAAAGGAGTCACAGAGGGAATGGTCTTTATGGATGGAGTGGAGGGAAATAGATCTCTGATGGTGGGGTCCGTTTGTAGTTGCAGAAATGGCAGACAATGATGTGAAGTATATGGAGTTTGATGGGGTGGAAGATGAGGGCCAGAGGGGGTTCTGTCCTTGTTGCGGTTGGAGGGGTGGGGTTCAAGGACAGAAGTTGGGGAAATGGAGAGATGCACTGGAGGGTGTTGTTGACCACATAGTGGGGGGAAGTTAGTCTTTGAAGAAGGAGACCATCTGGAATGTTCTGTGGTGGAATTGGTTGGGAGGAATTGGGAATAACGGATAGTGTTTTTATAGGAGGCAGGGTGGAAGGAGGTGTACTCCAGGTAACTGTGGGAGTCAGTGGGTTTGTAGATGTCCGTGTTGAGTGGGTCACTGTTGATGGAGGTGGAGAGGTCCAGGAAGGGGAGGGAGGTATCCGAGGTGGTCCGGGTGAACTTAAGACCGGTGTGGAATGTGTCGGTGAAGTTGATGAACTGTTCAACCTCCTCGTGGAAGCACGAGGTGGCACCAATGCAGTCATCAATGTAGCGGAGGGAAGGGTGGGGAGTGGTGCCGGTGTAACTCTGGAAGCGGAAGAAAAGTTGAGGAGGGGGTGTGGGGCTTGGGGGAAGGTGCTTCACATTTATCTCCCCATTTATCTCTCTGCCTCCTTGGCCAACAAGCCTCATTCCTAATGAAGTGCTTTTGCCCAAAACTTCGATTCTCCTGTCCCTCAAATGCTGCTGTGCTTTTCTAGTACCACACTCTCGACTCTGATCCCCAGCACCACTTTGTCCTTGGAGGATGCAGTGTTACAGGAATGGAGTGGGTCTGGCTGAGATGCTCTTTGGAGGGTCAGTGTGGACTCAATCAACTGAATGACCTGCTTCCACACTGTAGGGATTCTATGCATTTAGTGTGTCATGAGGTTTGATGTGAAGATCCATTCCCCTCATCCTTTTAGTTATTTTAGAAATATAGAAGCTAGGAGTAGGCCATTCGGCCCTTTAAGCCTGCTCCACCATTACAGAATCATGGCCAATCCTTTACCCAATGCCATATTCCCTCTTTCTCCCCATACCCTTTGATGCCTTTGACTATATTCCAGAAAAAGAGAAATACATCTTTATACTTTACTGACTTCGCCTGCACAGCCTTCTATGGTAGAGAATTTGATGGGTTCAGAACCATTTATCGAGTCACAGTGTTAGAGATGTACAGCACAGAAACAGACCCTTCAATCAAACTCGTCCATGCTGACCAGATATCCTAACCTAATCTTGTCCCATTTGCCAGCACTTGGCCCATTTCCCTCCAAACCCTTCCTATTCCTATACCCATCCAGATGCCTTTTAAACGCTGTAATTGTACCAGCCTCCAACACTTCCCTTGCAGCTCATTCCATACACGCATCAGCCTCTGCATGAAAACGTTGCCCCTCAGGTTTCTTTTAAATCCTTCTCCTCTCACCCTAAACCTATGCCCTCTAGTTCTAGACTCACCAATCCCAGGGAAAAGACCTTGTCTATTTCTCCTATCCCTGCCCCTCATGATTTTATAAACCTCTATAAGGTCACCCCTCAGCCTTCGACACTCAAGGGAAAACAGCCCCAGCCTACTCAACCTCTCCCTATAGCTCAAACCCTCCAACCCTGGGAACATCCTTGTGAATCTTTTCTGAACCTTTTCAAGTTTCACAACATCTCTCCGAGACAAAGGAGACCAGAATTGCACGCGACCAGAATTGCACGCATGGCCTAACCAATGTCCTGTACAGCCGCAACATGACCTCCCAACTCCTGTACTCAGTACTCTGACCAACAAAGGAAAGCATACCAAACGCCTTCTTCCCTATCCTATCCATCTGCGACTCAATATAACGTCACACTTATCCACTGCTACAGTATGCGTTTGCCCACCTACTCTTTTTCTCTAAATCTTCTTGAAGCCTCCTTGCATCCTGATCACAACTCACAATCCCTGCCGGTCTTGGGTTAACCTCAAAATTGGGAATATTGCATTTGGTTCCATCACCCAGGTCATTTATATATATCGTGAATAATTGGGACTTAAACACTAATTCTTACAGTTCCTCATTAGTCGTAGGAACTCAGAAAAAGACCCATTTATTCCCATTCTCTGTTTTCTGTCCATAACCAATTCTCAATCAAGGCCAATATATTACTTTCAATCACAAGTGCATAAATTTTGTACACTAACCTCTTATGAGGGGCTTTGTCAAAAGTCTTCTGAAAATCGAAGTACATCACATCCACTGGCTCTGTCTTATCTATCTTACTGATTACATCTGAAAAAGAACTCCAGTCGATTTGGTCAGCATGACTGGCCTTTCATAAACCCATGCTGGCTTTGTCCAATCCCATTAATGCTTTTCCAAATGTGCTGCTATTAAATCTTTTAAAATAGACTCTGGTATTTTCCCTGCTACAGGTGTTTGGCTAACTGACCTGTAGTTCTGTTTTTATATCTCCGTCCATTTTTAAACAGTGAGGTTAGCATCTTCCAATCTGTCAGAGTTGCTCTAAAGTTGGTAGGATTTTGAATGATGAGCACCAAAACATCCAATATTTCCAGGATTCGTGGATGTAGATTATCAGGTTCTGATAATGCACCAGCCTTTAGCCTTATTAACTTGCCCAGCACTATGTTCTTACTCATATTAATTCTCTTCAATTCCGCCCTCCCGCTAGAAACTTAGTTTGCAACATTTCTGGAAGATTATTTTTGCCCCTTTTTTATGAAGACAGAAGCAAAGTATGGGCTCAATTGCTTTATTTCCTGTCATAACTTCCCCAGGGAAATACTTGTCTTTATTAAACTTTTTTCTCTTAATATTTATGATAATTTTTAAGGTTTTATGTACCCTGCAATTTTGTTCTATTTCCCCTCTCTCTTGATCAAACTGTTTTTCCATTTTATGCTGAATTCTAAAATACTTATAATTCTCAGACTTACTGCTCTTTCGGGCAAATTTGTATGTCTTCTCCTTGGTTCTTATATTGACCATAATTCCTTTTTTATGTCATTCCTGGTTTGCTTTTGTGCCAGACAGGAATGAATCACTTTTTTACTCCATGCACACATTCTTTAAACATGAGCCATCACTTATCCACCGTCAACCCTCTTCATAACGTTCGCCAATCCATTGTTTCCAAACTGCATCCCGTACCCTCATTGTTCCCTTTATTTCAATTCAGAACCCTAGTTTTGGATTCACTACTTCATTCTCCATCTTAATGAAGAATTCTATCTTCACAAAGAATTTTACAGCAACTCATCTTATATTACCTCCAAAGGAAGAATTACTTTGAATTTATAAAGTGGAAGCCAGACAACCAGCCAATCGAAACTTATCTAACTTTGGACTAAGATATAAGCAGCATTCAGAAAGTGACTGTGTTTCAAGATCATATTTATTCACGAAGGGGGAAGTAATAGCCTAGTGGTATTATCGCTGGACTGTTAATCCAGCGATTGTTCAAGAGACCTGGGTTTAAATCCTGCCATGACAGATGGTGGAATTTGAAGTCAGTAAAAATCTGGAAGTAAAGAGTCTACTGACGACCATGGGTCCATTGTCAGGAAAAGCGTATCTGGATCACTAATATCCTTTAGGGAAAGAAGCTGTCATCCTTACCTGGTCTGGTCTACATGTGACTCCAGACCCACAGCAACGTGGTTGACTCTTTAACTGCCCTCGAGGCAATTAGGGATGGGTAATAAATGCTGGCCCAACCTGTAAGACCCTCATCCTGTGAATGGATTTTAAAAAATCATAGACATCAAAAACTTAACACCTAACCTAGAAATAGGAATCGAGAAAATACCTCTTAAGGCTGACCTTTACAACAATAAATTATATTTATATCTGATTATTAATGTCATGAAATGTCTGAAGGTGCTTCACAGGAGCATTAGAAAGTAACATTTGATATGGAATGACATAAGGCTATATTACGACAGGTTGGTTGAAGAGCTATGTTTTACAGAGTGGTCTAAAGAGCAAAGAAAGATAAAGAGAGGCTTGGGGAATGATGTCTTGAGTTTCAAGCCTTTGTATTGAAGGCAAAGCCACCAGACATCAACCATCTGAAATTGGGGATGTTCAGGAGATGGGAATTTGATGCATACAGATGTCTTGGAAAGTAAAGGGGCTGCAGGAGGTTGCAGAGATGACAAGGGACAGGATTAGTTGGTATGGACAAGTTTGACCGAAGACTCTGTTTTCATGCTGCAATGACTCCATGACTCTAGATTGCTGGTGTGAGGAGATAGAACCCAACAAATCTGTACAGAGAGGCAGATTTAGGACTGTGCCATAGCAGGCTCTATCTTACTTAATATTATTTTGATCAATAGCTTTTCACAAGAATAGTCCTGGGCGCAAACACTTCCCACTCACCGAGAAATCTGAGTGGTTACTGCTCTTTGCACATGCCTGAAATAAATGAATATATTTGGAAGGAGTTATTTTCACTATCTTCAAACTGGTAAGTATTCATGACAGCATATAGCTCTCAACACTTATTGTACAGAGAATTCAGCACTGGAGCCAAGCACAGAGATCGTTGCTGTCTGGAATATGTCACCACTGTACCACTCTGCAATTTTTTTCAGTTTTGTTTTAAATGAAAATGAAAATAAACTTTTGCAGAGTTAGATAGACATATTCATTAATTTAAAGTTAAATTTACAAATTCCCTAACCATCAATACTTTTTGGGCATATTTCATTTGGGGGTTTAAATTCTCACAGTGTCAAAGCCATTTCTAATCTGGAAAGTGCTGGAGAAACTCAGCAGGTCTGGCAGCTTCTGTGGAGAGAGAAACAGAGTTAACATTTTGTGAAAAGTCATACAGGACTCAAAACATGAACTCAGGATTGTAAAAGGCTGGGTGACCTAAAAAAGAGCAAAGGAGTTCACTGGTGCTTCTTGATTGCTGTAGACAAGTTTGGAAATTTCCTGAAAGTTCTTGACAGATCTTGAAAAGTGTGACACTTCTTCAAACGTTTGATGCTTTTTATAGTCTTGGTGGCTCTCGAAGGAGTTGTTACCTTTTACATGTGAGTATGTAGGAGCGGAGAACCTCACTCAGCCTCTCAACCCTGCTCCCCATTCCATAAGATCATGGCTGATTCGATTACTCAACATTTCCACTTTGCCCCAATAACCTTTAGTCCCGCACTCATTGACAATTTATCCAGCTTTGCCTGTGAAATATTCACAGGTTCTCCTTCCTTGGCTTTTCAAGGAAGAGATTTCAAAAACCGCTTCACCATCTGTGACAGAAAATATTCCTTCTTCACTGCATTGTCTTACTTTAACAGCTTCAAAGGGTTTGTATAGACTTTCAGGACAATCTTCTTCACTGTTAACAATCATAAAAGCCACCTGGTTCTCATCTCCCCCCTCCCCACGAAGGTACCTGAGCTGCCCATACCCACAAGACCACCACCCCAAGTTCAACTGGCCTGTTCAAGAGAACCTGAACCCCAAGTAATGTCCCTGATCATAGCTGTGGGGGTGCCTTACCTCGCTAAAGTAACAATTCATAAAGCTGTTGTTAATATGTAAATACTCACATTCCAGGTACCACTGTACAGAGGTGCCAAGTCCCAGAGGTGCCTTGGTAAAATATATATGTGGAACCTGAATTCCCTTCACAAAACCCAGCTATCTCTGTTTGTGTTAAGTTTTTCTAAATGTTCTGCCGTTTCTTCCTTAATAATGGATTCGAGTATGCTCTATGATAGACATTAGGCTAAGGTTTCCTGTTTTTTGTCTCTCTTCCTTCAAGAACAGGGCATCACTTTCACAGCGTGACAATCACTGGATAGTCTTCCCAAATCAAGTGGGTTCTAGATTATTTGGACTAATGCCTTGCTGTCTCTGAAGCCTCTTCCTTTAAAACACGTGGGTACAGGCCATCAGGTCATAGTGACTTGACTGTCTTCAGTTTCATTACTTTGTCAAATACTCTGTCCTTCATAAGACCAGATATGTATGGCACAGATTTAGGGTGAGAGGGAAAAAATTTAAAAAAGAGACCTAAGGGGCAACCTTTTCACACAGAGGGTGGTGTGTGTATGGAATGAGCTGCTAGAGGAGGTGGTGGAGGCTGGTACAATTACACATTTAAAACCACCTGATGAAGCAGCAGTGATCCAAACACTAGTGCTGTTGAACTATAACCTGGTGTTGTGTGATTTGGAGGTGCCAGTGTTGGACTGGGGTGGACAAAGTTACAAATCACATAAAACCAGGTTATAGTCCAACAAGTTTATTTGGAAGCACTAGCTTTCGGAGCACTGCTCCTTCATCAGGTGGTTGTAGAGTATAAGATCGTAGGACACAGAATTTATAAATTGGACTGAAGGGTCTGTTTCAGTGCTGTACATCTCTATTACTGTATGACTATGACCATAATAATTCAGAGCAGGAGGAGGCCATTCAGCCCATCGAGCCAGCTCCACCATTTAATGCGATTATGGCTGACCTCATATCAGCCTCTACTCCGCTTTCCTGCCCATTTCCCATAACCCTTCAACACAGCGCTAATTTAAAAAATTCTGAAGTTGAAGGATTAGTGGACTGGAAACCAGTGTTGATCAGCAAGCACAATGTGTGATACATGTCCAGGATTTTCGGTGTAGGTAGCAAATGTTTTGGATGGCAAGAATGTCTTGTCTGGACTGTGGTTCTGGAAGTGTTAAGAACAAGATCGAAGTGAGGGATTTGCATACCTGCCAACGTTTCTACTATGTGATCATCCAGTGTTATTAAAAGCTGGGTAAACTTGGCAACCCAAAAGCCAGAACCAAGTTATACTTTATGCCATATACAGTATATGGAATCAGTTCCAACAATGTGTCTGATTCAAGCCATTTATTACCCTTACTTTTGCATTATGCTTTTAACTTCCTATATTGTGTTCATTGGTCCTTGTGTAACGACTTGCTGGGCAGATTCAATTTCACGATGATAAAATAAACTAAAGGTGCAATTTTTACTGATATTACTTCATAAGAGCTGCAGTATTGTCACAGGTGCACATTAAAAGCATTAATCATCAATGAAACTTTATTGATTTAGTTGTTTAAAATAATATATCATTAATTAATAAGGTACAGCAACCTTAACAGTAAAGGAAGGTGAGGACTCCCAGGTCATTTCAAGCAGGTCTATATGAAAAGCTGGCATTTGTAACTCAGCAGGGTCCATTATCCCTCACAATGGGTTGTCTCATATTAAACGGCATGGGGATACATTTCAACTGAAATGGGAAAAAAAGGTTTGGATGGGTGTGTAACACGTTGCTTTATTATTGCTCTTTGTAGAGAGTCAGGATGGTCACTGGGTTTGGTGTGCGCCTGGTTCCAGTGGCCAAGTGAAGATAGATGGCCCTATTTTGATTAAAACAGCAGCAAGTGCTGAAGAAACTCAGCAGGTCCGGCAGATTCTGTGGAGAGAGAAAAGCGCAGTTAACATTTGTATTCAGATATAATGACTCTTCGAAACACATTCTTCAGCTCCAAAGAGGAGTAATGTTAGATTCTGAGCTCCAGCACTTCCTGTTCTCATTCCAGATCTCCAGCATTGACTTTTGTTTTCGTGTTCAAACATCAGGGCATCAGTGCCCAGCAATTTACTGCAGGATTGACGGGTGGTCTGTGATAACCCGGAGTGAAGGGTGGTCTGTGTTAACCAGGAGTGAAGGGGGAGTGGGTCTGCGTTAACCGGGAGTGAAGGCTGGCCTGTGATAACCTGGGGTGAAGGGTGGTCTGTGATAACCAGGATTGAAGGGTGGTCTGTGTTAACCCGGAGTGTAGGGTAGTCTGTTGTTAACCAGGTTTGAAGGGTGGTCTGTAATAACCAGGAGTGAAGTGTGGTCTGTGTTAACCAGATTTGATGGGTTATCAGTGACAACCAGGATTGAAGGGTGGTCTGTGTTAACCAGGAGTGAAGGGTAGTCTGTGTTAACCAGGGTTGAAGGGTGCTCTGTCATAACCAGGACTGAAGGATTGTCTGTGTTAACCGAGAGTGAAGGCTGGCCTGTGTTAACCAGGATCGAAGAGTAGCCTGTGTTAACCAGGAATGAAGGGAGATCTGTGTTAACCCAGAGTGTAGGGTGGTTTTGTTAATCAGGATTGAAGGGTGGTCTGTGTTAACCCAGAGTGTAGGGTGGTCTGTTGTTAACCAGGGTTGAAGGGTGGTCTGTGCTAACCAGTAGTGAAGGGTGCTCTGTGATAACCAGGAGTGAAGGGTGGTCTGTGTTAACCAGGATTGATGGGTGATCAGTGATAACCAGGATTGATGGGTGTTCTGTGTTAACCAGGAGTGAAGGGTGGTCTGTGTTAACCTGAATAGATGGGTAGTCGGTGTTAACCAGGATTGAAGGGTTATCTGTGTTAACCAGGAGTGAAGGCTGGCCTGTGTTGACCAGGATCGAAGAGTAGTCTGTGATAACCAGGATTGAAGGGTGGCCTGTGATAACCCAGGGTGAAGGGTGGCCTGTGTTAACCAGGAGTGTAGGGTGGTCTGTGATAACCAGAATTGAAGGGTGGTCTGTCATAACCAGAATTGAAGGGTGGTCTGTGTTAACCAGGGTTGAAGAGTGGTCTGTGTTAACCAATAGTGAAGGGTGGTCTGCGATAACCAGGATTGGAGGGTGGTCTGTGTTAACCAGGAGTAAAGGGTGATCTGTGTTAACCTGGATTGAAGGGTGGTCTGTGTTAACCAGGAGTGAAGGGTGATCTGTGTTAACCTGGAGTGAAGGGTGGTCTGTTGTTAACCAGGGTTGAAGGGTGGTCTGTGTTAACCATTAGTGAAGCGTGCTCTGTGATAACCAGAATTGAAGGGCGGTCTATGTTAACCAGGAGGGAAGTGTGGTCTGTGTTAACCAGGTTTGATGGGTTATTCAGTGATAACCAGGAGTGAAGGGTGGTCTGTAATAGCCAGGAGTAAAGGGTGGTCTGTGTTAACCAGGTTTGATGGGTTATTCAGTGATAACCAGGAGTGAAGGGTGGTCTGTGTTAACCGGGATCGAAGTTGGTCATTTAGGTGCCCCAGACTTGCACTCAGATTTGAAGTGATAAACCCCAATTTTCACATCTAACCCTTACCTGGCCTCAGGAACTCGGTTATTCTCGCTTCTGAGTCACATACTTACAGATTCAAAACCCACGAGCACAGAGTGTAAGATTGATGCATGACTGATAGATTAACTGATAGATTAGTTGAACATAAAAGATCCGTTGTCACTCATTTGAAGAAGTTCAGGGAGTTTATCCTGGCCAATATTTGTCTCTCAATCCGTATCGAAAAAGCAGATTTGTTGGTCGTTATCATATTGCTGTGTATTTGGAACTTGCTTTGTACAAATTTACTGCAGTAATTCCTATGTTCTAACACTGACCACACGTTCACAATGCTTCATTGCTCACAAAGGGCTTTGTAGCCATGAAAGGCTCTTTACAAAAGCAAGTCTTGCTTTTCTTTCTCCCAAAGATTTCCAAACACTTTAGTTATTTTAATTGTATGTTGATGTAGCTCCTGTCTGTGCAATGGTGATTCAGTCACTCAGCCAGCATGGGAATTTTAACTTCCCATACCCTTGTACCTCAAGACGTGGAAACAAGACAATTTGCATTCACTAGGGTGCCTCTTGGGATCCCAGAGCAGTCCAAAGCACTTTGTAGACGTTGAGGTCTCTCTGAAGTCTAGACATTAAGAGAAACACTGCAACCAGTGTCTACCCAGCATCATTTCATAAGCAGTAACTACACCAATCGCCACATTACCTGTTTCCAGGTTAAATATTGGTCAGAGCACAAGAGAGATCTCCACATCTCATCTTCAAGTGCTGTCATAATAGAGTATCTTTAGATTTGAGTTTACTGTCACGTGTACACAAGCACAGAAGTACAGGGGTACGGTGAAAAGTATCTAATGTTGCCACATATGGTGCCATCTTAGGTAACGCGGTACTTCAATACAAAGTAATAAGAGAAACAAGAGTTAAAAAGTTAAGCATAGAGTAGAAGAAAAATAAAGAAATATGGTAAGAGTTTACATTAACATCTTTCGTAGTTTAAACTGGGAAAACAAATGAATAAATTTAGAGTGCAATAGTCTTTGGTGAGTCCTCAGCTTATTTCTTATTATTCCTGATGAAGGGCTTCTGCCCGAAACGTCGATTCTCCTGCTCCTCGGATGCTCCCTGACCTGCTGTGCTTTTCCAGCACCACACTCTTGACTCTGATCTCCAGCATCTGCAGTCCTCAGTTCCTCCTCCACCTATCTGTCTGCCGTCTGTTCTCAACGCTGCCACCTCAGGTACCATGGTTGCTGCTGGAACTGCCACCTCACCAATCCCCTGGTGCCTCGCGAACATTCCCAGGCAGGATCCACTCACACAATAAGCCGAGACATGACCATGAGCCACTGAGAGATCGACCAACACACCGGTGAGAGACCAGGCTGAGAGATATCGAGACCAGACTGGGAGACACACAGAGACCAAACTGGGAGACACTGAGAGACCAGGCTGAGAGACACCGAGAGACTGGGCTGAGAGACACCAAGAGACCAGGCTGAGAGACACCGAGAGACCAGGCTGAGAGACTGGGCTGAGAGACACTGAGAGACTGGGCTGAGAGACAACGAGAGACCAGGCTGAGAAACACCGAAAGACCAGGCTGAGAGACCAGACTGAGAAACACCGAGAGACCAGGCTGAGAGACCAGGCTGAGAGACACTGAGAGACCAGGCTGAGAGACACTGAGAGACCAGGCTGAGAGGCACTAGGAGACCAAGCTGAGAGACCAGGCTGAGAGACACTGAGAGACCGGGCTGAGAGACCAGGCTGAGAGACACTGAGAGACCAGGCTGAGAAATACCGAAAGATCATGCTTAGAGACCAGTCTGAGAGACACCGAGAGACCAGGCTGAGAGACCAGGCTGAGAGACACTGAGAGACTGGGCTGAGAGACATTGAGAGACCAGGCTGAGAAATACTGAAAGATCAGGCTTAGAGACCAGGCTGAGAGACACCCAGAGACCAGGCTGAGAGACACCCAGAGACCAGGCTGAGAGACACCGAGAGACCAGGCTGAGAGACACTGAGAGACCAGGCTGAGAGACACCCAGAGACGAGGCTGAGAGACACCGAGACCAGACTGAGAGACACCCAGAGACGAGGCTGAGAAACACCGAGAGACCAGGCTGAGAGACACTTAGAGACCAGGCTGAGAAACACCGAGAGACCAGGCTGAGAGACACTGAGAGACCAGGCTGAGAGACACCCAGAGACGAGGCTGAGAGACACCCAGAGACCAGGCTGAGAGACACCCAGAGACCAGGCTGAGAGACACTTAGAGACCAGGCTGAGAGACTCCGAGAGTCCAGGCTGAGAGACACTGAGAGACCAGGCTGAGAGACTCCGAGAGACCAGGCTGAGAGACACTGAGAGACCAGGGTGAGAAACACCAAAAGACCAGGCTGAGAGACACCGAGAGACCGGGCTGAGAAATACCGAAAGACCAGGCTGAGAGACCAGGCTGAGAGACCAGGCTGAGAGACACCGAAAGACCAGGTTGAGAGACACTGAGAGACCAGGCTGAGAGACACTGAGAGACCAGGCTGAGAGACACCGAGAGACCAGGCTGAGAGACACCGAGAGACCGGGCCAAGAGACACTGAGAGACCAGGCTGAGATACAGTGACAGACCGGGCTGGGACCCGTTAGGAGCTGCCAAGAGACCAAAGGGGTACAAAAAGAAGGAGCAGGGGAGCTCCACTTGCAGCATCCAACTCTGCCACCATCTCTTTACTGGAAGCCCAGCTTGAGAATCAGATGGAGGAATTATTTTAATGTCACATCCACAAGACAGTGTCCATGACAATGCAGCATTCCCTCAGTACTGCACCGGATTTGGAGAAATTGCTGAGTGGGCCTTGGAGCCCAGTCTGTTTGCTTGGGATGGAAATGCTGCTATGTATATCACAGATAACTCTCACAATGAGGGGAGTCAGCACAGGCCTGGGATACAGTGGTCAGCTATTGTTCCAGAAGGAAGGACTCTCCAGGAGCCAGGTGGCTAGTATTTCACAGTCAGGTGTAATTATTAATGTCCATTTTAGTGATGGCAATTTCCCTCAAATTGCTCAGTTTGTGCTTTTACTCCTACGTGGGCTAATTTAGATATAAAGTCATAAAAATGATGTGAGTTAACTCTAAGAGATCATTTTCTTAAGGACATGTTGAATAAAGGCACCGCCTAAGCCACCGTCATGTCGAAGCAGAAAGCACTAAAAGTGAATCTCAAAATAAATCATCAGGAGAGACAAGACATGTGAATGTTTCCTGAGTTACAGAAATGTGCTTGTTAATGAGAGCTCAGTCCCTGGTCTGTCTTTGGTCAGCTAATCTCAGGCAGAGAAATGGAGTGTTATCATTGATCACTCAGTTCGAAAGAAAAATAATCAAACCGCATTCTGTCAATGTGCTCACTGCTCTGATAAACTCTGCCTGAAACACACTCAGGACAGGGCTGGGATTATTCACCATGTTATTCACTGTCAGAAACCCTGCTGTCATTCATAACTTCCTGGGTGATACGTGATGAAACTGGTCACCGTGAAGACTGGGACAAGGAACTGAAGGACTGTCAATCCTGTTGGAATCATACTCCAGCTAAAAGACAGAACTCTCTGGAAAGCACAGAAGGAAAAATGATGATGGCAAAGTTACTGGGTAAGTAATGCTAATTCCATAGGCATACATGCTCAAATCCTCCCATGGCTACCGACCTAAATCTGGAAGCATAATGTGATTTTCAGTAATGGTGGCCATGAATCAATTGATGATTGCCATTTTAAATCCCCACTGGGTTGACTCATACCGGTTTGGGGGTGGGAAGTTAAATCTGGACTCTTAGCTAGTCCAGCTCCAGACCCACAGCAGTGTGGTTGACTCATAATTGCCCTTTTGAAAAGCCCACTCAGTTTAAGGGCAATTAGGGATGTGCAGCAAAGTTTGGCCTGGCCAACGAAAGATGAAAAAAATAGAAAGCCTCAGAAAAGTTTAAAACATCATGTTTCTTTCCCAATATACAAAACTGAATGGTAAAGCTCTTTGGAACTACATATGTTCACTGTGAGGGAACAGACACCTTCAAGCTACTGTTCTAGAATTCAAGGCTGGAATTCTAAATACAATCAACCAAATTGCACAAGATCAGAACAAACAATTGGCTGAATGAAGGCAAACCTGCATTGGGCAATAAACATAGTCTCAGTGCTTTTATTGTTACCTTTACAATGTGGGTTTAATTCAGCAGAAAGCATGGGTGGCACACTATTAACACAACACAAATTTAATTATTAGAAGATTTTCATACAGACTCCTTTAACGTTAGGCTGCCAGTATGCTTCCGAAGCCAGGAAATGAAGATTGACAGTGGTTGTCTAAAGGGAAGTAGAGATTTTAACTTCTATATTGGGGAGACCAAATGCAAGTTCAAATGCTGGTTCATGGAGCATCTGCATTCTGCACGCACTAACCAACCTGACCTTCCTGTTGCCATCCATTTTAATTCCCCCTCCCACTCCCCCGGCGATATGTCCATCTTTGGCCTCCTCCGCTGTCAGACTGAGGGAAGACAGAAACTGGAGGAACAACACCTGATCTTTCACCAGGGGAGCTTACAGCTCAATGATCTCAATATTGACTTCACCACCTTCAAAGTCCCTCCTCCCCAGCCTGATCCTATGTCCATCCCTGCCCCTCGTCCTCACCTCCCTAACCTAACCTAACCTCTCCATCTTCCTACCCACCTATCACCATCCCATTTACCCTTACCCCTGCCCCACCCTTCTCCCTTGATTTATTTCTGGCTTCCCCCTCTCCCCCCTCCCAGTCTTGATGAAGGGTTTTGGTCTGAAACGTTGACATTGCTGCTCCTCGGATGCTGGCTGACCTGCTGTGCTCTTCCAGCTTCACATCTATTGATTTTCACTTTAGCCTTTGGCAACTTCTTGTTAATTTTTGCAGGGACCCAGCTCCATCCGTCGCCACTTTGTTCACCCACGGAGAGTGAAGAGGAATTTGAAAGCAATGGTCATGGTAAGCTGTGAGAATGTACCTCCACCAGTAGGAAATCCATTTTCTGAGCTACACACATCGAGAGGAAGATGAACAGCAGGAGGCGTGAAGCCGTGGTCACACTCTGGTGGTGCACTGCAACATGACACATTGACCCCAGACCAGCTTTCCAGGGGAGAACCTCCAAAGTCACATTTTCTTGAAAAAACGTTTGCTTGTAGGATCATTCCAGACTTATACAAGTCCAAACAGAGCAGGTTTGCAAATGCTTAGACATTCTGAAGCTTGTTCAAGGATACTATCACAGTTTAACTGACCAATAATTTGGAGCCTCCCATTAGCTACACTGCTGGGTCAGACCTTATCTTTGTAAACATAAGTATGCAGGGTTATCTGGGGTCAAATAGGCGGAATCTCTATATTAATATCCACCAAGGTAACTGACCTATTAATAATATCCTGAGTTATATGGAAATTGATGGCTTAAACAATAATTTGTCACTGAGAGTCAATTTGTTTCTGACCTTACACAAAACATATATTACCTTGGAGGTAACTCAATCTAAATAAGCTAGCTTTACCCCTGCCTTCCCAAAGCCACTCCTCACCCAGGCTCTTTCGTTGTTTCAATTGCAGACATTGTTATTTTGCTCCTGCCACCCCACTACGTCTCTTTCAGTTTCCTATTTTGCCTCAATAAAATAGACCATTCATTCTGAATTAATCTGTTGGTTTTATGAGTGTCCCTCAGTTACTGTATTGTGCTTATTTTCTCCAAAGGACACTAAAAGCCACATTAATGATGGAGAATGTTTCCACTTGTGGAGTTGTCCAGAAATAGCAGGTTTCATAATAAAAGCTCTCCCTATTGTGACAGCGGTGAGGAGGAATTCCTCCCTCACAGGATCATTAATCTTTGTAATTCTCGACCTCTGAGAGCAGTCATCAGAGGCTGGGTCATCAGATAAAAGGCTGAGTTAGAGAGACTTTTCTTTTTACAAGAGAGTCAAAGTTGTAGAGGGGTGAATGGGAAACAGGAAAGTGCAGTTAAACCCACAATCAGATCAGCCATGAGCATATCAAATGGTAAAACAGGCCCAAGGGGGCTAATTTCTGATCCTGTTACTTATGTTCACATTAACAAGCTGAATGACTCAGATTTGTTGGAGCAATAAATTCTATGGTTTAACTTACAGGCACTAGGTTATGAAGCAGTATATCTGAATACATGAGCTATTAACTAAGCAGTAACCATATGCTATTACTCCTATAGGAAGGATGTTGTGAAACTTGAAAAGGTGCAGAAAAGATTTACAAGGATGTTGCCAGGGTTGGAGGGTTTAAGCTACAGGGAGAGGCTGAACAGGCTGGGGCTGTTTTCCCTGGAGCGTCGGAGGCTGAGGGGTGACCTTATAGAGGTCTATAAAATCACGAGGGACATGGATAGGGTAAATAGGCAAAGTCTTTTCCTCAGGGCCAGGGTGTCCAAAACCCCAGTTTAAGGTAAGATGGAAAAAATTTAAATGGGACGTTTTCACGCAGAGGGTGGTACGTGTATGGAATGAGCTGCCAGAGGAAGTGCTGGAGGCTGGTACAACTGCAACATTTAAAAGGCACCTGGATGGATATATGAATAGGAAGGGTTTGGAGGGATATGGACCCTTTACCTTTCCAATAGGAGGGGTCACAGTTTGGTGGATGCCTCCAAACTCAAGAGTACAAAAATATTTGTGCCACATTATGATTATTTTAGCAGAATCTTTTTTTTGGCAAATAAGTATCCTGGATGGAACTGACATGATGTAATTTGCACGCAGAAATGGGATTGCACTTTATGTTATCATGGAGTAGAGTGCAGCGAAGATAAATCATTCTGGAAGTCAGAAAATATTTTAAAGGATGTTGCCAGGGTTGGAGGGTTTGAGCTACAGGGAGAGGCTGGATGGGCTGGGGCTGTTTTCCCTGGAGCGTCAGAGGAAGAGGGGTGACCTTATAGAGGTTTATAAAATCATAAGGGGCATGGATAGGATAAATAGGCAAAGTCTTTTCCCTTGGGTGGGGGAGTCCAGAACTAGAGTGCATAGGTTTAGGGTGAGAGGTGAAAGATATAAAAGGGGCCTAAGGGCAAGGTTTTCACAGGGAGGGTGGTGTGTGCATGGAATGAGCTGCCAGAGGAAGTGGTGGAGGCTGGTACAATTACAGCATTTAAAAGGAAGGGTTCGGAGGGATATGGGCCAGGTGCTGGATAATGGGATGAGATTAGGTTAGGTTATCTGGTCAGCATGGGCGAGTTGGATTGAAGGGTCTGTTTCCAGGCTGTACATCTTTATGACTCTTTGCCTAACAGCACTGATTCTGGCACAGAGAGACATTTGAGTCCTAGTTGGTGCAGAACAGCTTCCGGGTACAACTGTACAGGCACCAATTCAAACAGTTTGCAGTACGGGGCAATTCAACAAATGAACATCGTTAATTCTTCTGTCCTTTAGATTTAAAAAAAAAGCAGCTGCTAAACAAACCAGGACTTCTTCGATACCATGTGAGCACTTTCTGACCCATCATTGCAGTGGTATTTCAACTCCTAAATATGACAAGAACAGCTGGACAAATGACTGTCTTTCACTTAAATACACTGGGTGCATCTATTAGTGTGTTTATACGTTCACTATATTTCAGAGTCAGCTTTCTCTAACGGCACATTAAAGTACACACAGATATCCCACATCTACTTTGTACAGCTATATTTTACCATGGCTGGTTTACATGGAGGGAAGCATTTGCAGCATATATAAACACTGAGATGCACGAAAGGGGACAGAGATACCCCATGTACATAGTTCGGAGGTCTTCTATCAATATTTTGACACAGTGTAAAAATGAGAAAGTGCAGTCCTATAAAAGTCCTTTGACAGTGCCATGAAGATAGAGTTGGTGTGGTCTTTTCACATAAACATCAGCTAATTCTCCCTAATGTTAGACAAGAAATATCCTTCAAGATATGGTTTAATTTGAACCACTGAAGTTCATATTGATCATTCAGTTCCGAAGAGTGGAAGAGGTTAATGAACAATTATAACAATAACTAATTCAAAAATGAATGAGTTCTGGTACTGGGCAATAGTGCCTTCACCTCCATCTCACAAATAGCGTCACACTTTCCTCCTGGGGACCCTGCAGCCTTCAGGACTCAATACCAAGTTCAATTATTTTCTTGTTTTATCTACAACCACATCCCAGGCCCGGTTATCACATGGGCTGTTTTCACCACACCCATTCTCACCTACTCATGGTCCCTTTATCAGTTTTTCTCTCTCCCTGGCTTACCATTATCCATCCCTTTGTTTGCCTTTCCAACTTTGTTGCTCTCTCTCTCTCTCTGGGCCCTGTCTTCATCTATCCATGTAGCCCTCCTTCCCTGCCTTCAGCATATATTGGACCATTCCCTAGGTGCTGAAAGTTCTAAAGAAATATCACTGGACCTGAAACATTACCTCTGCTTTCTCTCTACAGATGCTGCTAGACCTGCTGAGCTTCACCAGTAATTTCTGTTTTTGTTTCAGATCTCCAGCATCCTCAGCTTTATTACCCCGTAGTTCACTTATCTGCTCTATAGCTTCACAGTTCTTTTCTGTATGGAGCTTCCTGCTATCTCTGTCTGTTTTCTTCCTCTAACTCTTTGTGACCTGGGAGCTGTTCTCTCGCAACTCCTTAACTATTTAAGTGACCTATCAATGAATGTGCAACAAGCCTTGTCCCTAAAGCTGAGATGATCTAAATCCCTTAGCCAATATTGGAACATTAATCAACCCCTTGGAGGTGTCTGTTACATGAACATTACAGTGCTCAGGAGAAAGTGAGGACTGCAGATGCTGGAGAGTCAGAGTCGAAAAGAGTGGTGCTGAAAAGTGCAACGTCTGAAGAGCAAGCATGTCAACGCTTCAGGCATAAGCCCTTCATTAAGAATGCATCGCTAGGCAGTATTTATTGTCCATCCCTAATTGCCCAGAGGACAGTTGTGGGTCTGGAGTCACATGTAGGCCAGACCAAGTAAGGATGGCAGTTTCCTTTCCTAATGGACATTAGTGAACCAGATGGGCTTTCCCCCCAACAATCAATTCATGGTCATCATTAGAATATTAATCCCAAACTGTTTTTAAAAGTTGAATTCAAATTCCACCAGCTGCCCTGGCAGGATTTGAACCCAGGTCCCCAGATTAACAGTCCAGCAATAATACCACTAGGCCATTGCCTCCCCTTTTATATCTGACACAAATCATGAGGAAAAGTTGGGAAATAATTGCACTGTGTTTGAACACCTCACAGAAGAGATCAAAAGCAAATAAAACAAAGTCAGATGCAGTTGCATTCTTGGAAACCCACTCACTCCTCTCATTCCAACTTTAGTGGCACTGTGGGACATTAAACCTTATTAAAACCGATCACGGGGTTCTGTTTTGGTGAGTTAATGTTGGAACTACTTCAAGAGCCATTCTGTCACGGACTGCATCAACAACGCTTGTGATTTCACTTCTTTCTCTTGCTTTACATTTCCCTGGATTTGAGAATCTGCACTCCACACCTGACAAGCACAACTCCAGCTTCTCTCCAAATCAGGACTGCTCCTGGATTTGCTGGACTCTACTCCAGCTCCATTGCTGTAAGCAATTGCTGCTTGTGGGCATTCAGCCTCCATAATCAACTGTACTATTGCCTCAGCTAGTTATTATGCAGAAGCTCACAAACTCTCATATGTAATGACCACCAACTCATAGAACCTCTTGTTTTTGCTCAAGAGGAAGTGCTGTGAAGGTTTAGCACATTGAATCCTGGGATGGCAGGGCCAACATACTAGGAGAGGTTGAGTCCATGAGGATTGTATTCACTGGAGTTTCAAAGAATGAGGGGGAATCTCATAGAAACCAATACAATTCTAACATGGCTGGACAGGCTAGATACAAGAGGGATGTTCCTGATTGTGGGATTTCTCCAATCAAGGGTCACAGCTTAAGGATAAGGGCAGCACGGTGACTCAGTGGTTAGCACCGCTGCCTCACAGCACCAGGGTCCCAGGTTCGATTCCATCCTCGGGCAACTGTCTGTGTGGAGTTTGCACGTTCTCCCCATTTCTGTGTGGGTTTCCTCTGGGTGCTCCGGTTTCCTCCCACAGTCCAAAGATGTGCAGGTCAGGTGAATTGGACATGTTAAATTGCCCATAGCGATAGGTGCATTAGTCAGAAGGTGGTGGGTTACTCTTCAGAGGGTCGGTGTGGATTGGTTGGGCCGAAGGGCCTGTTTCCACATTGTAGGGAATCTAATTAATCTAAACCTCTTAAGACTGAGATGAGGAGAGATTTCTTCAATCAGCCTGTGGAAATCACTCTCACAGAAAGTGGTCGAGACCAAAACGTTATTTTCAAGAAGGTCCACATAGCTTTGTGGTTAAAGAGATGAAGGGATATGGGCGGGGATAGGGGCAGGATTAGGATAATGAGCTAGATGATCAGCCATGATCCTACTGAATGGTGGAGCTGGATCGAGGGCCTGAATAGCCTACTTCTATGTTTCCTGGGTTGTGACAGCACATACCTAACCAACTGTTCTTGTCTTCGTATCGAGTCCTAATTAGTTGGAACCAATGTGCTTTTTAAATTCACTCACAGGGTGTGGGCATCACTGGCTGGGCCTGCATTTGTAGCCCATCCTTGGTTTCCCCTTGAGAAGGTGGAGGTGAGCTGTCCTCTTGAACTGCTGCAGTCCATGTGCAATGGGTAGGCCCACAATGCCCTTAGGGAGAAAATTGCCAGATTCCCACAGAAGGAACGGTAATATATTTCCACATTAGGATGGGGAGTGGCTTGAAGAAAAGCTTCCAGAGGGTGGTGCTCCATGTATCTGTTGCCCTTGTCCTTTAGTTAGAAGTGGTTGGGGGTTTGGAAGGTGCTGTCTAAATACCCTTGGTGAATTTTGCAGTTATTGCTTGGCATTTGTGAGGCATGAATATTACCAGACATCCGTTTGTCCAAACCAGGATATTGTCTAGTTCTTGTTGTCTCTCAACCACCAGTAAAGCATCATCTCATTAAAGAGAGGGAGGAAGGGAAAACATTGCTTTACTGATCTGTTAGAAACACCATAAGACCATAAGACACAGGAGCAAAAATTCTCAACCCCATTTCTCAACCCCATTTTCCCGCTTTCTCCCCATAACCCATGATCAGAGATAGAATGTATCTATCTTTGTCTTTAATATACTCAATGAACTGGCATCCATTGCCTTCTGTGGTAATGAATTCCACAGATTCTCTCCCTCTGGCTGAAGAAAGTTTTTCTTGTCTCTGTTCCCTTTACTCTAAGGCTTTGCCCTTGGGTCCCAGTCTCTCCTACCAATGGAAACATCTTCCTAACATCCACTCTATCCAGTCCATTCAGTATTCTGTATGTTTCAATTAAATCCACCCTCATTCTTCTAAACTCCATCGAGTATAGACCCTCATATGTTCCTCATATGTTAAGCTTTTCATTCCTGGGACCATTCTCGTGAACCTCCTCTGCACACGCTCCAGGGTCAGTACATCCTTCCTGAGATACGGGGCCCAAAACTGCACACAATCCTCCAAATGTGGTCTGACCAGAGCCTTACAGAGCCTCAGAAGTACATATATTCAAGTCCTCAAAATAAATGCCATCATTGCATTTGTCTTCCTAACCACTAACTCAACCTGAAAGTTCATCTCGACAGAATCCTGGACTAGGACTTTCAAATCTCTTTGTGCTTCAGACTTCTGAATTTTTGCCTCATTTAGAAAATAGTCCATGCCTCTATTCTTTCTAGCAAAGAGCATGACCTCACACTTTCCCATGTTGTACTCCATCTGCCACTTCTTTGCCCACTCTCCTAACCTGTCCAAGTCCTTCTGCAGCATCCCCATCTCCTCAATGCCACCTGTCCCTCTACCTATCTTTAGAACATAGAACATAGAACATAGAACAATACAGCACAGAACAGGCCCTTCAGCCCTCGATGTTGCGCTGACCTGTAAACTATTTTCAGCTCGTCCCCCTACACTATCCCATCATCATCCATGTGCTTATCTAAGGATTGTTTAAATCTCCCTAATGTGGCTGAGTGCCTACATTAGCAGGTAGGGCATTCCACACCCTTACCACTCTCTGCGTAAAGAACCTGCCTCTAACATCTGTCTTAAATCTATCACCCCTCAATTTGTAGTTATGCCCCCTCGCACAAGCTGACATCATCATCCTAGGAAAAAGACTTTCACTGTCTACTCTATCTAATCCTCTGCTCATCCTGTATATCTCTATCAAATTCCCTCTTGGCCTTCTTCTTTTCGATGAGAACAGACCGAAGTCTCTTAGCCTTTCCTCATAAGACCTTCCCTCCAGATCAGGCAACATCCTGGTAAATCTCCTCTGCACCTTTTCCAATGCTTCCACATCCTTCCCGAAATGTGGCGACCAGAACTGTACACAATATTCCAAGAGTGGCTGCACCAGCGTTTTGTATAGTTGCAGCATGATATTGCGGTTCTGGAACTCAATCCCACTACCAATGAAACCTAACACACCATATGCCTTCTTAACAGCACTACCAACTTGGGTAGCAACTTTGTATCATCTGCAAACCTAGCCAGAATGCACTCAGTTCCTTCAACTAGATCGTTAATGTATAAAGTAAAAAGTTGTGGTCCCAACATGTGGCATATAGAATCATACAGGTGGCATAGAGTGAAATAGTTGAATCTTTTATTGTTGTTGGACTTGCTCCATAAGTATGACGATATTTTAAGATGGATTTATAGTTAAGTTCATCGGGACAAAATAGTGCGGAGATGCGAACCAGATGTGATGAAGACTTTACAACCTTACATGATTTTTGTTTTAATATGTTGTTCGTGTATACTGTAAAGTCCTGGCTGGGGAAATTACATTTTTTTTAAATTAAATTAAAAACTGCTTTATAGAAGAGAAAAATAACTCACATTTATGAATACCTTTCATAACCTTGTGATGTCTGACATATAACTCCTGTTGAAACATGATAGATCATTGGTGCTTTATACAAGAACCCACTAACGCCAATGCGACATTGACAATGTAATCTGCATTTCTTCAGTTGTTTTGATTAGTAAGTAATTGACAATACCATGAGGAGCACTCACTGACCATGTGAAAAACCATGTGGTTCAGTCCTTCCTGTACACCGAGGGTAGCTGGAAGTTCATTATAACATCCGCTCAAAAGGTCTACAGGAAGCGACCAGGAAGCCAATTAATTTGTCAATGTATGTGAGTCAGGGAGTGATCTTGGGTCTTGGGTTTCTTAATGAAGGCTGGTGGCATAAACGTGGCGTCCATTCCATTCGATATTTTAGTTGTGATCTGTTTGGAGTCTTCAAGATGGTGAGTGATAGGACATTTATTAATGATTTGGATAATGGTATGGAAAAGCATGCTTCTAAACTTCCTGATGATGCAAAGTTAGGCAGCATTGTAGACAGTGTAGATGATAACGTAAAGCGTGTTTTGAGAAGATTTGTAGCTCAGGTTGAGGTTTTGGATGTAGGTTTGCTCGCTGAGCTGAAAGGTTCATTTCCAGATGTTTCACTACCTTACTAGTAACATCTTCAGTGGACCTCATGCCAAGCAATGCTGAAAATTCCTGCTTTACATTTAAATATTTGCGTTTCTTTGGGTTGGTGATGTCATTTCCTGTGGTGATGTTATTTCCTGTGGTGAAGACACTTCCTGTTCCTTTTCTCAAGGGGTGGTAGATGGCGTCTAACTCGATGTGTTTGTTGATAGAGTTCCGGTTGGAATGCCATGCTTCTAGGAATTCTCGTACGTGTCTCTTTTTGGCTTGTCCTAGGATGATGTGTTGTCCCAGTCGAAGTGGTGTCCTTCCTCATCCATATGTAAGGATACTAGTGATGACGATGTAAACTTATAAAGGGATATTGATAGATTATGTGAATGGGCAAAATTGTGGCAGATGGAATTCAACATGATCAAATGTGAGATTATCCAATTGGGACTGAAAAAGGATAGATCAGGATGCTTTCTAGATGGTTTGAAGTTAAAAGACAGTTGGGGTTTCAATTGCATAGAGCTTTAAAATGTCAGGATCAGATGCAGAAAATTCCAAAAATGCTTATGGAATGCTGGCCTTTACATCTCAAGGAGTGGAGTACAAGGATGCAGTTGTTATGCTGCAGTTATACAAAACCCTGGTCACTTGGTTATCACATGGAGCGCTGTGCGCAGATCTAGGCACCACACCTTAGGAAGGGTACATTGGCCTTGGAGGGAGTACAACATAGGTTTATATGATACCTGGAGTTCAGGGGTTAAGTTACAAGGAAAGATTATACAAATTGTGTTCATTTACTCTAGAATGTAGGAGGTTATAGGGTGATCTGATTGAAGTCTTCAAGAGATTAACAGGAAAAGACAGAGAAGGTAAAGGTAAACTACTCTACTGATTGGAGATTCTAGAACTAGTAGACATAGTCTAAAAATTAGGGTCAAACCATTCAGGAGAGATGTTAGAAAGCACTTTGGCAAACAAAGGGTGGGAGAGGTTTGGAACTCCCTTCCATAACTGGTAATGGATGCTGGATCAGTTGTTAATTTTAAATCAAAGATAAGCTTTTTGTTAGGCAAAGGTTTTAAGGAATCTGGGCCAAAGGCAGGTGGATGGAGTTATGCCAAAGATCACACTGAATGGTGGTACAGGCTCAAGGGGCCTACTCCTGTTCCTGTCGAGGTAAAAACAATGACTACAGATGCTGGAAACCAGAGTCTAGATTAGAGTGGTGCTGGAAAAGCACAGCAGGTCAGGCAGCATCCAAGGAGCAGTAAAATCGATGTTTTGGGCAAAAGCCCTTCATCAGGAATTTCTATCTTCCGACAGTATACAGAGAAAATGCTTTAATATTTATTGTGGTACAGTGGTAGTGTGGAGAGAGAAACAGAGATAATGTTTACAGTCAGTGACTATGGACTCTGAAGGGTCACTGTCTTGAAACATTAACTCTGTTTTCTCTCCACAGATGCTGCTAGGCCTCCTGAGCTTCTCCAGCAATTCCTGTTTTGTTTGAAATCTTCATAACATTGTCAATGAGTTTGGTGATTAAACATCCTATGAAGAATGTAGTGAGCTTGTATGTTTCAGTGCTGCATGATATTATACTTGTTAACTTATAATGATCCCAACTCAACTAGCATCGGGAAAATACGACCTAGTGTGAGACAACTCAGAAATGTTCAAACCAAATACAGGGTAATTTCAGAATGATGTTGTGGCTAAATTCAGAGGACAAGTTGCATACACTTGGCTCATATTCCTTTGAACACAGAAGATTGATGAGTGATCCAACTAAGGCTAAAGGATGTGTTAATGTAGAGAAAGGGAAAGAACTTCCACTGTTGGAGGAAATGAATAGCAACAGAACAGTTACAAATTATTTTCCCCAAGACATCACAGATGAGCCCTTGAAACAACATAGCAAGGTTTAAATTCTTGGATCACTGGGGTATGTTTTGTGGTCAGCATAAATTCTACAAGAGAGATGGTTTGCACCTTAATTGGTTAGGGACCAGCATTCTGGCAAGCAGGTTTGCTACTGCAACACAGCTACGTTTAAACTAAGTAGCGGGGGGGGGGGGGGGAAGGACAAGCTGGATGTTTAAGAAGGAAATTGGAGGGAAAGTTACAACAAGGGAAGTCAAGAAAGACAACTGTATCAATGAGGCAGAAAACTCAGAAAGGGATCATGCTGTAAGGTTGAGTGAACTAGGAGTTGATGGGAAAGGTGAGGGCAGTAACAAATTAAAAATACTACACATGAATGCACGAAGCATTAGAAATAAGATGGATGAGCTTGAGGCTCTTTTGGAAATTAGCAGATACGATATTGTGGGGATAACTGAGACGTGGCTTCAAGTGGACAGGGCCTGGGAAATGAATATTCAAGGCTATACGTGCTATCGTCAGGACAGACTGACGGGCAGAGAGGGTGGGGTGGCCATGTTGGTAAGGGATGATATTCAGTCCCTTGCGCGGGGGGACCTAGAATCAGGGGATGTAGAGTCAGTATGGATGGAGCTGAGAAATTATAAGGGTAAAAAGACCCTCTTGGGAGTTATCTACAGGCCCCAAACAGTAGTCTGGATGTCGGATGTAAGTTGAATCAGAAGCTGAAATTGGCCTGTTGCAAAGATGTTACTACAGTTGTTATGGGGGATTTCAACATGCAGGTGGACTGGGAGAATCAGGAAGGTATTTGACCTCAAGGAAGAGACTTTGTGGAGTGCCTCCGAGATGGATTCTTAGAACAGCTGGTGCTGGAGCCTACCAGGGAGAAGGCAATTCTGGATCTGGTATTGTGCAACGAACCAGAATTGGTCAGAGACCGCGAAGTGAAGGAGCCATTGGGAAGTAGTGATCATAATACAATAAGCTTCAATCTGCAATTTGAGAGGGAGAGGGTACAATCGGAAGTGACAATATTTCTGTTGAATAAAGGGAACTATGAAGCTATGAGGGAGGAGCTGGCCAAAGTTCAATGGTGCAATACCTTAGCAGGGATGACGGTGGAGGAACAATGGCAGATATTTCTGTGTATAATGCAGAAGATGCAGGATCAGTTCATTCCAAAAAGGAAGAAAGATCCTAGGAGGAGGCATGGGTGGCCGTGGCTGACGAGGGAAGTTAAGAAACATATAAAGTTAAAAGAGAAAAAGTATAACGTAGCAAAGATAAGTAGGAAAACAGAGGACTGGGAAGCTTTTAAAGAACAACAGAGGATTACTAAGAAGGAAATACGCAGAGGAAAAAATGAGGTACGAAGGTAAACTGGCCAATAATATAAAGGAGGATAGTAAAAGTTTTTTTAGGTATGTGAAAGGCAAAAAAATGGTTAAGACTAAAATTGGGCCCTTGAAGACAGAAACGGGAATATATTACGGGGAACAAAGAAATGGCAGAAGAATTGAATTGGTACTTCAGATCTGTGTTCACTGGGAAAGACACAAGCAATCTCCCTGAGGTAACAGTGGCTGAAGGACCTGAACTTAAGGGAATTTATATTTGCCAGGAATTGGTGTTGGAGAGACTGTTAGGTCTGAAGATTGATAAGTCTCCGGGGCCTGATGGTCTACATCCCAAGGTACTGAAGGAGGTGGCTCGAGAAATCACGGATGTGTTGGTGATTATTTTCCAGAGTTCGATAGATTCAGGATCAGTTCCTGCTGATTGGAGGGTGGCTAATGTTGTACCACTTTTTAAGAAAGGTGGGAGAGAGAAAGCAGGAAATTATAGACCAGTTAGTCTGACCTCAGTGGTGGGAAAGATGCTGGAGTCTACGAAAAAGGATGAAATTATGACATATCTGGATAGCAGTAACAGGATAGGTCAGAGTCAGCATGGATTTATGAAGGGGAAATCATGCTTGACTAGTCTTCTGGAATTTTTTGAGGATGTAACTCTGAAGATGGATGAGGGAGATCCAGTGGATGTAGTGTATCTGGACTTTCAGAAAGCTTTTGATAAAGTCCCACATAGGAGGTTAGTGAGCAAAATTAGGGCACATGGTATTGGGGGCAAAGTACTAGATTGGATTGAAAGTTGGTTGGCTGATAGGAAACAAAGAGTAGTGATAAACGGCTCCATTTCGGAATGGCAGGCAGTGAACAGTGGGGTACCGCAGGGATCAGTGCTGGGACATTAACAATATATGTTAATGATATAGAAGATGGTATTAATAATAACATTAGCAAATTTGCAGATGATACTAAGTTGGGTGGCAGGGTGAAATGTGATGAGGATGTTAGGAGATTACAGGGTGACCTGGACAAGTTAGGTGAGTGGTCAGATGCATGGCAGATGTAGTTTAATGTGGATAAATGTGTGGTTATCCACTTTGGTGGCAAGAACAGGAACGCAGATTACTACCTAAATGGAATCAATTTAGGTAAAAAGGCAGTACAGAGAGATCTGGGTGTTCTTGTACACCAGTCAATGAAGGCAAGCATGCAGGTACAGCAGGTAGTGAAGAAGGCTAATAGCATGCTGGCCTTCATAACAAGAGGGATTGAGTATAGAAGCAAAGAGGTGCTTCTGCAGCTGTACAGGGCCCTGGTGAGACCACATCTGGAGTACTGTGTGCAGTTCTGGTCTCCAAATTTGAGGAAAGACATTCTGGCTATTGAGGGAGTGCAGCTTAGGTTCACAAGGTCAATTCCTGGATTGGCGGGATTACATTACACTGAAAGACTGGGGCGACTGGGCTTGAAATACCCTTGAGTTTAGAAGACTGAGAGGGGATCTGATTGAGACGTATAAGATTATTAAAGGATTGGACACTCTGGCAGCAGGAAACATGTTTCCGCTGATGGGTGAGAGCTGAACCAGAGGACACAGCTTAAAAATACGGGGTAGACCATTTAGGACAGAGATGAGGAGAAACTTCTTCACCCAGAGAGTGGTGACTGTGTGGAATGCTCTGCCCCAGAGGGCAGTGGAGGCCCAGTCTCTGGATTCATTTAAGAAAGAGTTGGATAGAGCTCTCAAGGATAGTGGAATCAAGGGTTATGGAGATAAGGCAGGAACAGGATACTGAGGAAGGATGATTAGCCATGATCATACTGAATGGTCGTGCAGGCTCGAAGGGCAGAATGGCCTACTCTTGCACCTATTGTCTATTGTCTATTGTCTATAACATAGCAAGATGATGGGCCAAGTTCTAAGATATAGAGCAATATGGATGTTTGATAACCAGCATGCCCATGATGGACCAAAGGGCCATTTACCATGTTGTATAAGCTCTATGATACTTTACATTGGAGTTCAGCCACTCAGGAGTGAGATCAGAAGGAGCAGATGAATAGAACACTCCTCAAAAAGCTAGAGCAATTATAGCTGTCAAGACCAAGTTGATCGATAGATATTTACTGGATGAGGGTATTAGTTAACTCAGAGAAATGTCAGTAAAACGGAACTGAAATCCAGATCAGTCCTGAGTCACGATCTAGTCGAATGACAGACCAGGCTCAAGAAGCTGAATAGCACGCTCTTCTTCCTAACGTTCCTGTATTGTGAAATAGGCAACAAGAAACCTGTCATTGCACTTCTACAGGTTTCTTAAAGCTCAAGAGGGCATAGAAGATAACTGTTAGAGTTCACCAAAACATTCATTAAAAGTGAATTAACATTAACTAATAAGAATCCAATATGTCAGTACTAACACTTGAAAAATATCTGATATTCAGTATCAGGGTTGGATTTGCCTTCAGACAAGTTGTTTTTATTCATTCATGGAATGCGGGTGTCACTGTCTGGGTCAGCATTTATTGCCCATCTCTAAATGTCCAGACAGCAGTTACAAGTCAACCACATTGCTGTGGGTCTGGAGTCACGTGTAGGCCAGACCAGGTAAGGATGGCAGTTTCCTTCCCGAAAGGACATTCGTGAACCAGGTGAGATTTTCCAATAATTGACAATGGAATCACAGTCATTGTTAGACCTTTAATTCTAAATTCTTTATTGAATTTAAATTCTCCCATCTACCATGGCGGGATTCAATCCCAGGTCCCCAAACATTACCTGGGTCTCTGGATAAAGGTCCAACAATAATACCCCTTGACCATCACCTCCCCCGTAAATGGGCATTAATTGCCCACACTAGGGCCTCAATTTGTGGCAGAGCTGGCAGGCTGACCTCAAGCCTTCCCACAATGCATTCAACTAGATGTTGGACTCACCATCTCCCTGATTAATTCCCCATCACCAAACTCACTACAGGGGAGGATACTCAATTTCACCCAATATGACTAAGCTCCTGAAAACATAGAAACATAGAAACATTCAGCCCTTCAAGCCTGTCCCACCATTTAACACCATCATGGTTGTTCCTCTATTTCAACACCATATTCCTGCTTTCTTCCTTGTTGCCTTTAAAATCTAAACATCTAAACATACGGGACAACTCTTTCACACAGAGGGTGGTACGTGTATGGAATGAGCTGCTAGAGGATGTGGTAGAGGCTGGTACAATTGCAACATTTAAGAGGCATTTGGATGGGTATATGGGTTGGGATATCTGGTTGGCATGGACGGGATGGATTGAAGGGTCTGTTTCCATGCTGTACATCTCTATGACTCTATGGCTCTATTTATCCATCACATTCTATGTCAGTGACTCGACCTCCACAGTTCGCAGTGATAGAGAACTCCAAAGGGTCACCAGCCTCTGAGTGAAGAAATGTTCCTCCTGTCAGTGTTGAGTGGTCTACCCTGTATCCTGAGACTGTGTCGCCTGATGTGAGACTTCCTGCTCAGGGGAAAACAATGGAATTAGCTACTTATCACATCTGAAGGCTGTTGGTCAGGCAGGGAGTATTTCCAATGACAGCCATTCATTCACATTTAAAGAATAAATCAAAGTAACTGGGTAATTAGCAGACTGAGCAACACCACAAGAATTCAATTATTTTTACAAAAACAAACTTTACTCTAAATTAGAAAGAATTAAATAGAGTAGGTACTATAACCTTGACATTGTGATATATCAAGATTTATGTTACCAACTCCATTGTACCTTTTGCTGCTCTTCCCTGCCCCACCCCAACCCTGAATGTTACCTTACTTTTTAAAAAAAATTCTTTCATAGGATCTGGACATCACTGACAAGACCAGTACATGCTGCCCATCTCTAATTTCCCTGTAAACTGATTGGTTCACAGGGTCATTTCAGAGGACACTTGAGATTCAGCCACGTTTCTGTGGGACTGGAGTCACATGTAGCCCAGACCTTTGAGTGTGTGTGTGTTTGTGTTTGTGTCTGTGACTGTGTGCATGCATGTGTGCATGTCTGTGTGTGTATGTGAGCATGTCTGTGAGTGTATCTCAGTATTGGTGTGAATGAGTGTGTGTGTATGTGTGTATGTTTGCATGCGTGCATGTCTGTGTGTATGTCTGTGTGTGCGTGCGTGTGTCCGCCTGTGTGTGTGCGCGCATGTGTATGTGCATGTGTCTGTGTTGCATGTGTGTGTGTGTCTGTGCGTGTGTGTGTGTGGTCCTTGCATTAGCTTTCAGTTAAACAATACTCCAATTTATTTACCGACTTTATGTCTCTGTATGCCACAATCCCATCACAGAGCTGTCCCTGTGACTCCAGCCCACTGCCTTGGCTGGTGTAGGATGTTTTGATAGAAGCAATTCCACACACCAACCACTGGGTTTCAAAGTGAACCGTGTTGGACCTAGAGATCACACCATCAGTGTGAGCAAAAGTAGAAACATGTTAAAAGGAAAATGGACTTTTGTAAATGAGTAATCTGTTCACTCAGCACTTGCTATTTTAACACATACATGCATTGTATGTACTGTTTGATGCTGATCAGAATCCCTTGTGAGACACTTCAAATGCTGCTTGTTCTCCAGTAAGTCACTACTTTGTTTTCATAGTTACAATTTTAGGGTCCTGTAAATGTAGGGTGTTTTTTGTTATCTGTTTCTTTTATCTGTGCTTCCATTCTGCATTCAGGCAGCAGGATCTGGATTCACAAAGAACATTCCTTCAAAATAGGGCACTGCTCCCATTGGCAATGAAAATAGCAGATTGTGAGGCAGGCCCACATTGGAAAGCAAAGGAAGTTTAGATCAAGGTCATAAATTCTTCTGTGAGTCAGATCAGTGTTATGCACATGGAGATGCCAGCATGGTTCATTTTAGGACAACAAACCATGGGAAAATCTGAGTGGGACGTGTAGAGTTGTTACTGAACCCCTTGAAACTATTTTTTAACTAATGGAAGCATTAACCAGTTAGGAATTAACTAACAGAAGTAATTCCACACTCTTTTCAAATATGAAATGTTACTCTAAGGGATTAGAATTTCTGTAAAGCTTACAAAGAAAAAGAACTTGCATTTTATTAATTATCATTCATGAAACGTGGGCATCGTTGGCTGGGCCAGCATTTATTGCCCGTCCTTGTTGCCCCTTGAGTAAGTGCTAATGAGCTGTCTTCTTGAACCGCTGCAGTCCATGTTCTGTTGGTTGACCCACAATGCCCTTAGGGACGGAATTCCAGGATTTTACCCAGAGATAGTGAAGAAATGGTGATGTATTTTCAAGTCAGGATGGTGAGTGGCTTGAAGATGGTGGTGTTCCCATATATCTGCTGCCCTTGTCCTTCTGGATAGAAGTGGTCATGGATTTGGAAGGTGTTGTCTGAGGACCTTTGGTGAATTTCTGCAGCATATCTTATTGGTAGTACACTCTGCTGCTACTGAGTGTCAGTGGTCTGTCCTGGAAGTCAGTACTTTGTCCTGGAAGTCAAAATTCTCAGGTGCTATTGGAACTGCACTCATCCAGGCAAGTGGGGAGTATTCCATCACACTCCTGACTTGTACCTTGTAGATGGTGTATAGGCTTTGGGGAGTCAGGAGGTGAGTTACTCACAGCAGAATTCATAGCCTCTGGCAGCATTTGGAGCCACTGTGTGTATGTGGTGAGTCCAGCTGAGTTTCTGATCAATGGTAACCCCAGGACCATCAAGGATTCAATGATGATAATGTTATTGAATGTCATGGGGTAATGGTTGGATTCTCTTTTGTTGGAGATAACATTTGTGTGGCGTGAATGTTACTTGTCACTTCTCATACCAAACTTGGGTATTGTCCAGATCTTGTTGCATTTAGATATGGACTGGGCCAGTGTTTGAGAAGTGGTGAATGGGCTGAACATTGTGCAATCATTGACGAACATCCCCTCGTCTCACCCTATGATGGAGGGAAGGTCATTGATGAAGCAGCTGAAGATGATTGGCCTTTTTATAGAATGTTTTGTAATAACATAAAATTCAAACATCTTTCACATCCAACAAAGTTGAATTGTTTGAATTGACTTCACTGATGTAGTGTAGCAGCATAGCAGCCAAACATATTTCAAATTGCAATACAAGAATGACCAGATGTTTCGATGCTGATGGAGTGCGAATTAGTGAGCTAGCCATGAGGGATAACTCTTCTCTTGAAGTGGTCCCACTCCAAGCAATCAGCCAACCAACCAAGATAGAGCCTCAGTTTGGCCTCTCATCTAAAAGACGGACCTCCAGTCCTCCTTCGGGACCACACCAAAGTATCAGCAATGGTTAGAGCTCACCAGTCTTTGACTTGGACCTGAATCCATAATTGTCCAATTCAGATACAAGTGTGCCGCTAACTGGGATATGGCCAGCCCTCAGCAGGTGTTCACCTCCGAACCCGGTCCTTTGGCTGCTCAAGACAAAAGTGTCTCATTATTTTAGCCAATCAGAGAATGCTGTGTGCTTCATTGAAAGAGAAGTGAAGGCAGGATAAGGTTCTTTCCCCATTGCAGGCACCAGTCCATTAACGGTCACATTCAGTGCAGATCAAAGTGATCCAAATTCCAGGTGATCCCCAAAGATTTAATGGTTGTGATTCCCCTAATTCAAGTCAACAGCTTCCCAAAGGCTAAAAATGAGTTTGATTTTAAAGAGAAAACATACTCATGTCAGTCATTTCCAGCAACTTGTTCTAGGGATATGGACCAAACATAGGTAAATAGGGCTATTGGGAAATCTGGTGGGCATGGCTCAGTTGGACTGAAGGGTCTGTTTCTGTGCTGTGTAACTATGACTCCATGTCTTTCTGACACTAATCCCTTTTCTGGTCTAAGGCTCTTGCTCTTGGGTCAGAGAAAGGGAGAGTTCTGAAATGCCAGTGGACCAGCTGGCATTGTCAGTATCTAATGCAGCAACTAACTTGATAACAATGTAATCAGGACTTTAAAACATACGCCAATAATGGCATTTCTTTTAAAAGGAATGCTTTGAATTCACACATTAATGCACAGAGTTGTGATATAGCCAAGCCAAAAGCAGAGGTGAGGCCAAACTGAGTCAGCGTGATTGTGAAGCAGAGAACAATGCTGCCTTTTTAATCTCACTTTCAATTTGGCAGATTTAAAAGCCGGTTAAAACTTGTGCAAAATGTGAAACCCTTCAGCTGAAATGCTTCAATCACAATCAATACCACAGTACAAAGAGCACCTGTCACAATAGAATCCAGTTACAAAGCTTCAACTACTAAGATGAGCTTTAGTGATTTATGACACTTTACAACACAGGGTCTGGGACAAGTATTTGTAGCAGGAGCATTTCCATATGATATGAATTTTATCTTTATTGAAAATAATGAAGCATCTGTTTAAAGTCAACCGCAAACTTAATGACAGGAAATTACCTATTTGATTAAAAGACCAGGATTGTAAAGTTTATGTCACATAATGATTTTCAATGGAGCGAAGGTTCAAAATATTATTGCAGTATCTTTGTCTTCACTTTGCCTTTTTACTAAATGATATCTTGTCATGACAACTCTGTCTTCTGCTTCTGTTCAGTAACATCTGGCATAATGAGGAAGGTGCCTAAATTTTCTCATGGATTTTTGAATCTTGATCTCTTCCAATTTCATTATTTGCTTGTCCTTCAATTACCTTTGTACAAAAGGTTACTTATGAAATATGTCAACTATGTGCAAGAGAAATGTTTGTTAATTGACTCCCACCACTGCTGCTGGCATCGCATCACATTTCACTGGATGTAAAGGAATTCACGATAGCTTCTCTTCAGATAATTGCCAGGAGACCGGAATTGCAAAGCAGTTATATTGTGTAAACAAATTTAATTTCTGATTGTAAATCTCAAACTTGTAGCAGTGCATCTCATCTCCAGCCTTCAAGAACCCAGGTGCTTAAAGCAGCGCAAGAGTGGGAAGCAAAAGGAACGTTGTCTGGGTGAGGTTACAGCACTTTGCTGATATTTGGTTCCACCTTGGGGACCCACCTTCCAGATAGACCAGTAATGTCCAAGACACCTTGAGGTTTGATCCTTGCTTGGCCTCCTGCAAACCTGCTGTTAAAAAGTTTCAAGAATTGTCTTTGTGCTGGGTCTGCCACTATTTATTATGATAAGTGAGCCCTGAGCATTTCAACAATTTGATTGGCTTATCCAGTCACTTCTGTACATGGGCTCAACTCAATCTGATCATTTCAAATTCATCTGCACTGCCTGAAAATGCATTGTAAGATGGTTCATAAAGTGCTTTCTAAAGAGGATTCAATATGTCAGAGGTAGCCATGCACATTGTGAGGTAAGAGCCCAGTGGTAACATCACTGTACTGGTAACCTAGATACCAATCTGAGGACCTGGTTCAAATCCTGTTACGGTAATTGGTGGCATTTGAATTCAAAAAAAGTCCGACATTAATAGTTGAATGACGTCTATAAGTCCATTGCCATGTCACACATCTGCACTGGGAAGAGTGTTTTATACAAATCTACAGCTCATACCTTCCAGGCCATCCTCCCCTTTTCCTGTCATTGGATTAAGGGGAGAGTAACAACAGAATGCTCTCTCACAATCTCTCCGGAGGTTGTAAAACACAACTCAGCAAACGCCTGAGCAATTACCTCCTTTAATGTTCATTTAGCTGAAATCATACGACAGCTTATCAATGTTGCTTAAATGTAATGTTTTTCCACCCATTATCAAAAACAAGGCAAGTCTTCACAGAACCTGAATCCAATATTCCTCCACCTTAGTAATCAAGTTATTAAATAAGAACAACAATAACACATTAAGAACCTTCATGACAATTGCTTCCAATTGTTTAAAATGGATTCAACTTGTCCATTAAACAGCATCATCTTTGAGTCCAAACATTTTAATGATGAGGCAAGGCAACAGCAGAGGAAAAAGGGTAGGACATGGATCCTGCTCTTCAGATCATCCTACCTCATTGTACCTCATGGCCCATGCGCCCAAAGACTTTGCAGTTCAGAATCAGTCAGAAGAAGACCCACAACAGAAACTCATGACCCTCAGGAGCCACTATTCAAGGAACTCGAATAGTCATAGAGTCATACAATATGGAAACAGACCCTTCGGTCCAATTCATCCATGCTGACCAGACATCCCAACCTAATCTAGTCTCTTTTGCCAGCACTTGGCCCATATCCCCCCAAACCTTTCCTATTCATATACCCATCCAAATGCCTTTTAAATGTTGCAATTGTACCTGCCTCCACCACTTCCTCTGGCAGCTCATTCCATACACGTACCACCCTCTGTGTGAAAAGTTACCCTTAGAACGTTTTTAAATCTCTCTCCTCTCGCCCTAAACATATGCCCTCTAGTTTTGGACTCTCCAACCCAAAGAAAAGGACCTTGGCTATTCACCATATCTATGGCCCTCCTGACTTTATAAACTCTATAAAATCACCCCACTGACACTGATGCTCCAGGGAAAATACCCTTAGCACATTCAAACTCTCCCTATCACTGAAACCCTCCAACTCCCACAACATCCTGGTAAATCTTCACTGCACCCTTTCAAGTTTCACAACATCCTTGCTCCTGTCAGAGATGGACAAAGGGCTGACTAGCCTCTTTCTGTGCTGTATGAGTTTGTGATTGGAAGATTTGTTATTCCCAACACTGTCTGCTGGTCCTTGATATGAGCAAATCGGTTGCTATTTCACTCAATGTGATTAATACAGCTGTAAGAGACTGTCATGACCTGTATATTCTAACATTTTCAAACTTCCAAGGAGAAGGACGTGGAAATTATTGGTGCAAATTAATGTGGGTACGGAAACAGAGACAGAAAGGTGACAGTTTCTATGACATCATTGCTATGATCACAAACTGAAACCATACCAATGACTTTGTGCAGCCACTTCAAGTTCTGTTCAGGTACAAAGTTGGAGTCAAACACAATGTTTGTCTCCCATCTGTCTGTATCCTTAATGCCCTCAGACTGTGGACTGGCATTGAAAACATCACATTCCATAATCCCAGATCATATTTCTGGTCAGGTTTCCTTCTCTAAAGTACTAACTGTATGATCTTTTTGAATGAAATTCAATGAAAAAACGTATGTTTTCATCAAATTATTCAAACCTCACACAGCAATGAGCTTGGCAAAATGCATTGAGGCTTCCCACATGCATCTAACCATGAATTTGGGAGTTCACTCTGTGTTTACTGATAAACGGGCCATTCTCTGGCTTGGTGATAGACACATTGGTGGCAACATAGGTTTTGGATTATAGTGTAAACCTGTTTACATCACTGTACAGGTTTGTTGGATTTGACTGGAAATAGGAATGTAAATAAACGAATAACAGGTGACTGATCCAAAATGGCTAACATTGGAACTTTCAGAGGTGTGGGCATGTTCACATTACAATTCGAGCAACACACTCTGATACTGTAGTGTACAGCAACACAATCTGATACTGTAGTGTACAGCAACACACACAGATATTGTAGTGTACAGCAACACACTCCGATATTGTAGTATACAGCAACACACTCCGATATTGTAGTGTACAGCAACACACTGCTATATTGTAGTGTACAGCAACACACTCTGATATTGTATTCTACAGCAACACTGTCTGATATTGTATTGTACAGCAACACCCTCTGATACTGTAGTGTACAGCAACACACTGCGATATTGTAGTGTACTGCAACACACTCTGATATTGTAGTGTACAGCAACACACTGCGATATTGTAGTATACTGCAACACACTCTGATATTGTAGTGTAGAGCAACACATTCCTATATTGTAGTATACTGCAACACACTATGATATTGTAGTGTACAGCAAGACTCTCTGATATGTTTGTGTACAGCAACATATTCTGATATTGTAGTGTACAGCAACACTCACTGATATTGTAGTGTACAGCAACACACTCCGATATTGTAGTGTACAGCAACACATTCTGATATTGTAGTGTACAGCAACACTCACTGATATTGTAGTGTACAGCAACACACTCCGATATTGTAGTGTACAGCAACACATTCTGATATTGTAGTGTACAGCAACACTCACTGATATTGTAGTGTACAGCAACACTCACTGATATTGTAGTGTACAGCAACACATTGTGATATTGTAGTGTACAGCAACACTCACTGATATTGTAGTGTACAGCAACACACTGCGATATTGTAGTGTACAGCAACACTGTCTGATATTGTATTGCACAGCAACACTGTCTGATATTGTATTGTACAGCAACACCCTCTGATACTGTAGTGTACAGCAACACACTCTGATACTGTAGTGTACAGCAACACACTCCGATATTGTAGTGTATAGCAACACACTCTGATAATGTAGTGTACAGAAACACTGTCTGATATTGTAGTGTACAGCAACACTGTCTGATACTGTAGTGTACAGCAACACCCTCTGATATTGTAGTGTACAGCAACACACTCCGATACTGTAGTGTACAGCAACACACTCCAATATTGTAGTGTACAGCAACGTATTCTGATATTGTAGTGTACAGCAACACCCTCTGATATTGTAGTGTACAGCAACACACTTCGATACTGTAGTGTACAGCAACACACTCCATTATTGTAATGTAAGCAACACAATCTGACATTGTATTGTACAGCAACACATTCTGATATTGTTGTGTACAACAACACACTCTGATATTGTAGTGTACAGTAACACACTTTGACATTGTTGGTTACCGCAACACACTCTGATATTGTAGTGCACAGCAACACAATCTGATATTGTAGCGTACAGCCACACACTCCGATATTGTAATGTACAGAAACACAATCCAATATTTTATTGTACACACGAGCTGATATTGTAGTGTGCAGCAACAGAATCTGATATTGTAATGTACAGCAACACACTCGGATTTTATAGTGTATAGTGACACACTCTGAATTTGTAGTTTAGAGCAACAACTCCAATATTGCAGTATACAGCGAGACACACTGATATTGTGCTAAACACTCTGATATTGTAGTGTGCAACAACACACTCTGATATAGTAGTGTACAGCAACACACTCCGCTATTGTAGTCTACAGCAACTCCGATATTGTAGTGTACAGCAACACACTCCGATATTGTAGTGTGTAGAAAGACACTCCGATATTGTAGTGTACAGCAACACACTCTTATATTGTAGTGTACAGCAAAAAAGTCTGATATTGTAGTGTACAGCAACACACTCTGGTATTGTAGTGTACAGCAACACACTCCAATATTGTAGTGTACAGCAACACACTCAGATATTGACGTGTACGGCAACACACTCTGTTATTGTAGTGTACAGCAACACACTTCGATATCGTAGTGTACAGCAACATATTCTGATATTGTAGTGTACAGCAACACACTCTGATATTGTAATGTACAGCGACACACTCTGTTATTGCAATGTACAGCAACACACTCTGATCTTGTCATGTACAGCAATACACTCTGACATTGTATTATACAGCAACACACTCCGATATTGTCGTGTACAGCAACACACTCTGGTATAGTAGTGTACAGCAACACACTCTGTTATTATAGTGTACAGCAACACACTTCGATATCGTAGTGTACAGCAACATATTCTGATATTGTCATGCACAGCAATACACTCTGACATTGTATTATACAGCAACACACTCTGATATGGAGTGTACAGCAACACACTCTGATATAGTAGTGTACAGCAACACACTCTGATATTGTAGTATACAACAACACACTCCGATATCGTGGTGTACAGCAACACACTCCAATATTGTAGTATACAGCAACACACTCCGATATAGCAGTGTACAGCAACACACTCAGATATAGGAGTGTACAGCAACGCAGTCTGATATTATAGTGTACAGCAACACATTCTGATGTTGTAATGTACAGCAACACACACTGATATTGTATTGTACAGCAACACACTCCAATATTGTAGTATACAGCAACACACTCTGATATTGTAGTATACAGCAACACATTCCAATATTGTAGTATACAGCAACACACCCCGATATAGCAGTGTACAGCAACACACTCAGATATAGGAGTGTACAGCAACGCAGTCTGATATTATAGTGTACAGCAACACATTCTGATGTTGTAATGTACAGCAACACACACTGATATTGTATTGTACAGCAACACACTCCAATATTGTAGTATACAGCAACACACTCTGATATTGTAGTATACAGCAACACATTCCAATATTGTAGTATACAGCAACACACCCCGATATAGCAGTGTACAGCAACACACTCAGATATAGGAGTGTACAGCAACGCAGTCTGATATTGTAGTGTACAGCAACACACTCTGATATTGTATTGTACAGCAACACACTCTGATATTGTCGTGGACGGTAACACACTCTGTTATTGTAGTGTACAGCAACACACTCCGATTCGTAGTGTTACAGCAACACATTCTGATATTGTAGTGTACAGCAACACATTCTGATATTGTAATGTACAGCAACACACTCTGATATTGTAATGTACAGCAACACACTCTGATATTGTAGTGTACAGCAATACACTCTGACATTGTATTATACAGCAACACACTCCGATATTGTAGTATACAGCAACACACTCCGATATTGTAGTATATAACAACACACTCTCATATAGTAGTGTATAGCAACACACTCCAATATTATAGTGCACAGCAACACACTCCGATATTGTAGTATACAGCATCACACTCTGATATTGTAGTATACAGCAAAACACTCTTATATTATAGTGTACAACACACTCCGATACAGTATTGTACAGCAACACACTCTTATATTGTAGTGCTCAGCAACACACTCTGATAAAGTAGTGTACAGCAACACACACTGATATTGTAGTGTACAGCAACACATTCCGATATTGGAGTGTACTGCAAAACACTCCAATATCGTAGTGTACAGCAACACACTCCGATATTGTAGTATACAGCAAAAAACTCTAATATAGCAGTGTACAGCAACACCCTCAGATATAGTAGTGTACAGCAACACACTCTGATGTTGTAAGGTACAGCAACACACACTGATATTGTAGTATACAGCATCACACTCAGATATTGTAGTATACATCAACCCACTCTGATATTATAGTATCCAACAACACATTCCGATATTGTAGTGTACAGCAACACACTCTGATACTGTAGTGTACAGCAACACACTCTGATATTGTAGTGTACAGCAAAAAATCTGATATTGTATTGTACAACAACACACTCTGATACTGTAGTGTAGATCAACACACTCCAATATTGTAGTGTACAGCAACACCCTCCGATATTGTAGTGTACAGCAACACCCTCCGATATTGTAGTGTATAGCAACACACTCCAATATTGTAGTGTACTACAACATACTCCGATATTGTATTGTACAGCAACACACTCTGATATTGTAGTGTACGGAACACACTCTGTTATTGTAGTGTACAACACACTCTGATATTGTAGTGTACAGCAACACACTTTGATATTGTAGTGTACAACACACTCAGATATAGTAGTGTACAGCAACACACTCCGACATTGTAGTGTACAGCAACACACAGCGATATTGTAGTATACAGCAACATACTCCGATATAGCAGTTTACAGCAACACACTCAGATATTGTAGTGTACAGCAACACACTCTGATATTGTAGTGTACAACACACTCTGATATAGTAGTGTACAGCCGCCACACTTCGATATCGTAGTGTACAGCAACATATTCTGATATTGTAGTGTACAGCAATACACTCTGATATTGTAATGTACAGCGACACACTCTGTTATTGCAATGTACAGCAACACACTCTGATCTTGTCATGTACAGCAATACACTCTGACATTGTATTATACAGCAACACACTCCGATATTGTAGTGTACAGCAACACACTCTGATATAGTAGTGTACAGCAACACACTCTGGTATAGTAGTGTACAGCAACACACTCTGATATTGTAGTATACAACAACACACTCCGATATCGTAGTGTACAGCATCACACTCCGATATTGTAGTATACAGCAACACACTCCGATATAGCAGTGTACAGCAACACACTCAGATATAGGAGTGTACAGCAACGCAGTCTGTTATTGTAGTGTACAGCAACTCATTCTGATGTTGTAATGTACAGCAACACACACTGATATTGTATTGTACAGCAACACACTCTGTTATTGCAATGTACAGCAACACACTCTGATATTGTAATGTACAGCAACACACTCTGATATTGTATTGTACAGCAATACACTCTGATATTGTAGTGCACAGCAACATACTCTGATATTATAATGTACAGCAACACACGCTGATATTGTAGTATACAACAACACAGTCTGATATAGTAGTGTACAACAACACACTCCGCTATTGTAGTGTACAGCAACACACTCTGATATGGTAGTGTATAGCAACACACTCTTATACAGTAGTGTACAACACATTCTGATATAGCAGTGTACAGCAACACAGTCTGATATAGTAGTGTACAGCAACACAGTCTGATATTGTAGTGTACAGCAACACATTCTGACGTTGTAATGAACAGCAACACACTGATATTGTATTGTACAGCAACACACTCCAGTATTGTAGTGTACAGCAACACACTCTTATACTGTAGTGTACAACACACTCTGATATAGCAGTGTACAGCACCACATTCTGATATAGTAGTGTACAGCAACACAGTCTGATATTGTAGTACACAACAACACACTTTGATATAGTAGTGTACAGCAACGCACACCGCTATTGTAGTGTAGAGCAACACACTCCAATATTGTAGTGTACAGCAACACACTCTGATATTGTAGTATACAGCAACACATTCTGATATTGTAGTGTACAGCAACACACTCTAATATTGTAATGTACAGTAACACACTCTAATATTGTATTGTACAGCAACACACTGTGACATTGTTGCATACCGCAACACACGCTGATATTGTATTGTACAACAACAGACTCTGATTTTGTAGTGTACAAGAACACACTCCAATATTGTATTGTACAGCAACACACTCTGATATTCTAGTGTATGGTAACACACTCTGCTATTGTAATGTACAGGAACACACTCTGATACTGTAGTGTACAACAACACACTGCGACATTGTTGGATACCGCAACACACTCTGATATTGTAGTGTACAGCAAAAAATCTGATATTGCATTGTACAACAACACACTCTGATACTGTAGTGTAGATCAACACACTCCAATATTGTAGTGTACAGCAACACCCTCCGATATTGTAGTGTACAGCAACACACTCTGATATTGTAGTGTACAGCAACACACACCAATATTGTAGTGTACTACAACACACTCCGATATTGTATTGTACAGCCACACACTCTGATATTGTAGTGTACGGTAACACACTCTGTTATTGTAGTGTACGACACACTCTGATATTGTAGTGTACAGCAACACACTTTGATATTGTAGTGTACAACACACTCAGATATAGTAGTGTACAGCAACACACTCCAACATTGTAGTGTACAGCAACACACTCCGATATTGTAGTATACTGCAACACCTTCCGATATTGTAGTGTACAGCAACACACTCCGATATAGTAGTATACAGCAACATACTCCGATATAGCAGTTTCCAGCAACACACTCAGATATAGTAGTGTACAGCACCACACTCTGATATTGTAGTGTACAACACACTCTGATATAGTAGTATACAGCAACATACTCTGATATTGTAGTGTATAGCTACACATTCTGACATTGTAGTGTACAGCAACACACTTTGATATTGTAGTGTACAACACACTCAGATATAGTAGTGTACAGCAACACAATCCAACATTGTAGTGTACAGCAACACACTCCGATATTGTAGTATACTGCAACACCTTCCGATATCGTAGTGTACAGCAACACACTCCGATATAGTAGTATACAGCAACATACTCCGATATAGCAGTTTCCAGCAACACACTCTGATATTGTAGTGTACAACACACTCTGATATAGTAGTGTACAGCAACATACTCTGATATTGTAGTGTATAGCTACACATTCTGATATTGTAGTGTACAGCAACACACTCTGATATTATAATGTACAGCAACACACGCTGATATTGTAGTGTACAACAACACAGTCTGATATAGTAGTGTACAACAACTCACTCCGCTATTGTAGTGTACAGCAACACACTCTGATATTGTAGTGTACAGCAACACAGTCTGATGTTGTAATGAACAGCAACACACACTGATATTGTATTGTACAGCAACACACTCCAGTATTGTAGTGTACAGCAACACACTCTTATACTGTAGTGTAAAACACACTCTGATATAGCAGTGTACAGCACCACATTCTGATATAGTAGTGTACAGCAACACAGTCTGATATTGTAGTGTACAGCAACACAGTCTGATATTGTAGTACACAACAACACACTTTGATATAGTAGTGTACAGCAACGCACACCGCTATTGTAGTGTAGAGCAACACACTCCAATATTGTAGTGTACAGCAACACACTCTGATATTGTAGTATACAGCAACACATTCTGATATTGTAGTGTACAGCAACACACTCTAATATTGTAATGTACAGTAACACACTCTAATATTGTATTGTACAGCAACACACTGTGACATTGTTGCATACCGCAACACACGCTGATATTGTATTGTACAACAACAGACTCTGATTTTGTAGTGTACAAGAACACACTCCAATATTGTATTGTACAGCAACACACTCTGATATTCTAGTGTACGGTAACACACTCTGCTATTGTAATGTACAGGAACACACTCTGATATTGTAGTGTACAACAACACACTGCGACATTGTTGGATACTGCAACACACTCTGATATTGTAGTGTACAGCAAAAAATCTGATATTGCATTGTACAACAACACACTCTGATACTGTAGTGTAGATCAACACACTCCAATATTGTAGTGTACAGCAACACCCTCCGATATTGTAGTGTACAGCAACACACTCTGATATTGTAGTGTACAGCAACACACCCCAATATTGTAGTGTACTACAACACACTCCGATATTGTATTGTACAGCCACACACTCCGATATTGTAGTGTACAGCAACACACTCGGATACTGTAGTGTATAGCAACACGTTCTGATATTGTAGTGTACAGCAACACACTCTGATATTGTAATGTACAGCAACACACTCCAATATTGTAGTGTACAGCAACACACTCCGATATTGTAGTATACAGCAACAAACTCCGATATAGCAGTGTACAGCAACACCCTCAGATATAGTAGTGTACAGCAACTCAGTCTGATATTTTAGTGTACAGCAACACACTCTGATGTTGTAAGGTACTGCAACACACACTGATTGTACAGCAACACATTCAGACATTGTAGTATACATCAACACACTCTGATATTAAAGTATACAACAACACACTCTGATGTAGTATTGTACAGCAACACACTCCGCTATTGTAATGTACAGCAACATACTCCGATATTGTAGTGTACAGCAACACTCACTGATATTGTAGAGTATAGCAAGACACTCCGATATTGTAGTGTACAGCAACACACTCTGATACTGTAGTGTACAGCAACACACTCTGATATTGTAGTGTACAGCAACACACTGTGACATTGTTAGATACTGCAACACACTCTGATATTGTAGTGTACAGCAAAAAATCTGATATGTATTGTACAGCAACACACTCAGACATTGTAGTATACATCAACACACTCTGATATTAAAGTATACAACAACACACTCTGATATAGTATTGTACAGCAACACACTCCGCTATTGTAATGTACAGCAACATACTCCGATATTGTAGTGTACAGCAACACTCACTGATATTGTAGTGTATAGCAAGACACTCCGATATTGTAGTGTACAGCAACACACTCTGATACTGTCGAGTACAGCAACACACTCGGACTTTATAGTGTACAGCGACACACTCTGAATTTGTAGTTTACAGCAACAACTCCGACATTGCAGTATACAGCTAGACACTCTGATATTGTAGTGTGGAACAACACACTCCAATATTGTGTTGTCCAGCAACATACTCTAATATTGTGGTGCACAGCAACACACTTTGATATAGTAGGGTACAGCACCACACTCTGATATTGTAATGTACAGCAACACACTCTGTTATTGTAGTATACAGCACCACACTCTGATATTGTAATGTACAGCAACACACTCTGTTATTGTAGTATACAGCAACACACTCTGATATTGTAGTGTACAGCAACACACTCTGTTATTGTAGTATACAGCACCACACTCTGATATTGTAATGTACAGCAACACACTCTGTTATTGTAGTATACAGCAACACACTCTGATATTGTAGTATACAGCACCACAATCTGATATTGTATTGTACAGCAACACACTCAGATTTTGAAGTGTCCAACAAAACACCACAAAATTGAATTTGACAGCCACGCACTCAAATATTGTAGTGTACACCAACACACCTCAATATTGCAGTGTACAGGTTCACAAACTGATATTGTAGTATACAGCAACACACTCTGATATTGCAGTGTACAGCAACACACTCTGATATTGTCGTGTACAGCAACACACTCCAATATTGTAGTATTCAGCAACACACTCTGATATTGTAATGTACAGCAGCACACTCCAATATATTAGTGTACAGCAACACACTCTGATATTGTAGTATACAGCATCACACTCCGATATTGTAGTATACAACAACAAACTCTCATATAGTAATGTACAGCAACACACTCCGATGTTATAGGGCACAGCAACACACTCCGATATTGTAGTATACAGCACCACACTCTGATATTGAAGTGTACAGCAACAAACTCTGATATTGTAGTGTACAGCACCACACTCTGATATTGTAGTGTAGAACACAATTTGATATAGTAGAGTACACCAACACACTCTGATATTGTAGTATACAGCAACACATTCCGTTATTGTAGTTTACAGCAACACACTCCGATATAGCAGTGTACAGCAACACACTCCGATATTGTAGTATACAGCAACACACTCTGATATAGCAGTGTACAGCAACACACTCAGATATAGTAGTGTACAGCAACACACTCTGATATTGTAGTATACAGCAACACACTCTGATATAGCAGTGTACAGCAACATACTCAGATATAGCAGTGTACAGCAACACACTCTGATATTGTCGAGTACAGCAACACACTCTGATATTGTAGTGTACAGCAACACACTCCAATATTGTAGTGTACTACAACACACTCCGATATTGTATTGTACAGCCACACACTCTGATATTGTAGTGTACAGCAACACACTCGGATACTGTAGTGTATAGCAACACGTTCTGATATTGTAGTGTACAGCAACACACTCTGATATTGTAATGTACAGCAACACACTCCAATATCGTAGTGTACAGCAACACACTCCGATATTGTAGTATACAGCAACATACTCCGATAAAGCAGTGTACAGCACCACACTCTGATATTGTAGTGTACAATACACTCTGATATAGTAGTGTACAGCAACATACTCTGATATTGTAGTGTACCGCAGCACACTCTAAAAAAGTAGTGTATAGCTACACATTCTGATTTTGTAGTGTACAGTAGCACACTCTGATATTGTAGTGTACAGCAACATACTCTGATATTGTAGTGTACAGCAGCACACTCTGAAAAAGTAGTGTATAGCTACACATTCTGATATTGTAGTATACAACAACACACTCTGATATAGTAGTGTACAGCAACACACTCAGCTATTGTAGTGTACAGCACACACTCTGATATTGTAGTGTACAACACACTCTGATATTGTAGTATATAGCACCACACTCTGATATTGTAGTGTACAACACACTCTGATATAGTAGTGTATAGCACCACACTCTGATATTGTAGTGTACAACACACTCTGATATAGTAGTGTACAGCAGCACACTCTGATATTGTAGTGTACAAAACAATCTGATATAGTAGTGTACAGCAACACACGCTGATATTGTAGTGTACAGCAACACACTCTGATATTGTAGTATATAGCACCACACTCTGATATTGTAGTGTACAACACACTCTGATATAGTAGTGTATAGCACCACACTCTGATATTGTAGTGTACAACACACTCTGATATAGTAGTGTATAGCACCACACTCTGATATTGTAGTGTACAACACACTCTGATATAGTAGTGTACAGCAGCACACTCTGATATTGTAGTGTACAAAACAATCTGATATAGTAGTGTACAGCAACACACTCTGATATTGCAGTGTACAGCAACGCACGCTGATATTGCATTGTACAACAACACACTCTGATACTGTAGTGTACAGCAAACACTCCAATATTGTAGTGTACAGTAGCACACTCTGTTGTTGTAATGTACAGCAACACACTCCAATATTGTAGTGTACAGCAACACACTCCGATATCGTAGTGTACAGCAACACATTCAGATATTGTAATGTACAGCAACACACTCCGATTCTGTAGTATACAGCAACACACTCAGATATACTAGTGAACAGCAACACACTCTGAAGTTGTAATGTACAGCAACACACACTGATATTGTATTGTACAGCAACACACTCCAAAATTGTAGTATACAGCAACACACTCTGATATTGTAATGTACAGTAACATACTCCAATATAGTAGTGTACAGCAACACACTCTGATATTGTAGTGTACAGCAACATACTCTGAAACTGTAGTGTACAGCAACACACTCTCATATTGTATTGTAGAGCAACACACTCTGATATTGCATTGTACAACAACACACTCTGATACTGTAGTATACACCAACACACACCAATATTGTAGTATATAGCAACACACTCCAATATTGTAGTGTACAGCAACACACTCTGGTTTTGTAGTGTACAGTAACACACTCTGATATTGTAGTGTAAAGCAACACACTCCAAGATTGTGGTTTAAAGCAACACACCCTGTTATTGCAATGTACAGCAACACACTCTGATATTGTAATGTACAGCAATACACGCTGACATTGTATTATACAGCAACACACTCCGATATTGTAGTATTCAACAACACACTCCGATATTGTAGTGTACCGCAACACACTCCGATATTGTAGTATACAACAACACACTCTCATACAGTAGTGTATAGCAACACACTCTGATATTATCGTGCACAGCAACACAACCCGATATTGTAGTATACAGCACCTCACTCTAATATTGAATTGTACAGCAACACACTCTGACATTGTAGTGTACAACACACTCTGATATTGTAGTATACAGCACCATATTCTGATATTGTAGTGTACAACGCAGTCCGATATCGTAGTGTACAGCAACACATTCGGATATTGTAATGTACAGCAAAACACTCTGTTACTGTAATGTACAGCAACACATTCTGATCTTGCAGTGTACAGCAACACACTCTGATATTGTATTATACAGCAACACACTCCGATATTGTAGTGTACAGCAAAACACTCTGATGTTGTAGTAGACAACAACACACTCTGATATAGTAGTGTCTAGCAACACACTCCGATATTATAGTGCACAGCAACACACTCTGACATTGTAGTGTACAGCAACACACTGATTTATTGTCGTATACAGCAACACACTGATATTGTCATATACATCAACATACTCTGATATTGTAGTGTACAGCATCAAAGTCTGATATTGTATTGTACAGCAACACACTCTTATATTGTAGCATACAGCCATGCACTCTGATATTGTGGTGTCAGAAACACAATCCAATATTTAACTGTACACACTATCAGATATTGTAGTGTACAGCAACACAATCTGATACTGTCGAGTACAGCAACACACTCGGACTTTATAGTGTACAGCGACACACTCTGAATTTGTAGTTTACAGCAATAACTCCGACATTGCAGTATACAGCTAGACACTCTGATATTGTAGTGTGGAACAACACACTCCAATATTGTGTTGTCCAGCAACATACTCTAATATTGTGGTGCACAGCAACACACTTTGATATAGTAGGGTACAGCAACACACTCTGATATTGTAATGTACAGCAACACACTCTGTTATTGTAGTATACAGCACCACACTCTGATATTGTAGTGTACAGCAACACACTCTGTTATTGTAGTATACAGCACCACACTCTGATATTGTAATGTACAGCAACACACTCTGTTATTGTAGTATACAGCAACACACTCTGATATTGTAGTGTACAGCAACACACTCTGATATTGTAGTATACAGCACCACAATCTGATATTGTATTGTACAGCAACACACTCAGATTTTGAAGTGTCCAACAAAACACCACAAAATTGAATTTGACAGCCACGCACTCAAATATTGTAGTGTACACCAACACACCTCAATATTGCAGTGTACAGGTTCACAAACTGATATTGTAGTATACAGCAACACACTCTGATATTGCAGTGTACAGCAACACACTCTGATATTGTCGTGTACAGCAACACACTCCAATATTGTAGTATTCAGCAACACACTCTGATATTGTAATGTACAGCAGCACACTCCAATATATTAGTGTACAGCAACACACTCTGATATTGTAGTATACAGCATCACACTCCGATATTGTAGTATACAACAACAAACTCTCATATAGTAATGTACAGCAACACACTCCGATGTTATAGGGCACAGCAACACACTCCGATATTGTAGTATACAGCACCACACTCTGATATTGAAGTGTACAGCAACAAACTCTGATATTGTAGTGTACAGCACCACACTCTGATATTGTAGTGTAGAACACACTTTGATATAGTAGTGTACACCAACACACTCTGATATTGTAGTATACAGCAACACATTCCGTTATTGTAGTGTACAGCAACACACTCCGATATAGCAGTGTACAGCAACACACTCCGATATTGTAGTATACAGCAACACACTCTGATATAGCAGTGTACAGCAACACACTCAGATATAGTAGTGTACAGCAACACACTCTGATATTGTAGTATACAGCAACACACTCTGATATAGCAGTGTACAGCAACATACTCTGATATTGTAGTATACAGCAACACACTCTGATATAGCAGTGTACAGCAACACACTCAGATATAGTAGTGTACAGCAACACACTCTGATATTGTCGAGTACAGCAACACACTCTGATATTGTAGTGTACAGCAACACAATCTGATATTGTAGTGTACAGCAACACACTCCAATATTGTTGTGTTCCGCAACACACTCCGATATTGTAGTATAGAACAACAAACTCTCATATAGTAGTGTACAGCAACACACTCCGATATTGTAGTATACAGCACCACACTCTGATATTGGAGTGTACAGCAACACACTCTGATATGGTAGTGTATAGCAACACACTCTTATACAGTAGTGTACAACACATTCTGATATAGCAGTGTACAGCAACACAGTCTGATATAGTAGTGTACAGCAACACAGTCTGATATTGTAGTGTACAGCAACACATTCTGACGTTGTAATGAACAGCAACACACTGATATTGTATTGTACAGCAACACACTCCAGTATTGTAGTGTACAGCAACACACTCTTATACTGTAGTGTACAACACACTCTGATATAGCAGTGTACAGCACCACATTCTGATATAGTAGTGTACAGCAACACAGTCTGATATTGTAGTACACAACAACACACTTTGATATAGTAGTGTACAGCAACGCACACCGCTATTGTAGTGTAGAGCAACACACTCCAATATTGTAGTGTACAGCAACACACTCTGATATTGTAGTATACAGCAACACATTCTGATATTGTAGTGTACAGCAACACACTCTAATATTGTAATGTACAGTAACACACTCTAATATTGTATTGTACAGCAACACACTGTGACATTGTTGCATACCGCAACACACGCTGATATTGTATTGTACAACAACAGACTCTGATTTTGTAGTGTACAAGAACACACTCCAATATTGTATTGTACAGCAACACACTCTGATATTCTAGTGTATGGTAACACACTCTGCTATTGTAATGTACAGGAACACACTCTGATACTGTAGTGTACAACAACACACTGCGACATTGTTGGATACCGCAACACACTCTGATATTGTAGTGTACAGCAAAAAATCTGATATTGCATTGTACAACAACACACTCTGATACTGTAGTGTAGATCAACACACTCCAATATTGTAGTGTACAGCAACACCCTCCGATATTGTAGTGTACAGCAACACACTCTGATATTGTAGTGTACAGCAACACACACCAATATTGTAGTGTACTACAACACACTCCGATATTGTATTGTACAGCCACACACTCTGATATTGTAGTGTACGGTAACACACTCTGTTATTGTAGTGTACGACACACTCTGATATTGTAGTGTACAGCAACACACTTTGATATTGTAGTGTACAACACACTCAGATATAGTAGTGTACAGCAACACACTCCAACATTGTAGTGTACAGCAACACACTCCGATATTGTAGTATACTGCAACACCTTCCGATATTGTAGTGTACAGCAACACACTCCGATATAGTAGTATACAGCAACATACTCCGATATAGCAGTTTCCAGCAACACACTCAGATATAGTAGTGTACAGCACCACACTCTGATATTGTAGTGTACAACACACTCTGATATAGTAGTATACAGCAACATACTCTGATATTGTAGTGTATAGCTACACATTCTGACATTGTAGTGTACAGCAACACACTTTGATATTGTAGTGTACAACACACTCAGATATAGTAGTGTACAGCAACACAATCCAACATTGTAGTGTACAGCAACACACTCCGATATTGTAGTATACTGCAACACCTTCCGATATCGTAGTGTACAGCAACACACTCCGATATAGTAGTATACAGCAACATACTCCGATATAGCAGTTTCCAGCAACACACTCTGATATTGTAGTGTACAACACACTCTGATATAGTAGTGTACAGCAACATACTCTGATATTGTAGTGTATAGCTACACATTCTGATATTGTAGTGTACAGCAACACACTCTGATATTATAATGTACAGCAACACACGCTGATATTGTAGTGTACAACAACACAGTCTGATATAGTAGTGTACAACAACTCACTCCGCTATTGTAGTGTACAGCAACACACTCTGATATTGTAGTGTACAGCAACACAGTCTGATGTTGTAATGAACAGCAACACACACTGATATTGTATTGTACAGCAACACACTCCAGTATTGTAGTGTACAGCAACACACTCTTATACTGTAGTGTAAAACACACTCTGATATAGCAGTGTACAGCACCACATTCTGATATAGTAGTGTACAGCAACACAGTCTGATATTGTAGTGTACAGCAACACAGTCTGATATTGTAGTACACAACAACACACTTTGATATAGTAGTGTACAGCAACGCACACCGCTATTGTAGTGTAGAGCAACACACTCCAATATTGTAGTGTACAGCAACACACTCTGATATTGTAGTATACAGCAACACATTCTGATATTGTAGTGTACAGCAACACACTCTAATATTGTAATGTACAGTAACACACTCTAATATTGTATTGTACAGCAACACACTGTGACATTGTTGCATACCGCAACACACGCTGATATTGTATTGTACAACAACAGACTCTGATTTTGTAGTGTACAAGAACACACTCCAATATTGTATTGTACAGCAACACACTCTGATATTCTAGTGTACGGTAACACACTCTGCTATTGTAATGTACAGGAACACACTCTGATATTGTAGTGTACAACAACACACTGCGACATTGTTGGATACTGCAACACACTCTGATATTGTAGTGTACAGCAAAAAATCTGATATTGCATTGTACAACAACACACTCTGATACTGTAGTGTAGATCAACACACTCCAATATTGTAGTGTACAGCAACACCCTCCGATATTGTAGTGTACAGCAACACACTCTGATATTGTAGTGTACAGCAACACACCCCAATATTGTAGTGTACTACAACACACTCCGATATTGTATTGTACAGCCACACACTCCGATATTGTAGTGTACAGCAACACACTCGGATACTGTAGTGTATAGCAACACGTTCTGATATTGTAGTGTACAGCAACACACTCTGATATTGTAATGTACAGCAACACACTCCAATATTGTAGTGTACAGCAACACACTCCGATATTGTAGTATACAGCAACAAACTCCGATATAGCAGTGTACAGCAACACCCTCAGATATAGTAGTGTACAGCAACTCAGTCTGATATTTTAGTGTACAGCAACACACTCTGATGTTGTAAGGTACTGCAACACACACTGATTGTACAGCAACACATTCAGACATTGTAGTATACATCAACACACTCTGATATTAAAGTATACAACAACACACTCTGATGTAGTATTGTACAGCAACACACTCCGCTATTGTAATGTACAGCAACATACTCCGATATTGTAGTGTACAGCAACACTCACTGATATTGTAGAGTATAGCAAGACACTCCGATATTGTAGTGTACAGCAACACACTCTGATACTGTAGTGTACAGCAACACACTCTGATATTGTAGTGTACAGCAACACACTGTGACATTGTTAGATACTGCAACACACTCTGATATTGTAGTGTACAGCAAAAAATCTGATATGTATTGTACAGCAACACACTCAGACATTGTAGTATACATCAACACACTCTGATATTAAAGTATACAACAACACACTCTGATATAGTATTGTACAGCAACACACTCCGCTATTGTAATGTACAGCAACATACTCCGATATTGTAGTGTACAGCAACACTCACTGATATTGTAGTGTATAGCAAGACACTCCGATATTGTAGTGTACAGCAACACACTCTGATACTGTCGAGTACAGCAACACACTCGGACTTTATAGTGTACAGCGACACACTCTGAATTTGTAGTTTACAGCAACAACTCCGACATTGCAGTATACAGCTAGACACTCTGATATTGTAGTGTGGAACAACACACTCCAATATTGTGTTGTCCAGCAACATACTCTAATATTGTGGTGCACAGCAACACACTTTGATATAGTAGGGTACAGCACCACACTCTGATATTGTAATGTACAGCAACACACTCTGTTATTGTAGTATACAGCACCACACTCTGATATTGTAATGTACAGCAACACACTCTGTTATTGTAGTATACAGCAACACACTCTGATATTGTAGTGTACAGCAACACACTCTGTTATTGTAGTATACAGCACCACACTCTGATATTGTAATGTACAGCAACACACTCTGTTATTGTAGTATACAGCAACACACTCTGATATTGTAGTATACAGCACCACAATCTGATATTGTATTGTACAGCAACACACTCAGATTTTGAAGTGTCCAACAAAACACCACAAAATTGAATTTGACAGCCACGCACTCAAATATTGTAGTGTACACCAACACACCTCAATATTGCAGTGTACAGGTTCACAAACTGATATTGTAGTATACAGCAACACACTCTGATATTGCAGTGTACAGCAACACACTCTGATATTGTCGTGTACAGCAACACACTCCAATATTGTAGTATTCAGCAACACACTCTGATATTGTAATGTACAGCAGCACACTCCAATATATTAGTGTACAGCAACACACTCTGATATTGTAGTATACAGCATCACACTCCGATATTGTAGTATACAACAACAAACTCTCATATAGTAATGTACAGCAACACACTCCGATGTTATAGGGCACAGCAACACACTCCGATATTGTAGTATACAGCACCACACTCTGATATTGAAGTGTACAGCAACAAACTCTGATATTGTAGTGTACAGCACCACACTCTGATATTGTAGTGTAGAACACAATTTGATATAGTAGAGTACACCAACACACTCTGATATTGTAGTATACAGCAACACATTCCGTTATTGTAGTTTACAGCAACACACTCCGATATAGCAGTGTACAGCAACACACTCCGATATTGTAGTATACAGCAACACACTCTGATATAGCAGTGTACAGCAACACACTCAGATATAGTAGTGTACAGCAACACACTCTGATATTGTAGTATACAGCAACACACTCTGATATAGCAGTGTACAGCAACATACTCAGATATAGCAGTGTACAGCAACACACTCTGATATTGTCGAGTACAGCAACACACTCTGATATTGTAGTGTACAGCAACACACTCCAATATTGTAGTGTACTACAACACACTCCGATATTGTATTGTACAGCCACACACTCTGATATTGTAGTGTACAGCAACACACTCGGATACTGTAGTGTATAGCAACACGTTCTGATATTGTAGTGTACAGCAACACACTCTGATATTGTAATGTACAGCAACACACTCCAATATCGTAGTGTACAGCAACACACTCCGATATTGTAGTATACAGCAACATACTCCGATAAAGCAGTGTACAGCACCACACTCTGATATTGTAGTGTACAATACACTCTGATATAGTAGTGTACAGCAACATACTCTGATATTGTAGTGTACCGCAGCACACTCTAAAAAAGTAGTGTATAGCTACACATTCTGATTTTGTAGTGTACAGTAGCACACTCTGATATTGTAGTGTACAGCAACATACTCTGATATTGTAGTGTACAGCAGCACACTCTGAAAAAGTAGTGTATAGCTACACATTCTGATATTGTAGTATACAACAACACACTCTGATATAGTAGTGTACAGCAACACACTCAGCTATTGTAGTGTACAGCACACACTCTGATATTGTAGTGTACAACACACTCTGATATTGTAGTATATAGCACCACACTCTGATATTGTAGTGTACAACACACTCTGATATAGTAGTGTATAGCACCACACTCTGATATTGTAGTGTACAACACACTCTGATATAGTAGTGTACAGCAGCACACTCTGATATTGTAGTGTACAAAACAATCTGATATAGTAGTGTACAGCAACACACGCTGATATTGTAGTGTACAGCAACACACTCTGATATTGTAGTATATAGCACCACACTCTGATATTGTAGTGTACAACACACTCTGATATAGTAGTGTATAGCACCACACTCTGATATTGTAGTGTACAACACACTCTGATATAGTAGTGTATAGCACCACACTCTGATATTGTAGTGTACAACACACTCTGATATAGTAGTGTACAGCAGCACACTCTGATATTGTAGTGTACAAAACAATCTGATATAGTAGTGTACAGCAACACACTCTGATATTGCAGTGTACAGCAACGCACGCTGATATTGCATTGTACAACAACACACTCTGATACTGTAGTGTACAGCAAACACTCCAATATTGTAGTGTACAGTAGCACACTCTGTTGTTGTAATGTACAGCAACACACTCCAATATTGTAGTGTACAGCAACACACTCCGATATCGTAGTGTACAGCAACACATTCAGATATTGTAATGTACAGCAACACACTCCGATTCTGTAGTATACAGCAACACACTCAGATATACTAGTGAACAGCAACACACTCTGAAGTTGTAATGTACAGCAACACACACTGATATTGTATTGTACAGCAACACACTCCAAAATTGTAGTATACAGCAACACACTCTGATATTGTAATGTACAGTAACATACTCCAATATAGTAGTGTACAGCAACACACTCTGATATTGTAGTGTACAGCAACATACTCTGAAACTGTAGTGTACAGCAACACACTCTCATATTGTATTGTAGAGCAACACACTCTGATATTGCATTGTACAACAACACACTCTGATACTGTAGTATACACCAACACACACCAATATTGTAGTATATAGCAACACACTCCAATATTGTAGTGTACAGCAACACACTCTGGTTTTGTAGTGTACAGTAACACACTCTGATATTGTAGTGTAAAGCAACACACTCCAAGATTGTGGTTTAAAGCAACACACCCTGTTATTGCAATGTACAGCAACACACTCTGATATTGTAATGTACAGCAATACACGCTGACATTGTATTATACAGCAACACACTCCGATATTGTAGTATTCAACAACACACTCCGATATTGTAGTGTACCGCAACACACTCCGATATTGTAGTATACAACAACACACTCTCATACAGTAGTGTATAGCAACACACTCTGATATTATCGTGCACAGCAACACAACCCGATATTGTAGTATACAGCACCTCACTCTAATATTGAATTGTACAGCAACACACTCTGACATTGTAGTGTACAACACACTCTGATATTGTAGTATACAGCACCATATTCTGATATTGTAGTGTACAACGCAGTCCGATATCGTAGTGTACAGCAACACATTCGGATATTGTAATGTACAGCAAAACACTCTGTTACTGTAATGTACAGCAACACATTCTGATCTTGCAGTGTACAGCAACACACTCTGATATTGTATTATACAGCAACACACTCCGATATTGTAGTGTACAGCAAAACACTCTGATGTTGTAGTAGACAACAACACACTCTGATATAGTAGTGTCTAGCAACACACTCCGATATTATAGTGCACAGCAACACACTCTGACATTGTAGTGTACAGCAACACACTGATTTATTGTCGTATACAGCAACACACTGATATTGTCATATACATCAACATACTCTGATATTGTAGTGTACAGCATCAAAGTCTGATATTGTATTGTACAGCAACACACTCTTATATTGTAGCATACAGCCATGCACTCTGATATTGTGGTGTCAGAAACACAATCCAATATTTAACTGTACACACTATCAGATATTGTAGTGTACAGCAACACAATCTGATACTGTCGAGTACAGCAACACACTCGGACTTTATAGTGTACAGCGACACACTCTGAATTTGTAGTTTACAGCAATAACTCCGACATTGCAGTATACAGCTAGACACTCTGATATTGTAGTGTGGAACAACACACTCCAATATTGTGTTGTCCAGCAACATACTCTAATATTGTGGTGCACAGCAACACACTTTGATATAGTAGGGTACAGCAACACACTCTGATATTGTAATGTACAGCAACACACTCTGTTATTGTAGTATACAGCACCACACTCTGATATTGTAGTGTACAGCAACACACTCTGTTATTGTAGTATACAGCACCACACTCTGATATTGTAATGTACAGCAACACACTCTGTTATTGTAGTATACAGCAACACACTCTGATATTGTAGTGTACAGCAACACACTCTGATATTGTAGTATACAGCACCACAATCTGATATTGTATTGTACAGCAACACACTCAGATTTTGAAGTGTCCAACAAAACACCACAAAATTGAATTTGACAGCCACGCACTCAAATATTGTAGTGTACACCAACACACCTCAATATTGCAGTGTACAGGTTCACAAACTGATATTGTAGTATACAGCAACACACTCTGATATTGCAGTGTACAGCAACACACTCTGATATTGTCGTGTACAGCAACACACTCCAATATTGTAGTATTCAGCAACACACTCTGATATTGTAATGTACAGCAGCACACTCCAATATATTAGTGTACAGCAACACACTCTGATATTGTAGTATACAGCATCACACTCCGATATTGTAGTATACAACAACAAACTCTCATATAGTAATGTACAGCAACACACTCCGATGTTATAGGGCACAGCAACACACTCCGATATTGTAGTATACAGCACCACACTCTGATATTGAAGTGTACAGCAACAAACTCTGATATTGTAGTGTACAGCACCACACTCTGATATTGTAGTGTAGAACACACTTTGATATAGTAGTGTACACCAACACACTCTGTTATTGTAGTATACAGCAACACATTCCGTTATTGTAGTGTACAGCAACACACTCCGATATAGCAGTGTACAGCAACACACTCCGATATTGTAGTATACAGCAACACACTCTGATATAGCAGTGTACAGCAACACACTCAGATATAGTAGTGTACAGCAACACACTCTGATATTGTAGTATACAGCAACACACTCTGATATAGCAGTGTACAGCAACATACTCTGATATTGTAGTATACAGCAACACACTCTGATATAGCAGTGTACAGCAACACACTCAGATATAGTAGTGTACAGCAACACACTCTGATATTGTCGAGTACAGCAACACACTCTGATATTGTAGTGTACAGCAACACAATCTGATATTGTAGTGTACAGCAACACACTCCAATATTGTTGTGTTCCGCAACACACTCCGATATTGTAGTATAGAACAACAAACTCTCATATAGTAGTGTACAGCAACACACTCCGATATTGTAGTATACAGCACCACACTCTGATATTGGAGTGTACAGCAACACACGCTGATATTGTAATGGACAGCAACACACTCTTATATTGTAGCATATAGCCACACAGTCCGATATTGTAGTGTCAGAAACACAATCCAATATTTATCTGTACACACTATCTGATATTGTAGTGTACAGCAACACAATGTGATATTGTCGAGTACAGCAACACACTCGGATTTTTTGGTACAGCGACACACTCTGAATTTGTAGTATACAGCAACAACTCCGATTTGCAGTATACAGCTAGACACTCTGATATTGTGCTAAACACACTGATATTGTAGTGTGCAACAACACACTCCGATATTGTGTTGTACAGCAACACGATCTGATATTGTAGTGTACAGCAATACACTCTTATATTGCAATGCACAGCCACTCCCATGTTGTAGTGAGCAGCAACACAATCTGATAATGTCATGCACAGAAATATGCTCTCATATTGTAGGATACAACAACACACTCCGATATTGCATTGGACTGCAACACACTACGAGTTTGTACTGTACACACACACTGATATTGTGGTGTACAGCAACACACTCGGATATTGTAGTGTACAATAACACACTCCGATATTGTAGTGCACAGCAACACACTCTGATATTGAAGAGTACAGTAACTCACTCCGATATTGTAATGTACAGCGACACACTGCGACATTGTTGGATACAGCAACACACTGTGATATTGTAGTGTACCGCATCAAAGTCTGATATTGTAGTGTACAGCAATACACTCTGATATTGTAGTGTACCGCAACACACTCTGATATTTTAGTATACAACACACTCTCATATTGTAGTATACATCAACACACTCCGATATTGTAGTGTACAGCAACACACTCCGATATTGTAGTGTACCGCAACACACTCTGATATTGGAGAATACAACAACACACTCTCATATTATAGTATACAGCAACACACTCCGATATTGTAGTGTACCGCAACACACTCCGATATTGGAGAATACAACAACACACGCTGATATTATAGTGCACAGCAACACACTCTGATATTGTAGTATATAGCAACACACTCTGATATTGTATTGTACAGCATCACACTCTGATATTGTAGTGTACAATAACACACTCCGATATTGTAATGTACAGCGACACACTGCAACATTGTTGGATACAGCAACACACTGTGATATTGTAGTGTACAGCAACACACTCGGATATTGCACTGTACAGCAACACACTCACTGATATTGTAGTGTACAGCAACACACTCAGATATTGCAGTGTATAGCAACGCACTGATATTGTAGTGGACAACAACACACTCTGTTATTGTATTGTACAACAACACACTCTGATATTGTAGTGTACAACAACACACTCGGATATTGCAGTGTACAGCAACACACTCTGATATTGTAGTGTACAGCAATACACTCCAATATTGTAGTGTACCGCAACACACTCCGATATTGTAGTATACAACGCACTCTCATATTGTAGTATACATCAACACACTCCGATATTGCAATGTAGAGCAACACACTCCGATATTGTAGTGTACCGCAACATACTCCGATATTGGAGAATACAACAACACACTCTCATATTGTAGTGTACAGCAACACACTCCGATATTGTAGTGTACCGCAACACACTCCGATATTGTAATATACAACAACACACTCTGATATTATAGTGCACAGTAACACACTCCGATATTGTAGTATACAGCACCTCACTCTGATATTGTAGTGTACAGCAACACACTCTGACATTGTAGTGTACAACACACTCTGATATTGTAGTGTACAGCAACACACTCTGATAATGTAGTATACAGCACCACACTCTGATATTGTAATGTACAACACACTCTAATATTGTAGTGTCCAGCAACACACTTTGATATTGTTGTGTACAACACACTCAGATATAGTAGTGTACAGCAACACATTCTGATATAGTAGTGTACAGCAACACACTCCGACATTGTAGTGTACAGCAACACACTCCGATATTGTAGTATACAGCAACATACTCCGATATAGCAGTGTACAGAAACACACTCAGATATAGTAGAGTACAGCAACACAGTCTGATATTGTAGTGTACAGCAACACACTCTGATGTTGTAATGTATAGCAACACACACTGATATTGTATTGTACAGCAACACACTCCAATATTGTAGTATACAGCACCGCACTCTGATATTGTAGTGAACAGCAACACACTCTGATATTGTAGTGTACAACACACTCTGATATTGTAGTGTACAGCAACACACTTTGATATTGTAGTGTACAGCAACACACTGCGATTGTATAGTGTAGAGCAACACACTCTGATATTGTAGTGTACAGCCCCACACTCTGATATTGTAGTGTACAACACACTCTGATATAGTAGTGTACAGCAGCACACTCTGATATTGTAGTGTACAACACACTCTGATATAGTAGTGTATAGCAACATACTCTGATATTGTAGTGTACAGCAACACACTCTGATATTGCATTGTACAACAACACACTCTGATACTGTAGTGTACAGCAAAACACTCCAATATTGTAGTGTACAGCAACACACTCTGAAATTGTAGTGTACAGCAACACATTCAGATATTGTAGTGTACAGTAACACACTGTTGTTGTAATGTACAGCAACACACTCCGATATCGTAGTGTACAGCAGCACATTCAGATATTGAAGTGTACAGCAACACACTCTGATATTGAAATGTACAGCAACACACACTATTGTTGTAATGTACACCAACACACTCCGATATTGTAGTGTACACCAACACACTCCGATAGTATAGTGTACAGCAACACACTCCAATATCATAGTGTACAGCAGCACATTCAGATATTGTAGTGTTCAGCAACACATTCTGATAATGTAATGTACAGCAACACACACTGTTATTGTATTGTACAGCAACACATTCCAAAATTGTAGTATACAGCAACACACTCTGATATTGTAATGTACAGCAACATATTCTGATGTTGTACTATACAGTAACACACTCTGATATTGTAGTGTACAGCAACACACTCTGATATTGTAATGCACAGCAACACACTCTGATATTGTAATGCACAACAACACACTCCAATATATTAGTGTAAAGCTACACATTCTGATATTGTAGTGTACAGCAACACACTCTGTTGTTGTAGTGTACAGCAACACACTCTGATACTGTAATGTACAACAACACACTCTGATATTGTAGTGTACAGCAACATACTCTGATACTGTAGTGTACAGCAACACACTCTGATATTGTATTGTATAACAACAGACTCTGATACTGTAGTGTACAGCAACACACTCTGATATTGTAGTGTACAGCAATACATTCTGATATTGTAGTGTATAGCAAAGTACTCAGATATTGTAATGTACAGCAACACACACCGATATTGCAGTGTAGAGCAACACACTCCGATATTGTAGTGTACCGCAACACACTCCGATATTGGAGAATACAACAACACACTCTAATATTCTAGTATACAGCAACACACTCCGATATTGTAGTGTACCGCAACACACTCCGATATTGTAGTATACAACAACACACTCTGATATTATAGTGCACAGCAACACACTCTGATATTGTAGTATACAGCACCTCACTCTGATATAGTAGTGTACAGCAACACACTGACATTGTAGTGTACTACACACTCTGATATTGTAGTGTACAGCAACACACTCTGATAATGTAGCATACAGCACCACACTCTCATACTGTAGTGTACAACACACTCTAATATTGTAGTGGACAGCAACTCACTTTGATATTGTTGTGTACAACACACTCAGATATAGTAGTGTACAGCAACACATTCTGATATAGTAGTGTACAGCAACACACTCCGACATTGTAGTGTACAGCAACACACTCCGATATTGTAGGAAACAGCAACACCTTCCGATATCGTAGTGTACAGCAACACACTCCGATATTGTAGTATACAGCAACATACTCCGATATAGCTGTGTACAGAAACACACTCTCAGAAAGTAGAGTACAGCAACACAGTCTGATATTGTAGTGTACAGCAACACACTCTGATGTTGTAATGTATAGCAACACACACTGATATTGTATTGTACAGCACCCACTCCAACATTGTAGTATACAGCACCTCACTCTGATATTGTAGTGTACAGCAACACACTCTGATATTGTAGTGTACAACACACTCTGATATTGTAGTGTACAGCAACGCACTTTGATATTGTAGTGTACAACACACTCAGTTATAGTAGTGTACAGCAACACATTTTGATATAGTAGTGTACAGCAACACACTCTGATATTGTAGTGATTAGCAACACACTCCGATATTATAGTGCACAGCAACACACTCCAATATTGTAGTGTACAGCAACACACTCCGATATTGTAGTGTACAGCAACACACTCTGATATTGCACTGTACAGCAGCACACTCTGATATTGTAGTGTACAGCAACACACTCCGATATTGTAGTGTACAGCAACACACTCCGATATTGGAGTGTACAGCAACACACTCTGGTATTGTAGTGTACAACAACACACTCTGATATTGTAGTGTACCGCAACACACTCTGATATTGTTGACAACAGCAACACACTCTGATATTGTTGACAACAGCAACACACTCGGATTTTATAGTGTACAGCGACACACTCTGAATTTGTAGTTTACAGCAACAACTCCGATATTGCAGTATACAGCTAGACACTCTGATATTGTGCTAAACACTTTGATATTGTAGTGTGCAACAACACACTCCAATATTGTGTTGTACAGCAACACACTCCGATATTGTAGTGTACAGCAGCACATTCAGATATTGAAGTGTACAGCAACACACTCTGATATTGAAATGTACAGCAACACACACTATTGTTGTAATGTACACCAACACACTCCGATATTGTAGTGTACACCAACACACTCCGATAGTATAGTGTACAGCAACACACTCCAATATCATAGTGTACAGCAGCACATTCAGATATTGTAGTGTTCAGCAACACATTCTGATAATGTAATGTACAGCAACACACACTGTTATTGTATTGTACAGCAACACATTCCAAAATTGTAGTATACAGCAACACACTCTGATATTGTAATGTACAGCAACATATTCTGATGTTGTACTATACAGTAACACACTCTGATATTGTAGTGTACAGCAACACACTCTGATATTGTAATGCACAGCAACACACTCTGATATTGTAATGCACAACAACACACTCCAATATATTAGTGTAAAGCTACACATTCTGATATTGTAGTGTACAGCAACACACTCTGTTGTTGTAGTGTACAGCAACACACTCTGATACTGTAATGTACAACAACACACTCTGATATTGTAGTGTACAGCAACATACTCTGATACTGTAGTGTACAGCAACACACTCTGATATTGTATTGTATAACAACAGACTCTGATACTGTAGTGTACAGCAACACACTCTGATATTGTAGTGTACAGCAATACATTCTGATATTGTAGTGTATAGCAAAGTACTCAGATATTGTAATGTACAGCAACACACACCGATATTGCAGTGTAGAGCAACACACTCCGATATTGTAGTGTACCGCAACACACTCCGATATTGGAGAATACAACAACACACTCTAATATTCTAGTATACAGCAACACACTCCGATATTGTAGTGTACCGCAACACACTCCGATATTGTAGTATACAACAACACACTCTGATATTATAGTGCACAGCAACACACTCTGATATTGTAGTATACAGCACCTCACTCTGATATAGTAGTGTACAGCAACACACTGACATTGTAGTGTACTACACACTCTGATATTGTAGTGTACAGCAACACACTCTGATAATGTAGCATACAGCACCACACTCTCATACTGTAGTGTACAACACACTCTAATATTGTAGTGGACAGCAACTCACTTTGATATTGTTGTGTACAACACACTCAGATATAGTAGTGTACAGCAACACATTCTGATATAGTAGTGTACAGCAACACACTCCGACATTGTAGTGTACAGCAACACACTCCGATATTGTAGGAAACAGCAACACCTTCCGATATCGTAGTGTACAGCAACACACTCCGATATTGTAGTATACAGCAACATACTCCGATATAGCTGTGTACAGAAACACACTCTCAGAAAGTAGAGTACAGCAACACAGTCTGATATTGTAGTGTACAGCAACACACTCTGATGTTGTAATGTATAGCAACACACACTGATATTGTATTGTACAGCACCCACTCCAACATTGTAGTATACAGCACCTCACTCTGATATTGTAGTGTACAGCAACACACTCTGATATTGTAGTGTACAACACACTCTGATATTGTAGTGTACAGCAACGCACTTTGATATTGTAGTGTACAACACACTCAGTTATAGTAGTGTACAGCAACACATTTTGATATAGTAGTGTACAGCAACACACTCTGATATTGTAGTGATTAGCAACACACTCCGATATTATAGTGCACAGCAACACACTCCAATATTGTAGTGTACAGCAACACACTCCGATATTGTAGTGTACAGCAACACACTCTGATATTGCACTGTACAGCAGCACACTCTGATATTGTAGTGTACAGCAACACACTCCGATATTGTAGTGTACAGCAACACACTCCGATATTGGAGTGTACAGCAACACACTCTGGTATTGTAGTGTACAACAACACACTCTGATATTGTAGTGTACCGCAACACACTCTGATATTGTTGACAACAGCAACACACTCTGATATTGTTGACAACAGCAACACACTCGGATTTTATAGTGTACAGCGACACACTCTGAATTTGTAGTTTACAGCAACAACTCCGATATTGCAGTATACAGCTAGACACTCTGATATTGTGCTAAACACTTTGATATTGTAGTGTGCAACAACACACTCCAATATTGTGTTGTACAGCAACACACTCCGATATTGTCAGATACAGCAACACACTCCGATATTACAGTGAACAGCAGGACACTCTGATATTGTCAGATACAACAACACACTCTGATATTGCAGTGTACAGCAACACACTCTGAAAATGTATTGTACAGAAACACACTCTGTTATTGTAGTGTACAATAACACACTCTGATATTGTATTGTACAGCAGCACACTCTGTTACTGTAGTGTACAACAACACACTCTGATATTGTATTGTACAGCAGCACAGTCTGATATTGTAGTGTACAACAACACACTCTGATATTGTATTGTACAGCAGCACACTCTGATATTGTAGTGTACAACAACACACTATGATACTGTAGTGTACAGCAAAACACTCCAATATTGTAGTATACAGCAACACACTCTGAAATTGTAGAGTACAGTAACACACTCTGTTGTTGTAATGTACAGCAACACACTCCGATATCGTAGTGTACGCAGCACATTCAGACATTGAAGTGTACAGCAACACACTCTGATATTGAAATGTACAGCAACACACTCTGATATTGTAGTGTACAGCAACACACTCTGATATTGTAATGTACAGCAACACACACTGCTATTGTTATGTACAGCAACACACTCCGATTTTGTAGTATACAGCAACACACTCTGATATTGTAGTGTACAGCAACACACTCTGATATTGTAATGTACAGCAACATATTCTGATGTTGTACTATACAATAACACACTCTGATATTGTAGTGTACAGCAACACACTCTGATATTGCAGTGTACAGCAGCACACTCTGATATTGTAGTGTACAGCAACACACTCCGATATTGTAGTGTACAGCAACACACTCTGATATTGTAGTATACAGCCCCACACTCTGATATTTGAGTGTACAGCAACACACTCTGGTATTGTAGTGTACAACAACACACTCTGATATTGTAGTGTACCGCAACACACTCTGATATTGTTGACAACAGCAACACACTCGGATTTTATAGTGTACAGCGACACACTCTGAATTTGTAGTTTACAGCAACAACTCCGATATTGCAGTATACAGCTAGACACTCTGATATTGTGCTAAACACTTTGATATTGTAGTGTGGAACAACACACTCCAACATTGTGTTGTACAGCAACACCTCCGATATTGTCAGATACAGCAACACACTCCGATATTGCAGTGAACAGCAGGACACTCTGATATTGTCAGATACAACAACACACTCTGATATTGCAGTGTACAGCAACACACTCTGACAATGTATTGTACAGAAACACACTCTGTTATTGTAGTGTACAATAACACACTCTGATATTGTATTGTACAGCAGCACACTCTGTTACTGTAGTGTACAACAACACACTCTGATATTGTATTGTACAGCAGCACACTCTGATATTGTAGTGTACAACAACACACTCTGATATTGTATTGTACAGCAGCACACTCTGATATTGTAGTGTACAACAACACACTATGATACTGTAGTGTACAGCAAAACACTCCAATATTGTAGTATACAGCAACACACTCTGAAATTGTAGTGTACAGTAACACACTCTGTTGTTGTAATGTACAGCAACACACTCCGATATCGTAGTGTACGCAGCACATTCAGACATTGAAGTGTACAGCAACACACTCTGATATTGAAATGTACAGCAACACACTCTGATATTGTAGTGTACAGCAACACACTCTGATATTGTAGTGTACAACACACTCTGATATTGTAGTGTACAGCAACGCACTTTGATATTGTAGTGTACAACACACTCAGTTATAGTAGTGTACAGCAACACATTTTGATATAGTAGTGTACAGCAACACACTCTGATATTGTAGTGATTAGCAACACACTCCGATATTATAGTGCACAGCAACACACTCCAATATTGTAGTATACAGCACCACACTCCGATATTGTAGTGTACAGCAACACACTCTGATATTGCAGTGTACAGCAGCACACTCTGATATTGTAGTGTACAGCAACACACTCCGATATTGTAGTGTACAGCAACACACTCCGATATTGTAGTATACAGCCCCACACTCTGATATTTGAGTGTACAGCAACACACTCTGGTATTGTAGTGTACAACAACACACTCTGATATTGTAGTGTACCGCAACACACTCTGATATTGTTGACAACAGCAACACACTCTGATATTGTTGACAACAGCAACACACTCGGATTTTATAGTGTACAGCGACACACTCTGAATTTGTAGTTTACAGCAACAGCTCCGATATTGCAGTATACAGCTAGACACTCTGATATTGTGCTAAACACTTTGATATTGTAGTGTGCAACAACACACTCCAACATTGTGTTGTACAGCAACACACTCCGATATTGTCAGATACAGCAACACACTCCGATATTACAGTGAACAGCAGGACACTCTGATATTGTCAGATACAACAACACACTCTGATATTGCAGTGTACAGCAACACACTCTGAAAATGTATTGTACAGAAACACACTCTGTTATTGTAGTGTACAACAACACACTCTGATATTGTATTGTACAGCAGCACACTCTGATATTGTAGTGTACAACAACACACTCTGATATTGTATTGTACAGCAGCACACTCTGATATTGTAGTGTACAACAACACACTATGATACTGTAGTGTACAGCAAAACACTCCAATATTGTAGTATACAGCAACACACTCTGAAATTGTAGTGTACAGTAACACACTCTGTTGTTGTAATGTACAGCAACACACTCCGATATCGTAGTGTACGCAGCACATTCAGACATTGAAGTGTACAGCAACACACTCTGATATTGAAATGTACAGCAACACACTCTGATATTGTAGTGTACAGCAACACACTCTGATATTGTAATGTACAGCAACACACACTGCTATTGTAATGTACAGCAACACACTCCGATTTTGTAGTATACAGCAACACACTCTGATATTGTAGTGTACAGCAACACACTCTGATATTGTAATGTACAGCAACATATTCTGATGTTGTACTATACAATAACACACTCTGATATTGTAGTGTACAGCAACACACTCTGATATTGCAGTGTACAGCAGCACACTCTGATATTGTAGTGTACAGCAACACACTCCGATATTGTAGTGTACAGCAACACACTCCGATATTGTAGTATACAGCCCCACACTCTGATATTTGAGTGTACAGCAACACACTCTGGTATTGTAGTGTACAACAACACACTCTGATATTGTAGTGTACCGCAACACACTCTGATATTGTTGACAACAGCAACACACTCGGATTTTATAGTGTACAGCAACACACTCTGATATTGTAATGTACAGCAACATATTCTGATGTTGTACTATACAGTAACACACTCTGATAATGTAGTGTACAGCAACACACTCTGATATTGTAATGCACAGCAACACACTCTGATATTGTAATGCACAACAACACATTCCAATATATTAGTGTAAAGCAACACATTCTGATATTGTAGTGTACAGCAACACACTCTGTTGTTGTAGTGTACAGCAACACACTCTGATACTGTAATGTACAACGACACGCTCTGATATTGTAGTGTACAGCAACATACTCTGATACTGTAGTGTACATCAACACACTCTGATATTGTATTGTATAACAACAGATTCTGATACTGTAGTGTACAGCAACACACTCTGATATTGTAGTGTATAGCAATACATTCTGATATTGTAGTGTATAGCAAAATACTCAGATATTGTAATGTACAGCAACACACTCCGATATTGCAGTGTACAGCAACACACTCTGATATTGTAGTGTACAGCAATACATTCTGATATTGTAGTGTACAGCAAAATACTCACTGATATTGCAATGTACAGCAACACACTCCGATATTGTACTGTACAGCAACGCACTCCGATATTGTAGTATATAGCAACACACTCCGATATAGCAGTGTACAGCAACACACTCAGATATAGTAGTGTACGGCAACATATTCTGATATTGTAGTGTACAATACTCTGATATTGTAATGTACAGCAACACACTCCGATATTGTAGTGTACAATAACATACTCTGATACTGTAGTCTACAGCAACACACTCAGATATTGTAATATACAGCACCACACTCTGATATTGTAGTGTACAGCAACACACTCTGATATAGTAGTGTACAGCAACACACTCAGACATTGTAGTGTACAGCAACACACTCTGATATTGTAGTGTACAACACACGCTGATATAGTAGTGTCAAGAAACACACTCCGATATTGCAGTGTACAGCAACACACTCTGATATTGTAGTATACAGTAACACACTCTGATATTGTAATGCACAGCAACACACTCCAATATAGTCGTGTATAGCAACATATTTTGATATTGTAGTGTACAGCAACACACTCTGATATTGCAGTGTACAGCAACACACTCTGATATTGTAGTGTACAGCAATACATTCTGATATTGTAGTGTACAGCAAAATACTCACTGATATTGCAATGTACAGCAACACACTCCGATATTGTACTGTACAGCAACGCACTCCGATATTGTAGTATATAGCAACACACTCCGATATAGCAGTGTACAGCAACACACTCAGATATCGTAGTGTACGGCAACATATTCTGATATTGTAGTGTACAATACTCTGATATTGTAATGTACAGCAACACACTCCGATATTGTAGTGTACAATAACATACTCTGATACTGTAGTCTACAGCAACACACTCAGATATTGTAATATACTGCACCACACTCTGATATTGTAGTGTACAGCAACACACTCTGATATAGTAGTGTACAGCAACACACTCTGATATTGTAGTGTACAACACACTCTGATATAGTAGTGTACAGCAACACACTCAGACATTGTAGTGTACAGCAACACACTCTGATATTGTAGTGTACAGCAACACACTCCGATATTGCAGTGTACAGCAACACACTCTGATATTGTAGTATACAGTAACACACTCTGTTATTGTATTGTACAACAACACGCTCCAATAATGTAGTGTAGAATAACACACTCCGATATTGTATTGTACAGCAGCACACTCTGTTATAGTAGTGTACAGCAACACACTCTGATATTGTAGTGTACAACACACTCTGATATAGTAGTGTACAGCAACACACTCAGACATTGTAGTGTACAGCAACACACTCTGATATTGTAGTGTACAGCAACACACTCCGATATTGCAGTGTACAGCAACACACTCTGATATTGTAGTATACAGTAACACACTCTGTTATTGTATTGTACAACAACACGCTCCAATAATGTAGTGTAGAATAACACACTCCGATATTGTATTGTACAGCAGCACACTCTGTTATTGTAGTGTACAACAACACACTCTATTATTGCAGTGTACAACAACAAACTCTGTTATTGTAGTGTACAACAACACACTCCAATATTGTAGTGTACAATAACACACTCTGATATTGTATTGTACAGCAGCACACTTTGTTATTGTAGTGTACAACAACACACTCCAATATTGTAGTGTCGAAGAACACACTCTGATATTGTATTGTACAGCAGCACACTCTGTTATTGTGGTGTACAACAACACACTCTGTTATTGTAGTGTACAGCAACACACTCTGTTACTGTAGTGTACAACAACACACTCTGTTACTGTAGTGTACAACAACACGCTCCAATAATGTGGTGTAGAATAACACACTCCGATATTGTACTGTACAGCAGCACACTCTGTTATTGTAGTGTGCAACAACATACTCTGTCATTGTGGTGGACAACATTGTAGTGTACAGCAACACACTCTGATATTGTAGTGTACAGCAACACACTCTGATATAGCAATGTACAGCAACAAACTCCGATATAGTAGTGTACAGCAACACACTATGTTATTGCAGTGTACAGCAACACACTCTCTGATATTGTAGTGTACAACAACACACTCTGTTATTGTAGTCTACAACACACTCTGATATTGTAGTGTACAGCAACACACTCTGATATTGTAATGCACAGCAACACACTCCAATATAGTTGTGTATAGCAACATATTCTGATATTGTAGTGTACAGCAACACACTCTGATATTGTAGTGTACAGCAACATACTCTGATACTGTAGTGTACAGCAACACACTCTGATATTGTATTGTACAACAACAGACTCTGATACTGTAGTGTACAGCAACACACTCTGATATTGTAGTTTGCAGTAATACATTGTGATATTGTAGTGAATAGCAAAATACTCTGATATTGTAATGTACAGCAACACACTGATATTGTAGTGTACAGCAATACATTCTGATATTGTAGTATACAGCAAAATACTCACTGATATTGTAATGTACAGCAACACACTCCAATATTGTACTGTACAGCAACACACTCTGATATTGTAGTATACAGCAACACACTCCGATATAGCAGTGTACCGCAACACACTCAGATATAGTAGTGTACAGCAACACATTCCGATATTGTAGTGTACAGCAAAATACTCTGATATTGTAATGTACAGCAACACACTCCGATATTGTAGTGTACAATAACATACTCTGATACTGTAGTGTACAGCAACGTACTCCGATATTGTAGTGTACAGCAACACACTCTGATATAGTAGTGTACAGCAACACATCTGATATTGTAGTGTACAACACACGCTGATGTGGTAGTGTCAAGCAACACACTCTGATATTGTAGTGTACAGCAACACACTCTGATATTGTAGTATATAGCAACACATTCCGATATTGTAGTTGTACAGCAACATGCTCTGATATAGTAGTGTACAGCAACATACTCCGATATTGTAGTATATAGCAACACACTCCGATATAGCAGTGTACAGCAACACACTCAGATATAGTAGTGTACAGTAACACAATCTGATATTGTAGTGTACAGCAACACACTCAGATATAGTAGTGTTCAGCAACACACTCTGATATTGTAGTATACAGCAACACATTCCGATATTGTAGTTGTACAGCAACATGCTCTGATATAGTAGTGTACAGCAACATACTCCGATATTGTAGTATATAGCAACACACTCCGATATAGCAGTGTACAGCAACACACTCTGATATTGTAGTGTACAGCAACACATTCCGATATAGCAGTGTACAGCAACACACTCAGATATAGTAGTGTACAGCAACACAATCTGATATTGTAGTGTACAGCAACGCACTCAGATGTTGTAATGTACAGCAACACACTCTGACATTGTATTGTACAGCAACACACTCTGATATTGCATTATACAGCAACACAGTCTGATTTTGTAGTATACAGCAACACATTCATTTATCGTCATCTACAATAAATATGACACTGTGATATTGTCATATACAGCAACATACTCTGATATTGTAGTGTACAGCAACACACTGCAACATTGTTGGATACAGCCACACACTCCAATATTGTAGTGTCAGAAACACAATCCAATATTTAACTGTACACACTATCTGATATTGTTGAGTACAGCAACACACTCAGATTTTATAGTGTACAGCGACACACTCTGAATTTGTAGTTTACAGCAACAACTGCGATATTGCAGTATACAGGTAGACACTCTGATATTGTGCTAAACACTCTGATATTGTAGTGTGCAACAACACACTCCGATATTGTGTTGTACAGCAACACACTCCGATATTGTAGTGCACAGCAATACACTCTGACATTGTGTTATACAGCAACACAATCTGATATTGCAGTGTACAGCAACACACTCTGATATTGTAGTGTACAGCAGCACACTCTGATATTGTAGTGTACAGCAACACACTCCGAGAGTGTAGTGTACAGCAACACACTCCGATATTGTAGTATACAGCCCCACACTCTGATATTTGAGTGTACAGCGACACACTCTGGTATTGTAGTGTACAACAACACACTCTGATATTGTAGTGTACAGCAACACACTCTGATATTGTAGTGTACAGCAACACACTCGGATTTTATAGTGTACAGCAACACACTCTGATATTGTAGTGTACAGCAACACACTCGGATTTTATAGTGTACAGCAACACACTCTGATATTGTAGTGTACAACAACACACTCTGATATTGTAGTGTACAGCAACACACTCTGATATTGTAGTGTACAACAACACACTCTGATATTGTAGTGTACAGCAACACACTCTGATATTGTTGACAACAGCAACACACTCGGATTTTATAGTGTACAGCGACACACTCTGAATTTGTAGTTTACAGCAACAACTCCGATATTGCAGTATACAGCTAGACACTCTGATATTGTGCTAAACACTCTGATATTGTAGTGTGCAACAACACACTCCGATATTGTGTTGTACAGCAAAACACTCCGATATTGTAGTGCACAGCAATACACTCTGACATTGTGTTATACAGCAACACAATCTGATATTGTAGTGTACAGCAACACACTCTGATATTGCAGTGAACAGCAGCACACTCTGATATTGTCAGATACAGCAACACACTCTGATATTGCAGTGTACAGCAACACACTCTGAAAATGTATTGTACAGAAACACACTCTGTTATTATAGTGTACAACAACATACTCTGATATTGTATTGTACAGCAGCACACTCTGTTATTGTAGTGTACAACAACATACTCTGTCATTGTGGTGGACAACATTGTAGTGTACAGCAACACACTCTGATATTGTAGTGTACAGCAACACACTCTGATATTGCAATGTACAGCAACAAACTCCGATATAGTAGTGTACAGCAACACACTATGTTATTGTAGTGTACAGCAACACACTCTCTGATATTGTAGTGTACAACAACACACTCGGTTATTGTAGTGTAAAACAACACACTCTGATATTGTATTGTACTGCAACATACTCCAATAATGTAGTATACAACAACACACTCTGATATAGTAGTGTACAGCAACACACTCCGATATTGTAGTGTACAACACACTCTTATATTGCAGTGTACAGCAGCACACTCTGATATTGTAGTGTACAGCAAGACACTCCGATATTGTAGTATACAGCCCCATACCCTGATATTTGAGTGTACAGCAACACACTCTGGTATTGGAGTGTACAACAACACACTCTGATATTGTCAGATACAGCAACACACTCGGATATTGCAGTGAACAGCAACACACTCTGATATTGCAGTGTACAGCAACACACTCTGAAAATGTATTGTACAGAAACACACTCTGTTATTATAGTGTACAACAACATACTCTGATATTGTATTGTACAGCAGCACACTCTGTTACTGTAGTGTACAACAACACACTCTGATATTGTATTGTACAGCAGCACACTTTGTTATTGTAGTGTACAACAACACACTCCAATATTGTAGTGTCGAAGAACACACTCTGATATTGTATTGTACAGCAGCACACTCTGTTATTGTATTGTACAACAACACACTCTGTTACTGTAGTGTACAACAAAAAACCCTGTTATTGTTGTGTACAACAACACACTCCAACATTGTTGTGTACAGCAACACACTCTGATATTTTATTGCACAGCAGCACACTCTGTTATTGTAGTGTTCAGCAACACACTCTCTGATATTGTAGTGTACAGCAACACACTCTGATATTGCACTGTACAGTAACACACTCACTGATATCGTAGTGTACAGCAACACACTCAGATATTGCAGTGTATAGCAACGCACTGATATTGTAGTGGACAACAACACACTCTGTTATTGTATTGTACAACAACACACTCTGATATTGTAGTGTACAACAACACACTCGGATATTACAGTGTACAGCAACACACTCTGTTATTGTAGTGTACAACAACATGCTCCAATAATGTAGTGTACAACAACACACTCTGTTATTGTATTGTATAGCAGCACACTCTGTTATTGTAGTGTACAACAACACGCTCCAATACTGTAGTGTAGAACAACACACTCTGGTACTGTATTGTATAGCAGCACACTCTGTTATTGTAGTGTACAACAACATGCTCCAATAATGTAGTGTACAACAACACACTCTGTTATTGTATTGTATAGCAGCACACTCTGTTATTGTAGTGTACAACAACACGCTCCAATAATGTAGTGTAGAATAACACACTCCGATATTGTATTGTACAGCAGCACACTCTGTTATTGTAGTGTACAACAACACACTCTATTATTGCAGTGTACAACAACAAACTCTGTTATTGTAGTGTACAACAACACACTCCAATATTGTAGTGTACAATAACACACTCTGATATTGTATTGTACAGCAGCACACTTTGTTATTGTAGTGTACAACAACACACTCCAATATTGTAGTGTCGAAGAACACACTCTGATATTGTATTGTACAGCAGCACACTCTGTTATTGTGGTGTACAACAACACACTCTGTTATTGTAGTGTACAGCAACACACTCTGTTACTGTAGTGTACAACAACACACTCTGTTACTGTAGTGTACAACAACACGCTCCAATAATGTGGTGTAGAATAACACACTCCGATATTGTACTGTACAGCAGCACACTCTGTTATTGTAGTGTGCAACAACATACTCTGTCATTGTGGTGGACAACATTGTAGTGTACAGCAACACACTCTGATATTGTAGTGTACAGCAACACACTCTGATATAGCAACGTACAGCAACAAACTCCGATATAGTAGTGTACAGCAACACACTATGTTATTGCAGTGTACAGCAACACACTCTCTGATATTGTAGTGTACAACAACACACTCGGTTATTGTAGTCTACAACACACTCGGTTATTGTAGTGTAAAACAACACACTCTGATATTGTAGTGTAAAACAACACACTCTGATATTGTAGTGTACAACAACACACTCTGTTATTGTATTGTACAACAACACACTCTGATATTGTAGTGTACAACAACACACTCTGATATTGTAGTGTAAAACAACACACTCTGTTATTGTAGTGTAAAACAACACACTCTGATATTGTAGTGTAAAACAACACACTCTGTTATTGTAGTGTAAAACAACACACTCTGATATTGTAGTGTAAAACAACACACTCTGATATTGTAGTGTACAACAACACACTCTGTTATTGTATTGTACAACAACACACTCTGTTATTGTAGTGTAAAACAACACACTCTGATATTGTAGCGTAAAACAACACACTCTGTTATTGTATTGTACAACAACACACTCTGATATTGTAGTGTACAACAACACACTCTGATATTGTAGTGTAAAACAACACACTCTGTTATTGTATTGTACAACAACACACTCTGATATTGTAGTGTAAAACAACACACTCTGATATTGTAGTGTAAAACAACACACTCTGTTATTGTATTGTACAACAACACACTCTGATATTGTAGTGTAAAACAACACACTCTGATATTGTAGTGTAAAACAACACACTCTGTTATTGTATTGTACAACAACACACTCTGATATTGTAGTGTAAAACAACACACTCTGATATTGTAGTGTAAAACAACACACTCTGATATTGTATTGTACAACAACACACTCTGATATTGTAGTGTACAACAACACACTCTGATATTGTAGTGTAAAACAACACACTCTGTTATTGTATTGTACAACAACACACTCTGATATTGTAGTGTACAACAACACACTCTGATATTGTAGTGTAAAACAACACACTCTGATATTGTAGTGTAAAACAACACACTCTGATATTGTAGTGTACAACAACACACTCTGTTATTGTATTGTACAACAACACACTCTGATATTGTAGTGTACAACAACACACTCTGATATTGTAGTGTAAAACAACACACTCTGTTATTGTAGTGTAAAACAACACACTCTGATATTGTAGTGTAAAACAACACACTCTGTTATTGTAGTGTAAAACAACACACTCTGATATTGTAGTGTAAAACAACACACTCTGTTATTGTAGTGTAAAACAACACACTCTGATATTGTAGTGTAAAACAACACACTCTGTTATTGTAGTGTAAAACAACACACTCTGTTATTGTATTGTACAACAACACACTCTGATATTGTAGTGTAAAACAACACACTCTGTTATTGTAGTGTAAAACAACACACTCTGTTATTGTATTGTACAACAACACACTCTGATATTGTAGTGTAAAACAACACACTCTGTTATTGTAGTGTAAAACAACACACTCTGTTATTGTAGTGTACAACAACACACTCTGTTATTGTATTGTACAACAACACACTCTGATATTGTAGTGTACAACAACACACTCTGATATTGTAGTGTAAAACAACACACTCTGTTATTGTAGTGTACAACAACACACTCTGTTATTGTATTGTACAACAACACACTCTGATATTGTAGTGTACAACAACACACTCTGATATTGTAGTGTAAAACAACACACTCTGATATTGTAGTGTACAACAACACACTCTGATATTGTAGTGTAAAACAACACACTCTGATATTGTAGTGTAAAACAACACACTCTGATATTGTAGTGTACAACAACACACTCTGTTATTGTAGTATACAACACACTCTGATATTGTAGTGTAAAACAACACACTCTGTTATTGTAGTGTAAAACAACACACTCTGATATTGTAGTGTAAAACAACACACTCTGTTATTGTAGTGTACAACAACACACTCTGATATTGTAGTGTAAAACAACACACTCTGATATTGTAGTGTACAACAACACACTCTGTTATTGTAGTATACAACACACTCTGTTATTGTAGTGTAAAACAACACACTCTGATATTGTAGTGTAAAACAACACACTCTGATATTGTAGTGTACAACAACACACTCTGTTATTGTAGTGTACAACAACACACTCTGATATTGTAGTGTAAAACAACACACTCTGATATTGTAGTGTACAACAACACACTCTGTTATTGTAGTATACAACACACTCTGTTATTGTAGTGTAAAACAACACACTCTGATATTGTAGTGTAAAACAACACACTCTGATATTGTAGTGTACAACAACACACTCTGTTATTGTAGTCTACAACACACTCTGATATAGTAGTGTACAACAACACACTCTGTTATTGTAGTCTACAACACACTCTGATATTGTAGTGTAAAACAACACACTCTGTTATTGTAGTCTACAACACACTCTGTTATTGTAGTGTAAAACAACACACTCTGTTATTGTAGTGTAAAACAACACACTCTGATATTGTAGTGTACAACAACACACTCTGATATTGTAGTGTAAAACAACACACTCTGTTATTGTAGTGTAAAACAACACACTCTGATATTGTAGTGTAAAACAACACACTCTGTTATTGTAGTGTAAAACAACACACTCTGATATTGTAGTATACAACACACTCTGATATTGTAGTGTAAAACAACACACTCTGATATTGTAGTGTACAACAACACACTCTGTTATTGTAGTATACAACACACTCTGATATTGTAGTGTAAAACAACACACTCTGTTATTGTAGTGTAAAACAACACACTCTGATATTGTAGTGTAAAACAACACACTCTGTTATTGTAGTGTAAAACAACACACTCTGTTATTGTAGTATACAACACACTCTGATATTGTAGTGTAAAACAACACACTCTGTTATTGTAGTGTAAAACAACACACTCTGTTATTGTAGTATACAACACACTCTGATATTGTAGTGTAAAACAACACACTGTTATTGTAGTGTACAACAACACACTCTGTTATTGTAGTATACAACACACTCTGATATTGTAGTGTAAAACAACACACTCTGATATTGTAGTGTAAAACAACACACTCTGTTATTGTAGTGTAAAACAACACACTCTGATATTGTAGTGTAAAACAACACACTCTGATATTGTAGTGTAAAACAACACACTCTGTTATTGTAGTATACAACACACTCTGATATTGTAGTGTAAAACAACACACTGTTATTGTAGTGTACAACAACACACTCTGTTATTGTAGTATACAACACACTCTGATATTGTAGTGTAAAACAACACACTCTGATATTGTATTGTACAACAACACACTCTGATATTGTAGTGTAAAACAACACACTCTGTTATTGTAGTGTACAACAACACACTCTGTTATTGTAGTGTACAACAACACACTCTGTTATTGTAGTATACAACACACTCTGATATTGTAGTGTAAAACAACACACTCTGATATTGTAGTATACAACACACTCTGATATTGTAGTGTACAACACACTCTGATATTGTAGTGTAAAACAACACACTCTGTTATTGTAGTGTACAACAACACACTCTGTTATTGTAGTATACAACACACTCTGTTATTGTAGTGTAAAACAACACACTCTGTTATTGTAGTATACAACAACACACTCTGTTATTGTAGTATACAACACACTCTGTTATTGTAGTGTAAAACAACACACTCTGTTATTGTAGTGTAAAACAACACACTCTGATATTGTAGTCTACAACACACTCTGATATTGTAGTGTAAAACAACACACTCTGTTATTGTAGTGTAAAACAACACACTCTGATATTGTAGTATACAACACACTCTGATATTGTAGTATACAACACACTCTGATATTGTAGTGTACAACACACTCTGATATTGTAGTGTAAAACAACACACTCTGATATTGTAGTGTAAAACAACACACTATGTTATTGTAGTGTACAACAACACACTCTGTTATTGTAGTGTAAAACAACACACTCTGATATTGTAGTGTAAAACAACACACTCTGTTATTGTAGTGTACAACAACACACTCTGATATTGTAGTATACAACACACTCTGATATTGTAGTGTAAAACAACACACTCTGATATTGTAGTGTACAACAACACACTCTGATATTGTAGTATACAACACACTCTGATATTGTAGTGTAAAACAACACACTCTGTTATTGTAGTGTAAAACAACACACTCTGTTATTGTAGTGTACAACAACACACTCTGTTATTGTAGTGTAAAACAACACACTCTGATATTGTAGTGTACAACAACACACTCTGTTATTGTAGTGTAAAACAACACACTCTGTTATTGTAGTGTACAACAACACACTCTGTTATTGTAGTGTAAAACAACACACTCTGTTATTGTAGTGTAAAACAACACACTCTGTTATTGTAGTGTACAACAACACACTCTGTTATTGTAGTGTAAAACAACACACTCTGATATTGTAGTGTAAAACAACACACTCTGTTATTGTAGTGTACAACAACACACTCTGATATTGTAGTATACAACACACTCTGATATTGTAGTGTAAAACAACACACTCTGATATTGTAGTGTACAACAACACACTCTGATATTGTAGTATACAACACACTCTGATATTGTAGTGTAAAACAACACACTCTGATATTGTAGTGTAAAACAACACACTCTGTTATTGTAGTGTACAACAACACACTCTGATATTGTAGTGTAAAACAACACACTCTGTTATTGTAGTGTAAAACACCACACTCTGATATTGTAGTGTAAAACAACACACTCTGTTATTGTAGTGTAAAACAACACACTCTGTTATTGTAGTGTACAACAACACACTCTGATATTGTAGTGTAAAACAACACACTCTGTTATTGTAGTGTAAAACAACACACTCTGATATTGTAGTGTAAAACAACACACTCTGTTATTGTAGTGTAAAACAACACACTCTGATATTGTAGTGTAAAACAACACACTCTGTTATTGTAGTGTAAAACAACACACTCTGATATTGTAGTGTAAAACAACACACTCTGTTATTGTAGTGTACAACAACACACTCTGATATTGTAGTATACAACACACTCTGATATTGTAGTGTAAAACAACACACTCTGATATTGTAGTGTACAACAACACACTCTGATATTGTAGTATACAACACACTCTGATATTGTAGTGTAAAACAACACACTCTGTTATTGTAGTGTAAAACAACACACTCTGTTATTGTAGTGTACAACAACACACTCTGTTATTGTAGTGTAAAACAACACACTCTGATATTGTAGTGTACAACAACACACTCTGTTATTGTAGTGTAAAACAACACACTCTGTTATTGTAGTGTACAACAACACACTCTGTTATTGTAGTGTAAAACAACACACTCTGTTATTGTAGTGTAAAACAACACACTCTGATATTGTAGTATACAACACACTCTGATATTGTAGTATACAACACACTCTGATATTGTAGTGTACAACACACTCTGATATTGTAGTGTAAAACAACACACTCTGATATTGTAGTGTAAAACAACACACTATGTTATTGTAGTGTACAACAACACACTCTGTTATTGTAGTGTAAAACAACACACTCTGATATTGTAGTGTAAAACAACACACTCTGTTATTGTAGTGTACAACAACACACTCTGATATTGTAGTATACAACACACTCTGATATTGTAGTGTAAAACAACACACTCTGATATTGTAGTGTACAACAACACACTCTGATATTGTAGTATACAACACACTCTGATATTGTAGTGTAAAACAACACACTCTGTTATTGTAGTGTAAAACAACACACTCTGTTATTGTAGTGTACAACAACACACTCTGTTATTGTAGTGTAAAACAACACACTCTGATATTGTAGTGTACAACAACACACTCTGTTATTGTAGTGTAAAACAACACACTCTGTTATTGTAGTGTACAACAACACACTCTGTTATTGTAGTGTAAAACAACACACTCTGTTATTGTAGTGTAAAACAACACACTCTGTTATTGTAGTGTACAACAACACACTCTGTTATTGTAGTGTAAAACAACACACTCTGATATTGTAGTGTAAAACAACACACTCTGTTATTGTAGTGTACAACAACACACTCTGATATTGTAGTATACAACACACTCTGATATTGTAGTGTAAAACAACACACTCTGATATTGTAGTGTACAACAACACACTCTGATATTGTAGTATACAACACACTCTGATATTGTAGTGTAAAACAACACACTCTGATATTGTAGTGTAAAACAACACACTCTGTTATTGTAGTGTACAACAACACACTCTGATATTGTAGTGTAAAACAACACACTCTGTTATTGTAGTGTAAAACACCACACTCTGATATTGTAGTGTAAAACAACACACTCTGTTATTGTAGTGTACAACAACACACTCTGATATTGTAGTGTAAAACAACACACTCTGTTATTGTAGTGTAAAACAACACACTCTGATATTGTAGTGTAAAACAACACACTCTGTTATTGTAGTGTAAAACAACACACTCTGATATTGTAGTGTAAAACAACACACTCTGTTATTGTAGTGTAAAACAACACACTCTGATATTGTAGTGTAAAACAACACACTCTGTTATTGTAGTGTAAAACAACACACTCTGTTATTGTAGTGTACAACAACACACTCTGATATTGTAGTGTAAAACAACACACTCTGTTATTGTAGTGTAAAACAACACACTCTGTTATTGTAGTATACAACACACTCTGATATTGTAGTGTAAAACAACACACTCTGTTATTGTAGTGTAAAACAACACACTCTGATATTGTATTGTACAGCAACATACTCCAATAATGTAGTATACAACAACACACTCTGATATAGTAGTGTACAGCAACACACTCCGATATTGTAGTGTACAATAACACACTCTTATATTGCAGTGTACAGCAGCACACTCTGATATTGTAGTGTACAGCAAGACACTCCGATATTGTAGAATACAGCCCCACACCCTGATATTTGAGTGTACAGCAACACACTCTGGTATTGTAGTGTACAACAACACACTCTGATATTGTAGTGTGCAACAACACACTCCAATATTGTGTTGCACAGCAACACACTCTGATATTGTCAGATACAGCAGCACACTCGGATATTGCAGTGAACAGCAGCACACTCTGATATTGTAGTGTACAGAAACACACCCGGATATTGTCAGATACAGCAACACACTCTGGTATTACAGTGTACAGCAACACACTCTGATATTGTATTGTACAGCAGCACACTCTGTTATTGTAGTGTACAACAACATGCTCCAATAATGTAGTGTAGAATAACACACTCTGTTATTGTATTGTACAGCAGCACACTCTGTTATTGTAGTGTACAAGAACACACTCTGATATTATATTCTACAGCAACACAGTCTGATATTGTAGTGTACTGCACCAACTCCGATATTGCAGTGTACAGTAACAAATTCTGATATTGTGTTAAACAGCAACACACACTGATATTGTAGTGCACAGCAACACACTCCGATATTGTAGTATGCAGCAACACACTCTGATAATGTACTGTATAGCAAGACACTCCGATATTGTAGTGTACAACACACTCTGATATTGTATGGTACAGCAACACACTCTGTTATTGTAGTGTACAACAACACACTCTGATATTGTAATGTACAACAACGCACTATGATCACAGATCTGATTGAGACATATAAGATTATGAAAGTACTGGACACTCTGGCAGCAGGAAACATGTTTCCGCTGATGGGTGAGTGCCGAACCAGAGGACACAGCTTAAAAATACGGGGTAGACCATTTAGGACAGAGATGAGGAGAAACTTCTTCACCCAGAGAGTGGTGGCTGTGTTGAATGCTCTGCCCCAGACAGCAGTGGAGGCCCAGTCTCTGGATTCATTTAAGAAAGAGTTGGATAGAGCTCTCAAAGATAGTGGAATCAAGGGTTATGGAGATAAGGCAGGAAGAGGATAATGATTAGGAATGATCAGCCATGATCATATTGAATGGCGATGCAGGCTCAAAGGGCTGAATGGCCTACCCCTGTACCTATTGTCTATTGTGTATTGTATTTTACCGCAGCACACTCTGATATTGTATAGAACAGCAACACACTCTGTTATTGTATAGAACAGCAACACACTCTGATACTGTAGTGTACAACAACACTCTATGATATAGTATTGTACAGCAACACACTCTGTTATTGCAATATACAACAACACACTATGATAATGTATTGTACAGCAGCACACTCTGATATTGTAGTGTACAACAACACACTCTGATATTGTATTGTACAGCATCACACTCTGATATTGTATTGGACAGAAACGCACTCCAATATTGTTGTGTACAGCAACACACTCCAATATTGTAGAAATCAGCAACACTAGCTGATATTCTAGTGTACAAGAACACACTCTGATATTATATTGTACAGCAACACAGTCTGATATTGTAGTGTAAAGCAGGACTCTCTGAATTGTTTGAGTACAGCAACATATTCTGTTATTGCAGTGTACAACAACACACTCCGATATTGTTTTGTACAACAACACACTATGATATTGTATTGTACAGCAGCACACACTGATACAGTAGTGTACAACAACACACTCTGATATTGTAGTGTACAACAACATACTATGATATTGTTTTGTACAGCAACACACTCTGATATTGTATTGTACAGCAGCACACTCTGATATTGTAGTGTACAACAACACACTATGATATTGTGTTGTACAGCAACACACTCTGTTATTGTAGTGCAACCCTCTGATATTTTAGTGTGCGGCAACACACAGTGTTACAACAGTGGAATGCAACACACTCAAATATTGTAGAAATCAGCAACACTAGCTGATATTGTAGTGTACAAGAACACACTCTGATATTATATTGTACAGCAACACAGTCTGATATTGTAGTGTACTGCACCAACTCCGATATTGCAGTGTCCAGCAACACACTCTAATATTGTGTTAATTATCAACACAGTCTGATATTGTAGGGTACAGCTACACACTCTGATGTTTTAGTGTGTAGCAACAACTCCATACTGCAGTGTACAGCAACAAATTCTGATATTGTGTTAAACAGCAACACACACTGATATTGTAGTGTACAGCAACACATTCCGATATTGCAGTGTGAAACAACACACTCCGATATTGTAGTGCACAGCAACACACTTTGATATTGCAATGTACAGCAACACACTCTGACATTGTATTATACAGCAACACAATCTGATATTGTAGTGTACAGCAACACACTGTGATATTGCAATGCACAGTCACTCCCATATTGTAGTGAACAGCAACATAATCTGATAATGTCATGCACAGCAATATATTCTCATATTGTAGGATACAACTCACTCCGATATTGCATTGGACTGCAACACGCACCGGGTTTGTAGTGTACACACACTCAAATATTGTGGTGTACAGCAACACACTCAGATATTGCAGTACACAGCAACACACTCAGATTTTGTAGTGTCCAACAAAACACCTCGAAATTGTATTCGATAGCCACACACTCAAATGCTGTAGTATACACCAACACACCTCAATATTACAGTGTACAGGATCACTCTCTTATATTGTAGTATACAGCAAACACACTCTGATATTGCAATGTACAGTAACAAACTCCGATATGGTAGTATACAGCAACACATTCTGACATTGTAGTGTACAGCAACGCACTGTGATTTTGTTGTGTACAAGAAAACATTCCGGTATTAAAGTATACAGCAACACAATCCTATATTGTAGTATACAGCAACACATTCCGATATTGTAGTGTACAGCAACACACTCCGATATTGTAGTGTACAGCAACACACTCCGATATTGTAGTGTACAGCAAGACACTCCGATATTGTAGTGTACAGCACACTCTGATATTGTACTGTACAGCAACACACTCTGTTATTGTAGTGTACAACAACACACTCTGATATTGTAATGTACAACAACACACTATGATCACGGATCTGATTGAGACATATAAGATTATGAAAGTACTGGACACTCTGGCAGCAGGAAACATGTTTCCGCTGATGGATGAGTGCCGAACCAGAGGACACAGCTTAAAAATACGGGTAGACCATTTAGGACAGAGATGAGGAGAAACTTCTTCACCCAGAGAGTGGTGGCTGTGTGGAATGCTCTGCCCAGAGGGCAGTGGAGGCCCAGTCTCTGGATTCATTTAAGAAAGAGTTGGATAGAGCTCACAAGGATAGTGGAATCAAGGGTTATGGAGATAAGGCAGGAACAGGATACTGATTAGGAATGATCAGCCATGATCATATTGAATGGCGGTGCAGGCTCGAAGGGCTGAATGGCCTACCCCTGTACCTATTGTCTATTGTGTATTATATTTTACAGCAGTACACTCTGATATTGTATAGAACAGCAACACACTCTGTTATTGTAGTATACAACAACACACTATGATATTGTATTGTATGGCAGCACACTCTGATATTGTATTGTACTACAACACACTATGATATTGTAGTGTACAACAACACACTATGATATTGTATTGTATGGCAGCACACTCTGATATTGTATTGTACAGCAACACACGCTGATATTGTATTGGACAGCAACACACTCCAATATTGTAGTGTACAACAACACACTCCAATATTGTAGTGTACAGCAACACATTCCAATATTGTAGTATACTGCAACACACTCCGATATTGTTGTGTACAGCAACACACTCGAATATTGTAGAAATCAGCAACACTAGCTGATATTGTAGTGTACAAGAACACACTCTGATATTATATTGTACAGCAACACAGTCTGATATTGTAGTGTACAGCAACACATTCTGAAATTGTAGTGTACAGCAAGACTCTCTGATATGTTTGTGTTCAGCAACATATTCTGATCTTGTAGTGTCCAGCAACTCTCACTGATATTGTAGTGTACAGCAACACATTCCGATATTGTAGTGTACAGCAACACACTATGATATTGTATTGTACAGCAGCATGCTCTAATATTGTAGTGTACAATAACACACTCTGATATTGTAGTGTACAATAACACACTATGATATTGTATTGGACAGCAACACACTCTGTTATTGTAGTGTACAACAACACACTCCAATATTGTAGTGTACAACAACACACTCCAATATTGTAGCGTACCGCAACACACTCCAATAGTGTAGTGTACAGCAACACATTCTGATATTGTATTGTACAGCAACTCACTCTGCTATTGTAGTGTACAACAACACACTATGATATTGTAGTGTACAACAACACACTATGATATTGTATTTTACAGCAACACACTATGATATTGTATTGTACAGCAGCATGCTCTAATATTGTAGTGTACAATAACACACTCTGATATTGTAGTGTACAACAACACACTCCAATATTGTAGCGTACCGCAACACACTCCAATAGTGTAGTGGACAACAACACACTCCAATATTGTAGCGTACCGCAACACACTCCAATAGTGTAGTGTACAGCAACACATTCTGATATTGTATTGTACAGCAACTCACTCTGCTATTGCAGTGTACAACAACACTCTATGATATTGTAGTGTACAACAACACACTATGATATTGTATTTTACAGCAGCACACTCAGATATTGTAGTGTACAACAACACACACTGATACTGTAGTGTCCAGCAAGACTCTCTGATATGTTTGTGGACAGCAACATATTATGATATTGTAGTGTACAGCAACACTCACTGATTTTGTAGGGTACAGCAACATATTCCAATATTGTAGTGTACAGCAACACACTGATATTGTAGTGTACAGCAATACACTCCGATATTGTTGTGTACAGCAACACACTCTGATATTGTAGAGTACAGCAACACACGCCAATATTGTAGTGTACAGCAAAACTCTCTGATATTGTAGTGTACAGCAACACATTCTGATATTGTAGTGTACAGCAACACTCACCGATATTGTAGCATACAGCAACACTCACCGATATTGTAGTGTACTGCAACACACTCCAACATTGTCGTATACAGCAACACTCACTGATATTGTAGTGTACAGCAACACATTCTGATATTGTGGTGTACAGGAACACTCACCGATATTGTCGTGTACAGCAATACACTCCGATATTGTAGTGTACAGCAACACACTCCGATATTGTAGTGTACAACACACTCACCGATATTGTAGTGTACAGCAAGACTCTCTGATAGGTTTGTGTACAGCAACATATTCTGATATTGTAGTGTACAGCAACACATTCCGATATTGTAGTGTACAGCAACACACTCTGATATTGTAGCGTACAAGAACACACTATGATAATGTATTGTACAGCAACACACTCTGATATTGTATTGGACAGCAACACACTCTGTTATTATAGTGTACAACAACACGCTCCAATATTGTAGTGTGCAGCAACACACTCTGATATTGTATTGTACAGCAACACATTCTGATATTGTCGTGTACAACAACACACTATGATATTGTATTGTACAGCAGCACACTCCAATATTGTAGTGTAGAACAACACACTCTGTTATTGTCGTGTACAACAACACACTCCAATATTGTAGTGTACAACAACACACTCTGATATTGTATTCTACAGCAGCACACTCTGTTATTGTATTGTACAACAATACACTATGATCACGGATCTGATTGAGACATATAAGATTATGAAAGGACTGGACACTCTGGCAGCAGGAAACATGTTTCCGCTGATGGGTGAGTGCCGAACCAGAGGACACAGCTTAAAAATACGGGGTAGACCATTTAGGACAGAGATGAGGAGAAACTTCTTCACCCAGAGAGTGGTGGCTGTGTGGAATGCTCTGCCCCAGACAGCAGTGGAGGCCCAGTCTCTGGATTCATTTAAGAAAGAGTTGGATAGAGCTCACAAAGATAGTGGAATCAAGGGTTATGGAGATAAGGCAGGAAGAGGATAATGATTAGGAATGATCAGCCATGATCATATTGAATGGCGGTGCAGGCTCGTAGGCTGAATGGCCTACCCCTGCACTTATTGTCTATTGTCTATTGTACTTTACCGCAGCACACTCTGATATTGTATTGTACAGCAACACTCTCTATTATTGTATTGTACGGCAGCACACTCTGATATTGTAGTGTACAACAACACACTCTGATATTGTAGTGTACAACAACACACTATGATATTGTATTGTACGGCAGCACACTCTGATATTGTAGTGTACAACAACACACTCTGATATTGTAGTGTACAACAACACACTATGATATTGTAGTGTACGGCAGCACACTCTGATATTGTAGTGTACAACAAAACCTTCCGATATTGTTGTGTACAGCAACACTCTCCGATATTGTAGTGTACAACAACACACTATGATATTGTAGTGTACAACAACACACTCTGATATTGTAGTGTACAACAACACACTATGATATTGTAGTGTACGGCAGCACACTCTGATATTGTAGTGTACAACAACACTCACTGATATTGTAGTGCACAACAACACCTTCCGATATTGTAGTGTACAGCAACACACTCCGATATTATTGTGTAGAACAACACACTCTGATATGGGAGTATACAACAGCACACTATGATATTGTATTGTTCAGCAACACACTCAGATATTGTAGTGCACAACAACACACTCCAATATTGTAGCGTACCGCAACACACTCTGATATTGTTGTGTACAGCAACACACTCGAATATTGTAGAAATCAGGAACACTAGTATATATTCTAGTGTACAAGAACACACTCTAATATTATATAGTACAGCTACACAGTCTGATATTGTAGTGTCCAGCAAGACTCTCTGGTATGTTTGTGTTCAGCAACATATTCTGATATTGTAGTGTACAGCAACACATTCCGATATTGTAGTGTACAGCAACACACTCTGATATTGTAGTGTACAGCAACACATTCTGAAATTGTAGTGTACAGCAAGACTCTCTGATATGTTTGTGTTCAGCAACATATTCTGATCTTGTAGTGACAGCAACACACTTCGATATCGTAGTGTACAGCAATATATTCTGATATTGTAGTGTACAGCAACACACTATGATATTGTATTGTACAGCAGCATGCTCTAATATTGTAGTGTACAATAACACACTCTGTATTGTAGTGTACAATAACACACTATGATATTGTATTGTACAGCAACACACTCTGATATTGTATTGGACAGCAACAGACTCTGTTGTTGTAGTGTACAACAACACACTCCAATATTGTAGTGTACAGCAACACAGTCCAATATTGTAGCGTACCGCAACACACTCTGATATTGTTGTGTACAGCAACACACTCGAATATTGTAGAAATCAGCAACACTAGCTGATATTCTAGAGTACAAGAACACACTCTGATATTATATAGTACAGCAACACAGTCTGATATTGTAGTCTACAGCAAGACTCTCTGATATGTTTGTGTTCAGTATATAGCAACACACTCTGTTATTGTAGTGTACAACAACACACTCCAATAGTGTAGTGTACAGCAACACACTCTGATATTGTATTGTACAGCAACTCACTCTGCTATTGTAGTGTACAACAACACACTATGATACTGTAGTGTACAACAACACACTGTGATATTGTATTTTACAGCAGCACACTCAGATATTGTAGTGTACAACAACACACACTGATACTGTAGTGTACAGCAAGACTCTCAGATTTTGTAGTGTACCGCAACACACTCCGATATTGTACTGTACAGCAACACACTCTGTTATTGTAGTGTCCAGCAAGACTCTCTGATATGTTTGTGTACAGCAACATATTCTGATGTTGTAGTGTACAGCAACACTCACTGATTTTGTAGGGTACAGCAACACATTCCAATATTGTAGTGTACAGCAACACACTCTGATATTGTAGTGTACAGCAACACATTCTGATATTGTAGCGTACAGCAACACTCACTGATATTGTCGTGTACAGCAACACATTCTGATATTGTGGTGTACACCGATATTGTCGTGTACAGCAATACACTCCGATATTGGAGTGTACAGCAACACACTCTGATGTTGTAGTGTACAGCAACACACTCCGATATTGTAGTGTACAACACACTCACCGATATTGTAGTGTACAGCAAGATTCTCTGATAGGTTTGTGTACAGCAACATATTCTGATATTGTAGTGTACAGCAACACATTTCGATATTGTAGTGTACAGCAACGCACTCTGATATTGTAGTGTACAAGAACACACTATGATATTGTATTGTACAACAACACACTATGATATTGTATTTTACAGCAGCACACTCCAATATTGTAGTGTACAGCAACACACACTGATATTGTAGTGTACAACAACACACTATGATATTGTATTGTACAGCAACACTCTCTGTTATTGTAGTGTACAACAACACACTCCAATATTGTAGTGTACAACAACACACACTGATATTGGAGTATACAACAGCACACTATGATATTGTATTGTTCAGCAACACACTCAGATATTGTAGTGCACAACAACACACTCCAATATTGTAGTGTACTGCAACACACTCTGATATTGTAGTGCACAGCAACACATTCTGATATTGTAGTGTACAGCAAAACTCACTGATATTGTACTGTACAGCAACACATTCCGATATTGTAGTGTACAGCAACACGCTCTGATATTGTAGTATATAGCAACACACTCCGATATTGTAGTGTACAGCAACACTCTCTGTTATTGTAGGGTACAACAACACACTATGATATTGTATTGTACGGCAGCACACTCTGATATTGTAGTTTACAACAACACTCACTGATATTGTAGTGTACAACAACACCTTCCGATATTGTAGTGTACAGCAACACTCTCCGATATTGTTGTGTACAACAACACACTCTGATATTGTAGTATACAACAACACACTACGATATTGTATTGTACGGCAGCACCCTCTGATATTGTAGTGTACAACAACACACTCTGATATTGTAGTGTTCAACAACACACTATGATATTGTATTTTACAGCAGCACACTCTGATATTGTAGTGTACAGCAACACATTCCGATATTGTAGTGTATAGCAACACACTCCGATATTGTAGTGTACAGCAACACACTCCGATATTGTAGTGTACAGCAACACACACTGATATTGTAGTGTACAACAACACACTATGATATTGTATTGTACAGCAACACTCTCTGTTATTGTAGTGTACAACAACACACTCCAATATTGTAGTGTACAACAACACACTCTGATATTGTATTGTTCAGCAACACACTCAGATATTGTAGTGTACAACAACACACTCCAATATTGTAGTGTACTGCAACACACTCTGATATTGTAGTGTACAGCAACACTCACTGATATTGTAGTGCACAGCAACACATTCTGATATTGTAGTGTACAGCAACACATTCCGATATTGTAGTGTACAGCAACACGCTCTGATATTGTAGTGTATAGCAACACACTCCGATATTGTAGTGTACAGCAACACTCTCTGTTATTGTAGTGTACAACAACACACTATGATATTGTATTGTATGGCAGCACACTCTGATATTGTAGTGTACAACAACACCTTCCGATATTGTAGTGTACAGCAACACTCTCCGATATTGTTGTGTACAACAACACACTCTGATATTGTAGTGTACAACAACACACTATGATATTGTAGTGTATGGCAGCACACTCTGAGTTTGTAGTGTACAACAACACTCACTGATATTGTAGTGTACAACAACACCTTCCGATATTGTAGTGTACAGCAACACTCTCCGATATTGTTGTGTACAACAACACACTCCGATATTGTAGTATACAACAACACACTCTGATATTGTATTGGACAGCAACACACTCCGATATTGCAGTGCACAACAACACACTCCAATATTGTCGCGTACCGCAACACACACTGATATTGTTGTGTACAGCAACACACTCGAATATTGTAGAAATCAGCAACACTAGCTGATATTCTAGAGTACAAGAACACACTCTGATATTATAGTGTACAGCAACACAGTCTGATATTGTAGTGTAAAGCAACACATTCTGATATTGTAGTGTACAGCAATACTCTGATATGTTTGTGTTCAGCAACATATTCTGATATTGTAGTGTACAGCAACTCTCACTGATATTGTAGTGTACAGCAACACATTCCGATATTGTAGTGTACAGCAACGCACTCTGATATTGTAGTGTACACCAAAGACACTCCGATATTGCAGTGTACAGCAACACTCTCTGATATTGTAGTGTACAACAACACATTCCAATATTGTAGTATACTGCAACACACTCTGATATTGTAGTGCATAGCAACATATTCTGATATTGTAGTGTACAGCAACACTCACTGATTTTGTAGGGTACAGCAACACATTCCAATATTGTAGTGTACAGCAACACACTCTGTTATTGTAGTGTACAGCAACACACTCCGATATTGTTGTGTACAGCAACGCACTCCGATATTGTAGAGTACAGCAACTCACGCCAATATTGTAGTGTACAGCAAAACTCTCTGATATTGTAGTGTACAGCAACACATTCTGATATTGTAGTGTACAGCAACACTCACCGATATTATAGCGCACAGCAACACTCACCGATATTGTAGTGTACAGCAACACACTCCGACATTGTCGTATACAGCAACACTCACTGATATTGTAGTGTACAGCAACACATTCTGATATTGTGGTGTACAGGAACACTCACCGATATTGTAGTGTACAGCAATACACTCCGATATTGGAGTGTACAGCAACACACTCTGATACATTTAGTGTACACTCACTCTGAAATTGTAATGTTGACAAACTCCGATACTGTACTATACAGCAACACACACCGATACTGTAGTGTACAGCAACACACTCCGATATTGTGTTAAACAGTAAGACAGTCTGATATTGTCAAGTACAGCAACACATTCTGATATTGTGTTAAACTGCAACACACTCAATATTGTAGCGTACAACAACACACTCTGATATTGCAGTGTTCAGTAACACAATCTGGCATTGTAGTGTACACACTCAGTAATATTGTAGTATACAGGCACAGACTCTGATGTTTCGCTCCATGGTGATTGATTTTAGGCAATCATTTATTGTTCGGAGGGAAAGAGTTAAACGAAACTTTGTCAACCTGGAGTTTAGGGCTGGAAATTTCTCTGCTATGAAGGAACTATTGAGCCAATTGAGCTTTTCTCATAAAATGTGCCATTTTGTGAGGCCAGCATTTGACAATGTTCCAAGCAAACAGGAAAAAAGTTTCTGTACTGATGGGTAAAAGGATAAATGATGCTATTTAAAAATATTAAAACAAGTAACAAGTTGTCTAATCTGTCTTTCTCTCCAGCAAATACTGGCTGCATTTTTACCCCTTATCATATCTCACTCTGAACTGTAACTTTTGTTTTATGTGTCTTCTGAATCACCTCATAATTTTTAAATAGAGTTCAAAATGTACAAGTGGTGTTAAAGAAAGATGTACTTTTACATGTGAACATACCTATATTAGTAATAACAATATATGTATTTCTCTCACCATTCCAAAATGAATTGTTTTGGCACATTCTGTTAAACTTTTTGAATCAAATGATTTTGTTTTCTTGCAAGGCCTTAGACAGACCATTACAGTTTCATGTCAAAATAATTATCTCATTCCAATTTGATGGCCTGAAGGGCCTTTTCAGTCCTGCTTGATTCTATGGTTTTATGATCTATCCTTTCTTTGGCAGTCCCTCAAGATCAAGGATGGCTTTCACCCATTCTGTTGTGGGTCCTGAGGTGATTGAAGTTAAAAATCACACAACACCAGGTTATAGTCCAACAGGTTTAATTGGAAGCACTAGCTTTCGGAGTGCTGCTCCTTCATGAAGGAGCGTCGCTCCGAAAGCTAGTGTGCTTCCAATTAAACCTGTTGGACTGTGACCTGGTGTTGTGTGATTTTTAACTTTGTACACCGGCATCTCCAAATCCTGAGCATTGACTCACAGGCCCTGCCACCGTGAAACTGGGTGATGTTTGAAGGGATATACATACCAGGGTGTATACATAGCAGAGCAGGCAAGTTCATCCTGTACTGAACAGCTCATTGAACACTTTGATGTAAAGCCATGAATCAGAGAACAGAAATGTGTTTCCCAGAAAATATGCAGAGAAAGGATGAAAATGTCCAACCCACAATAACTTGATAAGGAAACAACATGGCAGTGCCAAGAAAATGCAACAATGCTGTGTTCTGAATACAGTCAGGATGGTTCCTTTCATTCAATTGGAATATTAAAGGAAATGTTTGTGCTCATAAGTAATGCTTCAGCGTGCTAGATAAGGAGCACTTTCTGCCTCCAAGTGCCTCTCAGCTATTCGGGTTCAAGCACATCATGAACTGAAAACACATTAAAACACTTTCTATTCACTCAACCACAAGAAATCATCCCATGTTACACACATTAACTCATTTCGAAGCTAACTTAGTACCAAACTGTGGACAATTCTGTTGTGTTCTGTATTTGCACTGCCAGTGAACAAATTCAAACATTTAAAATTTTGTTGTGATTGTAATGAGGTCAGTTGGGTGGACCTCATAGAATATGAGTTCCCTGATTGGGGCTGTTAACCTGGTCCAATCAGGGAGTTCTGGCTGACAGATATAACCAGGAGTATCTTCCCCCTCCAACTCTATTTTGATTTAATCCCTGCCCTCTCCTTCACTGTTTGATCACACAGCATTACCCTTTGATGTGAAGGGCACTGCTTGTCAATGGCCACTCGGGTGTTTTCCTATCTTCCTGGTGGTGGGAATTGAATAAAGATTCGTACACCTTGCGTCTCTCACTGTGTCTCACACCTGCACACACACACACCATGGGTGCTGGGGAAAATATAAGCACTATCGCAGTTAGGCGGTAGTGTGGGGGATTTTTTAAGAAAAAAGAACTGAAGAGTCAGATATCCTAAAAAAGAGAGAAAAAAAGAAAAAAAAACAGGAGTGTCAAAGGTTCTGTTCACTCTGAGAGCTGGCTCTGAGGGAGTTACAAATGCTGACAGTATTTGCTGGAGAGAAAGACACAGCAGACAATTCATTACTTGTTTTATTATTAATAAAATGGCATCATTCATCCTTTTACCCAGCTGTATATTTCCTGGATCAGTTCCTATGACTTTCCACGTGTAACTAAAGGGTGACTTAGTGACAAGATACCAGTCTCTGTGGAGTTATTTCAGATGGAAACAAAAGCAAAACAGAAATTGTTGGAGAACCTCTGCAGGTCTAGCAGCATCCGTGGAGAGAAAGCAAAGTTTATGTTTCACATCCCATGACTCTTCATCAGAATTGAAGTTGGAAAGTTAGATTTAACGTAGATAATAAACAGGAGGGTGGTGTTAATTCACTTTTTGATCTTCAGAATAAGGTGTAGGATGAATAGCCACTATCTAAGGTAACCTGGTGGATATGTTGCTCCAATCTGTTGTGAGATATAGTGCTCAAAAAATGCAAATTGACACAGTGTTGGCTGAATTTCTCAGAGTTGGTATGAAATGATGTCACTAATAAAGCACCAGCCAACTGGTCATCAGCAGAGTAACTGAAAAAAAAATCATTTTTACTCTGTCCATAAAGAGCTGAGCTGGACATAAATGGTCTGGAAGGCACAATGACTATTAATAAGACTCTCTGGGTATAGGTCATCGGCTCCAAGCTGAGAAGGAGCTGTGTTTTCAGTAATGGTTACATCAGGCTTTGTATGAAGAATTAATTGACAGGTGTCAATCTTGACTCAATGTTAGCATTCTTATCTTTCAGACAGAAGCTTCACATCTCACGCCAGAGGAACTTTATTGGATCTAGGATTGCAGAGTGCTGCACAGGAGAATGTTACTCTGTCACAGATGAGATGCCTTTCAGATGAGACGCTGGCTGCCCAGTATTTATTACCCGTCCCTGGAGAAGGTGATGGTGAGCTGCCTTCAGGAAGCGCTACAGTCCATCACTCCTCCCCCCCCAAGCAACATTATTAAAAAGATTCCTGCTATGCAGTCACTTGTCTCATTCCTGACTCTGGCAATTTGCTATGTAAATATCACCCTGCCATATTTCCCTATGATGCATCAACAACGGTCTTTATTACCTGTTGACTACTTGGGGACATCCTTGGTTCATGAAAAGTGCTATGAAAATGCAAATGATTTCAGGATCTACTGCCAGGGGCTTTGCCACTTCACCTGCTGTTCCGTCAGGACACAGTCGAGTTTGACATAATACCACCAGCCCCCGTTCACAGCTTCTTAACATTCCTGCATTACTCTTGCTTATGGCAGTTAGCCATTTCACAAGTGAAATCGACCAAGGAATCCTTTACTTGGTGGATTTTTTTAATACTCTGAGAGAGAAAAATATGGATCAAAGTATATCTACAACAAAGAATTAATGTCTAAAACAGACAAACAGGAGGCTGGAAGAACACAACAAGCCAGGCAGCATCTGGAGGTAGAGAAGTCACCATTTTGGATGTAGCCCTTCTTCAGGACTGAAGGGTTACACCCGAAATGTTGACTTCTCCACCTCCTGATGCTGCCTGCCTTGCTGTCTCCCCCCAGCCTCTTGCCTGTCCCTCCTGATGCTGCCTGCCTTGCTGTATTCTCCCAGTCTCTTGCCTGTCCCTCCTGATGCTGCCTGCCTTGCTGTCTCCCCCCAGCCTCCTGCCTGTCCCTCCTGATGCTGCCTGGCTTGCTGTGTTCTCCCAGCCTCCTGCCTGTCCCTCCTGATGCTGCCTGGCTTGCTGTGTTCTCCCAGCCTCCTGCCTGTCCCTCCTGATGCTGCCTGGCTTGCTGTGTTCTCCCAGCCTCCTGCCTGTCCCTCCTGATGCTGCCTGGCTTGCTGTGTTCTCCCAGCCTCCTGCTTGTCTGCTTTGGACTACAGCAGCTGCAGTTTTTCTGTCTCTAAGGGAAGTTGAAACAGTGAACAGTTTGCAACCAAGGGAAGATGATAGTCGAGCAGTATATTATCACAAAACTTTCAATCCAGAGACCCAGGTAAAGTTCTGGTAACATGGGTTCAAATCTTACCATGACAGATGGTGAAATTTGAATTCAAAAAAGGAAAAAATTGGAATTAAGAGTTTATAAATGACTGTGAAGCCATTGTTGATTGGTGTAAAAACCCATCTGGTGCATTAATGCCCTTCAGGGAAGGAAGTTGGCTGTCTTTACCCAGTCTGGTCTATACGTGACTCCAGACCCACAGCAACATGTTTGACACTTAATCGTTTTCTGGGCATTAAGGATGGACAATAAATGTTACCCCGAGTCAGTGATACCCACATCCAGAAACAAAATAAAAAGCCATAACTCCAGTGTATGACAGCGTTACGCCTTCCACAGGTAGATTTTCCTTTTGCACATTTGCACTTCATTTCAGCCACAGAGTTACTTGGTCACAGCCTTTACCAGGCACCTCCTGATCATGGTGCATGGAAACTCCTGCAGCTGACCAAGAGCCAAGGTGCTCTCAGAAGCTGCTCCGAAAGCTCCTGATTTCAAATAAACCTGTTGGACTATAACCTGGTGTCATGTGACTTCTGACTTTGTCACCTTAGAGCTCTGAGTCGAAGAACCTATTTGCTTTATACAGCTATTTATTGGATCTTTACCTGCATGGGACGTCATGTTGTGGTTGTACAGGACATTGGTGAGGCCTCTTCTGGAATACTGTGTCCAGTTCTGGTCGCCCTGTTACAGGAAGGATATTATCAAACTGGAGAGGGCTCCGAAAACAATCTACCAGGATGCTACAGGGAATGGAGGGTATGAGTTATGGGTAGAGACTGGATAGCTGAGACTGGAGGTGGAAGAGGTGACTTTTAGTGGTTTAGAAAATCATGAGGGGTTTCATAGTTTCATAGTAATAGAAGCAGGATAGATCATTTGGCCCGTCGAACCTGCTGTGTCATTCATTAAGATCATGGCTGATCTATCCATTGTCTCAGCTCCTCCTACCTGCATTACCCCCATCACCCTTAATTCCCCTCACTTACAAAAACCCATCCAACTGTGTCTTGAATATATTTAATAAAACTACCTCTACTGCTTCCTTGGGCAGAGAATTCCATAGATTGACTACTCTCTGGGAAATGTAGTTCCTCCTCATCTCTGTTCTAAATCTACTCTCCCTGTCTCCTAGCCCTAGACCCATCCACCAGTGGAAGCAACTTGCCTGCCTCTATCTTATTTATCCCTTTCATAATTTTATATGTTTCTATAAAATCCCTTCTCATTTTTCTAAATTCTAGTGAGTACAGTCCCAGGCAGCTCAACCTCTCCTCACAGGGTAATCCCCTCATCTCCAGAATCAACCTGGTGAACCTCCTCTGCACCCCCTCCAAAGCCAGTATATCCTTCCTCAGGCAAGGAGACCAGAACTGTGCACAATACTCCAGGTGCAGCCTCACCAACACCTTGTACAGTTACAGCAGAACCTCCCTGCTCTTAAATTCAATCCCTCTAGCAATGAAAGCCAGTGTTCCTCTCACCTTCCTGATTACCTGTTGTACCTGCAAATCAACTTTTAGCGATTCATGTACGAGCACTCCTTACTCCCTCTGTACAACAGCATGCTGCAATCTTTCACCATTTAAATAATACTGACCTCCTATTTTTACTTCCGAAGTGGATAACCTCACATTTACCAACATTGTACTCCACCTGCCAGACCTTTGCCCAGTCACTCAACCGATCTAAATTTCCCTGCAGACCCTCCACATCCTCTGCACCGTTTGCCTTTCCACTCAGTTTAGTGTCATCAGCAAACTTGGATACGCTTGGTCTCCTCATCCAAATCATTTATATATATCATGAACAGTTGCAGGCCCAACACTGAGCCCCGTGGCACCCCGCTCACCGCTGATCTCCAACCAGAGAAACAGTCATTTATCCAAACTCTCTGCTTCCTATTGGTTACCCAGTCCTCTATCCATGCTAGTACAGGGATATAAAGAAGGTGAATGGCAGATGTCTCGATGGAAGGAGCAGTGCTCCGAAAGCTTGGAAATAGAGTATTGAGTGTAGGAGTTGGGAGCTGTATTGTGGCTATACAGGAATTGGTTAGGCCACTTGGTCAGGCCACCCAGAGGCAGCCTAGGTGAGCCCCAGGCTTGGGGCCTGCCGGAAAATGGAGGGACCCGAGAGACCTGCCCCAGGAAGGAGAACCAACACGAATCGCTCCCGGCTCCACATGACGCCTGCCTGACATGGAATCTATCAGAACGTACCTGGAGAGCAGCCCAAACACCTCTGCAAAAAATACATGGCTGGCCCTGGAGAAGCAAATCAGCAGCAACTGAAACCAGGAACTTCTCCAATGGGTCCTAAACAAACCCCCTCCGGTTAAAAAAAACACACAGTAAATTACCTGCTACGCTGGGTCCTAAGCAGACCCTCTGCCAAAATACACTAAACTGTAACCTACCTGCTCCACAGGGTCCAAAGAAGGACCACGTAACTGGAAGCAGTCACAATGCACTCCACCAGACCACCAGACCACTCAAATGTAAGAAACCTGCGAGGAAGAGGGGTAAGCGAGCCGGCCTGCTCATAAGACTGAGACTTACTACTACTTCTTAGCTTACTCCGACCAAATGTACAATTGCTGGAGAACAAGATGGACGAACTCAGATCATGGCTCAGTTTCCAGCATGAACTGCGGGATCACTGCATACTCTGCTTCACAGAAACCTGGCTCAACCCATCCATTCCCGACTGCGCACTTCAGGCTTTTCTATCCATCGTATGGACCGTACAGCATCCTCAGGTAAGACAAAGGGTGGAGGGGTTTGCTTTTTAATCAACAACTTGAGGTGCATGGACCTTGCAACCCTGGGCATACATTGCTCCCCAAACCTCGCATTCCTCACCATTAAATGCCGCCCCTTCTATCTACCATGGGAATTTACTGCTGCTATACTAACTGCTGTGTACATACCACCACATGCAAAGGTTGAGGAAGCTTTGGATGTGCTATATTCCCCCACTAACACCTTGGGGACAGAATACCCCGAGGCCCTGATTATTGTAACTGGTGACTTCAATCAAGCCAATCTAAGGAAAGTGTTGCCCAGGTACCACCAGAACATTACCTGCCCCACCAGGGGCCCGAACATTTTAGACCACTGCTACACCCACTGTGAAGGATGCCTACCACTCCATCTCCCATCCTCATTTCGGGAACTCTGACCATAATGCCATGTTTCTTCTCCCGGCTTACAGGCAAAAGGTCAAGCAGGAGACCCCCCTCATGGATACAGGTCCAGTGCTGGTCAGAGGAGGCAGAGGATCAACTCCGGTGCTGTCTGGAATCGGCTGAGTGGGCCGTGTCCAAACAGTCCACAGGTACCTTGGACGAGTACGACACCACCGTCACAGACTTTATCAGCAAGTGTGTGGAGGACTGCATACCGAGGGAGTCAATCCGGGTGTTCCCCAACAGGAAACGCTCAATGAATCAGGACATACAGAATCTGCTAAAAACCAGGCTTGAGGCCTTCAGATCAGGATTACCACGCACTCTGCTTCACAGAAACCTTGCTCAACTCATCCATTCCCACTCAAATATAAGGAATCCAAGTATGACCTTTGCAGAGCCGTTAAGACAGCCAAGGACAAATACCGATCCAAACTAGAGACCCAGACAGACACACGGCAATCATGGCAAAGACTGAATGACATCACAGGTTCTAAAAAGAGACAGTGCAAGATAGCAGATGATGACACATCTCTATCAGATCCTCTCAATGTCTTCTACGTTCACTTTGAGCAGAATTTTGGTGGAGAGGTAACATCTATTCCGAAAAGTCCTGACAAACCTATCCCAATAGTCACTGCATCAGAGGTCAGATCAGTTTCCTTTGTGTGAATCCAAAGAAAGCGATGGGAACAGACGCAGTACCAGGCCGCGCACTCAGAGCATGTGCAGATCAATTGGCAGAGGTCTTCTCAGACATCTTCAACCTCTCCCTGCAGCAGGCCCCTGTCCCTGCCTTTTCCAAGAGGGTCAACATCATCCCTGTGCCTAAGAAGGCTCATGCAGCATGTCGCAATGACTACCGCCCAGTGGCCCTAACTTCAGTGGTCATGAAGTGCTTTGAAAGGCTGGTCATGGCATTATTCAACTCCATTACTTTTGACCCACTCCAATTTGCCTATCGGACCAACAGATCCACTTGTCCTTCACTCCTCCCAAGAACACCCTACTCATTGTCTATAGTTCAGTCTTCAACACTATTATCCCCTTGAGACTGATTACGAAAAATAGTGATCTCAGACTAAGCCCCACTCTCTGCAACTGGATCCTCAGTTTCCTGACCCACAGGCCACAATCAGAGAAGATTGGAGTCAATATTTCATCCTCACTAACACTCAACACTGGAGCCCCCCAGGCGTGCGTACTCAGCCCCCTACTGGATTCACTGTATACCCATGTTTTGTCACCAAATACCAGACTAATGCCATTTACAAGTTCGCTGATGACACCACCATAGTCGGTTGAATCTCAGATGGTGATGAGACTACAGATGGGAGGTGGAAGACCTGGAAAAAATGGTGCACTGAGAACAACCTAGCTCTCAATGCCGGCAAAACCAAGGAACTCATTATTGATTTCCGACAGCATGTTACTCATGCCCCCCCTACACATTAACAGCACAGAGGTGGAACGAGTGGAGAGTGTCAAGCTCCTGGGAGTGGTCATTTACAACAAGCTTTCTTGGACTTTCATGTGGACGCACTGGTTACAAAGGCCTAACAACGTCTCTTTTTCCTCAGGCAGCTGAGGAAATTTGGCATGACGGTGAATACCCTTGCCAACTTTTATAGGTGCGCCACCGAGAGCATTCTGTCTGGATGTATCACTACCTGGTATGGCAACTGTACCATGCAAGATCGAAGACGGTTACAGAGAGTGGTGAACTCAGCCCGGACAATCACAAAGGCCAACCTCCCATCTATAGAATCCATCTACCAGGCCCGCTGTCAAGGAAAGGCCGCCAGCATTCTCAAAGATCCATCCCACCCTGGCAATGTTTTTCTCCAACCTCTACCATCGGGGAGAAGGTACAGAAGCCTGAACACATGCACCAGCCGGTTTTGTATCAGTTCCTACCCTACTGTTGTTAGAATATTGAATGGACTCACAAACTCTTAACATTCACCTGTACCCGTGTTTTTGTTTTTGCCACTGTTTACGTATTATTTACTATCTATACTAGTTAACTCTGTGATCTGCCTGTATTGCTCACAAGACAAAGCTTTTCACTGTGGCTCGGTACACGTGACAATAAATTCAATCCAATTCAATTCATTTTTGGAATATTGCATGCAATTCTGGTCTCCTTCCTATCGGAAAGATGTTGTGAAACTTGAAAGGATTCAGAAAAGATCTACAAGGGTGTTGCCAGGGTTGGAGAATTTGAGCTATTGGGAGAAGCTGAACAGGCTGGGGCTGTTTTCCCTGGAGCATCGGAGGCTGAGGGGTGACCTTATAGAGGTTTATAAAACCATGAGGGGCATGGATAGGATACATAGACAAGATCTTTTCTCTGTGGTGGGGGAATTCAGAACTAGAGGCCATAGGTTTAGGGTGAGAGCGGAAAGATATAAAAGGGACTTAAGGGGCAACGTTTTCACACAGAGGGTGGTACGTGTATGGAATGAGCTGCCAGAGGAAGTGGTATGGGCTGTACAATTGCAGCACTTAAAAGGCATTTGGATGGGTATATGAATAGGAAGGGTTTGGAGGGATATGGGCCAAGTGCTGGCAAATGGGACTAGATTAGTTTAGGGTATCTGGTCGGCATGGATGAGTTAGACCGAAGGGTCTGTTTCCATGTTGTACATCTCTATGACTCTATGACCCTGTGACTATAACCTGGTGCAGTGTGACTTCTGACCTTGTCAACTCCAGTCCAACTCTGACACCCCCACACTGTAACATTTATACTTCTGTTGAAAGAGGGCATCCCTGGTAAGGGCAGCCTTTGTTACCCACCCCTCATTACTCTTTTTCACAGGGCAGCTTTGAGCCAACTACATTGTTGTGTGCTGATGTCTCATGTTCACCAGACCAGGTGAGAATGGTTGAATTCCTTCCCTAAAGGATATTAGGAAAGCAGAAGAGGTTTTAACAATGACAGTTTCATGACCAACATCGTTGAGACTAGCCTTATATTTGATAATTTCATTTAAACTCCACAAGTTGCTGTGGTGAGATTTGAACCTGTGACCCCACAAAAACTGCAGGATTCGGAGTAATAGGGCATAACCCTGAGGCATTGTCACTATGTCACATTTCTCTTGTTGTCGTAGGAATGCTGTGCTCCTGGTATGCTGTTGGCAGGATTTTCTTTTTAAAACATCTTCATTTCCATCGTAGCTTCATGCCCATCGTCTGACTGACAGCAAATCCCTTATCTATCCAATGCTCAACTAATCCGAATGTAAGTCGAATATGTCACAAATATTCCCGCTTCCGCATCAAGAATTCCAGGGAATCGAATGCTGTCAGAAACTGACTTACCTACAAGAGGACTGCCAACAGATCAGAGCGGGCAGGGGGAGGTGCAGGCTGTGGGGAAGGTTACAATTTTGGGGCTGGGGGTAGTGAAGAGTGTGTGGTATGGTGTGAGTGTTAGAGTGTTAAGGGAGATGAAGGATTGGGTACAGTATATTGCAGCCAATAAATCATAAAATCCCTTTAGTGTGGAAGCAGACCATTCAGCCCATTGACTCTGCATTGACCCTGTGAAGAGCATCCCACCCAGACCCACCTCTCTGCCCTGTAACCCTGCATTTTCCCATGGCCAATCCACCTAACCTGCTCACCTTTGGACTGTGGGAGAAAACCAGAGCATCTGGAGGAAACCCATGCAGACACGGGGAGAATGTACAGACTCCATATTTTCCTGAGGCTGGAATTGAACCCAGCTTCTTGACACTGTGAGGCAGCAGTGCTAATGGTCAGGTGGTATGGTGGCTCAGTGGTTAGCACTGCTGCATCAAGCACCAGGGACCCAGGTTCGATTTCTGCCTCAGGCAACTGTCAGTGTGAGGTCTGCACATTCTCCCCGTGTCTGCGTGGGTTTCCTCCGGGTGCTCCGGTTTCCTCCCACAGTCCAAAGATATGCAGGTCAGATTGACTGTGCTGTTCAGGGATGTGTAATCTAGGTGGATCAGTCATGGGAAGTGTGAGGCTTTGGGATACAGTGGGACTACATCTGGTTGGATGCTGTTCAGAGGGTCTGTATAGAAACAGACTCTTCAGTCCAACTTGCCCAGATATCCTAAACTAATCTAGTCTCATTTGACCCATATCATTCTAAACCCTTCCTATTTATGTATCCATCCAGCTGCCTTTTAAATGTTGTATTCCGTGGGTCAAATACACAAAATCTATGGTTCTAAATGAATCTTCAGAACTAAAAGCAATTCCTTCATCGTGAGGGAATGTCTTGCCCCCTCTTGGGGAAATCTCCAGTCAAGGGAACAGGAGAATCGACGTTTCGGGCATAAGCCCTTCTTCAGGAATGAGGAAAGTTTGTCCAGCAGGCTAAGATAAAAGGTAGGGAGGAGGGACTTGGGGGAGGGGCGTCGGAAATGTGATAGGTGGAAAGAGGTCAAGGTGAGGGTGATAGGTCAGACTGGGGTGGGGGCGGAGAGGTCGGGAAGAAGATTGCAGGTTAGGAAGGCGGTGCTGAATTCGATGGATTTGACTGAGACAGGGTGGGGGGAGGGGAAATGAGGAAACTGGTGAAATCCGAGTTCATCCCTTGTGGTTGGAGGGTTCCAAGGCGGAAGATGAGGCGTTCTTCCTCCAACCGTCGTTTTGTTGTGGTCTGACGATGGAGGAGTCCAAAGACCTGCATATCCTTGGTGGAATGGGAGGGGGAATTGAAATGTTGAGCTACAGGGTGGTTGGGTTGGTTGGTCCGGGTGTCCCAGAGGTGTTCTCTGAAATACTCCGCAAGTAGGAGCGTTTCAGAGAACACCTCTGGGACACCCGGACCAACCAACCCAACCACCCTGTAGCTCAACATTTCAATTCCCCCTCCCACTCCACCAAGGATATGCAGGTCTTTGGACTCCTCCATCGTCAGACCACAACAAAACGACGGTTGGAGGAAGAACGCCTCATCTTCCGCCTTGGAACCCTCCAACCACAAGGGATGAACTTGGATTTCACCAGTTTCCTCATTTCCCCTCCCCCCACCCTGTCTCAGTCAAATCCATCGAATTCAGCACCGCCTTCCTAACCTGCGATCTTCTTCCCGATCTCTCCGCCTCCACCCCAGTCTGACCTATCACCCTCACCTTGACCTCTTTCCACCTATCACATTTCCGACGCCCCTCCCCCAAGTCCCTCCTCCCTACCTTTTATCTTAGCCTGCTGGACAAACTTTCCTCATTCCTGAAGAAGGGCTTATGCCCGAAATGTCGATTCTCCTGCTCCTTGGATGCTGCCTGACCTGCTGCGCTTTTCCAGCAACACATTTCCAGCCCTGATCTCCAGCATCTGCAGACCTCACTTTCTCCTCAAAAATCTCCAGTCAAAGCTTCCAAGGAAGCCCTGTCCGATGGAGACTCCATGGAATAAGGCAGGAAGGAGCAGGTGTAAATCAGAGAGAGGTGAGGCAGCTGTGGGGCAGCTGACATCACACAGTCGGCAAACATTCCAACTCACTCAGTAAAGAGTTTAACAAGTTTCTTCAATTTACGTTGTATGAATTGAAAGAAAAATGTTCTTATTCCCTCAAACAGATGCCAAAATCCTGATTGGCATCAGACAAATCCACAAGTTGAGACACTCTTCAACAAACACAGCCACTGCCCATCTACTCTGTTCCGATTAGGACAGGTTTGTTATTTGAGACAAAGTAAAGGAATGATAATCATATTCCGTCATCTCCAATGCAGCTTTACGTTCCACAGGACATTGGACATTTAAACTTAAACCTCACTCAAAAAGCTTCAAAGGAATATCCTGGCCACCTAGTACGGTCTTCATTTATATTTACTAGGATGTTGCCTGGATTCAACGGTCTGTGTTTTAGAGAGAGGTTGGACAAGCTTAGACATATTTCCTTAGAGTGTAGTAGACTGACAGAGGATAGAACATAGAACATTACAGCCCTTCGGCCCTCAGTGTTGCGCTGACCTGTGGAACCAATCTGAAGCCTAACTATCCTACGCTATTCCATTTTCATCCATATGTTTATCCAATGACCATTTAAATGCCCTTAAAGTGGCATGTCTACTACTGTTGCAGGCAGTGCATTCCACACCCCTACTACTCTCTGAGTAAAGAAACTACCTCTGACATCTGTCCTTTATCTATCACCCCTCAATTTAAAGCTATGTCCCTTGATGCTAGCCATCACAATCCAACGACAAAGGCTCTCACTGTCCACCCTATCTAACCCTCTGATTATCTTGTATGTCTCAATTAAGTCACCTCTCAACATTCTCTCGAACAAAAACAGCCTCAAGTCCCTCAGCCTTTCCTCAGAAGACCTTCCCTCCATACCAGGCAACCTCCCGGTAAATCTCCTCTGAACCTTTTCCAAAGCTTCCACATCCTTCCTATAATGCTGTGACCAGAACTGTACGCAATACGCCATGTGTGGCCGTACTAAGTTTTGTGCAGCTGTAGCATGACCTCATGGCTCCGAAATGCAATCTCTCTACCAAAAACAGCTAACACACCGTATGCCTTCCTAAAAACCCTATCAACCTGGGTGGCAGCTTGCAGGGATCTATGTACATGGACACCGAGATCTCTCTGCTCATCTACACATTACCATTAGCCAAGTATTCTTTATTCCTGTTGCTCCTTCCAAAGTGAATCACCTCACACTTTTCCACTTTAAACTCCATTTGCCACCTCTCAGCCAAGCTCTGCAGCTTATCTGTGTCCCTCCATAACCTGCAACATCCTTCGGCATTATCCACAACTCCAACAACTTTAGTGTCATCCGTAAGTTTACTAACCCTTCCTTCTACGCCCTCATCCAGGTCATTTATAAAAATGACAAATAGCAGTGGCCCCAAAACAGATCCGTGTGGTACACCATTAGTAACTGAACTCCAGGATGAACACTTCCCATCAACCACCACACTCTGTCTTCTTTCAGCTAGCCAATTTCTCATCCGGACTGTTAAATCACCCTCAATCCCGTGCCTCTGTATTTTGTGCAATAGCCTATTGTGGGGAACCTGATCAAATGCCTTACTGAAATCCATATACACCACATCAACCACTTTACCCTCATCCACCTGTTTGGTCAACCTTCTCAAAGAACTCAGTAAGGTTTGTGAGGCACAACCTACCCTTCACAAAACCGTGTTGACTATCCCTAATTAACTTATTCCTTTCTAGATGATTATAAATCCTATCTCTTGCAACCTTTACTAACACTTTACCCACAACCAAAGTAAGGCTCACTGGTCTATAATTATAAGGGATGTCTCTACTCCCCTTTTGAACATGGGAACAACATTTGCTATCCTCCAGTCTCCATTCCTGTAGACAATGACGACATAATGATCAAAGCCAAAGACTTGACAATCTCCTCCCTAGCTTTCCAGAGAATCCTAGGATAAATCCCATCTGGCCCAGGTTATTTATCTATTTTCACACATTCCAGAATTGCTAACACTGCCTCCTTGTGAACCTCAATCCCATCTAGTCTAGTAACCTGTATTTCAGTATTGTCCTCAACAACATTGTCTTTTTCCAGTGTGAATACTGATGAAAATATTCATTTAGCACTTATTATATCTCCTCAGACTCCATGCACAACTTCTGACTACTATCCTTGATTGGCCCTAATCTTACACTTGTCATTCTTTTATTCCTGATATACCTATAGAAAGTTTTAGGGTTTTCCTTGATCCTACTGGCCAATGACTTCTCATGCCCCCTCCTGGCTCTTCTGAGGTCTCTCTTTGGGTCTTTCCTGCCTAACCTGTAACGCTCAAGTGCCCTAACAGCCTTCGCATCTCATCTGAACATAAGCCTTCTTCTTCCTCTTGACAACATATTCAAATTTTTTAGTAAACCACGGCTCCCTCGTTCGACCACTTCCTCCCTGCCTGACAGGTATATACTTATCAAGGACACGCAGTAGCTGGTCCTTGAATAAGTTCCACATTTCAATTGTGCCCATCCCCTGCAGTTTCCTTCCCCATCCTATGCATCCTAAATCTTGCCTAATCACATCACAATTGCCTTTCCTCCAGCAATAACGCTTGCTCTGCATTATATACTTATGCCTTTTCATGGCTAAAGTAAACATAACTGAATTGTGGTCACTATCACCAAAGTGTTCACCTACCTCCAAATCTAATACCTGGCTGGGTTCATTACCAAATCCAATGTGGCCTCTCCACTTGTTGGCCTGTCTACAAACTGTGTCAGGAAACCTTCCTGCATACATTGGACAAAAACTGACCCATTTAAATTACTCAAACTATAGTATTTCCAGTCAATATTTGGAAAGTTAAATTCCTCCATACAACTACCCTGTTACTCTCCTCCTATCCAGAATTATCTTTGCTTTCCTATCCTCTACATCTCTGGAACTATTCAGAGACTTATAGAAAACTCCCAACAAGGTGACCTCTCCTTTCCTGTTTCTAACCTCAGCCCATTCTACCTCAGTTGACGAGTCCTCAAATGTCATTTCTGCCACTGTAATAGTGTCCTTGACTAACAATGCCCCCACCCCCACCCCCACCTCAACCGTTTTACCATCTTCTCTGTTCTTGCTGAAATGTCTAAATCCCGGAACCTGCAGCAACCATTCCTGTCTCTGCCCTACCCATGTCTCTGAAATGGCCACAACATCAAAATCCCAGGTACCAACCCATGCTGCAAGTTCACCCACCTTATTCCGGATGCTCCTGGCATTGAAGTAAACACACTTCAAATCACCTCCCTGCTTGCTGGTAAACTCTTGCAACCTTGAAACCTTATTTCTGACCTCACTACTCTCAACCTCCTGGACACTGGAACTACAATTTATGTTCCCATCCTTCTGCTGAATTAGCTTAGACCTTCCCTAAGAGCATTAGCAAACATTCCCCCCTTCCCCAGAACATTGGTACCCCTCTGGTTCAGGTGTAGACCATCCTGTGTGTAGAGGTCCCACCTTCCCCAGAATGAGCCCCAATTATCCAAGTATCCAAAACTCTCTCTCCTCAGGTACATTAACAACATTAAAAAGGCATTTGGACTAATACATGGATAGGAAAGGATTAGAAAAATATAGGCCAAGAGCAGGGGAATGGGGTTCATGTGGATGGACATTTTGGTCAGTATGGACCTGCTTGGATCAAAGGGCCTGTCTCCGTGCTGTAGGACTCTATGATTCTATGACTCTACCTGCAAATTTTGTAACTCCCATTCCATATGGGGTGCTGCTGTATTGTGTGCTTTAGATGTCTGTGCATGCTGAGAGGACACAGGCAGAGTGTGAATAACAAAACAGGTAAATATAGTCAAAAGGGAGATTGGTTTTAGAAGGCAAGGGGAGAGTGACAAGATGAGAATTTTGAGAGATAGTACAGGAAGTGAGTTGAAGGAGTGGCCATTGTACATAAGAGATCTTTGGTGATCTAACCTAACTTGGACAAATTAAAGGCCAGATGTATCAATATTTTATTCCACAATTAGAGATAGCACTAGTTCATGTCAGGCTGAGCTGAACTGTATGCCTGCCTGGTTGATTGTTCATTGGTCTCATTTTCTTTCTTTTTTATGTTATAGACTGGTTTCCCCTTTTCCTCAGAAGTCTGAAAATTAAAGTTACTGCTGCTCTTTGTGAAACACCTCCATGTCCTTACCCCTAGATTGTGGCCTGTCCCTTTAAGAGATGACTGCTATTTATGAGCAGGGCTGGACTCCCTGTCAGTGGCTCAGTCTGTCATAGAAACGTACAGCAGCAGACAAGGCCCTTTGGCCCAACGGGTCTGCACTAACGAAGACTACACTCATGTTACTTTCCCACTCTTGGCCCACTGCCTTGAATGTTCTGACATGTCAAGTGCTCATCCAAGTACTTTTTAAAGGCTGTGAAGTTTCTCACGTCATCTACCCTCCCAGACAGTGCATTCCAGAACCTCTGGTTCAGAACATTTTTCTCAAATACCTTTATAACCCCTGCCTTTTACTTTTAAATTGTGCTCCCTCACTATTGACCCTTTGACTAAGGGGAGCAGCTGCTTTCTATCCACCCTGTCCATGCCCCTTGTAATCTTACACTCCTCTGTCAGATACCCCCCCACCTCAGCCTCCTCGGCTCCAAAGAAAATAGCCAAGTTTATCCAGCTTCTCTCCATCGTTGAGCTGTTCCATCCCAGATAGCATCCAGGTGAATCTCCTCTGCACTCCCTCCAGTACAATTACATCCTGCGGGCAGAAATCTCACTCAGTGGAAAATGGTGGCTCGTTAAGACAGAAATAAATCCATACCAAATGGTTCCTTTCTCATTCTCTGGAGCTAACGTATTTTCACCATCTCTTCTCGGGCAGAGATGGTTTCTCAATCTTCGTTCAGACCAACCTGAGTCCCCACATCTCAAAGCCTTTTTTATTAACTATCCTCCCCCCCCACCCCCGCGGCCACTTGACGTAATCTCAAGATTTCTCCCGGGAATACCTGTTTAGATCAAAGTTGGAAAACGAAACTCTGTCCTTGTTGAGCGTCCCTGTTTGTTTGAATTCCTTACTCTGTCTGCACCTGCAGGACTACAACAGTTTATTCAAATATTGTGATCGGCACAATACAAGTGTCAAATATGTAAAACCACCGCATACCTAAGAAAGTGATGCAGAAGGTTTCTCACAGTTAAGAAAAAGGACAGTGGCATAGGTCCTGACATTCTCCCAATTAATCTTGTGCCTCAGTGGGGATGAAAATAATTCAATCAGATCGAAGCAGGGCAGGAGAGATGCCAATGATTATTTATAAACAAAAGCCTGTGCTCCCCACACTGTGCCAGTCTATGTATGTGAAGACCAATTACAAGGCTCTCGCTGTCCTTATGAACACAAAAAAAAGCTGCTGCCAGGCTTTCTGGGATTAGACTGAAAGAGCCAAACCCTGTGTGTACCTCTAAATAATATAAATGACTTTGATATTAAACCATTTCTTTTCACCACCATCAAAGACTCACTATAAAAGGTCACTAATCCCTTTGATGAAGGTAAGGCCATTCAAATCTATCAAAAGGTTTTCCCGTTGCTGAGGATAAAGCAGCTGCATGTAAATCATGCTTTCTAGCCTCGTCAATTATGTCACAATACACTTTGCTTTTTAGCAAGGTCCTACCTGTTCAGGGTAATTAACTGACACAAACTTTTATCAGCCCAATCACTCCACCTGCCAACCAGCCCCACAATAAATTTGATTTTACGATTTTAACAAATATATTTTACCACTGCAGCATGCTTCTCTGGAGTAAATCCATCGTAGAAATCTCAGTGATAACTATCTTTAACAAAATTCCTCACAAATACAAACATAACAACAGCATTCACACATTTGTATAATAAAAGTAAAGTTCATTGACTCACTTGTGTGTAATATTTACATAAGTACCTCCACACTGTTTTTTCTTTTGTTTTTATTTCTGGACACTCCATCCTTTCTTAATTAAATAGTGCTTCAGCTGATTCCTCAGTGCAAAAAGAGGATATCACAGAATTATTACAAAAGAAAGGTATTCAGCCCACCCTGCCTCTACTAGCTCTATTATCTAATGCCAAACTCCAATCTTTTCCCCAGATTCCTGCACACCATCTCCATCTAAATAAACATCCAAAGGCCCTCCTGAATGCCTCAACAGAACCTGCCTCCACCTCACTTCCAGGCACTGCGGTCCAGCCCCTAACTACCAGCTGGGTGAAACCATTTCTTCTCTATATCATCCTTTCTTTACTTGCATGTCACTTTAAATCTCTGCCACCCGGTGCTTGTTTCTTTTACCAATAGGCCATCTCCGAATAGTAGTAGTCATTTCTCCACCAGCTAATGAAATTGCCCTGAAATCAAATTTTTATCACTCATTACGAACCAAGTTCCTGTCCAATCATGCATTTGATATGGGCTGGCGCAGTGTCTCAGTGGTTAGCACTACTGCCTCACAGCTTCAGGGGCCCGGGTTCAATTCCAACTTCAGGCAACTGTGTGGAGTTTGTGCATTCTCCCTGTGTCTGTGTGGGTTTCCTCCCACAATCCAAAAGTGTGCACGTCAGGGTGGACTGGCCATGCTAAATTACCAATAGTGTCCAGGGATGTGTAGGGTAGGTGCATCATTCAGGGGGAATGGTGAGTAATAAGGGAATGGGCTTGGGTGAGATATGCTTCTGAGGATCGGTGTGGACTTGTTGGGCTGGAAAGCCTATTTCCACACTGTGGGGATTCTATTCTAATATTAACTTGCGATTTTCATGTAGAGTAGCCGTGCACTAATACAATAGGTGAGTTTGATTTAGTTCTGACCAAAAACTTCCAAGTTTATTCCTATCAGGAATGGTAATGTGCACTGTGTATGGTTGGTAGTATTGAAAAGGATGAAAGTTAAGAATTTGGAGGATCATGTGGTTACCTGCAGAGTACACTCACAGACCTTTGGAGGGAATGAGTTAACATGGAGAGGGGAAGTGAAAATGTGGGAAGGATCTTTGGAATAGGTCGCAGCAATGCTGCCAAGGAGCTCTGTCCTCAAAAGAGGTCATTCCAGGCTTGTGATCCCTTCGGAATGTGAGAAGCAAATCTTCATCCCTCACCTTTTGTAGCTTGGTGTCAATGCTGTGCCTCATTCCTACCGCTCAAAATTGTTTCATTGGCAAGTCCACAGCATTCAATTGTTTCACTATTACATTAGGCAAAGTAATCACTTGGAGACAGATTACATAAATACCATGGCTGCACTCGAAAGGCAGGAGCAATCCCTCATCTGGGCATTCTTAATCAGATCAATGCGAAAGGACAATGCCAAGAAACCCTTGACTAACAGGAAGCTGGGGAATGCAGTAGAGTGCTGGCTATGTTACCGGCCTTGGTACCATTAGGACATTGGTACAAACACCATTACAGTGTCTGATAGAGTTAAATTTGAGTCCCAAATCTGGGATATCACGCTATTTTCACTAACAGTGCCTACAAATTTATCATTGGTTATTTTAAGAAGTTAGTTGAAACTTTATTGCTGGAGCAGCACAGCAGGTCAGGCAGCATCCAGGGAACAGGAGATTCGACGTTTCGGGCACAGGCCTTTCCTGAAGAAGGGCCTGTGCCCGAAACGTCGAATCTCCTGTTCCCTGGATGCTGCCTGACCTGCTGTGCTGTTCCAGCAATAAAGTTTCAACTTTGATCTCCAGCATCTGCAGACCTCACTTTCTCCTATTTTAAGAAGTTAATTTGGTTCACTGACATTCCTTTCAGTAGGAATGTGGTGTCCTTACCCAGTCTGGCCAGCGGGTGACTTGACACCTACATCAGTTTGTGATGTAGGTGTCTTCTAAGCTGACCCTGCAAGGCATTCAATTAGGGAGGGGCAACGAAACCTGGGTACCCAGTCACTTCCACATTTTATCAAAGAATCATGAAGGAAACATTCTGTTTAAGTTTATCATTAATCCTCACTGTGTTATTTGCAATATGAATTTGGAGTTCGGATACTGGTCGGAGGACGCAGAGGATCAACTCTGATGCTGTCTGGGATCAGCTGAGTGGGCCGTGTTCAAACAGGCCGCAGGTACATTGGACGAGTACATCACCACCGTCACAGACCTTATCAGCAAGTATGTGGAGGACTGCACATCAAGGAAGTCAATCCAGGTGTTCCCCAATAGGAAACCCTGGATGAATCAGTACATACAGAACCTGCTAAAAACCAGGTGTGAGGCCTTCAGATCAGGAGACCCACTCAAATATAAGGAATCCAAGTCTGACCTTCACAGAGCCATTAAGACAGCCAAGAACCAATACTAATCCAAACCAGAGACCCAGACAGACTCCCGGCAACTGTGGCAAGGACTGAATGACATCACAGATTCTAAAAAGAGACAGTGCAAGGTAGCAGATGATGACACATCTCTATCAGATTGTCTCAATGCCTTCTATGCTCACTTTGAGCAGAATTTCGGTGGAGAGGTAACACTTATTCCGAAAAGTCCTGATGAACCTATCCCAACAGTCACTGCATCAGAGGTCAGATCAGTTTTCCTTTGTGTGAATCCAAGGAAAGCGATGGGAACAGACGCTGTACCAGGCCACGCACTCAGAGCATGTGCAGATCAACTGGCAGCGGTCTTCTCGGACATCTTCAACCTCTCCCTGCAGCAGGCGACTGTTCCTGCCTGTTTCAAGAGGGCCAACATCACCCCTGTGCCGAAGAAGGCTCATGCAGCATGTCTCAATGACTACCGCACAGTGCTTTAACTTCAGTGGTCATGAAATGCTTTGAAAGGCTGGTCATGGCATTAATCAACTCCAGCCTCCCCACCATTCTTGACCTACTCCAATTTGCCTATCGGACCAACAGATCCACATCAGATGCCATATCACTTGCCCTACACTCCTCCCTAGAACACCTTGACACCAAGAGCAGTTACGTAAGAACCCTACTCATTGTCTACAGTTCAGCCTTTAACACTGTTATCCCCTCGAGACTGATTACTAAACTTAGTGATCTCAGACTAAGCCCCACTCTTTGTAACTGGATCCTCAGTTTCCTGACCCACAGGCCACAATCAGTGAAGATTGGAGACAATATTTCATCCTCACTAACACTCAACACTGGATCCCCCCAGGGGTGCGTACTCAGCCCCCTACTGTACTCACTGTATACCCATGACCACGTCGCCAAATACCAGACTAACGCCATTTACAAGTTCACTGATGACACCACCATAGTCGGTCGAATCTCACATAGCAACGAAACAGACTACAGATGGGAGGTGGAAGACCTGGAAAAATGGTGCACTGAGAACAACCTAGCTCTCAATTCCGGCAAAACCAAGGAACACATTATTGACTTTCAGCAGGACGTTACTCATCCCCCCTATGGCTGATAAGTCCCCGGGGCCTGATGGTCTACATCCCAGGGTACTGAAAGAAGTGGCTCTAGAAATCATGGATGCGTTGGTGATTATTTTCCAGAGTTCGATAGATTCGGGATCAGTTCCTGCGGATTGGAGGGTGGCTAATGTTGTACCACTTTTTAAGAAGGGAGTGAGAGAGAAAGCAGGAAATTATAAACCAGTTAGTCTGGCCTCAGTGGTGGGAAAGATTCTGGAGTCAATTATAAAGGATGGAATTAAGACACATCTGGATAGCAGTAACAAGATAGGTCAGAGTCAGCATGGATTTATGAAGGGGAAATCTTCTGGAATTTTTTGAGGATGTAACTCTGAAGATGGACGAGGGAGATCCAGTGGATGTAGTGTACCTGGACTTTCAGAAAGCCTTTGATAAAGTCCCACATAGGAGGTTCGCGAGCAAAATTAGGGCACATGGTATTGGGGGCAAAGTACTGACTTGGATTGAAAATTGGTTGGCTGACAGGAAACAAAGAGTAGTGATAATCGGCTCCCTTTCGAAGTGTCAGGCGGTGACCAGTGGGGTACCGCAGGGATCAGTGCTGGGACCGCAGCTTTTTACAATATATATTAATGATATAGAAGACGGTATTAATAGTAACATTAGCAAATTTGCTGATGATACAAAGCTGGGTGGCAGGGTGAAATGTGAGGAGGATGTTAGGAGATTACAGGGTGACCTGGACAGATTAGGTGAGTGGACAGATGCATGGCAGATGCAGTTTAATATGGATAAATGTATGGTTATCTACTTTGTTGGCAAGAATAGGAAGGCAGATTACTACCTAAATGGAGTCAAGTTAGGTAAAGGGGCAGTACAAAGAGACCTGGGTGTTCTTGTACACCAGTCAATGAAGGTAAACATGCAGGTACAGCAGGTAGTGAAGAAGGCTAATAGCATGCTGGCCTTCATAACAAGAGGGATTGAGTATAGAAGCAAGAGGTTCTTCTGCAGCTGTACAGGGCCCTGGTGAGACCGCACCTGGAATATTGTGTGCAGTTCTGGTCTCCAAATTTGAGGAAAGACATTCTGGCTATTGAGGGAGTGCAGCGTAGGTTCACAAGGTCAATTCCTGGAATGGCGGGACTACCTTATGTTGAAAGATTGGAGCGACTGGGCTTGTACACCCTTGAGTTTAGAAGACTGAGATCTGATTGAGATTATTAAAGGATTGGACACTCTGGCAGCAGGAAACATATTTCCACTGATGGGTGAGTCCCGAACCAGAGGACACAGCTTAAAAATAAGGGGTAGGCCATTTAGGACAGAGATGAGGAGAAACTTCTTCACCCAGAGAGTGGTGGCTGTGTGGAATGCTCTGCCCCAGAAGGCAGTGGAGCCCCAGTCTCTGGATTCATTTAGGAAAGAGTTGGATAGAGCTCTCAAGGATAGTGGAATCAAGGGTTATGGAGATAAGGCAGGAACAGGATATTGATTGAGGATGATCAGTCATGATCATAATGAATGGTGGTGCAAGCTCGAAGGGCAGAATGGCCTACTCCTACTATTGCCTATTGTCTATTACACATTACCAGCACAGAGGTGGAACGAACGAAGAATGTCAACTCCTGGGAGTGGTCATCCACAACAAGCTTTCTTGGACTCTTCACGTGGACTCATTGGTTACAAAGGCCCAACAACATCTCTCCTTCCTCAGGCAGCTGAGGACATTTGGCATGACAGCGAATACCTTTGCCAACTTTTATAGGTGCGCCATCGAGAGCATTCTGTCTGGATGTATCACTACCTGGTATGGCAACTGTACCATTCAAGATTGGAGACAGTTACAGAGAGTGGTGAACACAGCCCGGACAATCACAAAGGCCAACCTCTCATCTATAGAATCCATCTACCTGGCCCGCTGTCAGGGAAAGGCTGCCAGCATTCTCAAAGATCCATCCCAACCTTTTAGATTAGATTAGACTACTTACAGTGTGGAAACAGGCCCTCTGGCCCAACAAGTCCACACCGACCCGCCAAAGCATAACCCACCCAGACCCATTCCCCTACACTTACCTCTTCACCTAACCTGCACATCTTTTTGGATTATGGGAAGAAACTGGAGCATCCGGAGGAAACCCATGCAGACATGGGGAGAACGTGCAAACTCCACACAGACAGTCGCTTGAGGTGGGAATTGAACCCGGGTCTCTGGTGCTGTGAGGCAGCAGTGCTAACCACTGTGCCACCGTGCCACCCACAACCTCTACCATCGGGGAGAGGGTACAGTAGCCTCAACACATGCACCAGCCGGTTTCGAAACAGTTTCTACTCTACTGTTGTTAGAATACTGAATGGACTCACAAACCCTTAACATTCGACTGTACCTGTGTTTTTGTTTTGCCACTGTTTAACTATTATTTACGTATCTATGCTATTTAACTCTGTGATCTGCCTGTATTGCTCGTAAGACAAAGCTTTTCACTGTGCCTCGGTACACGTGACAATAAATTCAATTCAATTCAATTCAATTCAGAGGTATAGATATGTAATTCACCTCAGAGCCAGAGTGGTTCATCAGAAACTCGCTAAGAACAGAAAGAACTGCAGATGCTGTAAATCAGAAGCAAAACAGAGAAATCAGAGTTAAAGTTTCAGGTGGAGTGACCCTTCCTCAAAACTGAAACATTTTACTCTGATTTCTCTCCGCAGATGCTGCCAGACCTGCTGAGCTTTTCCAGCAAGTTCTGTCTTTGCTTGTGGGCTTGTTAAAATCCTGCTGGAATGGATAAGAATCACAGCAACATTTAACTATGCAGGGACCCCACTGAGACAATAGGCACATGCTTTGAATATAATAATGTTCCTATTTGAAACTTTTAAGATGAAATTTTGGAGGAGTGAAAAACAAAGGCCTGAGTTCTGTTCCAATCCAATGCCCTCCCAGAATTCCTACACTTCCACACCTCAAATAATTGACAGCAGTTATAGTGTGATACTTAGCATTATGATCCACAATCCAGAGAATACATACTTATACCAATGGATTATCTGGAAACATTATAGTGGTTTGGACATTTTCTGAATTAAACAGGGTTTTATCAAGGAGTAGGATTAACATTTTGATGTGTGCTTTTTGCAGATTTGGAGAAAAACACTAAGCAAAGGTGATGGGCGGTATTGCCTTAATTTCTGAAAAACATGACTTTGAAAAGATTAAGTGGTCGTTCTGATAATGATTGCCAAACAACCCTTTCTGGACTTAGAATTCTTTTATATTCACTCAGAGGATGTGGGTGTCGCTGGCTGAGCAGCATTTATTGCCTGTCCCTAGTGGCCCTTGAGAAGGTGGGGGGTGAGCTGCCTTCTTGAACCACTGCAGTCCATGTGCTGTAGGTAGACCCACAATGCCCTTAGGGAGAGAGTTCTGGTTTATAGAGCCAGCTGACCAGGAGGGAAAATACACCAGAAGCGGCAAGTGTCTCCTGAAAGCCTTTTCTCAAACGTTCCTGAGAACCTGATAAAATCTCCAAATACTAATATTTCTAATGACTTTGTAAAACCTGATGAACCAATTGTGAGTAATTTCTGAAGCTTCAAATCCTTTTTGATTGCAATCAGAATTGGAATTCGACCATCTGCTTAAAGCTCTTCATAGTTCAATTTCATCAACAGGAGATCCAGCAGGTATAAGGAGTTATCACCACCTCGTCGTTATTTCCAGCCGCTAGGCCAATGGGATTCTTTTTTCTTGTTTGCTTTATTTTAGACAGATTGCCTCTGTAGAGTCTTGACTTTCCATGTTGTACAAGTGTGTGTGAGTGTGGCATGAAGGCTATATAGCTTTAGTTTTGGGTCATAGCATGGACAATAGAGTTCCAAATGCAAGCCACAGTTGCTGTCCAACTTGGGGAGCTAATTCATTCAATCAAGTGAAATGTGATTGGTAGGAGTTCAAAGTTTGGGTGAAGATTTGTAGCACGGGTGCTCGTTGTTGTGGTCCTGTTCGCCGAGCTGGAAATTTTTGTTGCAAACGTTTTGTCCCCTGTCTAGGTGACATCCTCAGTGCTTGGGAGCCTCCTGTGAAGCGCTTCTGTGGTGTTTCCTCCGGCATTTATAGTGGCCTGTCCCTGCCGCTTCCGGTTGTCAGTTTCAGCTGTCCGCTGTAGTGCAAGCCAAACAAAGAACAGCCAGGGAATTCCTAGAGGCATGGCACTCATCCACAAACTCCATCAACAAACACATCTTCCTGGACCCAATATACCGGCCACTACAGCGGACAGCTGAAACTGACAACCGGAAGCGGCAGGGACAGGCCACTATAAATGCCGGAGGAAACACCACAGAAGCGCTTCACAGGAGGCTCCCAAGCACTGAGGATGTCACCTAGACAGGGGACAAAACGTTTGCAATAAAAATTTCCAGCTCGGCGAACAGAACCACAACGATTGGTAGGAGTAAACAGCTCAGCTGTCATGACTTTGAGGTTAATGTTGTTTCCAAATTTTGCATTGAGCTGGACTTTAAGATGAGATAATACCTGTTGAATTGTCTTCAGATTAGTGCAGGGAGGATGTTTCCCCTGGTCAGGAACTCTAGAACCAGGATACAGAGTAAACCATTTAGGACTAAGATGAGGAAAGATTTCTTCACTGAAAGAGTAGTGAATCTCTCAAATCCTCTATCACAGGAGGCTATGAAGGCCCGGTCACTGAATACATTCAAGAAAAAGATAGGTAAATGGTTAGATCTCAAAGACATCAAGAGGTGAAGGGAGAAAGCAGGAATAAGACATGGAGAAATAAGGCATGGAGATAGAGGAACGGAATGGTGGAGCAGGCTTGAAGGGCTGGATGGCCTACTCCTACTCCTATGCAGTTTTACTAAGGAGCAGTAATCATTCTGGTAATTAAATAGATACATCTATAATAATGCAACACCAGGTTATAGTCCAACAGGTTTAATTGGAAGCACACTAGCTTTCGGAGCGACGCTCCTTCATCAGGTGATTGTCAGGAGCAGCGCTCCGAAAGCTAGTGTGCTTCCAATTAAACCTGTTGGACTATAACCTGGTGTTGGGTGATTTTTAACCTTGTTAACCCCAGTCCAACACTGGCATCTCCAAATCATGTCTATAATAATGGCACAGCACAACTGATAGAGAGGTGGAGCTTAGTTAATATCCTGCTACTGCAATTGTAACAATAGCCACAGGTACTTTCTGCATCTGAAATACAATCAGTGATATTTGTACTGGAGAACTTTAGCACCTGTAAAGGAGCGATCAAACCAAATCCCACTGCTACTTCCCATAGCCCCATCTCCTCCTTTTCAGGCTGTTTCTCCGTTTTCCCCCAGAAGATGTAATCACCTCTCCCCTGACTGCTCCCTGTAACAAAACAATTCATGTTTTAGCAATTCTCAAAGTGAAAAAATTTCTCTTAACATCATTCTTCTCTCCAGGAACAATATTAACTTCATGATCTCCTTTGCTGTCGCTGGGTCAAATTCCTAGCCCTCCCTCCCTCATGGGTCCCAATACCCATGGACTGTCACAGTCCATGACATCAGTTGACCCATACCTTCTCCAGAGCAGTTATGAATGGACAATAAATTCTGGCTTCATTCCATGACTAAATACAAAGCATAACTCCCCTCATCACATCTCCCTATTCACTGTGTTGTTGCCCTCAAATATTTCCTTCAGACCCAAGATAAAGGTGCTTGCTATCCCCACTATAAACATTGAAACAACACTGAGACAACACACCAGTATAAGGGAGTTCATTGTAATTTTGTTCTCAATGAGATTAAAGCTCAAAGGGCTGACATTCCTCATTCATTTACACTTCAGATCAGCATTCAGCACTCCACCATGATGTAATGTCTTTCCCACACCCTAGTGGTACATTTAGAACAAGTTCGTTTTCTGTTCCCATTTCCTACATGGTCAAATAGTCCATCCGTCAACACATCAAGTGAGGCATAATGTTGTTATTTGAATATTGTTTCCAAACATTGAGCCAGATATTACTGACAGGAAGACATCATCATTCTCCAGGTCAGGTTCAGAGCCAGCAACTGAGTGGTAGGTGCTGAAATATTGTCCATGGAATGGAATCAACCGAGACTTCCAACCAATCAGCCTTCTACATCACCAATTACATGAAAGTAGATTGGCCCATGCAATGGGAGTTCCTGGCCCACACACACGCACAATATAGTCCCTTGTTGTTGACACTCAGTATGCATTCCTATGATCAAAGCCTAAACTCACATGACCTAACCCAGAAGAGAGTGCACTTCCTGCAACTCTCTGACTTTGGGTAAAGCAAATGAAGCAACTGGGAGATAGGAAAGATTACACTAGAAAAGCAGTGACCTGCCCACACGTTTGCTGTCGTTGTTTTTGATCGATTGGGCCATCTGTAGTGTTATCATTGGAGCAGGAAAGAGCATTAGTGCCTGATTTACTGTCCCATCCCACACCCTTCACTTCCCGTGACTAAAATAGAGCAATACGATGGCTTTGAAAGCATAGATAGGAAGTCCCCATGTTAGCATACACGTTTAACATGCTAACAGTAACATTGTCTAGAGTGATTCTATTTCTGAATCATTTTGAATGTGAGTAGATCCTTTTCACTCTAAGTAATATACCTCCCCTCTATCCAGTACCAACTCTCCTGTCTCGATGATCACTTTGACCAATGGGCTTTTAATTTTAAGCTGGAGTCCTTCCCCAGCCAAAGTAAATGGAGACAACATTTATCTCAGGAGCGGAGAGGAAGAAGGTGGCAGAGTAATATTGTAGTGGGGTCAGGGTCTCTTCAGTTGTACGACAGGATGGGATTGTCATTTTCCAACAGGCAGCAGCAATACTGGATGGTTATAGGCAGCAAGACCTCTAGCTCAGTATCACAACAACAGAGCAGAGAGGATATTGGGAGGTGGGAATCTGAAAGGCCGAGCAGGGTGGGGAGATGATTGGAAATATACTAAGATTGATGGAAAGCAGGGCTCTGAGAAAAGGGGGGATGGGAAGCAAAAGGCGTGATCGGAGGGGTCAGGGGGGAGGCAGAGATTGCAGCTGCCTAAGTCAGCCTTTGGTGAGATGTGGGATGGTGAAGAGGAAAGTGGGAAAGACACCAATGTTCTGGATCCAGAAGTTTCCATCTCCTTTTAGATGATGGGTTTCAGGTTGTGTACACAATTAAATGCAAACAGATGTTAATACGGAGTCACACATCCTCACTATAACATGCAAATGAACAACTCACCTCCTGCTCGCCCCCCCTCAAGCCTTTACTCTTTTAGCACCTCCATTAAAACTTGAAGAGAGGGTATCAGAGTCAGCTTTAAGACTTGCAAATCCCAAATGTTTAGCATTCAAACCCCTCCCTCTATGCCTTGCGTGGTTCTGATTAACATCAACCTGTATCACAGGTAATGGGGAGAAAGTGGGAACATGATGCCGAGCTGGATGATCAGCCATGATCATATTGGAAGGCGGAGCCTACTCCTGGTCCAATTGTCTGTGTTTCTATGGAACAAAGAAGGTCAAAATTAGACAAAACCAATCGACAATCAGACCAGCTTTGCCAGTCTGCACATGTTAGCAATGGAGTGAAAGGTCTGACTGTAACTTGAAGATGTACAAGATGTAAATGCAAATGTTCCAGTCCATGATATTGCCAACTTCTTAAGGAATTACTCCAAGGAGCAGGATTATCACCAGCACAGAAACATTTCTCCATATATACACACATGCGTTGGGTGTTAAAATCCTCAGGTAGTTATGCAATCCATTTTCAAGTGCTTTTGCAGACAGTGATACCTCAAATTAAGAGATCTCTATCCTCAGGAACCTGCTATCAGGAACCATCTGATCATGGAGGTTAAGCTTCCACCTCCGCTGTGGCAAGCAGAAATTTCCCTACCAATGTAACGCTGGAAATGGGGAAACTCCCGACAAAACTAAACCACTCCAGAAAACTGATCTCTCTGGAAAAATGAACTGTTCCTCATCCATTTTCCCCTCTGCCCCCCGAGCTCACATTTTGCCTATTATACAAATGAACCTTCCATCAAACCAGCAGTTAGATATTATCTGATCAGCAAATGCATGCTGAATTCTCAGCTTGACTTGTGAAGCAATCTCAAACAGATGTGTTATTGCTGGCTCACCTGATACAACCAGTGGCCGGTCAGCTTTGTAACAAAGCTACAAAGGATAAGTCAGTCATTGAAATGTAAGAGATAGGGGCCTGGGATTTGCAAATCTTTGCATGATCATTTGCAGAAACATATCCAAAAGTTTCATACCAACAGGTGTGCAAAACGTCTCAAAAGTAGGATCTGAAGATGAATACCGGGAGGCATGCGGTTAATGTAACAGGGTACGCTCAAAGGAGATGTGAGAAGTAAGTTTTTTACACAGAGTGGTAGGAGTCTGGAACATACTGGCAGGGGTAGTGGTGGAAGCAGATGTGATTGGGGCATTTAAGGGACTTTTAGATAAGCTCATGATCGAGAGGACATGGAGAAGATGTTTCCAGCAGTAGGAGGGCACTGGAGCCAGGGTGAAAGGATGATTTTTTAGAACTGAGATAAGGTGGAATTTCTTCAGCCAGACGGTGGTGAATGTGAGGAGGGATGTGGAGGCCAGGTCATTGAGTGCATTTCAGATAGGAATAGATAGGTTCCTGATGAGGAAAAGGGTTAAGGATCACAGGGAGAAGGCAGGAGAATGGAGTTGAGGAACATATCAGCCCTGTTTGAACGATGCAGCAGACTCTGCGGGCTTCTGTATCGGGTGGTCTTATGGTCTAACTCTGCTCCAACGAAAGAAAGTCAACAGCAGCTTTCCCGAGGGTTAACAATTGTAAGCGCCCCAGTGTGGGGTTGTAGGAGAGAGGGCTGGGATTTTTCTCTCTTGCCGCTAGGCGCATTTCCAGAGAGAGCATGAACAAGACTGACATCGTCTGAAGTGAGTGTGATGCTGGAAAAATACAGCAGGTCAGGCAGCATCCAAGGAGTTAGACAATCAATGTCCCGGGCATGAGCCCTTCAAAGAGGCCTCATTCCCAATGAAGAGCTTATGCCCAAAACGTCGATTCTCCTGCTCCTTGGATGCTGCATGACCGGCTGTGATCTCTCGACTCTGATCTCCAGCATCTGGAGTCCTCACTTTCTCATCGTCTGAAATGACAGACTGCGCACCACCTAATCCACGTTCAAGCCCATCTGATATTGTGAACAAGCCACTCTGCAATGCCCCAGTGCATACCTGGTGTACCCAAGCTAGTGTCAGTCAGAGAAGGGGTGTCATCTGGATTCTTTCACTCTAACCCAGGCCAGCACCTTTAGAGTTTTGAGCTTCCTTAATGTCAGTGTTCCTGGCTATGAGTGAAAGCAATGAAAAGTATCGAGTGAAACATTCCTAAATTCCAAAACAAAACAGGGCTCAAACATGAAACAGGGCCATGATTTTCCCTGACAAAGCTGTCCTTTACCATAAGAAGGTTAAGGCATCAAAAAAAACTATGGATTTTCCAAGCATAGTGCATCCTTTAGGCTGAAGGTGTGACAAGGATTTCAATGATCCTGCTGATGATTGTCCTGACTGAGCGAGGCTATTTGTTTGGATCATTCTGTTGACACTCGATCTTTCGCTGTTCCTCTGCCCTGCAGCCAGCACGGACAAATGCAAGGAATCCAAAGAATCTCCCTTGGCTCTGATGCTTTGTTTGTAAACCATCTATAACTCCATCCCAGCTATTGCTTTGGAGATAGCTGAAGCATCGCATCTCATCCTGGGAGAGTGTGAACATTGTTTTGAGGCAGGGTCCTATTTTTAAGTTCTCCAGCTCCTCTTTACGATGGCTTTTGCATTGTTGCAATTTGCATCATTTAGTTTCATATTTGGATCTCAAGCTTCTTTTTGTAAAATGCTTAATAAGTGGAGTGAATGAGATAAAGGAAAATTCTGATAATGAGAATGTATTCCTGTTTTTGGCCTATCAATCAGTGTGGTGACAGTAAGTGAGAAATATAATGTAAGGGGCTGTTATTCCATTAACAAACAGAAATAATATCTTTATTCAAGCTTGGATATAGTTTAACTAAAAGTGACTTGCAAACTAAATAAATTCTTAAAATATAGCATTGATGTCATGTGGATTTCTAGTTTAGTTCAACCCACATCAGTACTTGCATTATTGCAACTTCCATAAAATCACAAGAAACAGGAACAGGAGGAGGCCATTCAGCCCCTCAAGCCTGTTCCACTATTCAGTAGAGGAGAAAGTGAGGTCTGCAGATGCTGGAGATCAAAGTTGAAACTTTATTGCTGGAACAGCACAGCAGGTCAGGCAGCATCCAGGGAACAGGAGATTCGACGTTTCGGGCACAGGCCCTTTCTCCTGAAGAAGGGCCTGTGCCCGAAACGTCGAATCTCCTGTTCCCTGGATGCTGCCTGACCTGCTGTGCTGTTCCAGCAATAAAGTTTCAACCACTATTCAGTAGAATCATGGCTGATCCAACATTACTCATATTCACTTTCCTAAACTCTCCCTGCGACCCTTCATTCCCCGACTGATCCAGAATCTATCTCAGCCTTAAATTTACACGAGGACTCTGCCCCCACAGCTCTCTGTGGCAAGGAGTTCCAAAGACTCCCTACTCTCAGAGAGAAGATATTCCCCCTCATCTCAGTCTTAAATTGGTTTCCCTTTATTCTGAGACTGTGCCCTCAGCTCCTAGACTCTCCCACGATGGGAAACATCCTCTCAGCATTGACCCTGCTTAGCCCCATCAGAGTCTGATATGTTTCAATGTGTTTGCAAATCTTTTTTTAAACATACAATGTCACAGGAACATTGCAACAGGAATGGACCATTCAAGCCATCTCGCCTGCCCTGCCAATCAATACAATCATAGCTGATGGAATACTTCAATGATTTTCAATCACCCTATTGCTATAACCCGGGGCCACCATCGGTCATCGAAAATCTATTAATCTCCACCTTAAACATATTCAAGGGGGAGGTGATGACCTCGTGGTATTATCACTGGACTGTTAATCCAAAGACCCAGAACGTTATCTGAGGGCCATGTTTGAAACCTGCCATGATAGAATTCAAATTCAGTAACAAAACAAAATAGAATTAAGAGTGTAACGATGATCATGAGTCAATTGCTGTAAAAACCCATCTGAGTCACTAACGTCCTTTTGGGAAGGAAACTGCCTTCCTTACCTGGTCAGGCCTACACGTGACTCCAGGCATGCAATAATGCTTTTGACTCTTACTGGATAAAGGGTGATGCTGGCTTAGCCAGTGAAACCCTCATCCTGTGAATCAATAATGGATAAAAAAAATGGGCCGACTGTGGAAGAGATTTTCAAATCTCCAACATAGTCTGAGTAAAAACAAATTGATAATCCTGGATATAAGAGACACCCATTTAGGTTTAGATTGTGCCCTGATTCTAGACTCCCAAACCAGGGCAAACATCTTACTCTGTCCATCCCTTTAATGTTTTTTGTAGGTTTCAATGAGATCACATCTCATTCTTCAAAACTCTAGAGAATCCAGAGCTTAAAAATGTGTTGCTGGAAAAGCGCAGCAGGTCAGGCAGCATCCAAGGAGAAGAAGAATCGACGTTTCGGGCATGAGCCCTTCTTCAGGCTCATGCCCGAAACGTCGATTCTCCTGTTCCCTGGATGCTGCCTGACCTGCTGCAATTTTCCAGCAACACATTTTCAGCTCTGATCTCCAGCATCTGCAGTCCTCACTTTCTCCTAGAGAATCCAGGCCCAGTTTGTTTGATTTCTCACCATCCTGGGAACCTTTAATAACACAAAGACCTGCAGATGCTGGAAATCTGAAGCAAAAACAGAAATTGCTGGTGAAACTCAGCAGGTCCAGCAACATCTGTGGAGAGAAAGCAAAGTGAACATTTCAAGTCCAGTGACTGTTCTGATGAAACATTAACTCTGCTTTCTTCCTACAGATGCTGCCAGACCATTAGCAATTTCTGATTTATTTCCACGGTTATTGCACTCCATCTATGGCAGTAATATCTTCCTTAAGGTAAGGAGACCAAAACTGCCCACAGTGCTCCAGCTGCGATCTAACCAAGCTTCCGTACAACTGGAACAACACTTCACTGTTCCTGTACTCAAATCCACCTCAACAAAGGCTAACCTTCCATTAGCCTTCCTAATAGCTTGTTGCACCTTACATGTTAACCGCCAGTGACTTAGATACAAGAATACGCAGGTCCCTTTGTGCATCTACACATTCCAATCTCTTCCCATTTAAGAAACCCTCCTCACACCTGTTTCTCTGATCAAAGTGGCTAACCTCACATATTTCCACATTATATTCCATCTGCTCTGTGCTTGTCCATTCACTAAAACTGTCCTAACACTGTTTTACATCTTCCTCATAACACACATTCTCACTTAGCTTTGTATCATCTGCAAATTTGGAAATATTCCGTATGGTCCTTAATTCATTGATAAATATTGTGAACAGCTGGGGCCCAAGTACTGATCCTTGTGGTGCCCCACTAGTCAGTCTGACAGTGTGAGAATGACCCATTTATTCTTGCACTCTGTTTTCTGTTTGTGCGCCAATCATTAATCCTTGCCAGTACATTACCTCTTATCCCATGTTTTTTGATCTTTCTATCCAGGTTCCTTTGGGGAAGGGGGTTACAGGGATAAGTCACGCTATGGCTGGGAAGAGATTTGACACAGGGAGGGTAGTTTAAAATCAAAGCATTGCCGATCTGGGACTGAAGGCAGTAGCTCTCTCATTAGAGAGAGCTGATTGGCAGTGAATTTAACCCGGGTATCACTGCACTGCGGGTACAGTTGGGAAGGTAGAACCTTTGTGGTCACCTCGAACAGAGTGGAACAGACCTTGTGCTATTGGCATCCCTCTGTATCAGAGAGTAGTTTCCACCAACTGACTAAATCCACCAGGAGCACAGCTCAGGCTGGTGTTTGGTTGGTGATTGGCATGGGCAGGGTTCTGTTCAAAGTGGGAGACTGGCCATTGAAACATTACCACAGCTGGTTCTATCGCTAACAAAGGCACAGAGAAAAAATTGTGCAACAGATTAAGTAGGTACAGAGTCCAGTAATGATACAGAGGTGGGAGGAGATGAATAAATGCACAGAGGTTAAGCCAATTCATAGAATCCCTATAGGGCAGGGAGATGCCATTTGGCCCATCACGTCCACACTGATTCTTCAAAGCGCATCCCACCATTTATCACCTCCAACCTCGCTCCCCCTACCGTTTATCCCCGTAAACCCGCATTTCGCATGGCCAATCCATCTAACCTACATATCTTTGGACTGTGGGAGGAAACCGGAGCACCCGGAGGAAACCCACGCAGACATGGGGAGAATGTGCAAACTTAACACAGACAGTCACCCGAAGCGGGAATCGAATCCGAGTCCTTGGTGTTGTGAAGCAGCAGTGCTAACCACTGAGCCAGAGATATTTTGTGCTCTGTTTCCTCTTGAGAGTAAGAACACACAATCCCATATTAGGAATGTTGACACCGGTATGCAGGAGCCCATTAACTACCCACTCCCCACCCTGACCAAACCCACAGGGTATATGCACCTTGCAGCGTTTCATACCCCAGAGGCTCAGTTGAGGTGCCTGTTCAGACAAGATGTTAATATTCCCTTGAGCTCTGGGAATTGAGAGAAAAAGAATCATTTTTCTGTCAGCCTTGTCTCAGTACTAATTGTAATGAGGTCAATATGAGTTCCCTGATTGGGGCTGTTAATCTGGTCCAATCAGGGAGTCTTGGCTGAGATAAAAGAATGAATGTCAGGGATACAGAGTCATTGATTGCCTGGCTCAGCGAGAGGCTGTCCGATTGTCAAAGGCCACATCTGTAAAGAAAGGGTGATTGGTGGTGGGCTCCCAGTCTCTGAAGAGTTATTTCAGAACCCTTACCACTGAATCTAAGTTGTCACTTGAAATATTGTACTGAGGGAGTGATGCGCTGTCAAAAGTGGTGTCTTTCAAGTCAACAATGAAGCTGAGATCCATCTATTCTCTCAGGTCAAGGCAAACATCTGCAGATCAAGATACAATGAAAAGTAAAGGCATTCTCTCAGTGTCCAATTCAATGAAAATCCCCTGATTTGTTTCCATCCTATGTATCCGTTCTAAGGAAACCTCAACAGTGGCTTGTCTTCTGAGAACCAATGGCTGGATGATGAAGTGTGAAGTCCAGCAGACACTGAGGATGCTGGACTTGGCTCTCCATGGCAACTGCCAACCTCTCCATGGAGACAGACTGGTAGTCACATGACTCGCTGCAATGCTGCAGCTTCTGACCAATGAAGGCCATGGTCGCCCACATCCCTTCCTGCTGCTTCTGTCCTTTATTCCCAACAACACGGGCTCCTCTCCTGCCTGTGGCTAGGCAGGTGCCCGGTCTCCGTCAGGTCTCTGTTAGCCAGTGGACTGGGCCGTTTCCTCCTCAGCATGTGGTCAGCCTGACATTTCCACCAAAGGGTCTGCTGGGAGGGTAGGGGTTCAGGAGGCAACCTTGTTCTTGCTTCCTTGACAGACTCAGTACTCTCATCCTCAAAGATCAAGGAAGGGGTGTGTTAGCCATTCCCACTGGTAGCTGCAAGATGTAAGAGAGAGGGAGAGAGAAAGAGCAAAGGCACCATGGCTGGTAGTTTGAGGTGACATAGAACATAGAACATAGAAAAATACAGCGCAGTACAGGCCCTTTGGCCCTCGATGTTGCGCCGATCCAAGCCCACCTAACCTACACTAGCCCACTATCCTCCATATGCCTATCTAATGCCCATTTAAATGCCCATAAAGAGGGAGAGTCCACCACTGCTACTAGCAGGACATTCCATGAACTCACGACTCAATGAGTAAAGAATCTACCCCTAACATCTGTCCTATACCTACCACCCCCTAATTTAAAGCTATGCCCCCTCGTAATAGCTGACTCCATACGTGGAAAAAGGTTCTCATGGTCAACCCTATCTAAACCCCTAATCATCTTGTACACCTCTATCAAGTGACGTGCTGTGAATGTGGCTGAGAGCAAGGATACTGTGAGAATTGGCAGGAAGAGTGGCATTTAGCCATTTGGCAGGGCATGGATGGCTCAGCATCACCACTGCAGTGTTCTGGTCTTCTCCTGCAGGGATTGGGATTCTCTCCTCGTTTGGGGGGGTTGGGGTGGGGGGGTGAATCCAAAACTAGAGGTTTAAGGTGAGACGGGAAAAATTTAAAAGAGACCTGAGGGGCAACATTTTCACACAGAGGGTGGTGGGGATATGGGGGAAGTGGTAGAGGTGGGTACCATTACTTTTAAAAGACATTTGGACAGGTACATGATGGGAAAGGTTTAGAGGGAAAAGCAGGCAAATGGGACTCGTTCAGTTCAGGAACGCTGATTGGCACGGATGATTTGGGCCGAAGGGCCTGTTTCTGTGCTGTACGACTCTATATATTAAATAGGGAGCTACTGGATTATGCTTAATGGAAAATTAACAGCTGCTCATTTGTAAAGAAACATATTATTTAATGTGGCCTTGATCTCAAGTCAAGTGACAAAATATTCTAATATTATAGATATGAACTCATTTCTGTCAGTTGCCAGTCTGAACAATAAAGTGATTAACTTAGAAAAGTGAGTAATTTTTAGTGTAATTTCAATAGACTATTTCTATATCAGGCTTCCACCCATGTTTTTGCAAATTTCTGCTTGGCCCATTTCCTGGAAGCTACAAATCCATGCAATAAATCCCCTATAGAGTCTCTCCGTTCCCCTGTCCTTTCAAATCAGATAAATGGATCTTGTTGAAAATGTTCTGGGTGGAAAATTGGAGCATTATGTCCAGTTATTTTTATGAATATTATTGTTTGCGCAGACTTTTAAATGTGGACAGCACAGTTCGTATTGTCTGACATTTCTTGAGAATATTGTTAAAGTGAAAGGTGTCTACACAAACTGCAGCAGAAGGAATGTATTAGGTAAAAAAAAAATGTATTGATGCTTTACCACCAAGGCCACAAGCATTTCCAAGATAAAATTCTTAAAGCAAGCATTCCAGTTTGCGTTTTAGTACAAGCAGATATTTCAGTTAATCTTTCAGCATATTGTTTAAACACCTCACTCTCTACTCAGTTGGGTGTTTTATTTCTAACAGCGTTCCGATACACATTGGGGTAACTATGGCAAGGCTTCTAACTCCTGATTGCCTTCTGTGTGCTGGTTGTGTAAGCACTTTTCATCTCTACCATCACACACCAGAAACTCAGCTGGGGTAATTACACTTACTAATGCCACTATGACCCAGCAGAGAGTAAAGGAAAATCATTTTGCAAAGTTTATATGAAGCCATTATAAATAATCGCTTTACTGAAGTTTGTTAAAGCTCACTCAGGAGTGTAGACTATGCCTTTCTACGCAAATGACAAGTGGCAGAATTTGCCCATTGTGTGCCACTACTGAATGCATATTGCAGAGTTCCTTCCAGTTGATCCTCATAACGACTGCGACCTTTTCTGGCTCAGCATTGTGGATCTTCTCAGTGACCTTAACATGACACAGAGCATGGCAAGGTGTGGCCTTATCAGATCAGAGTGCTGTTTCAGCAAGACAGCAGCACACATTCCTCCATTGGGTTTGCAATCGAGGTCTGCTTTATGTTCTCTTTATTGATTATTGCTCTGTTGCAACTGGACATGTTAAATCTTGAGTCATGCCTCTCAGTCTCACCCCAAGTTAGTTCCCAGATACCTTTCAGCTTCGCCCTGATAGGATTCTATTCCATTCACTAAGTCAAGCTATCTTTTATATTTTATCAAAAGTATTGTGTCTTGCTATTCTCCGTGGAATTTGATCCACCATAATTCTTTTTCTGGGACCTTTTTTAGTTTCATAGAAGGTTTGTCAAAATATATTTCCACTAGTTCAATACATGGCAATGAATTCCTGAATTCAGGTTACCAAACGTCAAGTCGAAATGCTGGGGTCTCTGAAATTGGAGGATTAGTATAGGTTCATCTGCACAGCTCAATGTCACTCCATTACTCACATGTTAAGCCCATAATATTGACCTCTGTCATGACCACAGAACAGTACCTGAACACGTTTAATGGATTCACGCCCGATCTTAATGTCTGTTGAATGTGTCACTATTTAACTGTGCAATTCTCTTTCAATCATTTCCGATGGAACCAACCGTTCCGCACTGCCTCCCTTGTTAGATGGTGGGGGAATGGGGGGATGGGGCAGTGGCAGACTTAATATATCTCTCTCTGTCCCCACAATTCACCAGCCCATCTCAAAATAAGATCCATTGTCAGAGCTCATGGAGGGCTTCTCCATGTGAAACATTATGAAGCAATTTGTAGATGTCTCAAAGTGGTACATGACCATTGTCAAATTGGCATGTCGTTGCCTCAAACATTTTCTCATAATCATACACCTTAAAGCTGAAATATTAATAGAAATTGCTGGAAATGCTCAGTGGGTCTGGCAGCAGCTGGAAGGGGAAAACGGGAGCTGATGTCTTTGGTGGTGAATTTGCATCAGAACGTTCTGTTGAAAGGTCACGACCTGTGTTTGCTCTTGTCTAATTTGTCAGTGGTAACCTGGGGAAACTCTGCTATTTTTGCAAATCCCGTGGTCAGCTTACCTCCCTTTCTCTGGCAAGGTGAAAAGAAACAAAGTTGTCTCTCTTTCTTTGAATAGAGAGCATCAGTGGTTTCCCTGATGCAATATTGGATGGTAAAATAGGTGAAGTGGAATTTTCCCAGTCCCTGAATGACATGGACATTGGTAAAAGAGTGGGGGAGAATTGTGTGAGAATTCAAGAGTGAGGTCCTTATTGTCATGATCAAGAGATCCCTTTCTCCAATCAAGTGTTGAACTGAGAGACAAGATTCTCAACAGAGTGAGATTGCATTAATACCCTCATAATAATGTCATCTTGCCTCATTTATGTGCAGTTTCCCATTGTCCCACCTGCCAGATAGAAACAGGAGGTGACAGTTCCCGATAGGAATCTCAGGGCTATAACCTGGTGACTCCAGTTCACCGCCTGCTCCTCTAGATCTCCATCAGTCACTTATATCTTAGGGTACGTGCCATGGGCAGTGACTACACACCTCTCCAGTCCACCAGGACTTCCAGGTCCCCATTGGCAAATCGAGATGACGTTTTGCTTGAGTCTGACGTGTGTGGATATTTTGACAGAGCTGGGTATGGTTAAACTTTGAAGGTGGCACCATCACCCAAATTCTCAATGTGTCCCAGCAGTGACCAATACTACCACTTTGGCATGGGGGCAGAAGATGAGTCGGGTGCCATAGGGGTGTTGTGCATTGGTAATATGACAGATTTGGGATGATAGCATGAGGAAACATGGAGAATGAATACATTTATCTTGCCAAAATTGGCACTTCGCTGATTTCGGTATGATTTGGTCCCTAATGGCTGTTGCTAATATCTCAAGCATCAGCCTGGAAGGAACCAGATACATGAAAGTTCATGTCCAACATGGTCACCTACTGCTCTGAGTTGGAATGGTGGCTGCAAGAATTGACTTCTCCATGAAGCAGCGGGGTTTGAAATGTTGGATGTCACTGAGCTTCAGAATAACACCCTGAGCACCATGAATGGGTATGGGGGCTCCCCTCACCCTTCACCCCACACTGGGAGACCTTCTCAGTCCCTTCTCTAGCCTCCAATCTCAGTGATGGTGTGGCCTCTGCTCCCTCTCTGTTCCAGGAGGGATGCCAAATGGTGGGGGTCATGTCTGATTTCTGCTGACGTCAGCAGTGTCAGCCTTGGCCCCATGGTTCCCAGTACACTTTTGAAACTGGAAGCAATTACAGAAACCATTGAAAATGTGTTTGACAGTGACCAGAAGTAACAAAGGAGCAACTAAGCTCCAAGGAGGTAGTTGATGATGCCTTTACCCAGTGCTGGCTGTGGGTCCTTCATTCACAATTAGCTGTGTAAGGTTCAGAGAGTGTGCTAGCTGGAGAGTGGAGCTCAAAATCAGCATCAAATCAGTATGATACACCGATTGCTCTTGTGGTTTTCCTGCTCCACAGAGAGTGTGTTAACTCCTTTATTACCCAAAAGCTGAATACTGTGGAAACTGGACACCCGAGATCAGAACAGAAATTGCTGGAAATACTCAGCAGGGCCAGCAGCGACTGTGCAGAAGGGAACAGAGTGATCATTTCAAAGGTGATCATTTGGCAGAGCTCATCTGTTATAAGCGAGAAGATTTGTCATCTGTTATAACTCTAAACCGAGACACCTTGCACTTTCGAATCAGAAGTGCACACGTTTTCCCTGAGTGCCATTAAGCAGCTGTAAGAAGTGAGACAGGGTTGAAATATATAATACTCAACTTCACACACAAAATAATTAGAGACAATATTCTTTCTGCTTTGATTGAGACCAGATTCATTGTTGCTGAAGGACAAGAGGCTGGGATGGAATTGGGGCCCAGTAGCACGAAATGTGACTTTCTAAATCTGAGACAGAGAAAGAGTACCCCCAAACCAAGGGAGATTGATGGAATGCACCAACTTTCCCATCAAAATTTGTGGCAGTTTGTCTAGTTATGGGATAAGAAGAGTTAGCCCTCTCCCCCCACAACTGAGTTGGAACACCTTGCTGATGTCCAGCCCTCTGATCGAATGGAAGAACCCTCTTGCATTATGTCTACATTTTGTTTGCTTATGCTGTGTTTGTCAGCAGCGTGACAAACATGAAGCATGACATACTATCAGACACTGTACACATTTGCCAAAGTCTTATCCTGCAATGATTTTTGAATTGCACAGTTTGACTGTTAAATTAATGTACCTTATCTCCCGACACTAACCCTGGATCCTAGCGAGTGTCTTTGCACAGGTAAATGCTGCAGCTGTGTGCATTCCACCACAGGGTTATTCCAGCATTCACATTCATCACCACTATCCTGTTACATCAACCCCGAAAAAATGCATAAGACAGTTCAGGAAATGAAACAATGTTAAAAGAGTCCAAGTGTAAATCATTGTTATGGTGCCTTTTGAAGTTAAATTAAATATTGTCCAAGTGAACTCCTGTGTTTTGTGAGAGCACAGCTAACAGCTCTTTGATCAGCTGGTGTGGCAGCCTGCATGACAAAGACAGACTGATCCTACAAGCTATGAAACAGCAGCAATACATTTCGGAAAAGGTTATTGCAAGTGTTTCCAACTTTACTCCCCTTCCAGATCAATTGTGTTGATTGGTCAGCTGGCCCTATGTCAGGTAGAATCTGTGGAGCTGCGCAGTATGGGGAAGGATAAGGCAGAAATGGAGGAGGTGTGCAGAGTGGGGGGTGGGCAGTATGGAGGGGCATAATGGAGGGGTATAGGCAGTATAGGGGAAGAGCGCAGTCTGGGGGGCACAGTATGGGGGTTGGGCAGTATGGGGAGTGGGCAGTATTGGGGTTGGGCTGTATGGGGAGTGGGCATATGCGGTGTGGGCAGTATGGGGTGTGGGCATTATGGGGAGTGGGCAGGATGGGGAATGGACAGTATGGGGGTTGGGCAGTATGGGGAGTGGACAGGATGGGGAGTGGGCAGTATGGGCTGTGTGCAGTATGGGGAATGGCCAGTATGGGTGTTGGGCAGTATGAGGAGTCCGCAGGATGGGAGTTGGGCTGTATGGGGAGTGGGCAGTATGGGCTGTGGGCAGTATGGGCTGTGGGCTGTATGGGGAGTGGGCAGTATGGGTGTTGGGCAGTATGAGGAGTTGGCAGTATGGGGGTTGGACTGTATGGGGAGTGGGCTGTATGGGGTTTGGGTAGTACGGGGGTTGGGCAGTATAGGGGTTGGGCAGTATGGGGAGTGGGCAGTATGGGGAGTGGGCAGTATGGGGAGTGGGCAGTATGGGTAGTGGGCAGTATGGGGAGTGGGCAGTATGGGGAGTCGGCAGTGTGGGGAGTGGGCTGTATGGGGTTTGGGCAGTATGGTGGTTGGGCAGTATAGGGGTTGGACAGTATGGGGAATGGGCTGTATGGAGAGTGGGCAGTATGAGGAGTGGGCAGTATGGGGAGTGGGCAGTGTGGGGAGTGGGCAGTATGGGTAGTGGGCAGTATGGGGAGTGGGCAGTATGGGGAGTGGGCTGAATGGAGTGTGGGCAGTATGGGGTTGTGCAGTATGGGGAGTGGGCAGAATGGGGGTTGGGCCGTATGAGGAGTGGGCAGTATGGGGAGTAGGCAGTATGGGGAGTGGGCAGTATGAGAATGGGCAGAATGGAGTGTGGGCAGTATGGGGTTGTGCAGTATGGGAAGTGGGCAGAATGGGGGTTGGGCCGTATGAGGAGTGGGCAATATGGGGTGTGGGCAGTATGGGGTTGGACAATATGGGGAGTGGGCAGAATGGGGGTTGGGCAGTATAGGTTTGGGCAGTATGGGGAGTGGGCAGTATGGGCTGTGGGCAGTATGGGGTTGGGCATTACGGGGAGTGGATAGAATAGGGGTTGGGGGTATGGGAGTGGGCAGTATGGGGGTTGGTCTGTATGGGGAGTGGGCAGTATGGGGTTTGGGCAGTATGGGGGTTGGGCAGTATGGGGGTTGGGCAGTATGAGGTTGGGCAGCATGGGGAGTGGGCTGTATGGGGAGTGGGCAGTATGGGGAATGGCAGTGTGGAGAGTGGTCAGTATGGGGTTTGGGCAGTATGGGGAGTGGGCAGTATGGGGAGTGGGCTGTATGGGGAGTGGGCAGTATGGGGAGCGGGCAAAATGGGGGTTGGGCAGTATGGGAAGTGGGCCGTATGGGGAGTGGGCAGTATGGGGTTTGGGCAGTATAGGGTTTGGGCAATATGGGGAGTGGGCAGTGTGGGCTGTGGGCAGTATGGGCTGTGGGCAGTATGGGGATGGGCAGTATGGGGAGTGGGCAGAATAGGGGTTGGGGGTATGGGGAGTGGGCAGTATGGGGAGTGGGCAGCATGGGGAGTGGACAGTATGGGGAGTGGGCAGAATGGGGGTTCGGCAGTATGGGGGTTGGGAAGTATGATGAGTCGGCAGTATGGGGGTTGGACTGTATGGGGAGTGGGCTGTATGGGGTTTGGGCAGTATGGGGTTTGGGCAGTATGGGGGTTGGGCAGTATGGGTTTTGGCAGTGTGGGGAGTGGGCTGCATGGAGAGTGGGCAGTATGGAGTGCGGGCAGTATGAGTGTTGGCCAGTATGAGGAGTGGGCAGTATGGGGTTGGGCAGTATGGGGATTGGGCAGAATAGGGATTGGGGATATGGGGAGTGGGCAGCATGGGGAGTGGGCAGTATGGGGTGTGAGCAGTATGGGGTTGGACAGTATGGGGAGTGGGCAGAATGGGGTTTGGGCAGTATGGGGTTTAGGCAGTATAGGGGTTGGGCAGTATGGGTTTTGGCAGTGTGGGGAGTGGGCTGTATGGGGAGTGGGCAGTATGGGGTTGGGCAGTGTAGGGAGTGGGCTGTATGGGGAGTGGGCAGTATGGGGAGTGGGCAGTATGGGGAGTGGGCAGTATGGAGTGTGGGCAGTATGAGTGTTGGCCAGTATGAGGAGTGGGCAGTATGGGGAGTGGGCAGTGTGGGGGTTGGGCAGTATGGGGTTTGGGAAGTATGAGGAGTCGGCAGTATGTGGGGTTGGACTGTATGGGGTGTGGGCTGTATGTGGTTTGGGCAGTATGGGGTTTGGGCAGTATGGGGGTTGGGCAGTATGGGAGTGGGCAGAATGGGGGTTGGGCCGTATGGGGAGTGGACAGTATGGGGAGTGGGCAGTATGGGGTTTGGGCAGTATGGGGTTTGGCAGTATGGGGGTTGAGCAGTATAGGGTTGGGCAGCATGGGGAGTGGGCTGTATGGGGAGTGGGCAGTATGGAGTGTGGGCAGTATGAGTGTTCGCCAGTATGAGGAGTGGGCAGTATGGGGAGTTGGCAGTGTGGGGAGTGGGCAGTGTGGAGAGTGGTCAGTATGGGAAGTGGCCAGTATGGGGAGTGGGCAGTATGGGGTTTGGGCAGTATGGGGTTTGGGCGGTATGGGGGTTGGGCAGTATGGGGTTTGGGAAGTATGAGGAGTCGACAGTAAGTGGGGTTGGACTATATGGGGAGTGGGCTGTATGGGGTTTGGGCAGTATGGGGTTTGGGCAGTATGGGGGTTGGGCAGTATGGGTTTTGGCAGTGTGGGGAGTGGGCTGCATGGAGAGTGGGCAGTATGGAGTGCGGGCAGTATGAGTGTTGGCCAGTATGAGGAGTGGGCAGTATGGGGTTGGGCAGTATGGGGATTGGGCAGAATAGGGATTGGGGATATGGGGAGTGGGCAGCATGGGGAGTGGGCAGTATGGGGTGTGAGCAGTATGGGGTTGGACAGTATGGGGAGTGGGCAGAATGGGGTTTGGGCAGTATGGGGTTTAGGCAGTATAGGGGTTGGGCAGTATGGGTTTTGGCAGTGTGGGGAGTGGGCTGTATGGGGAGTGGGCAGTATGGGGTTGGGCAGTGTAGGGAGTGGGCTGTATGGGGAGTGGGCAGTATGGGGAGTGGGCAGTATGGGGAGTGGGCAGTATGGAGTGTGGGCAGTATGAGTGTTGGTCAGTATGAGGAGTGGGCAGTATGGGGGGTTGGACTGTATGGGGTGTGGGCTGTATGTGGTTTGGGCAGTATGGGGTTTGGGCAGTATGGGGGTTGGGCAGTATGGGAGTGGGCAGTGTGGGGGTTGGGCAGTATGGGGTTTGGGAAGTATGAGGAGTCGGCAGTATGTGGGGTTGGACTGTATGGGGTGTGGGCTGTATGTGGTTTGGGCAGTATGGGGTTTGGGCAGTATGGGGGTTGGGCAGTATGGGAGTGGGCAGAATGGGGGTTGGGCCGTATGGGGAGTGGACAGTATGGGGAGTGGGCAGTATGGGGTTTGGGCAGTATGGGGTTTGGCAGTATGGGGGTTGAGCAGTATAGGGTTGGGCAGCATGGGGAGTGGGCTGTATGGGGAGTGGGCAGTATGGAGTGTGGGCAGTATGAGTGTTCGCCAGTATGAGGAGTGGGCAGTATGGGGAGTTGGCAGTGTGGGGAGTGGGCAGTGTGGAGAGTGGTCAGTATGGGAAGTGGCCAGTATGGGGAGTGGGCAGTATGGGGTTTGGGCAGTATGGGGTTTGGGCGGTATGGGGGTTGGGCAGTATGGGGTTTGGGAAGTATGAGGAGTCGACAGTAAGTGGGGTTGGACTATATGGGGAGTGGGCTGTATGGGGTTTGGGCAGTATGGGGTTTGGGCAGTATGGGGGTTGGGCAGTATGGGGTTGGGCAGTGTGGGGAGTGCGCAGTATGAGGAGTGGGCAGTATGGGGAGTGGGCAGTGTGGGGAGTGGGCAGTGTGGAGAGTGGGCAGTATGGGAAGTGGGCAGTACGGGCTGTGGCAGTATGGGGTGTGGGCAATATGGGGTTGGGCAGTATGGGGAGTGGGCAGAATGGGGGTTGGGCCGTATGGGGAGTGGGCAGTATGGGAGTGGGCAGTATGGGGTTTGGGCAGTTTGGGGTTTGGGCAGTATGGGGGTTGGGCAGTATAGGGTTGGGCAGCATGGGGAGTGGGCTGTATGGGGAGTGGGCAGTATGGAGTGTGGGCAGTATGAGTGTTCGCCAGTATGGGGAGTGGACAGTATGGGGAGTGGGCAGTGTGGAGAGTGGTCAGTATGGGAAGTAGACAGTATGGGGAGTGGGCAGTATGGGGAGTGGGCAGTATAGGTTTGGGCATAATGGGGAGTGGGCAGTATGGGCTTTGGGCAGTATGGGGTTGGGCAGTATGGGGAATGGGCAGAATAGGGGTTGGGGGTATGGGGAGTGGGCAGTATGAGGAGTGGGCAGTATGGGGAGTGGGCAGTGTGGGGAGTGGGCAGTATGGGTAGTGGGCAGTATGGGGAGTGGGCAGTATGGGGAGTGGGCAGTATGGTGTTTGGGCAGTATGGGGTTTGGGCAGTATGGGGAGTGGGCAGTATGGGAGTGGGCTGTATGGGGAGTGGGCAGTATGGGGAGTGGGCAGAATGGCGGATGGGCAGTATGGGAAGTGGGCCGTATGGGGAGTGGACAGTATGGGGTTTGGGCAGTATAGGTTTGGGCAGTATGGGGAGTGGGCAGTATGGGCTGTGGGCAGTATGGGGTTGGGCAGTATGGGGAGTGGGCAGAATAGGGGTTGGGGGTATGGGGAGTGGGCAGTTGGGGAGTGGGCAGTATGGGGGTTGGACTGTATGGGGAGTGGGCTGTGTGGGGTTTGGGCAGTATGGGGTTTGGGCAGTATGGGGGTTGGGCAGTATGGGGGTTGGGCAGTATGGGGGTTGGGCAGTATGGGGTTGGGCAGTATGGGGAGTGGGCTGTACGGGGAGTGGGCAGTATGGAGTGTGGGCAGTATGAGTGTTGGCCAGTATGCGGAGTGGGCAGTATTGGGAGTGGGCAGTGTGGGGAGTGGGCAGTGTGGAGAGTGGGCAGTATGGGGAGTGGGCAGTACGGGCTGTGGGCAGTATGGGGTGTGGGCAATATGGGATTGGGCAGTATGGGGAGTGAGCAGAATGGGGGTTGGGCCGTATGGGGAGTGGGCAGTATGGGGGTTGAAATCAACGAGGTAAAATCAATGACTGCAGATGCTGGAAACCAGATTCTGGATCAGTGGTGCTGGAAGAGCACAGCAATTCAGGCAGCATCCGAGGACAGGCAAAATCCGAGGACAGGCAAAATCGACGATTCGGGCAAAAGTCCTTCTTCAGGAATAAAGGCAGAGAGTCTTTTATTCCTATTGAAGGACTTTTTCCCGAAACGTCGATTTTGCCTATCCTCAGATTTTGCCTGTCCTCGGATTTTGCCTGTCCTCAGATTTTGCCTGAATTGCTGTGCTCTTCAGGCACCACTAATCCAGAATATGGGGGCTGGGCAGTATGGGGGTTGGGCAGTATGAGGAGTCGGCAGTATGGGGGTTGGACTGTATGGGGAGTGGGCAGTGTGGGGGTTGGGCAGTATGGGGTTTGGGAAGTATGAGGAGTCGGCAGAATGTGGGGTTGGACTGTATGGGGAGTGGGCTGTATGGGGTTTGGGCAGTATGGGGTTTGGGCAGTATGGGGGTTGGGCAGTATAGGGTTGGGCAGTGTGGGGAGTGGGCTGTATGGGGAGTGGGCTGTATGGGGAGTGGGCAGTATGGAGTGTGGGCAGTATGAGTGTTGGCCAGTATGAGGAGTGGGCAGTAGGGGGAGTGGGCAGTGTGGGGAGTGGGCAGTATGGGGAGTGGGCAGTGTGGGGAGTGGGCAGTGTGGAGAGTGGGCAGTATGAGAAGTGGGCAGTACGGGCTGTGGGCAGTATGGGGTGTGGACAATATGGGGTTGGGCGGTATGGGGAGTGGGCAGAATGGGGGTTGGGCCGTATGGGGAGTGGGCAGTATGGGGAGTGGGCAGTATGGGGTTTGGGCTGTATGGGGTTTGGGCAGCATGGGGAGTGGGCAGTATGGAGTGTGGGCAGTATGAGTGTTCGCCAGTATGGGGAGTGGACAGTATGGGGAGTGGGCAGTGTGGAGAGTGGTCAGTATGGGAAGTAGACAGTATGGGGAGTGGGCAGTATGGGGTTTGGGCAGTATAGGTTTGGGCAGTATGGGGAGTGGGCAGTATGGGCTGTGGGCAGTATGGGGTTGGGCAGTATGGGGAGTGGGCAGAATAGGGGTTGGGGGTATGGGGAGTGGGCAGTATGAGGAGTGGGCAGTATGGGGAGTGGGCAGTGTGGGGAGTGGACAGAATGGGTAGTGGGCAGTATTGGGAGTGGGCAGTATGGGGAGTGGGCAGTGTGGGGAGTGGGCAGTATGGGTAGTGGGCAGTATGGGGAGTGGGCAGAATGGAGAGTGGGCAGTATAGGGTTGTGCAGTATGGGGAGTGTGCAGAATGGGGGTTGGGCCGTATGAGGAGTGGGTAGTATGGGGAGTAGGCAGTATGGGGAGTGGGCAGTATTAGAATGGGCAGAATGGAGTGTGGGCAGTATGGGGTTGTGCAGTATGGGAAGTAGGCAGAATGTGGGTTGGGCCGTATGAGGAGTGGGCAGTATGGGGTGTGGGCAGTATGGGATTGGACAATATGGGGAGTGGGCAGAATGGGGGTTGGGCAGTATGGGGAGTGGGCAGTATGGGGAGTGGGCAGTATGGGGTTTGGGCAGTATGGGGTTTGGGCAGTATGGGGGTTGGGCAGTATGGGGTTGGGCAGCATGGGGAATGGGCTGTGTGGGGAGTGGGCAGTATGGAGTGTGGGCAGTATGAGTGTTCGCCAATATGAGGAGCGGACAGTATGGGGAGTGGGCAGTGTGGGGAGTAGCATGGGGAGAGTGGTCAGTATGGGAAGTGGGCAGTATGGGGAGTGGGCAGTATGGGGTTTGGGCAGTATGGGGTTTGGGCAGTATGGGGGTTGGGCAGTATGGGGAGTGGGCAGTATGGGGAGTGGGCTGTATGGGGTTTGGGCAGTATGGGGAGTGGGCAGTATGGGGAGTGGGCTGTATGGGGAGTGGGCAGTATGGGGAGTGGGCAGAATGGTGGTTGGGCAGTATGGGAAGTGGGCAGTATGGGGAGTGGGCAGTATGGTGTTTGGGCAGTATAGGGTTTGGGCAATATGGGGAGTGGGCAGTGTGGGCTTTGGGCAGCATGGGCTCTGGGCAGTATGGGGTATGGGGTTGGGCAGTATGGGGAGTGGGCAGAATAGGGGACGGGGGTATGGGGAGTGGGCAGTATGGGGAGTGGGCAGTATGGTGGTTGGGCAGTATGGGGAGTGGGCAGTGTGGGGGTTGGGCAGTATGGGGGTTGGGCAGTATGGGGTTGGACAGTATGGGGAGTGTGCAGAATGGGGGTTGGGCAGTATGGGGGTTGGGAAGTATGAGGAGTCGGCAGTATGTGGGGTTGGACTGTATGGGGAGTGGGCTGTATGGGGTTTGGGCAGTATGGGGTTTGGGCAGTATGGGGGTTGGGCAGTATGGGTTTTGGCAGTGTGGGGAGTGGGCTGTATGGGGAGTGGGCAGTATGGAGTGTGGGCAGTATGAGTGTTGGCCAGTATGAGGAGTGGGCAGTATGGGGAGTGGGCAGTGTGGGGAGTGGGCAGTTTGGAGAGTGGGCAGTATGGGAAGTGGGCAGTACGGGCTGTGGGCAGTATGGGGTGTGGGCAATATGGGGTTGGGCAGTATGGGGAGTGGGCAGAATGGGGGTTGGGCCATATGGGGAGTGGGCAGTATGGGGAGTGGGCAGTCTGGGGTTTGGGCAGTATGGGGTTTGGGCAGTATGGGGAGTGGGCAGTATGGGGAGTGGGCTGTATGGGGAGTGGGCAGTATGGGGAGTGGGCAGTATGGGAAGTGGGCCGTATGGGGAGTGGGCAGTATGGGGTTTGGGCAGTATAGGTTTGGGCAGTATGGGGAGTGGGCAGTATGGGCTGTGGGCAGTATGAGTGTTGGCCAGTATGAGGAGTGGGCAGTAGGGGGAGTGGGCAGTGTGGGGAGTGGGCAGTGTGGAGAGTGGGCAGTATGGGAAGTGGGCAGTATGGGAAGTGGGCAGTATGGGGTTGGACTGTATGGGGAGTGGGCTGTATGGGGGTTGGGCAGTATGGGGTTGGGCAGTATGGGGTTTGGGCAGTATGGGGGTTGGGCAGTATGGGGTTGGGCAGTATGGGGAGTGGGCTGTATGGGGAGTGGGCAGTATGGAGTGTGGGCAGTATGAGTGTTGGCCAGTATGAGTGTTGGCCAGTATGTGGAGTGGGCAGTATTGGGAGTGGGCAGTGTGGGGAGTGGGCAGTGTGGAGAGTGGGCAGTATGGGGAGTGGGCAGTACCGGCTGTGGGCAGTATGGGTTGTGGGCAATATTGGGTTGGGCAGTATGGGGAGTGAGCAGAATGGGGGTTGGGCCGTATGGGGAGTGGGCAGTATGGGGGTTGAAATCAACGAGGTAAAATCAATGACTGCAGATGCTGGAAACCAGATTCTGGATCAGTGGTGCTGGAAGAGCACAGCAATTCAGGCAGCATCCGAGGACAGGCAAAATCCGAGGACAGGCAAAATCGACGATTCGGGCAAAAGCCCTTCTTCAGGAATAAAGGCAGAGAGTCTTTTATTCCTATTGAAGGACTTTTTCCCGAAACGTCGATTTTGCCTATCCTCAGATTTTGCCTGTCCTTGGATTTTGCCTGAATTGCTGTGCTCTTCCAGCACCACTAATCCAGAATATGGGGACTGGGCAGTATGGGGGTTGGGCAGTATGAGGAGTCGGCAGTATGGGGGTTGGACTGTATGGGGAGTGGGCTGAATGGGGTTTGGGCAGTATGGGGTTTGGCCAGTTTTGGGGTTGGGCAGTTTGGGGTTGGGCAGTATGGGGAGTGGGCAGTATGGGCTGTGGGCAGTATGGGCTGTGGGCAGTATGGGGTGTGGGCAGTATGGGGTTTGGGCAGTATGGGGGTTGGGCAGTATAGGGTTGGGCAGCATGGGGAGTGGGCTGTATGGGGAGTGGGCAGTATGGAGTGTGGGCAGTATGAGTGTTGGCCAGTATGAGGAGTGGGCAGTAGGGGGAGTGGGCAGTGTGGGGAGTGGGCAGTGTGGAGAGTGGGCAGTATGGGAAGTGGGCAGTATGGGGAGTGGTCAATATGGGGGTTGGGCAGTACGAGGATGAGTGCAGTATGGGGGTACGGTTTAGGGGGTGTTGCCATCTCGAGGTGGATAAGGCATGTTTTTGGGTGACTGCTGACATCTGCAAATCCCTCTGATTTCTCAGCTTGCTGTTTCTGAGTGAGAAGGCCTTTAATTGGCCAGTTAAGGGAAACGGTGGGGCTTCAGCACACGTCAGCTAGGACTAGCCCAGCTCCAGTCATTTCACCATCATGCAGCATCTCCGACAGAGTCAGATAGTGTGGGCACTTGGTTGCCCCTCAATCAAAGATAGTCAGCGACTGAGGGAGGGACTGAACATTAGTCAACAATTGGCCATTGAGTCCCCTCCGATGGGCTGAAGGGCTGTTTTGTATGCTCTACCACCCTTACTCAGGCAGGCCTATATGGGGGTCCAGACCCACAGGAATATGTCTGACTCTCAACAACCCTTGAAATGGCCAAATAAGCCACTTAGTTCTTGGGCAACAAATACTGGCCTTGTCAGTGATGTCCCCATCTCATGAGCAAATGGAAAACATCTCCCTTTTTTGTTCTCGGCAGCACAGAGAGCGACTCCAGTTTTACTCTGGGATTCATTAGTCAGAAGCTAAATGCAATAACACATTGATATGTCTGTCTATATCTTAACTCCACACGGTGCCCACATTCACATCAGCCACCAGAGGCGCGTATCTGGGTCAAAGACACAGACCTCCTTTGATTCCATGTTCAGAAAACTACATGTACTTTAAAGGGCACAGAGTGATTAATTTGCAGACCCCTTTCACTCACAGATGGGTAAATGTTTCCTGACTTTCTATTGTGATTCATAACACAAGGTGTGGTTATCTTGGACCAAGAGGGCCTACTGCCTCGAAGTGGGCCTCATATTCATCAGACCAGCCTGTTTGGCAGTCAGGATCGTGCTAATTGTGACTGACTACAACTTGAACTTGTCTGGATCTGCTAGCCCAAATGCTTTCAGGTTTAGCTTCTGAACTGATGTAATTTTTTCACACAGAGGATGGTGCGTATCTGGAACAAGAGGAAGTGGTAGAGGCGAGTTTAATTCCAACATACAAACACATCTGGAGAGACACATGGTGGGAAAGGTTCAGAGGGAAGCACAGGCAACTGCACAGTTCAGAAATCCTGGTCAGCACAGGCGTGTTGGGCCAAAGGGCCTGTTTGGATGCTGTATGACTCTATAACGCTTTTTATTAAATAGGGAGCTGCTGGAATGTGCTTCATGGATAACTAGCAGCTATTTATTTGTAAAAGGAAAAGAAATACATTATTAAATGTGGCCTTGATCTCAAGTCAATTGATAGAATATTCTAACATAATAGAAATGAACTCATTTCTGTCATTTAAAAGCTTTTTGGGTGGTACATGAATAGGAAAGGTTCAGAGGGATATGGGCCAAAAGCAGGCAGGTGGGACTAGTTCAGTTTAGAAAATCTGGTTGGCATGGAAGAGCTGGGCCGAAGGGCCTGTTTCTAGGCTGCATGACTCTATGACTCTAACTTTTGTGGAGCAGTATACATAGTCTCCCAGAGAGGTGACGGAAACATCACTCAAAGACAGTTACAGTGCCAGCATAGATACAAAAGTACCTAGGCACAGCTTCTTTGGTTACAAGGCCTTAGACAAGACAGAAATGAAACACCCAGCTTTACAGAAATAATGTTCAGTACAGCAGACCATGCTGGCTTCTAGCTTCCAGTCTGCATCGGGTCCTGGCTCCACACCCTACTGGTGACACGCCACGCCAGGAAGTCACCGCGCCAGGCCGGGAGGTCACTGCGCCAAACCAGGTGGTCACTGCAGCAGGTCCAAGGTCACTGCACCAGGCCGTGAGGTCACTGCACCAGTACGGAAGGTCACTGCGGCAGGCCCAAGGTCACGGCATCAGGCCGGGAGGTCACGGCACCAGGCCGAGAGGTCACTGCACCAGGCTGGGAGGTCACTGCGCCAGGCCGGGAGGTCACAGCACCGGGCTGGGAGGTCACGGCACCAGGCCGAGAGGTCACTGCACCAGGCTGGGAGGTCACTGCGCCAGGCCGGGAGGTCACAGCACCGGGCTGGGAGGTCACGGCACCAGGCCGAGAGGTCACTGCACCAGGCTGGGAAGTCACGGCACCAGGCCGGGAGTCACTGCACCAGGCCAAGAGGTCACTGCACCAGGCTGAGAGGTCACTTCATCAGGCCGGGAAGTCACTGGATCAAGCTGGGAAGTCACAGCGCCAGGCTGGGAGTCACTGCACCAGGCCAAGAGGTCACTGTGCCAGGCCGGGAGGTCATGGCTCCGGGCTGGGAGGTCACGGCACCAGGCCAGGAGTCACTGCACCAAGCTGGGAGGTCACTGCGCCAGGCTGGGAGGTTACTGCGTCAGGTCCAACGTCACTGCACCATGCTGGGAAGTCACAGCGCCAGGCCGGGATGTCACTGCACCAGGCCGGGAGGTCACTGCACCATGCCGGGAGGTCACTGCACCAGGCCGAGAGGTCACGGCACCAGGCTAAGAGGTCACTGCACCAGGTTGGGAGGTCACTGCACCAGGCTATGAGGTCATGGCGCCAGGCCGGGAGGTCACAGCACCAGGCCGGGAGGTCACTGCACCAGGCCGGGATGTGACTGCACCAGGCCGAGAGGTCACTGCACCAGGCCGGGAGGTCACTGCACCAGGCCGAGAGGTCACTGCACCAGGCCGGGAGGTCACTGCACCAGTACGGGAGGTCACAGCACCGGGCTGGGAGGTCACTGCACCAGGCCGAGAGGTCACTGCATCAGGCCGGGAGGTCACAGCACCAGGCCGGGAGGTCACTGCACCAGGCCGGGAGGTCACTGCACCAGGCCGGGAGGTCACAGCACTGGGCTGGGAGGTCACGGCACCAGGCCGGGAGGTCACTGCACCAGGCCGGGAGGTCACTGTGTCAGGCTGGGTGTTGTCACCAGAGACTGGAAATCTCTGGTTGCTGGAGGCCAGGAGGATTCCATACTGGGAATCATCAATGGAGACTGGGAGCCATCAGAAGCTGTGAGAGAAGATTAGAAAAAAAAGATTCTAAGAGGAAGGAAAAGAGAAGAAAGGAAGAAAAGAAGAAGAACAGGTGGAGCTGACAAGGTCTGGCTGGAACCTCCTACTCAGCTGCCATCTCTGCTCCTGCCTTCCTCACCTGCTGAAATCCCATTTCACCCTCAGCCCACAATCTGGCTCAGGGTTGGAGCTGGTGTCACCATCACCCTTTGCCTCACCCCTCCCCTCCGCCTCATCCCACACCTCGGCTTTCAGACACTTCGAAAGAAACTGGCACCCGGCCACATCAGGCCAGCTGTTGGGGTCTGAGCTGACGGAAAGGCACAACCATGGGGCATGAGGCACCATCTCTTTATCAGACAATCATTGCCACAACCTCAGCTACTGGTGATGGGTGTCCCTAACATCACTAGTCCAGTTATCTAGTTACTCCCAGGTTCATGTTCTAGGGACATGGGTTTGAATCGCTCTGTAATAAATGGTAATGCTGAAATTCAGCAAAACATTTGGAATGAAATCTAGAAATCTAGAATACAATGAACTATGGACAATTGCTGTAAAAGCCCATCTGATTCACTAGTGTCCTTTGGCCAGGAAAGCTGCCATCCTAACGTGGTCTGGCCAACAGATGACTCCAGACCCACAGCAATGTGGCTGATTCTGAATTCCTTTCTGAGCAACTAGGGATGGCTAATCAATGATGGTCTCTCCAGCGATGCTTATATCCCACAGAAGTATTTTTTAAAAGTTATCCAAAATATAAAAATGAAGGAATAGATTAAGATTTCGAGAGGAAAATGGTGAAGGTTTGTATAAGCAAGAAGCAGCTGGAGGTATGTCCTGCAAAATGCCCTGGGACCTCCCTGGAATTGCCAGTCATGCCAAAGCGATGGCATTCCCATCACAAATTTTATGGATTTCCTTTCATTTTCTTCCTTTCTCTCTGCCTCTCATTCTTTATTTCTTAATGTTTTCTTTTCTATCTCTTCATTTGGAGTCATAGACATATACAGCACGGAAATAAACTCTTCTGCCCAACTCATCCATGCCGACCAGATGTCCGAACTTAATTTATTGCCATTTGCCAGCACCTGGCCCATAACCCTTGAAACCCTTGGAGCTCCTTGGATGCTGCCTGAACTGCTGTGCTCTTCCAGCACCACTAATCCAGAATCTGGTTTCCAGCATCTGCGGTCATTGTTTTTACCTTTTAAATGCTGTAACTGTACCAGCCTCCACCACATCCTCTGGCAGCTCATTCCATACACATACCACCCTCTGCGTGCAAATGTTGCCGCTTAAGTCCCTTTTAAATTTTTCCCTCTCACATTTCTTTTTTTAAACTGGACGTGACTCTGATTCATCTCAGCTCCTCTTTAGTCATTCTGTCGTTTCTTTCTTAATCCTTGAATGGAGATGAACTGCTGGTCGCTCACAACCATCCCTCGACCTCCCATTGCCCTCAGTATTAGCTCGTACTTTCAGCAGCTTGAAAGTGGTGAGAGCTGGAGGGTGGAGCTGTGGAAAAGTCTAACTGACCCATTACAAGCTGACTCTGTCCAACCATAAATTACTGCGTACTGTACCTTTGTGAACATGGTTGGTACGGTAATGACATTGTTTCTGGCAAATTGGAATACCTTGAACACTGAAGCTTTGCAGACGTTGGTCATGCCAAAGTTAATACCTCGCTTGCCAGATATCTGCAGATTGAGGTCCCTGTCCAATAGCCTCACGCACAGAATTCTGGGAGCTGGGCTAGTCATCCCAAACTCCAGTAATCCCAAACTCTAGTACTCCCAAACTCCAGTAATCCCAAACTCCAGTACTCACGATCTCCAGTAATCCCAAACTCGAGCACTCCCAATTTCCAGTAATCGCAAACTCCAGTAATCCCGATCTCTAGTAACACCAAATTCCAGTATTGCGGATTTCCAATAATCCCAAACTCCAGTAATCCCGATCTCCAGTAATCTCAAACTCTGGTAATCCCAATCTCCAGTAATCCCAAACTCTAGTAATTCCAATCTCCAGTATTCCTAATTTCCAGTAATCCCAAATTCCAGTAACCCAGATCTCCAGTATTCCTGATCTCCAATAATCGCAAACTCCAGGAATCCCAATCTCCAGCATTCCCAAACTCCAATAATCCCAATCCCCAGTATTCCCGATTTCCAGTAATCTCAAACTCCAGTAATCCCAATCTCCAGTATTCCCGACTTCCAGTAATCCCAAACTCCAGTAATCTTGATCTCCAGTATTCCCAATTTCCAGTAATGCCAAACTCCAGTAATGCCAAACTCCAGTAGTCCCAATCTCCAGTATTCCCGACTTCCAGTAATCCCAAACTCCAGTAATCCCAAACTTCAGTAATCCCAACCTCCGGTATTCCCAATTTCCAGTAATCCCAAACTCCAGTAATCCCGATCTCCAGTAATCCTAAACTCCAGTAACCCCTACCTACAGTATTCTCAATTTCCAGTAATCCAAAACTCCAGTAAGACCGATCTCCAATAATCCCAATCTCCCATATTCCCGATTTCTAGAATCCCAAACTCCAGTAATCCCAATCTCCAATATTCCCGATTTCCAGTAATCCCAATCTCCAAGCTAATGTTCTGAGGCTGAGCTCAAATCTAAGAAAGGCACATAGTGAGAGTTAATTCCAATAAAAATCTGGAATCTGCTATCAAAAGGATGTTGTGAAACTTAAAAGGGCTCAGAAAAGATTTACAAGGATGTTGCCAGGGTTGGAGGATCTGAGCTATAAGGAGTGGCTGAATAGGATGGGTCTGTTTTCCTCGGAATATTGGAGGCTGATGGATGACCTTATAGAGGTTTATAAAATCCTGACGGGCATGGATAGGATAAATAGACAAGGTTTTTTCCCTGGTGTGGGGGAGTCCAGAACTAGATGGCATAGGTTTAGAGTGAGAGGGGAAAGATATAAAAGAGACCTAAGGGGCAACTTTTCCACTCAGAGGGTGGTACGTGTATGGAATGAGCTGCCAGAGGAAGTGGTGGAAGCTGGTACAATTACAACATTTAAAAGGCATCTGGATGGGTACATGAATAGGAAGGGTTTAGAGGGATATAGGCCAAATGTTGGTAAATGGGACTAGATTAGTTTAGGATACCTGGTTATCATGGACGAGTTGGACATGTGCTGTACATCTCTATGACTCTGTGTTACTGAATACTAGCCTATTGGTCACTGTGTAGCCCTTGTTTATTGTCCTGAGGAAGGGCTTTTGCCCGAAACATCGATCTTCCTGCCCCTCAGCTGCTGCCTGACCTGCTGTGCTTTTCCAGGAGCACTCTAGTCTTGACTCTGAACTCTAGCATCTGCAGTCCTCACTTTCACCGTGTTTATTGTTAGGTTCACTAATGATTTTCAGGGAAGGAAATCTGCCATCCTTACCTGGTCTGCCCTGCATGTGACTCCAGACCCATAGCATTGCGGCTCAGTCTTAACTGCCCTCTGGGCAATAAATACTGACCAAGCCAGCGAAGCCCACATCCAGTGAACTAATAACAATAAAGTTAAAAATCACACAACACCAGGTTATAGTCCAACAGGTTTAATTGGGAGCACTAGCTTTCAGAGCGCTGCTCCTTCATCATGGTCAACCACCTGATGAAGGAGCAGCGCTCTGAAAGCTAGTGCTCCCAATTAAACCTTTTGGTCTATAACCTGGTGTTGTGTGATTTTTAACTTTGTCCACCCCAGTCCAACACCGGCATCGCCAAATCATGACAATAGAAGTCCTGAGCATGAAGCTGCACTGTCTTAGGTGTCAGATTTCATTAAATAAAGACAGTGTATGCTTCTTCAGGGGGATGTTGATGATCCTACTATTTCACTGATGTCGGAGCAGTAGTTCCTGCTCTCTGTTGATCCCTCAGTCCGTGGCACTAACACAGGAAGTGTGTTCATTGCTGCATTGTTGCCACTGGGAGTTGGAGACTGACCACTGCAGTTCCAAGTTACAAAGATGAGCAAAGAAAGTTTATCTGTAAAATGTCCTGATATCATGTTCTTAATCATGCAATTAATTCTTTCTTTACAAACCTGCAATAATTGTGCCATCTATAACTTATATTTCATTCTAAACACCAGTTCACTTGTCAATTGAACGTGACTGAAATCTCAATGATTTGTTTGAACTTTTCAGCTGAGTGAAACATTAAGAAAAGTTCAGGAATTTGCTGCCCCCATCTCATTGAACTCCAAGTGAGGAAAGAGGAATCTCAGTTTATACAAAAATTCTGAACATAGCTCAGATCGTTTGCCAGATCCTATTAACGGACCTTCACTTTCCTCAACATAAGCTGCAGCTGGATGAGATATAAAACATTCCTGGAAATTCTAGCATTTCACTCCCTTCAAACACTTTCTCCTTGACAGCTTATGTTATCTCGTATCGACTTCTCTAAGGAGTATTGAAATTCCAAAGGCAGAGAAGAATCACTTTGAGCTAGAAGGGTTCCCCTGTAAACTGTTGACAACAAATTTCCCACAGGAATAGAGTATAAAATGTCTTTTTTACAAGGATCCGGGGGGACTCAACCTGAAACTTTGGGATCCAGTTAACAGGACACTGACGGAAATTCACCTTTCCAACCCTGACCACATCTAGTCTCAAAGAAGCAGGGAACATTGAAAGAGAGGGTCTTCACTCAGAGGGTTTGGATTTGAGACCCACTCCAGGACTTGGTGGCCATGAAGAGTGCGTTTCACATCATGGTCAAAGAAAGAGACTCGGGAGTTCTAGTCCAGGATTCTCTCAGGGTAAATTTGCGGGTTGAGTCAGTCATTAGGAAGGCAAATGCAATGATGGCATTTAATTTGAAAGGACTTAAATAACAAAAGCAGGGATGTACTTCTGAGGCTCTATCAGACCCTGGTGAGGCCACATTTGGAGTGTTGTGCACAGTTTTAGGCCCCATATCTCAGGAAGGATGTACTGGCCCTGGACCATGTGCGGAGGAGGTTCACGAGAGTGATCCCAGGAATGAAACGCTTAACGTATGAGGAATGTTTGAGAACTCTGGGTCTATACTCGATGGAGTTTAGAAGGCTGAGGGAGGGATTTAATAGAAACATACTGACTGGGCTGGACAGAGTGGATGTTAGGAAGATGTTTTCATTGGTAGGGAAAATTAGGACCCAAAGACACAGCTCTAGAGTAAAGGGAAGACCTTTCAGAATGGAGATCTGGAGAAACTTCTTCAGCCAGAGCGTGGTGTACCTGTGGAATTCTCTGCCACAGAAGGCTGTGGAGGCCAGGTCATTGAGTATATTTCAGATTGAAATAGATACATTCTTGAGTATCAAGGGGATTAAGGACTACGGAGAAAAAGCAGGAGAATAGGGTTGAGAATGGCCTGATTTCTGCTCCAATGTCTTATGGTCTGATGGTCTTAGGCTGAGTATCAATCTCTTGCCAGTGGCAGGTGGTGAGAGCAGGAGAGATGTGATGGATTGATGGCAGAGCGGTGCAGTTAAAACTGCATGTTGCACACCAACTCTGAATCCTTGGGCATAAGCATGATGCCTGATGAAGGGCTTTTGCCCAAAACATCAATTTTTCCTGCTCCTCAGATGCTGCCTGACCTGCTGTGCTTTTCCAGCACCACACTCTTGACTCTGATCTCCAACATCTGCAGTCCTCACTTTCGCCTCTTCAGCAGTGGTTTGTTCTGTCTTCCCTCTTCAACTATTTATTTTTTGAATGGATGTATAAACTCTGCTTTAACTCTGGTTTATTAGGAGACAGTTTTACATCCTGCTCACCCTCTCATGAAGCAATGTTTTCTTGAACCTTTCCTTTCATTCTTTGCCCTCACACCCCTACATCTTCAACCAGAGGAAACATTCAATTGACATGAAAAGAGCAATCTTACGTTTCAAAAGTGTCATAGAATCATAGAATCCCCACAGGGTGGAAACAGGCCATTTGACCCAACAAGTCCACACCGACCCTCCGTAGAGGAAGCCACCCAGACCCATTCCCCTACCCTATTACTCTACGTTTACACCTGACTAATGCACCTACACATCCCTGAACATTGCGGGCAATTAAGCATGGCCAATTCACCTAACCTGCACATCTTTTTTAGATTAGATTAGATTGCTTACAGCATGGAAACAGGCCCTTAAGCCCAACAAGTCCACCTTTGTTGAAACTCTTCAAGGTACATTACTTAAATGAACCATTGGATTGTCTGCATCATTGTTGTTTCTGGGATCTTGCTGTGCAATTAGTAACTGTCACATTCCCCCAACATTATAGCAGTGACTAAGCTTCACAAGTGCTCCACTATCTACAATGCATCTGGGGCTCACTTTAAGGGCTGTGGATGATACTGAGGGCTTTTCCTTCTTTCGTGCCCCAGAGAGGGTATAAAGGAGATTTACTGAGACTGGGTATGAGGGGTTTTAGATACGAGGAAAGGTTAGAGAGATTGGGCTTATTCTGCTTGGACAAGAGAAGATTAGAAGGGGATCATACTGAGGTGTTCAAAATGATGAATATCTTTGATAGGATAAAGAAAGATATTCTGTTTCCTCTGGTTTGTTTTGTCAGTAACTTGGGGTCACAATTTCACGACTGTCAGCAAGAGAGTGAGGAGTGAGATGAGGAGAAACCTCTTCACTCAAGGAGTTGTTCAGATTTGGAATGCGCTGCCTGGGAGAGTGGGGGAGGCAGATTCCACAGCAGGTTTCAAAAGAGAGACAATAGACAATAGGTGCAGGAGTAGGCCATTCAGCCTGGATATAGTGTATATATAGTGTATATATTTGAAAGGGGTGCATTTACAGGGCTACAGAGATAGGACTGGACAATAGGACAAGCTGGGCAGTTCTTTCAGGAGCTGGTTCAGACACCATGGGCCGAATAGTCTCCTTCTGCACTGCAAAATTCAACTTGACTCTCTTTCCTGGATAGGAACTCCACAGAGTGCCTTTCGACCTTTCCAGTGGAGTTAAATAAAAAACTCCTGAATTCTGCTGTTTCATTTCATAACTGTTCATTCAAGTTTGTGCGATTGACAGTCTCTGGAACCCAGTAAGTATTCTGTGAGGTTTCAAGGTGAAATCGAGCAATGGGAATCATTTGGTGTTGAGTCTACGGCAGACTATAGGTCAGACAGCAGGCAGTTTAGTTGCTGATGTGATCCTTTTGTCAGAAAGTTATGGAACTGTGGACAAAACTATGTGAAAGCAAGGCAAGACTGGAGCTCTGAAAGTCTTCTGTCGCAGACAAAATATGAATTCTGTTGTCTCCAATGAGAAGGAAGTTCTTTCTCTCTTGAATCGTGACCTAGTTATGGTCATTACCATTTCACTTTAACTTTGCACAATCTCACAAGCGCATTGTTTTCAGACTTTTATTTTACTTTCACTGAACCTTCGCTCCCAATGTTACACAAGATGTTTACTTTCCATTGCCTTAAAAACAAAGTCAGAAGTCACATGACACCAGGTTATTGTACCAACAGGTTTATTTGAAGTGACAAGCTTTCAGAGCACTGCTCCTCTGTCAGGTAACCTGATGAAACAGCAGTGCTCCAAAAGCTTGTGATTTCAAATAAACCTGTTGGACTATAACCTGGTGTCATGTGACCTTTGATTTTGTCCACCCTAGTCGGACACCACCACATCATGATCTACCTGTGACTCCAAACCCACAGCTCAACAATTGCAGGCAATAATTGCTATCCATCTTGCGAATGAAGTTTTTTTAAAAATTGCAGTGTATCATCCAGTGCAACTTATGAAATGACCGTGTATGAGACATAGTGATTACATTTATTCCTGTGCATTTCTTCACACACCTTGCTCCCACACTTCCAGTTCCTCATGTATTACCTTGCTATAGTGTTTGGAAACCTAATCATCACCCAGTTGGACCATCATTGACTATTGGCCAAGCAGCCTTTTATCCAACTGTCAATGTGTTACATCTCATCAAGAGAAATGTTCAAAGAATATGACAAGGAAGATAAGAGTCAGTCACTCAGTTGGCTGGGTGGCTGGTTCACAATGTGGAGTGATATTAACAGTGAGGGTTCAATTCCTGCATTGGCTGAGGCTACCATGAAGAACTCTCCTTCTCAAACTTGCCCTTCCACCACCTCCCCCCCTCCCCCGCCCCTCCCATCCCCCGCCTGTGATGTGGTGACTCTCAGGTTGCTTTAGGGTGGCACGGTGGCACAGTGTTTAGCACTCTGTCTCACAGCTCCAGGGACCCAGGCTCAATTCCACCCTCAGTGTGGAGTTTGCACATTCTCCTGTGTCTGCATGGGTTTCCTCCAGGTGCTCTGGTTTCCTCCCACAGTCCAAAGATGTGCAGGTTAGGTGGATTGGTTGTGCTAAGTGCAGGGTTATGGGGATAGGATGAGATGCTCTTCAGAGGGTCAGTGCAGACCTGATGGACCGAATAGCCTCTTTCTGCACTATAGGGATTCTAAATGGCCTTTTTCAATGCCCCTGTAATATTTTGTCTCAAGATTTGTACACTACGGTGTTCTAGAAATAGATCTTTAATTCCTGGAGCATCCAGGCCAATACAGGACACTGGAGAGTTGGCACACTGAGCTATGCACCGTAGACAGTTTGTGTGTGGGCTTTCTGATGCTGAATAGTAAGAAAACAATCTCTATTTAATTTCAAGCTGAATATGAGGCCTGACAAGCTCTGGTTTTCTGATACAAGTGGATTGATTGGCTCATGTGGCTGTTCAGCGATTCAAAACAGAGGAATCCACATCTATTTAACTTGATACTCATGTACTGCTCATAATCATAAGCACAAGTCATAATCATAAGATAGAGGACTGAAATAGGCCATTCAGCCCATTGCATCTGTTCCGCCATTCAATCATGGCTGATACATTTCTCAACCCCATTCATCTGCCTTCTCCCAATAACCCTTGACGCTGTTACTAATCAAAAACCTGTCTACCTCTGTCTTAAAGACACTCAGTGACTTGGCCTCCACTGTGCTCTGCTGCAATGAGTTCCACAGACCTCCCACCTTTTGGCTGAAGACATTTCTCGTCATCACAGTTGATTTTTGCGGGATCGGTCAATCTTTCCCAGTGTAGCACTGTTACTTTTCTTACCCTATGGACTGTTGAGCAGCTACAGAACTGAACAGAGGCTAAGAATACTGCGGAAAGTAACTTACCTCCTGACTCCCCAAAGGCTGGCCACCATCTACAAGGCCCAAGTCAGCACTGTGATGGAATACTCCCCACTTGCCTGGATGGGGGCAGCTTCAACAACATTCACGAAGCTTGACATCATCAGAGCAAAGCAGCCCCCTACTTGATGGGCACCACATCCACGAACATCCATTCCCTCCACCCCCTCCATCTACAAGATGCACTGCAGAAATTCACCAAAGATTGTCAGACAGCACCTTCCAAACTCACAACCACTTCCATCTAGAAGGACAAGGGCAGCAGATACATGAGAACACCACCACCTGCAAGTTCCCTTCCAAGCCACTCACCATCCTGACTTGGAAATACAGCATCATTTCTTCACTATGGCTGAGTCAAATCCTGGAATTCCCTCCCTAAGAGCATTGTGGGTCAAGCTACAGAACATGGACTGCAGAGACTCAAGAAGGCAACTCATCAGCACTTACTCAAGGGGCAACTAGGGACAGGCAATAAATGCTGGGCCAGCCAACGATGCTCACATCCCATAAATGAATAAAGACAAAAAAAAACAATAATTTATTGTCACTTGCTCTTCTTTGCAAAAAAATTGTGAAAAGTGTTTAAGTTGCTGTACCATAGCACCTATACTAATAACAGAAGGCATAGCTTAAAAAAAATTAAGACAAAGTCTATCTTAGTTCAATTCACAATTCCTATGACGTTGTACTGAGGGAGTGCTGCACTGTTAGAAATGCTGTCCTCTGGGTGAGATGTTAAACACAGGCATCATCTGCCCTCTTGGGTCAGACTAGAAGATCCCACAGAACTATGTGGAACACAAGTAGGAGAAATTTCCCTGGTGTTCCTCATTCATTACCCAACATCACAACAGTGGACGAGTCCAATATTATCACAGTGCTAAAAGCCAAATGACACCAGGTTATAGTCCAACAGGTTAATTTGGACGAGAAACCTGGTGTTGTGTGACTTCTGACGTTGCCCACACTAGTCCAACACCAGCCCCTCCACATCATATCACAAAGATGTATGTCAACAAACTAGCTGCTGTGCTCTACATTATGACAGTCGCCGCATTTCAAAAGTTCGCCATGCAACAAAAGTGCTTTGAAATATAAACTGCTCATGAAAGGCATGATATAACTGCTAGTCCCTTGGGTTCCTGATGCACAATGGTAGTGCCCCTACCACTGAGCTAGGTTGCCTGCTTTCAGGTCCCACCTGCTCTAGAGGGACATGAATGACATCTCTGAACAGGTTGAACAGTAAATTTCCTCAAATTTAACTCTTTACTTTAAGACAGTAAGGACTGCAGATGCTGGGAGCCAGAGTCAATGGACATGAGGCTGGAAGAGCACAGCAAGTCAGACATCATCCGAGGAGCAGGAAAGTCAGTGTTTGGGCTGAAACTTGGTGAAGTCCTGATGAAGGATTTCAATCTGAAACATTGATGTTCCTGCTCCTCAGATACAGTCTGACCTGCTGTGCTTTTCCACCTTCACATCTATTGACTTAGTCTTTACTTTCCCTTGGCAAGAACAGTAGAGCTGCTGAATATTAATTAAATGGAGAAAGACTGCAGAAAGCAGAGAGATTTGGGAATCCTCGTTCATGAATCCAAGCACAGTGGCTCATAGGGAAGGTAAGTGGAATGTCAGTCTTTATTTCAAAGAGAATGAAGGATTAAATCAGGGAGGTTTTGTTAAAGCTATACAAGGCAATAGTCAGCCCACAGCTGGAATACCATGAACAGTTTTGGGCCCCTTATCTAAGAGAAGACAGATTGGCTTTGGAAGCAGGCCAGAGAAGGTTCACTCGCCTGATACCAAATGTGGAGAGACTGCCTTATGAGGAGATGTTTCAGAGATTGGACCTGTGCTCATTGAAGTTTAAGAGAATGTGAGAAAGATCTTATTGAAATATGTTAAAAATCACACATACCAGGTTATAGTCCAACAGGTTTAGCACATCCAAATATACCTGTCAGGCTATAACCCGATGTTGTGTGATTTTTAACTTGACCCACCCCAGCCCAACACAGGCACCTCCACATTATTGAAATATATTAGATTCTTAGGGGACTTGGCAGGGAAGATACATAAAGGTTGTGCCCCTTTGTGGCAGAGTGTAGGACTAGAGGACATGATCTCAGAGTAAGGGATCACACATTTAAAACAGAGATTGGGAGGAATTTCTTCTCTCAGAAGGGAGTGAATCTGTGGAATTCTTTACCACAGAGGGCTGTTGAGCTGGGTCATTCAGCATGTTCAAGACTGAAACAGACAAATGTTTAATCTGTAACGGAATAAAGGGCTATGGGGAAAAAGGCAGGAAGGTGGAGCTGAAGGTGATCAGATCAGTCATGATCCCATTGAATGGCAGAGTAGACTGGATGGGCTGAATGGCCCAGAGCTGCTCCTATCTCTTGTGGTCTTATGGTCTAAACAAAAGTCACCAACTCATGGCTCTGGTACACACCATGTGGCGTATCCTAATGAAGGAAAAGGGAGCGGTCTTTCAGGGTACAACACGACCAGTTTTGTAGCAAGTTTGAAATCAAATTTCTTATGTGAACAAACAGGGCAACTGAATGACACACAGCAAAATACCAAAAGTAGTGAATAAATAATATGCCAGATAATCAGTTTTTGTGGGGTTTGGATGAGAGACAAATATTGACCCACAGATCAAAAAAACAAAACAATTCCAGTACAACAGAAACAGAAATTGCTGGAGAAACTCAGCAGGTCTGGCAGCATCTTTGGGGAGAGAAACAGTTCACGTTTTGAGTTCAGTGACCCTCCTTCAGCAAGTTGATATACTGTAACACTGGTAATAATCAGCTTTCTCATTTGGAAATGTTTCTGTTTCTTCTTTGTCTTGCGAGCTGTTTGGGTTTCACATAATCCGTGAAGATTTGGAAATGTGCTGCAAATCTAAAGTAATGTCAATAAAAAAAAGAACGGTGACAGAAGCAAAGCAGAAGAAACAAAGGGTTTAAGAAACTCCCAGTACCTCAGTGGGTTTATTAATTTAACAGCAGAACCACAATGTCCAGTAATTGCCTTGATTCAACCTGCACTCTTAGCAATTAACTAGTCTCCAGTGGGATTGGGAGGACGTGAAAGTGCACTGCAAGTTTCATCTTCCTGCTTAAAAGGGAAATAAGAATGAACCAAAAGCAGAAAGCCAAGCTCAAGGGGAAATATTAATATTCAGGCCGGATCCTGAGAGGATCATTGACATGAAAAGTTGACTTTAGGTTTATTGCAGTCATTGGGGGACTCTGACATCATGGCTGGGAGTGGCACAGGTAGAAAAACTCAAAGCAGCAGCATTTAAGTTTAAAAAAAAGACTTCAGGATCCTGACAAAGGGTCACTGGACTGGAAACTTTAACTCTGTTGCTCTGCAACATCCTGGTACATCTTTTCTGAACCCTCTCCAGGTTAATAACATCCTTCCAATAACAGGGTGATCAGAACTGCACACAGTACTCTAGACGAGGCCTCACCTATGTCCTGTACAACCTCAACATGATGTTTCAGTCTCAACACGTTGCTGCTTTCAGTCTTCATGATGGAAGTGGTCCTGGGTTTGGAAGGTCCTGCCTGAAGATCTTTGGTGAATCGCTGCAGGGCATCTGGTAGATAGTACACGCTGCTGCACCTGATCATCAGTGGTGGGGAGAGTGGATATTAGAACACAGAACATAGAAAAGTACAGCACAGAACAGGCCCTTTAGCCCACGGTGTTGTGCCGAGGGTTAATCCTAACGTAAAATAAAATAACTTAACCTACACACCCCTCAACTCACTGCAATTCATGTGCATGTCCAGCAGTTGCTTAAATGTCCCCAATCACTCTGCTTCCACCACCACCACCACTGACAATGCATTTACAACGCTCTGCATAAAGAACCTTCCTCTGACGTCCCTTCTCTACCCTTCTCATAATATCATAAAACTATGACCCCTCGTACCAGACAATCCTGCCCTGGGGAAGCAACTCTGGCTATTGACTCTATCTATTCCTCTCATTATTTTGTACACCTCGATCAGATCTCCTCTCTCCCTTCTCCTCTCCAGAGAGAAAAGTCTGAGCCTATTCAACCTTTCTTCATAAGGCAAGCCCTCCAGTCCAGGTAGCATCCTGGTAAACCTTCTTTGCACCCTCTCCAAAGCCTCTGTATCTTTCCTATAGTAGGGTGACCAGAATTGGACACAATATTCCCAGTGTGGTCTCACCAGGGACTTGTAGAGCTGCAGCAAAACCTCATGGCTCTTAAACTCGATCCCCCTGTTAATGAAAGCCAAAACGCCATATGCTTTCTTAACTTGGATGGCAACTTTGAGGGATCTATGTACTTGCACACCAAGATCCCTCTGTTCCTCCACACTGCCAAGAATTCTGTCTTTAATCCTATATTCAGCATTCTAGTTCGACCTTCCAAAATGCATCACTTCACATTTATCCAGGTTAAACTCCATTTGCCATTTCTCAGCCCATCTCTGCATCCTGCAGTAGCCCTCAATACTATCGATTACACCTCCAACATTTGTGTCATCTGCAAATTTACTAACCCACCCCTCAACCTCCTCATCCAAGTCATTTATAGAAACTACAAAGAGCAGAGGCCCAAGAACAGAGCCCTGCGGGACCCCACTCACCACTGACCTCCAGGTAGAGTACTGCCCACCTGCAACCACTGTCTGCCGTCGGTCAGCCAGCAAATTCTGAATCCAGATAGCCAAATCTCCCTGTATCCCATACTTCCTGACTTTTTGAATGAGCCTACCAGGGGAACCCTATCAAATGCCTTGCTGAAGTCCACATACACCACATCCACTGCTCAACCTTCGTTGACCTGTCTTGTCACCTCCTCAAAGAACTCAATAAGATTTGTGAGGCATGACCTGCCCCTCACAAAGCCAGGCTGACTGTTTGTGAATGTGGTCCCAATCAAGAGACTGCTTTGTCCTGGATGGTGTCAATCTCTGAGAATCTGTCGAGAGAGAAACTGAGTTAGCATTTTGAGTCAAGTATGAGTTTCTCCAGCATTATCTGTGTTTCAGATTTCCACCATCCACATGATTTTCCTTTTATTTGGGATGCTAAGCTCCTGTGGGGAGATTGTTGGGCTGGGACAGACTGATCTCCCCCTCTGTGGCCCCCCTCTGTAAAGCCGGCTAGTCTGAAGGCTGTGGGAAAATCACCTCCATTAAACTGTTGGCATCATCCTGATTTGGCATTTACCACAAACCCATCCCACCCATTCCCTGCTCCTCGAACACAGCCGCCCTCCAATTTCCCCAAAACAATAACCATGTAACTGAGAAAACCCTCGAACTGAGAATAACAAAAAGGATAGTGTTAGTGATGAGTGTTTTCATGATTAACACGGTGGTGATGATCTCAGTGTCAGGTTTATAGCTAGACTGTCTTGTTAGCTCCATTTTGCCAGTATCTAAAATGTCCAGCTGTTTCAGAAAACTGTGATCCTACAGCTCAGCCACATTCCTGATTGTTCTACTGTAAAGGAATGGGTTAAATTCTGCACTATGTACACTGCAGGCAAGAACTGGAAAAGAGCAGAACCCCTCAGAAGGTAAGTTCCATTTATTTTGGGGGGTCCGGGAAGACCAGGAAACAATAAACAATAAACACTGTCCCCCATAATCCCCACACTCCATGGCTGCAGCCTCTGAGCCATACCATCCCCTCCTCCCCCTGCCCCCCCCCCCCCACCCCCACACCCCATACACACACATAGACACACACAAACACAGACACAAATTCACACACACTCTCATACACACAGACACACAGAAATTCACACTCACACACTGACATTCACACTCACACACACACATATAGATACTCACACACTCACACTCATATACACACACGCACACTTTCCCTCACACACACAGACCCTCTCACACACAGACACACTGACATTCACACTCACACTCACTCACACACACACCCTCTCTCTCTCTCACACACACACTACCACCCACACTCTCACACACTCTCACACACTCTCACACACTCTCACACACACACACACTTTCACTCACACACACATACTCACAACACACACCCACATGCACTTTCTCACTCACACATATCCATACACATTCTCACAGACACTCTCACACACACAGACTCTCTCTAACACTTACATACACTCTCTCTCACACACACACTATCTCACACACACACTCTCATACACATGAACACTATTTGTTGGTGCCAACCACAATCTCATTTTCATTCTTCCATGTGGTGCCCGTCTGGCTCCCCCTGCAGCTTGTCTTTTGAAATTGCATTAGGCCAGAGATTGCCAGAGATCGGCCTCACTCCAACCACCATCTACAAACTAAACCTCCATCAGTGGGTTTCTTCAACAGTACATCGAATTTACAGTACAGTAACAGGCCATTCAGCTCGAATGGTCAATGCTGGTGGTTATACTCCACGCTGTCCTCCGCCCACCTTCCTTCATCTATCGCTTCCAACATGCTGCTTTCCTCATGAACCTATCCCGTTTTCCCTTTATCCAGATCATAAATGTTACACGACGGGGCCTTTTAGATATATCAGCAACAGATTGGTTAATCTGCTCAGCTCACAAGGCACTTACTTAACAGGATTCAGAGCTGTCAATGTGCACTTACTTCTCTTCCATGACTAATGCCAATGTTATTTTTCTTCTTACATTTCCATGTTTACAAGAACAGCCCTAGATTGAGTTCAGGGAGGAGTGGGGGGATAACCCAGTGACAGGTCAGACCGCTAACAGAATCAGCTCAGATATCCAATAGCTTGTGCACCTGACTCTGAACAATTCTCAGAAAAAAACTGAGCTCAGATCCAATTGAATCAAACGGTTGCCAGTGATGGAGGGAGGCTCACAACCACGTTGCCGGGACAACCAATGCTGGCGTAATCAGAGGTGCCTATGCCTTCAGAAAGAGAGGAACTACAAAAGGAGAAGTGGAATAGTGAATTCTCAGTCACGTAAAATACCTACAGTGTGGACGCAGGCCATTTGACCCATTGAGTCCACACTGATAGTCCAAAGAGCTTCCCACCCGCATATGTGTAACCCTGTGTTTCCCATGGCTAATTCACTCAGTCTGGACATCTCTGGACATTATGGGCAATTTAGCATGGCCCGCCTGCCTAGCCTGCACATCTTTGGACTGTGGGAGGAAACTGGAGACACGGGGTGAATGTGCAAACTCCACACAGACAGTCGCCCAAGGTTAGAATCGAACCCGGGTCCCTGGCGTTGTGAGGTAACAGTGCTAACCATTGAGCCACCCATGCCACCCAAAGGTTGTAAAGGGACAGCCTTGAAGTCACATGTCAGTTCCTCAAAGGACAGCCAAGCTAAGGACATTGAAAATCCACGCCCAATGAATATAAAATATTAATTCATGGCCAGCAATTATCACCCAAAGGGCATTGCTGTGGGTATAGAAGGGGCAAGGGTGGCAAAAAAAAAATAGACTTGCAGACGCTGTAAATCAGAAATAAAAACAGAAATTGTTGGATAATTTCAGCAAAGTCTGGCAGCATCTGTGGAGAGAAAGCAGAGCTAACATTTCAGGTCCAGTGACCTTCCTTCAAGTGAGGAAAGCAGTTCCTTTCCTTAAGGATATTAATAAGTCGGGTGGGCTTTTCCTGACAATTGACATTGTCGTTATTAGACTCTTAATTTCTGGTGTAATTCCTGATGAAGGGCTTCTGCCTGAAATGTCGACTCTCCTGCTCCTCGGATGCTGCCTGACCTGCTGTGTTTTTCCAGCAATACATTTTTCGACTCTGATTCTTCCGCATCTGCAGTCCTCACTTTCTCCTCCTGATTCCAGATCTTTTATTAAACTCCAATTCCACCATCTATCATGGGTGTTTGTGTGTGTGTGTGTGGGGGGGGGGGGTGTGGAGGGGGCGGGGGGGCGGGTATGGAATTTGAACCAAGGTCCCCAGAAATTTGCTGGGTCCCTACATTAATAGTCTAACAATCATACAACTAGACCATTGCCTCTTCAAATACAACCACCTTAAACATACGCTGTACACAGTGATTTATTAAAAAATCAGATACAAATTGTAACTTGTACCTGAAGTTTTGTTTACATCCACTTCAGAGGGTAATAGAAACAATTCATAATGTGTTCACATTAACTGAAGGTGTGACTGAGCCACACCGATCTTTCTCTCCCACAGTATGAGCTAAAGAGTCACTTCAAAGGTTATTGCTGAAACTGAAAGCTCATTCCATATATTTTGACATGAATAAATATTTGGCTTGCTAACAGAAAGCAGAAAGCCGGACGTTTCTCAGGATGTCACGAGTGGTGTGTCACAGGGGTCTGTGCTGGGGCTTCAACACTTCACAACTTTTGGATGCAGGGACTGAATGTGGAAACTCAATTTACTGATGACACAAAGATGGTGAGGATAGGGAGCTGTGGTGTTGACATTAGGAGCCTCTGAAGACATGTAGAAGATTGGCTGGCTGGTGGAAAACAGTGAGTCAGATACTTAGTCTGCTTGGCAGTTTGTAATCAGTGGAGTCCCCCAAAGGTTGATATATTGTTAAACTTAAATAAGGGCATGAGAACAAACTGAGCTAAAATGAATTGACAAAATAGCTTGGAGGATAGGTCTATGGAGATTTGGTAGCAGACATTGAAGAGGTTATCAGGAGCTGGATAGAGTGGACATGGTGAAGATATTTCCAAAGGTAGGAGAGACTCAGCTGAGAGGATACAGCTTCAGGGTGAAGGGACAACCCTTTCGAACTGAGATGAGGAGGAATTTCTTCAGCCAGATGGTGGAGAATCTGTGGAGCTTAGTGTTTCAGAGGGCTGTGGAGGCCAAGTCGCTGAGTGTATTTAAGACAGAGATAGATAGGTTCCTGATTAGTAAGGGGATTAAGGGTTACAGGGAGAAGGCAGCAGAATGGGGTTAAGAAATATATCAACCATGATTGAATAGCAAAGCAGACTTGATGGGCCAAACAGCCTAATTCTGTTGCTATATCGTACGGTCTTAGAGTCACAGAGGCATAGAGATGTGCAGCACGGAAACAGACCCTTTGGTTCAACTCGTCCATGTACACCAGATATCCTACATTAATCTAGGCCAACCTGCCAGCATCCACCCCATATCCCTCCAAACCCTTCCTATTCATATACCCATCCAGGTGCCTTTTAAATGTTGTAATTGTATCAGCCTCCACCACTTCCTCTGGCAGCTCATTCCATACATGCACCACCCTCTGTGTGAAAAACTTACCCCAAAGGTCTCTTTTATATCTTTCCCTTCTCACCTTAAACCTCTGCCCTCTAGTTCTGGACTCCCACATCCCAGGGAAAAGACTTTGTCTATTTACCCTATCCATGCCCCTCATGATTTTATAAACCTCTAAAAGGTCACCCCTCAGCCTGACATTCATTCTTTTATCTTGTCAGCCAGGGCTCCCTAATTGGATCAGATTAACAGCCCCAATCAGGGAACTCACATTCTATGAGGTCCACCTGGCTGTCCTTGTTACTGTCTCTACACAGGGATGACATAATTGAAGTGCACCAGACCCTGAATGGTCTTCACAAGGTGTGCGTGGAAAAGATGTCTCCTCTTGTGGGTCAGTTCACAACTCGGAGGCTCTATTTTAAATTAAGGGAGCACCCTATCAGGACAAAGGAGAACTCTTCTCTTCCAGATGGTTGTGCAATTTTGGAACTTTCTGCCTCAGAGGGTGATGGAGGCGATTAGGTTCTTTGAATATTTTTAAGATAGAGGTGGATAGATTGTTGTCAGGCAGGGGAGCCTGAAGTTATCTCGCAGTACATGGGACTGCAGAACTCAGAGACGAAGCTGTCAGCTCCGATCCGATTAAATAGTGGAGCAGGATCAGGGTCCAACCACCTCCTTCTGCTCCTATCCTGTACATTCATAAACATTTTTAAATTCCTTCATCGTAGGAGGGCATCGCTGTGTAGGCCAGTAGTTATTGTTGAAACCTAATTACGCAGAGGTTAGTTAAGAGCCAATCACACTGCTGTGGGTCTGGAGTCACATGTAGGCCTGACCAGGTAAGGATGGCAGTTTCCTTCCCAAAAGGACATTAGTGACCCAGATGGATTTTTCTGGCAATCTGACAATGGTTATTACTAGATTCTTAACTTCAGATTTTTATTGCATTCAAATTCCAGTATCTGACGTGGCAGGATTTGATCCAGGTTCCCCAGGTTACCATCGTCTCCTCCGATGGAAGAAGTATTGAAATTAAGCATTTTGTTACTAAATAAAAACAAATGGATCGCACCAGTTCAAGAATGCAGCTCACCACCACTTTCCGCATGGCAACCCCAGTAAATGCTGGGCCCGGACAGCAACACCCACAAACCCCAGACAGGCAGTAAACGCTGGGCCCGGACAGCAACACCCACAAACCCCAGACAGGCAGTAAATGCTGGGCCCGGACAGCAACACCCACAAACCCCAGACAGGCAGTAAATGCTGGGCCCGGACAGCAACACCCACAAACCCCAGACAGGCAGTAAATGCTGGGCCCGGACAGTAACACCCACAAACCCCAGACAGGCAGTAAATGCTAGGCCCGGACAGCAAAACCCACAAACCCCAGACAGGCAGTAAATGCTGGGCCCGGACAGCAACACCCACAAACCCCAGACAAGCAGTAAATGCTGGGCCCTGACAGCAACACCCACAAACTCCAGACAGGCAGTAAATGCTGGGCCCGGACAGCAAAACCCACAAACCCCAGACAGGCAGTAAATGCTGGGCCCGGACAGCAACACCCACAAACCCCAGACAAGCAGTAAATGCTGGGCCCTGACAGCAACACCCACAAACCCCAGACAAGCAGTAAATGCTGGGCCCTGACAGCAACACCCACAAACCCCAGACAGGCAGTAAATGCTGGGCCCTGACAGCAAAACCCACAAACCCCAGACAGGCAGTAAATGCTGGGCCTGGACAGCAACACCCACAAACCCCAGACAGGCAGTAAATGCTGGGCCCGGACAGCAACAGCCACAAACGATGGCTGAAGTAGATAAAAATTATCAACAAGTTAATCCTTACACCTTAATGGGACAGTCAGTGGTGCCAAACAGTGAAGCCACGGTGGGATATGGAAAGGTTACTGCTGAGGGATTTCGATGCAGATGATGGTGTGGGTGGTCTGATATGAATCCACTTTTGATCTTTCCTTTGTACAGGTCATTCTGCTATAGTGCGCATTTCATTAATGTAATTTGACTGGAGCACAATTGACCATTTGGGGACACAGTTTCTGATGAAGGGTTGCACCCGAAACATCAACTTCTCCACCTCCTAGTGCTGCCTGGCTTGCTGTGTTCTTCCAGCCTTCTGTCTGGACAGAGGAACCTCAATTATCCAAATATTAATTATCCGAATATCAGATTATCCAAAGGCGATCTCAAGGTCCTGATAGAAACATTACGTCAAAGAGCTTTCACAATCCTGATCGCGTCTTTTGTTTACAGGTACAATGGTTAAAGGTGAACTCGGCTCACTGACATGCTGCCAAGAACAGTCCTGGACTGTCCGGGCACTGTCTCCAAATTACTGACCACCCGCCCGCCCCCTCTCTCTCTCTCTCTCTCTGTCTGTTCCCACACTTCCCCTGGAGTTCTACACTGGGGAGAACCCTAAACCCCACCCCTTCCCCAGAGAATCTCTCAACATTGTCAACAGGGCAGAGTAGTGTGTGTGTGTGTAAGTGTGTGTGAGAGAGATGTGTGTTTGAGTGTGTGGGTGTGTGTGTGTCTGTGTATCTGTGTGTGTGTCTGTCTGTCTGTGTGTGGGGGGGGGTGTCTGTGCATGTGTGAGTGTGTGTGGGAGTGTGTCTGTGTGTGTGTGAGTGTGTGTCTGGGTGTGCGTGTGTGTGTGTGTCTGTGTGCATGTGAGTGTGTGTGTCTGTGTGTGGGCATGTGTGTGCCTGTGTGTGAGTGTGCGTGTTTGTGTCTCTGTGTGTGAGTGTGTCTGGGTGTGTGTGTGTCTGGGTGTGTGTTGAAGAATGTGTTGCTGGAAAAGCGCAGCAGGTCAGGCAGCATCCAAGGAGCAGGAGAATCGACGTTTTGGGCATAAGCCCTTCTTCAGAAATGAGGAAGGGCTTATGCCCAAAACATCGATTCTCCTGCTCCTTGGATGCTGCCTGACCTGCTGCGCTTTTCCAGCAACACATTTTTCAGCTCTGATCTCCAGCATCTGCAGTCCTCACTTTCTCCTAGACTGGGTGCATGTGTCTGTCTGTCTGTGTGTGAGGGTGTGTGTGTCTATGCGTGCGTGAGTGTGTGTGGGTGTGTGTCTGTGTGAATGTGTGTGTGTGAGTGTGTGTCTGTGTGCACGAGTGTGTGTCTGTGTGTGTTGGTGCGTGTCTGTGTGTGGGTGTGTGTGTGAGTGTGTGCATGTGTCTTTGTGTATGTGTCTGTGTGTGCATGGGTGTGCATGTGTGTGTCTCTGTGTGTCTGTGTGTGAGTGTGTGTGGGCATGTGTGTGTGTCTGTGTCTGTGTGGGTGTGTGTGTGAGTGTGTGTGTCTGTGTGTGAGAGTGTGTGTGTGAGTGTGTGTGTGTGGGTGTGTGGGTGTCTGTGTGTGTGAGTGTGTGTGCATGGGTGTGCGTGTGTGTATCTCTGTGTGTCTGTGTGTGTGTGTCTGTCTGTGTCTGTGTGTGTGGGTGTGAGTGTGTGTGCATGAGTGTGTGTGGGTGTGTGAGTGTGTGTGTGTAGGTGTGTGTGTGTGTGTGTCTGTGTGTGGGTGGGTGTGTGTCTGTGTCTGTGTGTGTCTGTGTGTGTGTGAGTGGATGTGGGGGTGTGTCTGTGTGTGTGTGAGTGTGTGTGTGTGAGTCCGCATGTATGTGTGAGTGTGACTGTGTCTGTGTATGTGTGAGTGTGTGTGGGTGTGTGCCTGTGTCATTGTGTGTGTGAGTGTGTGTGTCTGTGTGTGTCTGTGTGTGTGGGTGTGTGTGTTTGTGTGAGTGTGTGTGTGTCTGTGCCTGTGTGTGAGTGTGTGTGTCTGTGTACGTGTGTGTGGGATGTGTGTGTGGTTGTGTGTGTGGGTGTGTGTGTGTGTGGGTGTGTCTGTGTGTTTGTTTTAGTGTGTGTGTGTCTCTGTGTGTGTCTGTATATGTGTGTGTCTGTGTATAGAATATAGAACATAGAACAGTACAGCACAGAACAGGCCCTTCAGCCCACGACGTTGTGCCGACCACTGATCCTCATGTATGGTCAAATTTTTGTGACCATATGCATGTCCAGCAGTCTCTTAAATGTCCCCAATGACCTCACTTCCACAACTGCTGCTGGCAACGCATTCCATGCTCTCACAACTCTGTGCAAAGAACTCACCTCTGACATCCACTCTATACATTCCTGTGTGTGTGTGTGTCTGTATATGTGTGTGTGTGAGCGGTGTGTCTGTGTATGAGTGTGTGTGTGCGTGTCTGTGTGTGTCTGGTGTGTGTGAATGTGTGAGTGTGTGTATGTGTGTGTGTATGTGTGTGTGAGTGTGTGTGTGTATGTGTGTGTGTGTGGGTGTGTGTGTGTGGGTGTGTCTGTGTGTGTGTGTCTGTGTGAGTGTGTGTATGTGTGTGTGCTGTGTATGTGTGTGCGTGGGTGTGTGTGTGTGTGCCTGTGTGGGTGTGGGTGTCTGTGTGTGTGAGTGTGTGTATATGTGTGTGTATGTGTGTGTGTCTGTGTGTGTCTGTGTGTGTGTGAGTGTGCGTATGTGTGTGTGTGGGTGTGTGTGCATGTGTGGGTGGGTGTGTGTGTGTATGTGTGTGTGTGGGTGTGTGTGTCTGTGTGGGTGTGTGTGTGTCTGTGTGCATGTATGGGTGTGTGAGTGTGTGTATGTGGGTGTGTGGGTGTTGGTGTGTGTATTTGTGTGTGTATGGGTGTGTGTGTCTGTGTGGGTGTGGGTGTGCCTGTGTGTCTGTGTGTGTGTGAGTGTGTGTATGTGTGTGTGTGGGTGTGTGTGTGTGTGTGTGTGTGGGGGTGGGTGTATGTGTGGGTATGTGGGTGTGTGTGTGTGTGTGTGTGGGGGTGGGTGTGTGTGTGTGTATGTGTATATGTGTGTGTCTGGGGTTGGGGTTGGGGGTCAGGGTTGGACCGGGTTCTGGGGGCTGGGGGTGGGGGAGGAATTGGATGCGGGGTTGAGGGGCAGGGTTGAGGGTGAGGAAGCGGGGTTGAATGGGGTTCTGGGGGGGGGTTGGGAGCGGGCCTCGCGTGCTGTGTACTGCCTTGTCTCCTGAATGGGGGGGCAAACTTTAAAAACTCCGAGCACCAGAGGGAAGGCATTTAATCGATTCACCGAATAATCGATTATCCAAACGAAATAGTGCCCACCCATCTCGTTCGGATAATCGAGGTTCCCCTGTATATTGTTCTGCAGTGTGAACTTTTAAAACATGTGTGGGCTGTAACGTGATTACATTGCCAACACTTTACCGCTGTTTCTAAAGAGCAATTTTTCGATAACATGGGGTTACACAAGAATGCAACCATTGCGTTAAAGAGGAACTGACTGTATAAATATTAAATGACTATTAACTGGAAAGTTTTACAATTCTTCCCATGAATGTGGAATGAATTCTCCTGGACCCCCTTCCCAGAAGAAGAAAACCTTTATTGGCTCTTGATTATTTACAATTTATGATTGTGATGTAATTCAACCTTTGACTCCCTGGACAGAAAACAGAGAACCTGAGAGATGACATTGTCCAGCTCCTGAACTCCATGCTACAGACAAAATGCTGAATTCTTGCTTCCTGCTTATTGCTGTGATTGTGGTGTACTGTCTCACACTGAGCTGCAGACTGAGCAGCGTGCCCCAGTTAGCACCAAGTTGGCTTAACTTCCTGAAGAAGGGCTTATGCCCGAAACGTCGATTCTCCTGTTCCCTGGATGCTGCCTGACCTGCTGCACTTTTCCAGCAACACATTTTCAGCTCTGATCTCCAGCATCTGCAGACCTCACTTTCTCCTTAACTAAAGGTTTCCTTGTATTAAATCCAGGTCACACTCTCAGGATAAGACCATAAAAGAGGAGCAGAAGAAGGGAGTTGATGACCTCGCGGTATTATCACTAGATTATTAACCGAGGCAAGGCTTCAAGGTTCAAATCTCACAAAAGCCGATGAGGAACTTAAATTGAATAAAATATGGAGTCTGATGATGATCATGGGACAATTGTCAAGAAAAATATCCCGTCTGGGTCACTGATCCTCTTTAGGGAAAGAAATTGGCATCTCTACCTGTTGGTGACTCCAGACCAAAGCAAATAACTATTCTCTGGGCTATTAGGGATGGGCAGTAATTGGAGACCCAGCCAGTGATGCCCACATCCTGTGAATGAGTAAATAGACCATTGAGTCTATTCTGCCATCCAATGAGACTCTGGCTGTTCTGATAATCCTCAACTCCACTTTCCTGTTTTATACCATAACTCTTGATGCCCTTAATGAAAACAAGACTGAAAACCTAGTTGGCAGGACCTTTTCAGGGCAAGTCACATTCTGGTTGGAGCAGGACGACAATATGGTGCAACAGAATATCAGTTATTGCATTGGAGTTTCTGGGGGAGGAGGTGGACCTGAGGATTGGAAGTTCTCTTCAGTCAGGAGACCACGCAGACAAATGCTCAGGAGGCAGTGGGAGGAGCTGGCTGTGGTGGTCAGCACTCTGATGCCCAGGGCCTTGATGCAGTGCTGCAGGAAGAGAGAGGATTGGTCAAAATTGCAGAATGTACCCTGTCATGTCAAATGCTGACAGTAGCACCAGTCTCACACACGACTCCAATCTACACCTCTCTCCACCAACCATCAGTCAAACATCTGCCTCAAACTCTGGCACTGCTGTGGCAGTGCTGTCCCATTTCACATCCTGTACATCATAGCAAAGTTTCAACTGTGGCAGGTATACCACACAAACATAATTGCAACACAATCATCCACACACCTCACTCCCTTTATCTTCCGCAGGTGAAGGTGATATATTGGAGTTGGAACTGGCAGGGGTTGGGAAGAGAGGTTTGGTGCCAGGCATGGTTCCATGTACTGGCCCCACCAGTGGAGAAGGTACCAGAGATAATCAGAGCACATAGCTGAGGCAGTAGCCAGAGGGGGCACCGATGCCCCTGAAGTTGACACTATCACCCAGTCCAAAAAGACCTCAGCAAATCCCATGTCACCCTAATCCCACAACTTGCTCTGATGTACGAGTGGAGATAGTGTAAACGTGTACCTCACACGTTCACCTCCAATCTCCTCCCTCAGCCACAAACCCTCCAACCCCAATTCCACCACCCCATTCCTCCTACAATCCTCACCTCAAATTCCACCACCCCATTCCTCCTACAATCCTCACCTCTAATTCCACAACCCCATTCCTCCTATAATCCTCACCTCTAATTCCACAACCCCATTCCCTTCTACAATCCCCACCCCCATTCCACAACCCCACTCCCTCCTATAATCCTCACCTCCAATTCCACAACCCTACTCCCACCTATAATCCTCACCTCCAATTCCACAACCCTACTCCCTCCTATAATCCTCAACTCCCATTCCACAACCCCACTCCCTCCGACAATCCCCACCCCAATTCCACAACCCCACTCCCTCCTACAATCCTCACCCCCGATTCCACAACCCCACTCCCTCCTACAATCCTCACCTCCAATTCCACAACCCCACTCCCTCCTATAATCCTCACCTCCAATTCCACAACCCTACTCCCTCCTATAATCCTCACCTCCAATTCCACAACCCCACTCCCTCCTATAATCCTCAACTCCCATTCCACAACCCCACTCCCTCCTACAATCCCCACCACAATTACACAACCCCACTCCCTCCTACAATCCCCACCCCAATTCCACAACCCCACTCCCTCCTACAATCCCCACCCCAATTCCACAACCCCACTCCCTCCTACAATCCCCACCCCAATTACACAACCCCACTCCCTCCTACAATCCCCACACCCAATTCCACAACTCCATTCCCTCCTACAATCCCCACCCCAATTACACAACCCCATTCCATCCTACAATCCCCACACCCAATTACACAACCCCATTCCCTCCTACAATCCTCACCTCCAATTCCACAACTCCACTCCCTCCTACAATCCCCACCCCAATTACACAACCCCATTCCCTCCTACAATCCCCACCCCAATTACACAACCCCACTCCCTCCTACAATCCCCACACCCAATTACACAACCCCACTCCCTCCTACAATCCCCACACCCAATTACACAACCCTACTCCCACCTACAATCCCCACACCCAATTCCACAACTCCACTCCCTCCTACAATCCCCACACCCAATTACACAACCCCATTCCCTCCTACAATCCTCACCTCCAATTCCACAACTCCACTCCCTCCTACAATCCCCACCCCAATTACACAACCCCATTCCCTCCTACAATCCCCACCCCAATTACACAACCCCATTCCCTCCTACAATCCCCACCCCAATTACACAACCCCACTCCCTCCTACAATCCCCACACCCAATTACACAACCCCATTCCCTCCTACAATCCCCACCCCAATTACACAACCCCACTCCCTCCTACAATCCCCACACCCAATTACACAACCCCACTCCCTCCTACAATCCCCACACCCAATTACACAACCCTACTCCCTCCTACAATCCTCACACCCAATTCCACAACTCCACTCCCTCCTACAATCCTCACACCCAATTCCACAACCCCACTCCCTCCTACAATCCTCACACCCAATTCCACAACCCCACTCCCTCCTACAATCCTCACACCCAATTCCACAACCCCACTCCCTCCTACAATCCCCACACCCAATTCCACAACCCCACTCCCTCCTACAATCCTCACACCCAATTACACAACCCCACTCCCTCCTACAATCCCCACACCCAATTACACAACCCCACTCCCTCCTACAATCCTCACACCCAATTACACAACCCCACTCCCTCCTACAATCCCCACACCCAATTCCACAACCCCACTCCCTCCTACAATCCTCAACCCCAATTCCACAACCCCACTCCCTCCTACAATCCTCACCTCCAATTCCACAACCCTACTCCCTCCTACAATCCCCACCCCAATTACACAACCCCACTCCCTCCTACAATCCCCACCCCAATTCCACAACCCCACTCCCTCCTACAATCCCCACCCCAATTACACAACCCCACTCCCTCCTACAATCCCCACACCCAATTACACAACCCCACTCCCTCCTACAATCCCCACACCCAATTCCACAACCCCACTCCCTCCTACAATCCCCACCCCAATTCCACAACCCCACTCCCTCCTACAATCCCCACCCCAATTACACAACCCCACTCCCTCCTACAATCCCCACACCCAATTCCACAACCCCACTCCCTCCTACAATCCCCACCCCAATTACACAACCCCACTCCCTCCTACAATCCCCACCCCAATTACACAACTCCACTCCCTCCTACAATCCCCACCCCAATTCCACAACCCCACTCCCTCCTACAATCCCCACCCCAATTACACAACCCCACTCCCTCCTACAATCCCCACCCCAATTCCACAACCCCACTCCCTCCTACAATCCCCACCCCAATTACACAACCCCACTCCCTCCTACAATCCTCACCCCAATTACACAACCCCACTCCCTCCTACAATCCTCACCCCAATTACACAACCCCACTCCCTCCTACAATCCTCACACCCAATTCCACAACCCCACTCCCTCCTACAATCCTCACACCCAATTCCACAACCCCACTCCCTCCTACAATCCTCACACCCAATTCCACAACCCCACTCCCTCCTACAATCCCCACACCCAATTCCACAACCCCACTCCCTCCTACAATCCTCACACCCAATTACACAACCCCACTCCCTCCTACAATCCCCACACCCAATTCCACAACCCCACTCCCTCCTACAATCCTCACACCCAATTACACAACCCCACTCCCTCCTACAATCCCCACACCCAATTCCACAACCCCACTCCCTCCTACAATCCTCACCCCCAATTCCACAACCCCACTCCCTCCTACAATCCTCACCTCCAATTCCACAACCCTACTCCCTCCTACAATCCCCACCCCAATTACACAACCCCACTCCCTCCTACAATCCCCACCCCAATTCCACAACCCCACTCCCTCCTACAATCCCCACCCCAATTACACAACCCCACTCCCTCCTACAATCCCCACACCCAATTACACAACCCCACTCCCTCCTACAATCCCCACACCCAATTACACAACCCCACTCCCTCCTACAATCCCCACCCCAATTCCACAACTCCACTCCCTCCTACAATCCCCACACCCAATTCCACAACCCCACTCCCTCCTACAATCCCCACCCCAATTCCACAACCCCACTCCCTCCTACAATCCCCACCCCAATTACACAACCCCACTCCCTCCTACAATCCCCACACCCAATTCCACAACCCCACTCCCTCCTACAATCCCCACCCCAATTACACAACCCCACTCCCTCCTACAATCCCCACCCCAATTACACAACTCCACTCCCTCCTACAATCCCCACCCCAATTCCACAACCCCACTCCCTCCTACAATCCCCACCCCAATTACACACTCCACTCCCTCCTACAATCCCCACCCCAATTCCACAACCCCACTCCCTCCTACAATCCCCACCCCAATTACACAACCCCACTCCCTCCTACAATCCTCACCCCAATTACACAACCCCACTCCCTCCTACAATCCTCACCCCAATTACACAACCCCACTCCCTCCTACAATCCCCACCCCAATTACACAACCCCACTCCCTCCTACAATCCCCACACCCAATTCCACAACCCCACTCCCTCCTACAATCCCCACCCCAATTACACAACCCCACTCCCTCCTACAATCCCCACCCCAATTACACAACTCCACTCCCTCCTACAATCCCCACCCCAATTCCACAACCCCACTCCCTCCTACAATCCCCACCCCAATTACACAACTCCACTCCCTCCTACAATCCCCACCCCAATTCCACAACCCCACTCCCTCCTACAATCCCCACCCCAATTACACAACCCCACTCCCTCCTACAATCCCCACCCCAATTACACAACCCCACTCCCTCCTACAATCCCCACCCCAATTACACAACCCCACTCCCTCCTACAATCCCCACCCCAATTACACAACCCCACTCCCTCCTACAATCCCCACCCCAATTACACAACCCCACTCCCTCCTACAATCCCCACCCCAATTACACAACCCCACTCCCTCCTACAATCCCCACCCCAATTACACAACCCCACTCCCTCCTACAATCCCCACCCCAATTACACAACCCCACTCCCTCCTACAATCCCCACACCCAATTACACAACCCCACTCCCTCCTACAATCCCCACCCCAATTACACAACCCCACTCCCTCCTACAATCCTCACCCCAATTCCACAACCCCACTCCCTCCTACAATCCCCACCCCAATTACACAACCCCACTCCCTCCTACAATCCCCACCCCAATTACACAACCCCACTCCCTCCTACAATCCCCACCCCAATTACACAACCCCACTCCCTCCTACAATCCCCACCCCAATTACACAACCCCACTCCCTCCTACAATCCCCACCCCAATTCCACAACCCCACTCCCTCCTACAATCCCCACCCCAATTACACAACCCCACTCCCTCCTACAATCCCCACCCCAATTACACAACCCCACTCCCTCCTACAATCCCCACCCCAATTACACAACCCCACTCCCTCCTACAATCCCCACCCCAATTCCACAACCCCACTCCCTCCTACAATCCCCACCCCAATTCCACAACCCCACTCCCTCCTACAATCCCCACCCCAATTCCACAACCCCACTCCCTCCTACAATCCCCACCCCAATTCCACAACCCCACTCCCTCCTACAATCCCCACCCCAATTCCACAACCCCACTCCCTCCTACAATCCCCACCCCAATTACACAACCCCACTCCCTCCTACAATCCCCACCCCAATTACACAACCCCACTCCCTCCTACAATCCCCACCCCAATTACACAACCCCACTCCCTCCTACAATCCCCACCCCAATTACACAACCCCACTCCCTCCTACAATCCCCACCCCAATTCCACAACCCCACTCCCTCCTACAATCCCCACACCCAATTCCACAACCCCACTCCCTCCTACAATCCTCACCCCAATTACACAACCCCACTCCCTCCTACAATCCCCACCCCAATTACACAACCCCACTCCCTCCTACAATCCCCACCCCAATTCCACAACCCCACTCCCTCTACAATCCCCACACCCAATTCCACAACCCCACTCCCTCCTACAATCCTCACCCCAATTACACAACCCCACTCCCTCCTACAATCCCCACCCCAATTACACAACCCCACTCCCTCCTACAATCCCCACCCCAATTACACAACCCCACTCCCTCCTACAATCCCCACCCCAATTACACAACCCCACTCCCTCCTACAATCCCCACCCAATTACACAACCCCACTCCCTCCTACAATCCTCACCCCAATTCCACAACCCCACTCCCTCCTACAATCCTCACCCCAATTCCACAACCCCACTCCCTCCTACAATCCTCACCCCAATTCCACAACCCCACTCCCTCCTACAATCCCCACCCCAATTACACAACCCCACTCCCTCCTACAATCCTCACCCCAATTCCACAACCCCACTCCCTCCTACAATCCCCACCCCAATTCCACAACCCCACTCCCTCCTACAATCCCCACCCCAATTACACAACCCCACTCCCTCCTACAATCCCCACCCCAATTACACAACCCCACTCCCTCCTACAATCCCCACCCCAATTACACAACCCCACTCCCTCCTACAATCCCCACCCCAATTACACAACCCCACTCCCTCCTACAATCCCCACCCCAATTACACAACCCCACTCCCTCCTACAATCCCCACCCCAATTACACAACCCCACTCCCTCCTACAATCCCCACCCCAATTACACAACCCCACTCCCTCCTACAATCCCCACCCCAATTACACAACCCCACTCCCTCCTACAATCCTCACCCCAATTACACAACCCCACTCCCTCCTACAATCCCCACACCAATTACACAACCCCACTCCCTCCTACAATCCCCACCCCAATTACACAACCCCACTCCCTCCTACAATCCCCACCCCAATTACACAACCCCACTCCCTCCTACAATCCCCACCCCAATTACACAACCCCACTCCCTCCTACAATCCCCACCCCAATTACACAACCCCACTCCCTCCTACAATCCCCACCCCAATTACACAACCCCACTCCCTCCTACAATCCCCACCCCAATTACACAACCCTACTCCCTCCTACAATCCCCACCCCAATTACACAACCCCACTCCCTCCTACAATCCCCACCCCAATTACACAACCCCACTCCCTCCTACAATCCCCACCCCAATTACACAACCCCACTCCCTCCTACAATCCCCACCCCAATTACACAACCCCACTCCCTCCTACAATCCCCACCCCAATTACACAACCCCACTCCCTCCTACAATCCTCACCCCAATTACACAACCCCACTCCCTCCTACAATCCCCACCCCAATTACACAACCCCACTCCCTCCTACAATCCCCACCCCAATTACACAACCCCACTCCCTCCTACAATCCCCACCCCAATTACACAACCCCACTCCCTCCTACAATCCCCACCCCAATTACACAACCCCACTCCCTCCTACAATCCCCACCCCAATTACACAACCCCACTCCCTCCTACAATCCCCACCCCAATTACACAACCCCACTCCCTCCTACAATCCCCACCCCAATTACACAACCCCACTCCCTCCTACAATCCCCACCCCAATTACACAACCCCACTCCCTCCTACAATCCCCACCCCAATTACACAACCCCACTCCCTCCTACAATCCCCACCCCAATTACACAACCCCACTCCTCCTACAATCCCCACCCCAATTACACAACCCCACTCCCTCCTACAATCCCCACCCCAATTACACAACCCCACTCCCTCCTACAATCCCACCCCAATTACACAACCCCACTCCCTCCTACAATCCCCACCCCAATTACACAACCCCACTCCCTCCTACAATCCCCACCCCAATTACACAACCCCACTCCCTCCTACAATCCCCACCCCAATTACACAACCCCACTCCCTCCTACAATCCCCACCCCAATTCCACAACCCCACTCCCTCCTACAATCCCCACCCCAATTACACAACCCCACTCCCTCCTACAATCCCCACCCCAATTACACAACCCCACTCCCTCCTACAATCCCCACACCCAATTACACAACCCCACTCCCTCCTACAATCCCCACACCAATTACACAACCCCACTCCCTCCTACAATCCCCACCCCAATTACACAACCCCACTCCCTCCTACAATCCCCACCCCAATTACACAACCCCACTCCCTCCTACAATCCCCACACCCAATTACACAACCCCACTCCCTCCTACAATCCCCACACCCAATTACACAACCCCACTCCCTCCTACAATCCCCACCCCAATTACACAACCCCACTCCCTCCTACAATCCCCACACCCAATTACACAACCCCACTCCCTCCTACAATCCCCACCCCAATTACACAACCCCACTCCCTCCTACAATCCCCACCCCAATTACACAACCCCACTCCCTCCTACAATCCCCACCCCAATTACACAACCCCACTCCCTCCTACAATCCCCACCCCAATTACACAACCCCACTCCCTCCTACAATCCCCACACCCAATTACACAACCCCACTCCCTCCTACAATCCCCACCCCAATTACACAACCCCACTCCCTCCTACAATCCCCACCCCAATTACACAACCCCACTCCCTCCTACAATCCCCACCCCAATTACACAACCCCACTCCCTCCTACAATCCTCACCTCCAATTCCACAACCCCACTCCCTCCTACAATCCCCACCCCAATTACACAACCCCACTCCCTCCTACAATCCCCACCCCAATTCCACAACCCCACTCCCTCCTACAATCCCCACCCCAATTACACAACCCCACTCCCTCCTACAATCCCCACCCCAATTACACAACCCTACTCCCTCCTACAATCCCCACCCCAATTCCACAACCCCACTCCCTCCTACAATCCCCACCCCAATTACACAACCCCACTCCCTCCTACAATCCCCACCCCAATTACACAACCCTACTCCCTCCTACAATCCCCACCCCAATTCCACAACCCCACTCCCTCCTACAATCCCCACCCCAATTACACAACCCCACTCCCTCCTACAATCCCCACCCCAATTACACAACCCCACTCCCTCCTACAATCCCCACCCCAATTACACAACCCCACTCCCTCCTACAATCCCCACCCCAATTACACAACCCCACTCCCTCCTACAATCCCCACCCCAATTACACAACCCCACTCCCTCCTACAATCCCCACACCCAATTACACAACCCCACTCCCTCCTACAATCCCCACCCCAATTCCACAACCCCACTCCCTCCTGCAATCCCCACCCCAATTACACAACCCCACTCCCTCCTACAATCCCCACCCCAATTACACAACCCCACTCCCTCCTACAATCCCCACCCCAATTACACAACCCCACTCCCTCCTACAATCCCCACCCCAATTACACAACCCCACTCCCTCCTACAATCCCCACACCCAATTACACAACCCCACTCCCTCCTACAATCCCCACCCCAATTCCACAACCCCACTCCCTCCTGCAATCCCCACCCCAATTACACAACCCCACTCCCTCCTACAATCCCCACCCCAATTACACAACCCCACTCCCTCCTACAATCCCCACCCCAATTACACAACCCTACTCCCTCCTACAATCCCCACCCCAATTCCACAACCCCACTCCCTCCTACAATCCCCACCCCAATTACACAACCCCACTCCCTCCTACAATCCCCACCCCAATTACACAACCCTACTCCCTCCTACAATCCCCACCCCAATTCCACAACCCCACTCCCTCCTACAATCCCCACCCCAATTACACAACCCCACTCCCTCCTACAATCCCCACCCCAATTACACAACCCCACTCCCTCCTACAATCCCCACCCCAATTACACAACCCCACTCCCTCCTACAATCCCCACCCCAATTACACAACCCCACTCCCTCCTACAATCCCCACCCCAATTACACAACCCCACTCCCTCCTACAATCCTCACCCCAATTCCACAACCCCACTCCCTCCTACAATCCCCACCCCAATTACACAACCCCACTCCCTCCTACAATCCCCACCCCAATTACACAACCCCACTCCCTCCTACAATCCCCACCCCAATTACACAACCCCACTCCCTCCTACAATCCCCACCCCAATTACACAACCCCACTCCCTCCTACAATCCCCACCCCAATTACACAACCCCACTCCCTCCTACAATCCTCACCCCAATTACACAACCCCACTCCCTCCTACAATCCCCACCCCAATTACACAACCCCACTCCCTCCTACAATCCCCACCCCAATTACACAACCCCACTCCCTCCTACAATCCCCACCCCAATTACACAACCCCACTCCCTCCTACAATCCCCACCCCAATTACACAACCCCACTCCCTCCTACAATAGGCCAATTTGCACACGCCAAGTTTCTGCAAACGTAAATTTTATGATAATCAGATGATCTATATTATTTTGAAGATTATTAATGGGAAAATTATTCTGACAAAGGGTATATTTTGTCATTATTATGTTCTTGTAACTTTAACACAAACATAAGCAAACTAGATGTGAATCTGGTTAACAATAGTTTAAATGAATGAAGAATGATTGCTCCCTGAGTGAGACATTGATTAGTATATACTTTAACCATGTCTTCATTTGGGATCAAATAAATGTCCCAGTTACATCCTGAACAATATCAGGTGCACCCAGAGCACAGACAGGACTCTTTCTAGTGCCATATCTGTTTTGTTTTCCATCTGAATACTTTCCATGCACATTTTACATGAGTTCACTCTTTAAACAGTTTGTGTGTAGAAACCAAGTCACCCGGAAGTTATGTGCTTCATTGTTATGTTCACAAAACCATCCAACTAAAAGTTCTGAACATCTGTCCTCTATAATAGAACGGGAGGGATTGCTCAGGTCCAACATATGTGGGCCATTCTCATGACAAAGGGAATGTTGCATCTGTTATAGCATTTTTTTTTTGCTGTTTAGGACGTGAGGGTTTGTCAGGAATCTGTTTGTCAGGAATAAATGAAAGCTCAGACTGTTTTTCTGTCTACTAAACTGTATCCTCATCCCTTCATCTCCTCCTCTCACTTTGTCTCACTCAGACTCTCCCCCGAATCATGCCAGGAAAAAAAACCATCACAAACTTAGGGACTTCTGTTTCAAGTTTGTTTTTCTTATTTTGGCATCATCAGACATATTGCTTGTAATATATTAAAAAATCCTTTGAAATGTGAATTTCTCCCACTGAGATGGCATAGACAGGTGTTTCACTCTGTGAGCAGAATGATTTTGTGAGATGCATTCTATATAAGGTAGGTGTTTAACTGCCTTCTCTTCATCACACATACAAGCCAGGAATGAAAGCTGCTTATACATCAAGATGTTTTCATCTATTGGAATTACATTTATTAAATCTATCTGAAAGATCTGTTTTTATAAATGGACCTTCTATCCAAATCAATTTAATTTAAAATATGATAATATGCTACATTGTATTAAACAGCATTTACAATGTGACATAACAAAAAGTGATTGTGGATTGGCAGTTAGAAGGATAGAAAATCAGAGCAGGAGCAGGCCATTCTGCCCTTTGAGCCCGCTCCACCATTCAACATGATCATGGCTGATCATCCAACTCAGAATTAGAATTAGAATCCCGACAGTGTGGAAACAGGCCCTTCGGCCCAATAAGTCCTCACCAACCCACCCAGGCCCATTCCCTGCCCCATAATTGCACCTAACCTACATATCCTGGAACACTACGGGCAATTTAGCATGGCAAATCCACCTGACCTGCACATCTTTGGATTGTGGGAGGAAACCAGAGAACCTGGGGAAACCCATGCAGACACAGGGAGAATGTGCAAACTCCACACAGACTGTCATCTGAGGCTGGAATTGAATGCTGTCACTGTGAGGCAGCAGTGCTGACCATTCAACCAACTCAGTCCCATGTTGTTGATTTCTCCCCATGTCCTTTGATTCCTTTGGATCTCTAAGAACTATATCTAACTCCTTCTTGAAAACATTCAATGCTTTAGCCTCAACCGCTTTCTGTGGCAGAGATTTCCACAGGCTCCTCACTCTCTGGGTGAAGAAACTTCTCTTCATTTCAGCCCTAAATGGTTGACTAAATATCTTTAAACCGTGACCCCCTGGTCTTGGACACCTTGGTTATTGGAACATCCTCCTTGTGTTTACATTGTCTCATCCCAATAGAAAAATCTCTTCCTTTCTTAGATAAGTATACGTCGTACAGAGAACATGAAACTCCTGAGAATATACATTATAGCAACATCTAACACAAGAAAGGTCATATGGCCCAAACAGTTTGTGCAGCAGGTTATCCTCATTCCAAAGCGGTGATGGACCTCCACTGATACAAAGCTTCCAATCCAATTTTACCAAGTGTCAGGAGAAATATGCACAAACTTTTGTCTCTGTGTTAAATCAAAAGATGACTAGCGTCAACGGGCATCACATAGAGTGAACTTCACAATGTGTACAAAAATGCTGTCATAAATTAATGAACCATCTGATTTTGTTGGATTTGACCCAGATATTGAGCTAGAGAAATAAAAGCAACATTGGACTGAAACTGAGGAAATTAAGAATGACCCACTCAGATACATACTGGATTTATATAGCATCTTTCTCAATGACAACATCTCTCAAAGTGTGTTATAGCCTCTCTTGACATGCAGACACCCACATGATGCAGTAAATACAGCACCCCATTAACTCACAGCAAGCTCTCCACAGACAGTCATGAGATCATGATCAGTTTTAGTGATGTCAGCTGAGGGGTAAATATTGCCCAGGACGCTGGTGATGAATTCCCTCAATTCTGGCCTCCCTGCATTATGGAAGATGTTGCAAAACTTGAAAGGGTGCAGACAAGACTTACAAGGATGTTGCCAGGGTTGGAGGGTTTAAGCTATATCGAGAGGCTGAATAGGCTGGGGCTGTTTTCCCTGGAGCGTCGGAGGCTGAGGGGTGACCTTATAGAGGTTTATAAAATCATCAGGGACATGGATAGGATAAATAGACAAAGTCTTTTCCCTAGAGCAGAGGAAAAAACTAGGTAAAAACAATGACTGCAGATGCTGGAAACCAAAGTTTAGATTAGAGTGGTGCTAGAAAAGCACAGCAGTTCAGGCAGCATCCGAGGAGCAGGAAAATCGACGTTTCGGGCAAAAGTCCTTCATCAGGAATAAGGGGCTGAGGAAGGGCTTTTGTCTGAAACATTGATTTTCCTGTTCCTCGGATGCTGACTGACCTACTGTGCTTTTCCAGCAACACTCTAATCTAAACCCGAGAGTAGAGGAGTCCAGAACTAGCAGGCATAGGTTTAGGGTGAGAGGGGAAAATTATAAAAGAGACCTGAGGGGCAACTCTTTCATGCAGAGGGTGGTGCGTGTATGGAATGAACTGCCAGAGGATGTGGTGGAGGCTGGTACAATTGCAACATTTAAAAGGCATTTGGATGGGTATATGAATAGGAAGGGTTTTGGGAGGACGTGGGCTGGGTGATAGCAGGTGGGACTAAATTGGATTGGGATATCTGGTCAATATGGCGAAATTGAGGACTGCAAATGCTGGAGATTAGAGTCAAGATTACAGTGGTGCTAGAAAAGCACAGCAGGTCAGGCAGCATCCAAGGAGCAGGAAAATCGACGTTTTGAGAAGGAGCACTTCATCAGGTCAGTATGGATGAGTTGGACCGAAGGGTCTGTTTCCATGCTGTACAGTTCTATGACTCTATGACTGTAAGTATACCTAACCGCTTCTAGAATACATTCAAATATTAGCCTCGCTTTTGTCAGCACAGGACTCCACAACAAGTCCGGGTGAAGATATTTCTTCTCAATTTTGTCTTAAATAACCTCCTCCATATCCTTCAATAACCCCTCCATAACCTTCAATAACCCCCTCCATAACCTTCAATAACCCCTCCAAATCCTTCAATAACCTCCTCCAAATCCTTCAATAACCTCCTCCAAATCCTTCAATAACCCTCTCCATATCCTTAAATAACCCCCTCCATATCCTTCAATAACCTCCTTCATATCCTTCAATAACCCCCTCCATATCCTTCAATAACCCCCTTCATATCCTTCAATAACCCCCTCCATATCCTTCAATAACCCCCTCCATATCCTTCAATAGCCCCCTCCATATCCTTCAATAACCCCCTCCATATCCTTCAATAACCTCCTCCAAATCCTTCAATAACCCCCTCCATACCCTTCAATAACCTCCTCCAAATCTTTCAACAACCTCCTCCATATCCTTCAATAACCCCCTCCAAATCCTTCAATAACCCCTTCCATATCCTTCAATAACCTCCACCATATCCTTCAATAACCCCCTCCATATCCTTCAATAACCCCCTCCATATACTTCAATAACCTCCTCCATATCCTTCAATAACCCCTCCATATCCTTCAATAACCTCCTCCAAATCCTTCAATAACCCCTTCCATATCCTTCAATAACCTCCTCCATATCCTTCAATAACCCCCTCCATATCCTTCAATAACCCCCTCCATATCCTTCAATAACCTCCTCCATATCCTTCAATAACCCCCTCCATATCCTTCAATAACCTCTTCCATATCCTTCAATAACCTCCTCCACATCCTTCAATAACCCCTCCATATCCTTCAATAACCCCCTCCATATCCTTCAATAACCCCCTCCATATCCTCAATAACCCCCTCCATATCCTTCAATAACCTCCTCCATATCCTTCAATAACCCCCTCCATATCCTTCAATAACCCCCTCCATATCCTTCAATAACCTCCTCCACATCCTTCAATAACACCCTCCAAATCCTTCAATAACCCCCTCCAAATCCTTCAATATACCCCTCCATATCCTTCAATAACACCCTCCAAATCCTTTAATAACCCCCTCCATATCCTTCAATAACCCCCTCCATATCCTTCAAGAACCTCCTCCAAATCCTTCAAAAACCCCCTCCAAATCCTTCAATAACTGCCACCATATCCTTCAATAACCTCCTTCATATCCTTTAATAACTCCCTCCATATCCTTCAATAACCCCCTCCATATCCTTCAATAACCTCCTCCATATCCTTTAATAACCCCCTCCATATCCTTCAATAACCCCCTCCATATCCTTCAATAACCTCCTCCATATCCTTTAATAATCCCCTCCATATCCTTCAAGATTATCCTCCATATCCTTCAATAACCCCCTCCATATCCTTCAATAACCTCCTCCATATCCTTTAATAACCCCCTCCATATCCTTCAATAACCCCCTCCATATCCTTCAATAACCTCCTCCATATCCTTCAATAACCTCCTCCATATCCTTTAATAACCCCCTCCATATCCTTCAAGAACCTCCTCCATATCCTTAAATAACCCCTTCATATCCTTCAATAACCCCCTCCATATCCTTCAATAACCTCCTCCATATCCTTCAAGAACCTCCTCCATATCCTTCAATAACCCCCTCCATATCCTTCAATAACCTCCTCCATATCCTTCAATAATCCCCTCCAAATCCTTCAATAACCCCCTCCATATCCTTCAATATCCCCCTCCATATCCTTCAATAACCTACTCCAAATCCTTCAATAACCTCCTCCATATCCTTCAATAACCCCCTCCATATCCTTCAATAACCCCCTCCATATCCTTCAATACCCTCCTCCATATCCTTCAATAATCCCCTCCAAATCCTTCAATAACCCCCTCCATATCCTTCAATATCCCCCTCCATATCCTTCAATAACCTCTTCCATATCCTTCAAGAACCTCCTCCATATCCTTCAATAACCCCCTCCATATCCTTCAATAACCTCCTCCATATCCTTCAATAACCTCCTCCATATCCTTCAATAACCCCCTCCAAATCCTTCAATAACCTCCTCCATATCCTTCAATAACCTCCTCCATATCCTTCAATAATCCCCTCCAAATCCTTCAATAACCCCCTCCATATCCTTCAATATCCCCCTCCATATCCTTCAATAACCTCTTCCATATCCTTCAAGAACCTCCTCCAAATCCTTCAATAACCCCCTCCATATCCTTCAATAACCTCCTCCATATCCTTCAATAACCTCCTCCATATCCTTCAATAACCCCCTCCAAATCCTTCAATAACCTCCTCCATATCCTTCAATAACCCCCTCCAAATCCTTCAATAACCTCCTCCATATCCTTCAATAACCTCCTCCATATCCTTCAATAACCCCCTCCTTATCCTTCAATAAACTACTCCATATCCTTCGCATGTGGCCCAGAGTTTTAGACTCTCTGGTCATTTGGAACTCTCCTTCCTGCATTTACCAAGAACTGTTTCCATAACAGAGCTTTTTGAGTCTCTTCAGGATTATCCTTTGTAAGGTCAGCTATAAATCACAGAATCAAACACCTGTTACCGTGTAGATGGAGGCCATTCAGCCCAATGTGGCTGTACTAGCTCTTGAAACAGGCATCCCTACCTTGTGCCAATCTCCTGCCTTTTCCCCATAGTGTTGCACATTATTTCGATCCAAATACTCATTCAATGCCCTCTTGAACACTTTAATGGAACCTGCCTCCGCTGCATTTCCACCCAGTTCACTCCACACCCACATTTCATTTCAACTTTGCTTTTTTGGAAATCACTTCAAATCTGTGCCCTCCCATTCTTGTTCCTTTTACCAGCAGGAACAGCTGCCTATCTATTCGAGGTGAAAGTGAGGACTGCAGTTGCTGGAGATCAGAGTCAAGGTTAGAGTCATGCTGGGCAGCATCCGAGGAGCAGGAAAAGCTCTTCATCAGGAATGAGACTAGAAGCCTTGGGATGGAGAGATAAATGGGAGACAGGGGTGGGGCTTGGGGGAAGGTAACTGAGATTGCAATAGGTGGATGGAGGTGGGGGGAAGGTGATAGGTCGGAGAGGAGGATGGAGTGGATAGGTGGGAAGGAAGATTGACAGGTAGGACAGGTAATGAGAATGGTGCTGAGCTGGAAGGTTGGAAGTGAGGTAGGGTGGGGGAGGGGAAATGAGGAAACTGGTGAAGCCCACATTGATGCCATGGGGTTGAAGGGTCCTGAAGTGGAAGATGAGGCGCTCTTCCTCCAGGAATCAGGTGGTGAGGGACTGGTGATGGATGAGGCCCAGGACTTGCATGTCCTCGGCAGAGTGGGAGAGGGAGTTGAAATGTTCAGCCATGGGGCGGTGAGGTTGATTGGTGCGGGTGTCCCGGACATGTTCCCTGAAGTGCTCTGCGAGTAGACGTCCAGTCTCCCCAATGTAGAGGAGACCGCATCGGGTGCAACGGATACAATAAATGATATTGGTGGGTGTGCAGGTAAAACTTTGATGGATGTGGAAGGCTCCTTTTGGGCCTTGGATGGAGGTGAGGGAGGAGGTGTGGGTGCAGGCTTTGCAATTCCCGCAGTGGCAGAGGAGGAATCTATTCTATCCAGCCTATTTGTGATTTTGGAAATCTCCTTTCAGCCTTCTTCTCTTCAAGGAGAACAGTCCCATTCAATGTCAATGGTCATTTTTTGTTCTTTCCAAATTAATGTTGTTCATTAAAGCCTGAAACACGCTTTCTGTCCAGTAGCAGCAGTGTGTACTGTCCACAAGACACATTGCAAAAATTCACCCATGCTCCAAGACAAGACCTTCAAAAACCCCGTGACCATTTCTAGCTGGAAGGACAGGAGTAGCAAATACATGGGGACACCACAATGTGGCCAAACTCCAGTCACTGTCACTAGGCCCAATGCTGGAATCCCCTCTCTTAACAGCGTGATGGTTGAACGTACACATATCAAATGGTGATAGCAGATCATGAAAGCAGCTCACCACCACCTTTCTGAAGGGCAATTAGGAATGGGCAATAAATGCTGGCATTACCCATGATATCCCATGGATGAATACAGAAAAGAGGATAAGGAGAAACAATTGGAAGGAGCAAGATGGCTCTTAACACATTGTTCACAATGTCACATGTGTGCCATTGCCCAGCCTGACTGTGTTACAGCAGGAGGGTAGCCAAGGAGGAGCAGGCAGACTCCCTTCTGTGGAGTTACATGGCTTCCCTCAACATCCAGCTTCATCCAACACTCTGCTGCCTCTGTTTTCCTCAAAGTAAGTCCCCTTCACTTAGCTCTCCTGTGCCCACTGATCTACATCGAGTGCCCTGGTGATTGAACAATGCAGGTCGCTCTGCTGTAACGCACGTTTCCTCAACGCAAGTTCGCTGTAATGCGATTGACAATTTGGGGTGGCTGTTTCTAAAGCATGAGCTTTTAAAATGTGATCACATCGCTGACACTTTTAAGCACTGTGTCTAAAACAGGATTTTTCTATAACACGGGGTTGCACAAGAATACAGCCATCGCATTGCACCTTGATTTTAAAATTCTCAACAGTGTTTTCAAATCCAGCGCTGGTCCAATCCGGCTGTATTAATCACTGTACAGCGGGTGCCCTTGCAGTCAGTCACTGAGGCTGGCATCTCTGGTACAATCGTCCTGTGCCCCTCCAGTTCACTTTCTGTCCTTTTGTCCATCTCCTAAAACAAACCTCTTATGTCAAATCTTCACTGCCACTGTATGTGGCTCAGAGTCATATTTTTGTTTTACAACGCTCCTGTGAAGTATTTCATTCTGGATGGGTCCAATATGCGTGCACCATATTCCTGTCGGGAAGGCCGGAGCAGTTGTCTGCTAACCAAGGGACACTGCTGGAGTCTTCACCGTTGGACTGCTATTGTGGAATGAGTGGGAGAATGAATGAAGATAAAGTTATAACTGAGAAAAGAAAGAGTGCCAACCAGATTCACGCTCTCTGTGGATCCCTTCCACACAGTCCAGGCCAAATATGCCTGGAGCCATGTCCCCAAACCTCAACAGTTCCGTCAAGCTAAGAGAACACCCACCGCTATACACAGGATCACAGTAATTATCAGCAACCATCCCTTGGCACAAGACAGAAGAGGTCCAGATGTTAAGACTTGGCACTGGCTACAGACAGCCACCCAGTGACCACATCCCCCTGTGTGGGTGCAGTCCATATGTCCTGCAAGGAGTTCCCAGAAAGAAAAACCAGTAGGACTTACAAAGGACCCATACTGGTGCAGCCTGTCTCATATGTCTCAGAACAGTGCCCCAGTACAACCCATATGTTCATTTCCAAGCAGCACGGTGATTAGATTAGATTCCCTACAGTGTGGAAACAGGCCCTTCAGCCCAACCAGTCCACACCGACCCTCCAAAGAGTAACCCATTTCAGTAACCCACTCAGACCCATTTCCCTCTGACTAATGCACCTAACACTATGGGCAATTTAGCACGGCCAATTCACCTGACCTGCACATCATTAGAATGTGGGAGGAAACCAGAGCACCCGGAAAGAATGTGCAAACTCCACACAGACAGTCACCCGAGACTGGAATCGAACCTAGGACCCTGGTGCTGTGAGGCGACAGTGCTAACCACTGAGCCACCGTGCCTCCCAAAGGTGTTTATGCTGGTATTTCTGTTGGTGGTTTCTGACTCAGTTTTTGCTCAGTTTCAGCCACCTTTGGAAATTCACCGCTTCATGGTGCAAACTGTTTCCATGTTCCACAAGAAATGTCCAGTTTCCTCAAAAGTAGTGGGCAAGAGCGATATTCTCACTGCATACCTTACACTCAGTAAACATTTCCACTGTTGTTGCACCTTTAACAAAGTAAACTCTCCCAATGTAGCAGCATTATCAGACATGATATGAAGCTCAGCTACATAAGGCTCTCAATGAGACATTTTCCAACAATCTTGTGTTCAGTTTGTAGCCAAATACACAACCCCCACATATTCCAGGTGGTACAAATGCATATAAAGATAGTTCAGGCCCCTCCCTTGCTGAGATAAGCTTACAATAAGAAATGAGTCATTCTTGCTGTGTCTTTTGTCTTTATTTCAAAGAGGAAGCCAGTTTAAAAAAAACTGGAACTAACTCCAACTGTTTATTTTTACATTTTGCATGACTGAACACAAAAGATTAGATTTTCCAATTGATCCTAAACATGATCAGGAATGGGGCAGTGAAAGAACAGGGACCTGTTCCTCTGACTGAACAATACCCTCGTGTGTGGGTGAACAATTTCTCAGGTTGACGTTTGGAGAAGTTTGCTCATTAATGGACAGGATTTCCCAGGCTCTCATTTGGTTTAAAAAGCTCAAAAACATAAGCTTTGTGTTTGCCCAACTTGCTTCTAATAAAAGAATTCCTCTGTGGAGACCATTGTCCAGACAGCGTAATTATAGTATCAAAGTTAACATTGGCACAGTTTTACCAAACCAGGGGGTTGCTCTCTCATCAGAGAGAACACACGAGAGATGACTAGTGATTGTTTAACCTGAGGGTAACCACACCTCATGTGAGGGGAGAGAGAGAGAAAGTCCTTCATGGTAACCCTGACTGGTGTGGGAATTGATCCCATGCCATAGGCATCACTTTGTATTGCAGATCAGCCATTCAGCCATTCAGCCAACTGAGCTAACCAATGCATCGCATGGCAAAAGTGAATCTATCTTTAAAACAGACAAAGGATCTTACAAACTAGCTCCCAGAAGTCCCATGACTTTACCGATTCAACTAGTATTGGGACTAGACTGCTCTCATCTCAGAGAGGAATCACAGGCAGCTTCTGAAAGCTAGGGAACAATTGCAAAGGTAAACAGGACTTGCTTGGCAATTGTTGAATAATTCCTCTACTCCTCCTGACTGAATGAGAGCCAGTTTTACGAATGGCTGATACAGTTAAGAAAGTTTAATGGAAGTCAATGGATGGGTCTGTGCTTGAGGCCTGGTCTCACTTGCTGCCTAATTTGGAAGCATAATTCACCGGTTTTTGGAGAGTGGGCTATTCCACTGTGGATGGCAGCATCACACATGACTCAGTGTGAGGCGAAGCAAACTCAAGTATTTGTGACGTTACAATAGTACCACCACTTTATCCACAGTGCCCTCTTCCTATACGAACCTAGACTTTCAGCACAGGATATTGTTTGGAGTTTTATCAGGGTCAGCCTGGAGTAGTCAGCCATCAGCTACTATCTTCCCTCTGTCTCTATCAAGCCTTCACTCATCAACATCCTGTATCTTCTGTCATGAAGATCCTTGACCTTTTCACAGTGACTTTCAACCTTCCACCTCCCACCCTTGACCCTAACCTCCTCACCCACGCCCTGCGACCTGAGCTCCATGGACTTTTCTCCATTGTCGTTCACCACTCCACTGCAGCCCCAGTCCTCACTCGAACATCACTGAACTTCTCACCTTCAAACTGGTTGTGGCTCCTCTGAGCTTGGGCTGACTTGTTTCAATGCTGACCTTCCTTGTGTGGCCCGGCTGTCTCCCCAACACCACTAAGACCATACAGCAGGGGACCGTGACCTCCAGCCATTTAGGGTCCGTGATTATGGCTTCCTCCCCCAACATCACCCTTGAGGCCCAACACCCCATTGTCTTCCTGTTGTGCCATTCCGCACCCTAATACCCCTGTACCCTGGATATCGGCTGCCCTGCCCTTTCCACCTTGTTGTGATCTACTGTCAAGCTTAGTGAGCGTTCTCCAGCTCCCAACCTCCCCTCAGTCACAGAATCCAGGAAAGATAACTGTTCACCTCTCATCCAAGTAGATTGGACTGCATTTGGTGCCAGCCTATCCTCAAGCAGTCATTCATCAAGGGGCAGGAGTTTCCCATTCACTGAGAACTTTGTCCTGAAAGCGGGACTTCACTTGGAAAAGTTGCCTTTTGATGATTCCTCGTGGATGCAAAAATATGAAAAAGCGGTACCCATTCCTGGACAGTGTGAGGTGTGGTCCAACACTTCAATGCTGCTGACTGAATCACGAAAACGCAACTCATCATTGGACAACTTAGGCTCCAACCTTTAACTTAGACTCCTCCTAACCTTCACTTGCCAATTTCCTGTTTCCTTAAATGCCACCCACTACATTCGAACCATTCCCTTATCTAACTTGACATAGAATCATACAGTACAGACGGGACCCTTTGGTCTGCCTCATCTGTACTACCAAAAGAACTCTAAATCTTCACCAGCCCCACCTTCCCAGACTAGGCCCACTATCTTGAATATTATGACATGTCGAGTGCTCATCCAAGTAATTTTTAAAGGTTGTGAGGTTTCTCGCCTCAAATCCCCTCCCACGCAGTGTATCCCAGACCTCCACCACTCTCTGAGTGAAATATTTTCCTCAATATAACTCTCAGCCTCCTGCCTTTCAACATAAAAGTAACCCCCTTGTTATTGACCCACAAACTATGGGGACACCTGCTTTCTATCTACATTGTCTGTGTCGCTCATAACATTTTTCTTTGTTGACTCCAAGCGCTTTTATCTTCACAGCGTTTGTAAAGGAAAGATTGGACACGACAATAATTCTCGCTGTGGTTCAACAGGCTCATTTTTACTCATTGTTAAGGATCGCATCAGAATCAGAAGTCTGGCATTGCTCAAAAAAGACATATTTTGTCAAAGCTTTTCATTTTGCACTCATCAGGATAATTTGCAAGAATATCAATTCAAAGGGAAAATCTAACATTTATACTACATGGTAGGAAAATGCTAATTGATTGGCAAGTGGAGTCTGATTGGTAGTGGTATTGCCTTGGAGAATGCACCATCAAAGCTAATAGACAGTTAACCACCAGGCTTTAGATAGATAATCATTACCAGGATGCAGGCACCTAATATTTCACAAAAAGGTTAATGTAATGAGGAGAATACAAGAACATAAGAAATCAGAGCAGGAGTTGGCCATTCAATAAGATCATGACTGATTGTTTCATGGACTCAGCTCCACTTGTCTGCTCTCTCACCATAACCCTTAATTCCTCTATTGTTCAAAAATGGATCTATCTTTGTCTTAAAAACATTCAAGAGGTAGCCTCAACTGCTTCACTGGGCAGGGAATTTCACAGATTCACAATCCTTTGGGAGAAGAAGTTCAATCCTAAATCTGCTCCGCCTTATTTTGAGGCTACATCCCCTAATTCTAGTTTCGCCCACCAATGGAAACAACCTACCTGCTTCTATCTTAACTATTCCCTTTATGATTTTATATGTGTCTATAAGATTCCAACCCCCATTCTTCTAAATTCCAATGAATATAATCCCAGTCTACTCAATCTCTCTTTATAAATCAATCCTCTCCAGTGCCAATACATCCTTTCTCAAGTAAGGAGACAATAACTGCATTCTTAAAATCCCTACAATGTGCAAACAAGCCATTTGGCCCAACAAGTCCACACCAAATCTCTGAAGAGCATCCCACCTAGACTCACTCCCTGCTGTATCAATGTGACCCTGCAATTCCCATGGCTAATCCATCTAACCTACACATCCCTGGACACTATTGGCAATTTAGCACAGCCAATCCACCTAAACTGCACATCGTTGGACTGTGGGAGGAGACCAGAGCACCCGAAGGAAACCCACACAGACACAGGGCGAATGTGCAAACTCCACACAGACAGTTGCCTGAGGCTGGGATCGAACCCAGGTCCCTGGCTCTGTGAGGCGACAATACTAATCACTGAACCACCATGCCACATCATGTGTGGGCTTCCTCCAGGTGCTGTACACAGGAGGGGAAGGTTGTGGGATAAAATAACAAGACAACAGGATGTTACTTTTGAATTTTCAAACAAAAACATTAATTTCTACTTTCTGTACTGTGCAAATTCTCTCTTTTATAAGTTTTCAAATTGTTTACCATCTTTTATAAAATATAATGTCATCTCTAATGTAACATGGAAAATTTGGCATCCAGTTAACACACAGCAAAGTGAGGAAGGGTCGCTGGACCTGAAACATTAACTCTGATATCTCTTCATAGATGCTGCCAGACCTGCTGAGCTTTTCAAGCAATTTCTGTTTTTGTTTCCGATTTACAGCATCCACACTACGGACACCTGCAGAACTCTACTAGCCACGGACTTCCAGCCTGAAAAACATCCTTCCACTATTATCCTCTACCTTCTGTGGGCAAACTAATTCTTAATCCATGCAGCCAAGTCACCCTGGATGCCACACATCTTAATCTTCTGGATGAGCCTCCCATGAGGGACCTTGTCAAAAGCCTTACTAAAATCCACATAGACAATATCATCAATCACATTTGTCACCTCCTCGAAAAAGTCAATCAAGTTAGTAAGACGTGACCTGTCCTGCACAAAGCCATGCTGACTCTCCCTAATTAGGATATGCTTTTCCAAATGTGCATAAATCCTATCTCAAAGAATTCTCTCCAATAGCTTCCCAACTACCAATGTGAGATTCACAAGCCTATAGTTTCTTGGATTATCCCATCTCCCTTCTTGAACAGAGGAACAACATTAGCTACTCGCCAGCCCTCAGGGGATCTTTCCAGCAGCTAGCGAGAATACAAAGGTGTTGACAAGTCCTAGAAATCTCTCTTGCCTCTCTCAGTAACCAGTAGCATATAGCATCAGGCCCTAGGGACTTATTCACCTTAATGGTCTTCAAGAGATCCAACACCACTTCTTCCTTGGTCTCAAACACCCGAGCATATTAGCATGCTCCACACGAAAGTCACTATCCTCCATATCCTTCTCCTGGCTGAATACTCATTTCGGATCTCACCCACATCCTCTGTCGCCAAGCACAAGTTCCCTCCTTTATCCTTGAGTGGTCCTACCTTCTCCCTAGTCATCCTCTAGAATTTCATTCCACACACAAACCACTCTCTGTGTAAAAAAGTTGCCTTTTATGTCCTTTGTAAATCTTAAAGGTATACCCCTGAATCTTGAAATCACATTCCCTAGGGAAAAGAAATCTGCAATCCACCTTATTTATACCCAGATTATTTTATAAATCTCAATACAGTCACCTCTCAACATCCTACGCTCCAGTGAAAGAAGTCCCAGCCTCTCCCCATAACTCAAACTTTCCATTCCCAGTAGCATCCTGGTAAATCTTTACTGAGCCTTCTCCAGTTTAATAATATCTTTCCTATAACAGGGTGACCAGAACTGGACACAGTATTCCAGAAGAGGCCTCACCAATATCCTATACAACCTCAACATGACGTCCCATGCAGGTAAAGATCCAATAAATAGCTGTATAAAGCAAATAGATTATTCGACTCAGAGCTCTAAGGTGACAAAGTCAGAAGTCACATGACACCAGTTTATAGTCCAACAGGTTTATTTGAAATCACAAGCATCAGGTGACAAAGGAGCAGCGCTCCGAAAGCTTGTGATTTCACATAATCCTGTTGGACTATAACCTGGTGTAGTGTGACTTCTGACTTTGTCCATGTCAGTCCAACACCGGCATCTCTACATCTAAAGAGACAAGTAAAGACAAATTAATCGAAAGACATCAAATGTGGAATCGATGATCACAAACAGCTGTTGAGCAGGATTCAATCAGAATGTTGAGGAGGAATTTACATACACGCTTGAAGAAGAACAAAAGATTAAAGCAGAAGGGGAAATTAAACTGGAATAAGTTGCTTGTGTTTGGAAGTCCTGAAACAATATACCGATGTGGTCACCTTCTGTTTTGAAATTTCAATCACAGTGAGTGTGTTTGGTCACTGGCTGTTTCCTTGCTTTCCACCATTGCATGCTCGCTTCACAAACCAGACAAGATTAAAAGTCAGCGAGCCAGACAATGAAGAAAATTCCTCATTGGGCGAGTTAAAAATATTACAGAAAATTGGCTCTGGAAACATTGGCAGCAGCAGCAGCTGCTAATTTCATCTGTCATGTCTCGTTGCTGCTTCCCTCCATCCATATGATCAGCACATTGTTCTGGCCAGCAGCAATCAGCCAGAAGAAAATGTACTCAAAAGAGCATCTGTTTATTCTACTTATAAAAGCATCATGTCCTTTGTAGCGCTAAAACAATAGAATTCAAGAACATAACTTTAGCATTCATGACTACTGCTTTTCTTTTGGACACAAAAACCACTTGAAAGAATATTTCCACTGGATTGTTACTTATCTCTCTATGACAGATTGAGAGACAGATGAATGTATTGTCTTAACACATTACCATATGAACACAGTTCCCTTTCTTTTTGTCTTACATGTTGTACAGTTGACTTTGACTTTATGAGAGCAATTGACGGTCCAGGGCACGTGTAAGTGTAAAATAACAGTCTCTCCAATTTCTTTTTGCCTCTACTCCCCAGAGCTTGTGTCTGGCAACGCCAAAGGAATTTAGGAACAAAAAACAATGTCAACCTAAATTGAAGCCTTTCTTGCCCTGATTGAACCTGTTAGACAAAAAGTCTTTTTTTATATTCCCCCTCCCTCCAGCTGCAAGCTGGGCTGGGGCGGAGGAGAGAGTCCTAATGAATGTTTAATAGATAAAAAATTGCTAAGTAGAATAATCTCTATTGAGGCATTATGTGTGACCAGTGAACTTGGACTAGGTCGAACGTGGAAATGTGGATCTGGTCCAGTGCCCTGAAAGCCCATGTCCCACCCCTCCACCTCCGAACCCCTCCCCAGCTCGACACTTCACCTATACCACCCACCCCCTCCCCCATCCAACTGCCCCAGTTCCTGTCCAGTCAGAAGGAAGTGAACTTGTCAGACACTGTGAGGGGAGGGAGTGGGTGTCACTGTCCAGGACAGTGCCACACATGACAAACTTGTTCATCATCTCAATCCCTTTGCTTTCCCAATTGAAACCCGCGCAGCTACAAAACGAGGTGGTGGGTGATGGGGTGGGGTGGTGGGGGAAGGGTGGGGATACAATGTCACATTTCACCATTTCATTCATTAAAGACTCCAACAGAGACCAGATGATAAGTGCAAACGTTGTGCAACTGGACACTCTTACATCATGCTAAAGAGCTTGCAAAGGGGTGATGTGTACTCGTCTGTGGTCATTACTCGGGAGTGGGAGTCTTTACAATACCAGCACCTGCCAGGGTCACAACCCTCATCATGAAGTTGACAACAGCACCACACTGTTCCGACACACGCCAGGCACAAGGCCCTATTGTTAATTTAATCCACACTCTCATCTGTACACCCCCTCCCCTTCACCCGCACACACACACACAAACACACACACACTAACTCTCCCCTTAAGAGGTGCTAAACTGCAGGTTGCTACACAGAGGCCAAAGTGGAAGAATTTTAGGAGTTGTAGTCATCAACGCAGGTCAAGCCAACTTAACAATTCCTGAATACTCAGTCTGTATTAAATAAGATTTCTCTCTTGTTCATGAGGGAGCACACAGTGTTGTTCCATTGTCCAGCACACACACGAGGTGGCATTTGCTTATATAACACACAATTTAACACTCCAGCTTTGTGCTGGACATAGTCGAAGAGGAATGTCATCATTCAGAATCTGCACAGCGATTTCCAGTGGAATTCTCAGACTGGAAATTCTTATCAGAGAAAGCAGATGGCACAGCGCACCTTTTCTCACACTAATTTTCATAAACAAGAATCAAAAACAAATGAATACTTCAATCTTCTTTTATTATCACTTGGCTAAGTGTTTTATAGCCAACACTTCAATAAGGTTTACATTTCCTGAGAAAGAGAATCTTAAACAATTCAGGGAATCATAGAACATAGAACGTAGAGAAGTACAGCACAGAACAGACCCTTCAGCCCACGATACTGTACCGAGGATTAATCCTAATGTAAAATAAAATAACCTTTGCACCCCTCAATTCACTGCTGTCCATGTGCATGTCCAGCAGGCGCTTAAATGTCCCTAATGACTCTGCTTTCAACCCCACAGCTGGCAACCCATTCCATGCATTCACAACTCTCTGCGTAAAGAACCTACATGTGACACCTCCTCCATATCTTCCTCCTAACACCTTAAAACTATGACTCCTCATGGCAGTCAATCCTGCCCTGGGGAAAAGTCTCTGCTATCAACTCTATCCATGCCTCTCATTACCTTGTATACCTTGATTAGGTCACCTCTCTTCCTCCTTCTCTCCAGAGAGAAAAGTCCAAACTCAGTCAACCTCTCCTCATAAGACAAGCCCTCCTGTCCAGGCAGCATCCTGGCTAACCTTCTTTGCACCTTCTCCAAAGCCTCCACATCTTTCCTATAATAGGACGAGCAGAACTGGACACAATATTCCAAGTGTTGTCTCACCAGGGTTTTGTAGAGCTACAGCAAAACCTTGCGGCTCTTAAACTCGATCCCCCTGTTAATGAAAGCCAAAACACCATATGTTTTCTTATCGACCTTATCCACTTGGGTGGCAACTTTGAGGGATCGAAGCACTTGAAAGCCAAGATCCCTCTGCTCCTCCACCCTCCCAAGAATCCTGTCTTAATCCTATATTCGGCATTCAAGTTTAGCCTTCCAAAATGCTTCACTTCACATTTATCCAGGCTGAACTCCATCTGCCATTTCTCAGCCCAGCTCTGCATCCTGTCAATATCGCTCTACAGCCTGCAATAGCCTTCGATGCTATCAATGTCACCTCCAACCTTTGTGTCATCTGCAAATTTACTAACCCACCCCTCAACCTCCTCATCCAAGTCATTTATAAAACTACAAAGAGCAGAGGCCCAAGAACAGAGCCCTGCAGGACCCCACTCAACACTGACCTCCAGGCAGAATACTTTCCATCGACAACCACTCTCTGCCTTCTGTCAGCCAACCAACTCTGAATCCAGATAGCCAAATCTCCCTGTATCCCGTACCTCCTGACTTTATGAATGAGCCTACCATGGGGAACCTTATCAATTGCCTTGCTGAAGTCCACATACACTACATCCACTGCTCGATCTTCGTCAACCTGTCTCATTACAACCCTCGTAAGATCTGTTATGCATTTAGGGCGCAATTGATATGTGGAGCTTGTTCAAGGAGCAACTATTGAGTGTCCTTGATAAGTATGTACCTGTCAGGCAGGGAGGAAAGGGTCGTGTGAGGGAGCCGTGGTTTAATAAGGAATTGGAATCCCTTGTTAAAGGGAAGAGGGCGGCCTATGTAAAGATGAGGCATGAAGGTTCAATTGGGGCGATTGAGAGTTATAAGGTAGCCAGGAAGGATCTGAAGAGAGAGCTAAGAGCAGCAAGGAGGGGACATGAAAAGTCCTTAGTTGGTAGGATTAGGGAAAACCCTAAGGCTTTTTATAGGTATGTCAGGAATAAAAGAATGACTAGGGTAGGAATAGGTCCAGTCAAGGAAAGTAGTGGGAAGTTGCGTGTGGAGGCTGAAGAGATTGAGGAGACACTGAATGAATACTTTTCGTCAGTATTCACTCAGGAACAGGACATTGTTGCCGATGTGAATACTGAGTCACTATTAATTAGAATGGACGGCTTTGAGATATGTAGGGAAGAGGTGTTGGAAATTCTGGAAAGGGTGAAAATAAATAAGTCCCCTGGGCCTGATGGCATTTATCCTCGGATTCTCTGGGAAGCAAGGGAGGAGATTGCAGAGCCATTGGCCTTGATTTTTATGTCCTCGTTGTCTACAGGAGTAGTCCCAGAAGACTGGAGGCTAGCAAATGTGGTTCCCTTGTTCAAAAAGGGGAGTAGGGATAACCCTAGTAACTATAGGCCGGTGAGTCTCACTTCTGTTGTGGGCAAAGTCTTAGAGAGAATTGTAAGGGATAGGATTTATGAACATCTGGATAGGAATAATGTGATCAAGGATAGTCAGCATGGTTTTGTGAAGGGCAGGTCGTGCCTCACAAACCTTATTGAATTCTTTGAGAAGGTGACTAAGGAGGTAGACGAGGGTAAAGCGGTAGATGTGGTGTATATGGATTTTAGTAAGGCGTTTGATAAGGTTCCCCATGGTAGGCTACTGCAAAAAATACAGAGGTATGGCATTGAGGGTGAGTTGGAGGTTTGGATTAGGAATTGGCTGGCTGGAAGAAGACAAAGGGTAGTCGTTGATGGTAAAGGTTCATCTTGGAGTGCAGTTACTAGCGGTGTTCCGCAAGGATCTGTTTTGGGACCATTGCTGTTTGTCATTTTTATAAATGACCTGGAGGAGAGGCTAGAAGGTTGGCTGAGCAAGTTTGTGGATGATACGAAAGTCGGTGGAGTTGTTGACAGTGAGGAAGTGTGTGGCAGGTTACAGCGGGATATAGATAAGCTGCAGAGCTGGGCAGAAAGGTGGCAAATGGAGTTCAATGTAGCTAAGTGTGAGGTGATTCACTTTGGTAAGAGTAACAAAAAGATGGGGTACTGAGCTAATGGTCGGATACTTGGTAGTGTGGATGAGCAGAGGGATCTTGGTGTCCATGTACACAGATCTCTGAAAGTTGTCACCCAGGTAAATAGTGCGGTGAAGAAGGCATATGGCGTACTGGCTTTTATTGGTAGAGGAATTGAGTTCCGGAGTCCTGAGGTCATGTTGCAGTTGTATAAGACTCTGGTGCGGCCGCATCTGGAGTATTGTGTGCAGTTTTGGTCGCCATACTATAGGAAGGATGTGGTGGCACTGAAACGGGTGCAGAGGAGGTTTACCAGGATGTTGCCTGGTATGGTAGGAAGATCGTATGAGGAAAGGCTGAGGCACTTGGGGCTGTTTTCATTGGAGAAAAGAATGTTTAGGGGTGACTTGATAGAGGTGTACAAGATGATTAGAGGTTTAGATAGGGTTGATCGTGAGAACCTTTTTCCACGTATGGAGTCAGCTATTACGAGAGGGCATAGCTTTAAATTAAGGGGGGGTAGGTATAGGACAGATGTTAGGGGTAGATTCTTTACTCAGCGAGTTGTGAGTTCATGGAATGCCCTGCCAGTAGCAGTGGTAGACTCTCCCTCTTTATGGGCATTTAAACGAGCATTGGATAGTCATATATATGGAGGATAGTGGGCTCATGTAGGTTAGGTGGGCTTGGATCGGCGCAACATCGAGGCCCAAAAGGCCTGTATTGCGCTGTATTTTTCTATGTTCTAGGTGTATGTCTACGTCTATTACCTCCTCAAAGAATTCAATAAGGCTTTTGAGGCATGAACTGCTCCTCACAAAGCCATGCTGACTGCCTTTAATCATACTATGCTTTTCCAAATAATCATAAATCCTATCCCTCAGAATTCTTTCCAAACCTTGCTGACCAACAGACATAAGACTGACTGGTCTGTAATTGCCAGGGATTTCCCTTTTCCCCTTCTTGAAAAGAGGAGCAACATTCACTTCTCTCCAATCCTCTGGTATGACTCCCATGAAGAGTGAGGAAACAAAAATCTTCGCCAGCGGCTCAGCAACCTCCTTTCTCGCTTCCCAGACCAACCTAGGGTTAATCTGATCTGGGATGTGAACTTATCAAACTTAATCAACTTCTTCAATCTTGACTTGTTCAAGCCTGTTTCCCTGAACCATGTTGGGTAAAACTGAAAAAAAGGAACTACAGATGCTGGAAATCAGAAATAAAGACAGAAATTGCTGGAAAAACTCAGCAGCTCCAGCAACATCTGTGGAGAGAAATCAGAGTTAATGTTATCTCTGTTTTCTCTCCATGTTACATAAAATATCTGTTTATGATAATGATGGTTTTATAACTGCCATATTGGACTGTGTGTATTTTCTGATGAAGCAGCAATCCTAATTCAATCCTGAAGACAAAAGTAATTCTGATTTCTCTTCCTCAGATCCTGAAGATAAAAAGGGATCCCATTTCATAGTGCCCTGCAGAGTCTACCTGGCACTCCACCCTAAATGGGGATTTCTGGGAGGGTGTAGTACAATGGGAACAGTCAAAGAGTTATAGAGTCGTAGAGTTATACAGCACGGAAACAGACCCTTCAGTCCAACGCATCCATGCTGACCAGATATTCTAAACTGATCTCATCCCATTTGCCAGCATTTGGCCCATATTCCTCTAAATCCTCCCTATTCATATACCCATCCAAATGCCTTTTAAATTTTGCAATTGTACCAGCCTCCATCACTTCCTGTGGGAGCTCATTCAAACTATTCAATGTGTGCAATGTTTCCAGGAAAGACCCTGAAATGACAGTTCTCCCTTCCAAAGCCTGGGACACAGAACATGAGAGGAGCATGCCATTCAACCCATCAGTCTACCACAGTAAGATCGTGGATAAGACAATATTGAATATGATCACAATGAATCCGGTTTGTGAAATCAGCTACACTTTCCTATTTGCCCCCTCTAATCCTCGAATCTTTCCATAGTCCACAAGCTCTGTAACTCAATCTTGAGACCCAATGTTTACAGTGATAGTCATTGGAGTTGGTACGATGTTATTGAGGAGTGGGAGATTAGATTAGAGGGAGAAAATTCAGGAACAGTAAGATAAAAATACACACGTCATTCTTTTCTTAAGTTGGGTCAATATAGAACCTCTCATTGTGGATGCACTGTGGAAGAGATTGCACCCACACCCAATTCAGGACTTCACTCTGAAATGAAGCACTTACCACCTCACGAAGGTTCACTGGATCTAACTGCTCATCACATGCACATCCCAACCAGGTCCTACATCTGAGTTGAAGGACAAGTCACTCTTAATAAAGCTGGTGGTTGTGTTGTTGGCAGTGTTGGTGTTGGTCTATAGAAAGGTGTATGGGTGCCAACAGCATTATTTTGAGGATGTGGGGTGAAGTGATTCCAACATTGCAGGACTTTGTCACAGCAAATGGTGAAAGTCACTAAGAACCAGAATGAGCTCCATGCTTGAAATGAGTCATCGTACTGCAAGTTACAACTGCCTCCTACATGGCTGACGAGGAAGGGGACAAGTAGACATGGGTCTGACAGGAGGTGCCTCACTATGTTGAGCTGGCTACAGAGCAGACTTTCTCTTTCAGGTTGGAGATGCCTGATGAGGACCCAGAGGTTTGGTTATTAAGGATAAGCTCTCAAAAAGAAACCAAACATTTCCTTTCTCCCATTTGGACAAAGGCTGCCCAAGACAACCCACTTTGACCCAGAGTGGGACTTCCTCCCATTTCTCAATCCAATACCACACTAAAAAAAACACAATTCCACCCTGTGATCCTACTTATAAAAGCCTGTGTCAGAATCTCACTTTTTACGCAGGAGGAAGGGGACAAGTTTTATCCAAACGCCATCTACAAGCTCACTGCTGACTCCACTGCTGTAGGCTGGATATCAACCAATGACCAGTCAGAATACAGGAAGGAGATAGAATGCTTGATGTCATGGTGCAAGGAGAACAACCTCTGTCTCGACGTCAGCAAAACTAAAGAACTGATGATTGACTTCCCGAAGAAAGGTTGAGACCATGCCCCCATCTACATCACAGAGCGGAGGCGGCAAGGGTTCCTCAGAGTGACAATAACTGACAACCTCTCCTGGATTTCCCACATTGACGTGGCACTCTAGAAGACACAGTAATGTCTCTTCTTTCTCAATGAGCTCAGGAAATTTGGTATGTCCATAAGGAACCTCACCAACTTCTACAGATGCCCCATTGAGAGCATACTGTCCGGGTGGATAACAGCCTGGTATGATAACTGCTGTGCCCAGGACCGTAAGAAACTACAGAAGATTGTGTGGACAGCCCAAACTATGACAAAAGCCAACTTCCCATCCATGGACTCCATTTACACAGCGTTCTGCCACAGAAAGGTTGCCAACATCATCAAAGCTGAAAATGTGTTGCTGGAAAAGCGCATCAGGTCAGGCAGCATCCAAGGAACAGGAGAATCAACGTTTTGGGCATAAGCCCATCAAAGACCCATCACACCCCTGTAATACTCTCCAACAATCTCTTCCGTCAGGCAGAAGATACAAAAGTTTAAACACGTATACCTCAGATTCAAGAACCTTTATCAAGAACAAGATTCAAGAATTTTTTGCTGCTGTTATTAGATTCTAAATGAACCTCTCGAACTTCAAAGCAAATGTTGATGTTGCTTTGTGCCCCTCCTGTGCAGCTATAACCTGATATATCTCACTCTGTCTAAGCACCTTATGATCTGTATGCCCTTCTTTGCTACTCTCAAAACAGAACATTTCACAGTACTTAGGTACATGTCACAACAATAAATCAAATCATAAAGGAGATTTTAAATACTCCAATTCATGCAGAACCAGAGGATTGAAGTCCCCTTCCAAGATCAAAGTTCAAGGCTGACACTCTCGCTCATGAGTAAGTGAGTGCTGCACTGTCCGAGGTACTAGCCTTTGGATGAAATATTCAGCTGAGCCTGCACTTGCCCACTCGCTTGGCTGAACCATGTCAAAGAGCAGGGGAGCTATCCTTAATTCTGCCCAACATTTGTCCCCCGATCAAGGATATGTGGTGGTTAGCGTGTTGCTGTTTGTGGGAGTCTGCCGAGCTAAAACTGGAGACTGTTTTTCCCTACATTGTCTACATCTTTGGCCTTGAAAGGTTTGATATCTCCAGTGGTTGTGCAAAGCACAATGGACCAAACATTCCAGTGGCCAGAGAGTTGCTGGAGCAACATAGGTGCACTTCAGGACCACGCGGAATCCCCAAGGCAGTAGACTTTATGTGAATTGCCTACAAAGTGAGGGGCAGTGGTGGTGTTGTGGTAACGTCACTGAGCTTTTAAAGTAAAACTCCAGGGGAATGTTCTGGGGAACACAGGTTCAAATCCCAGCACGGCTGATGGTGAAATTTGAATTCTGTTTAAAAATAAAATCTACAATTAAAAAGCTATCTGATGGTGACCATGTAACAAAAGCTGATCTGGTTCATTAATGCCCTATAGGAAAGGAAATCTGCCATCCTTACCTGATCTGCCCTACATGTGACTCCAGAACCACAACAATGTGGTTAATGCTTGACTCTTAGGGATGGGCAATTAATAGTGGTCCAGCCAGCAAGCCCACATCCCATAAGTGAATAAAAAACTGAATTTTCCAGTAGGCAACTCCCCTGCATCTCCAAACCCATTAAAGTTGGAGAATTCAGATGTCTGTGACTCTGAGGAAATGTTTAAGAATTTGAATCCAGCTCTACCCGCTGGATAACTGTTAAACTGATTCCCGAACTCACTAGTTATTCCTCAATTAAACCTCCCCTGACCCCTCACATTCCTCACTCCCCCCAGCCCAGCCATTCTAGAAACATCCTCACCCCTCACCCCAGCCTTTCTGAACAAATGCCCCAATCTACCTCAACAACTTGGCACATCTACCCCCTCATTAACCCACATAGCACTCACCTATCCTCAGTCACTGTCAATGTCCCTCTGGATCCTTGTAATCCTGAAATCAGGCAGCAACTGTTAATGAATATTCCTGAACCGGCAAAACTATCCCTGCACTGAGGGGATAGCTCCCTTTCTCCCCAGCTTCCTCCAATGGACGGAGTCAGGCCAGGATAAGACTTGGAATCTTGTCTGCAAAAAGTCTTTGTTGACAGTGTGGTCCTGGAAAAGCACAGCAGATCAGGCAGCATCTGAGGAGCAGGAGAATCGCTGTTTCAGACATAAGCCCTACATCATTCCTCGACTCTGATCTCCAGCATCTGCAGTCCTCACTTTCTCCCTGCAAAAATCTTTGACAGGTATATGGATAATGTTATTGCTGTTGGTCATTGCTGGTTAGTCAGCATTCATTGACCAACTTTAGTTGCCCCTTAAGAAGGTGAGGATGAACTGCCTTCTTGAGCTGCTGCAGTCCATGTGATGTTGGTTGACCCACAATGCCCTAAGGGAGGGAATTCCAGGATTTTGACCCAGTGACTAAAGGAAAGAACTGCAATATATTTCCAAGTCAGGATGGTGTGTCACTTGGAGGGGAACTTGCAGGGAGTGATGTTCCCATGTATCTGCAGCCCTGTCCTTCTAGAAGTTAGAGTTTGCAGGTTTTGAAAGGAACCTTGTTAAAAGAGTTTTGATGAGGTACTGCAGTGCAACTTGCTACTACTGAGTGTCAGTGTTGGAGGGAATGGACACTTGTGGATGTAATGCCAATTACGTGGGCTGCTTTGTCCCTGGATGGTGTCAAACTTCTTGAGTGTTGTTGGAGCTGCACCCATCCAGGCGAGTGGGAAACACTCCATCACACTCCTGACTTGTGCCTTGGAGATGGTGGACATAATACTCAGTATCTGAAGTTTTTTGTTTTATTTACAGGATGTGGGAGTTGGGACTGAGATAAGGTGGGGGGAGGGGAAATGAGGAAGCTGGAGAAATCCAGCTTATCCACCCCAGTCCATCACCGGCACCTCCACATCATTATATATCCAGAGCAATATCGTCTGATCCTCCATTACCTTTCTAACCATTTAGTTAAAGTTGGAGAAGTCAAACTGAAATGATGGTCTTATCAAGTCACAGAGGAGCAATATCTTTCTGGCCTGTTTCTTCTGGTTGCTAGCCTGAGAAACGTACTCGATGTCAGTCCGCAGCAGGAGATCAATGATCTCACTCACCATTACCACCAGCCGCGGTCTTGTACATAATCAAACAATAATAAACCAGAGAATGCTGGAGGCACTCAGCAGACCTGGCAGCATCTGTTGAGAGAGAAACAGAATTAATGTTTCAGGTTCTTTGGAACTGAAGGATGCAGTTGCTAAATCAACCCAGATCCATGACAGGCTGAGTAAAGAATTGATGCACTTCCCCTGTGCAGATTTCAAGTGACGCACTAGATCACTGTCACATGGAAATACCTGTTGTGTTGGTCCACACTGCTGTTCAGTGTAACATGAATCACAGAATTGTTCAGCTGCAGGAGGCCATTCAGCCTGTCGTGTCTCATTCACTGAGCCTCATTACCTCGTGCCAATCTCCTGATTTCTCCCCAAACCCTTGCACATTAATTTTATCCAGCATCCCTCTGGAATTCCTCATTGAACCTGCCTCCACCACATTTCCAGCCTGTGTATACCAGACCTTAACAACTCATTGTGAGATTTTTTTTAAAAAATCTTGACACCCTTGCTTTGTTTGCACATTCCATTAAATCCAAACCTTTCTCATTCTTGGTCCTTTCACGTGTGGGAACACTTTCTCCCTATCTAGTCTATCCCCTCCACTCATGGCATTGAAAAACTCTCTCAGATCTCCTGTTAGTCTTCTTCCCTCCAAGGAGAACAGTCCCAACTTCTACAATGTGCCCTCACCGCTGAAATTTCTCGTCACTGGAAATATTCTTGTAAATCGCTTCTGCACTCTCTCTAATGCTTCCACATTTTTTTCGATAATGTGGCGCCTACAATAGTACACAATGCTTCAGCTAAAGACTGTCAAATGTCTTGTACAAGCTTAACATAACCTCCTTGATCTCGCACTTAATGCCCCTGTTAATAAAGCTGAGGATGCTATATGTTTTGCTTACTGCTTACTGCACACATTTTATCGATTTATACTCAAGGGTAGATAGAACACGTGTAAATGAAGGCCCAGGATTCTGAAGTAGCAACCACAGATGAGGTGGCTCACCATGTTATTGTTTGATACGTAAGTCAAAGACCAAATCAGAATTGCTAAAATGAAACTAACTACAGGAATTTTTTTAACTTCAGAGCAAACTGCACACTGACAGTTTGATTTGATGAAATCTTAGTTGTCAAAAAGCTAACAAGTCCAAAAACAGTTTCTGCTGTTAGGATACACCTTGTAACTTCTGAGTAAATCTTCACTCAGTTCTGGTGGTGTAGTGTTTGAAAGACCATTAGTATCAAACCAATCATGAAATGCTAAAGAAGATATCTTATAGTTCTCTTGCTAATAGAGCATTCTTTATCTCTGCCAAGAACAGCAATTACAGGTAACTGAGCGGGGTTTTGTACTCTTCAGCTTTGGAGTATCGTCATTGGTGACAAGAGTCACTTCCACCATAGAAACAACAAAATCACTGCATTTGTGTAGTGCCTTTAATACAAATAAAACATGAAAATTCAACTGGCAAAAGAAACTATGACCTTGGGTGATAGTGCGGCTGGGAAAAGTAATTGAAGCGAGTGTTAGATTCATTGAGCTGCATTTACAAAGGGGGCAGTCATTATTCACAAAGGGCAAAGCCCAGATTAAAAGGAGCAGAGGGTGAGGGCTATTTGTGAAGTGGGACTCTGTTGGTGACTAGCATCTGCAGGGTGCTGCAATCTTCCACGGTTTCAACATCGAATTACATTGGTGAGGGGGATCTCAACTTGTGAGGCTGGGTAAAGCATTCTCCCCTCCCCAAACCAGTGCCCTCACCTTCCCAGGGATGTGGGTACTGCTGAGGGAGGTCAGTGAATATGAGGTTCCTCAGAATGATGCCACGTGCAGATGGTTGGTGAACATATTTCATGAAAGAATGCCCAGAGCTGAGTGATGCCATGGGAGGGGGAGACCATAAGTGACTGGGACCTTGGCTCCTTCTTGTGGGTTCATTGATAGCGACTGGAAAGGAGTCTCACTGTTCATTCTTCAGCCTAACGCTGTTGTAGCTGGGCACCGATCACAATGGAGAGAGGGCACTCGACACCAAGGAAGTGCATTGGATTGGTTAGTTGCCCAGCTCCATGGAGGGTGCTGCCCGTGAGTAAAACTTGCAGTTGGGGCATTGAGGCCCAAATTGTCTTGTATACTTCAAACAGAGCATCAGTGCAACCTATTCCCAAGCATTCCTGTTTATTCTCTCTCAGAATCAAGCACACGGCTGTGGGTCAGGAGTCACACACAGGCGAGTCAATCATTGGCTTGCTCCTGACGGATAGAATCTAAATGTTGCTCAATATTATGTTAGTGTTTTTTTATGGGACGTGGGCTCTGTTGACTGGGCCAGCACTTATTGCCTGTCCCTAGTTGGCCTTGAGAAGGTGGTCTTCAAGGAGAAAGTGAGGACTGCAGATGCTGGAGATCAGAGCTGAAAATGTGTTGCTGGAAAAGCGCAGCAGGTCAGGCAGCATCCAAGGAGCAGGAGAATTGACGTTTCGGGCATAAGCCCTTCTTCTTATGCCCGAAACGTTGATTCTCCTGTTCCTTGGATGGTGCCTGACCTGCTGCGCTTTTCCAGCAACACATTTTCAGCTTGAGAAGGTGGTGGTGAGCTGCCTTCTTGAACCAATGCAGTCTTTTGGTGTAGGTATCCCTAACAATGCTGTTCAGAGGGGGATTTCCAGACTTTGATTCAGCAACCCTGCAGGAACAGTGATATATTTCTAAGCCAGGATGGTGAGTGGCTTGGAGGGGAACTTGCAAGGAGTGGTGTTCCCATAAATCTGCTGTCTGTGTCAGCAGCGGCACAGTGTCTAGTGGTTAGCAATGCTGCCTCACCGTGCCAGGAACCTGGGTTTGATTCCACCCTCAGGCGACTGTCTGTATGGAGTTTGCACATTCTCCCCGTGTCTGTATGGGTTTCCACCGGGTGCTCTGGTTTCCTCCCACAGTCCAAAGACGTGCAGGTTAGGTGAGTTGCCCATAGTGTTCAGGAATGTGTTAGTTAGGGGTAAATATAGAGTAATAAGGTAGGGGAATGGGTCTGGGTGAGTTATTCTTCAGAGGGTTGTTGAGCTGAAGGGCCTGTTTCCACCCTGTAGGGATCCTATGAATTTGTCCTTCTGATGAACGTATGGGTTTCTGATGGGTTTAGAAGGTGTTGTCTGAGGATCTTTGGTGAATTTCTGCAGTGTATCTTGTAGATAGTGCACACTGCTGCTACTGAGCGTCAGTGTTGGACCGAGTGGATGCTTGTGGACGTGTTGAGTATTGTTGGAGCTGCACCCATCTTAGCAAGTGAGGAGCATTCCATCGCACTCCAAATTTCAGAACTGGGGAGTCAGGAAGTGAGTTACTCACTGCAGTATTCCGAGCCTCTAATCTGCTCTTGTTGCTACTGTGCTTATGTGATGAGTCAAGTTGAGTTTCTGGATAATGGTAACACTGAGGATGTTCAGAGTGCTGTGTGAATGGTATTGAATGTTAAATGGTAGCGGTTCGATTGTCTCTTTTTGGAGATGGCTAGAGATTGACATTTTTGTGGCACAAATGTTACTTGCTACTTGCCATCCCAAGCCTGGATATTGTCCAGATCTTTTTGCATTTGAACATTGACTGCTTCAGTATCTGAGGAGTCACAAATGGTGCTGAACATTGTGCAGTCATCAGTGAACATCCCCACTTCTGACCTTATGGTGGAGGGAAGGTCATTAATGAAGCAGCTGAAGATGGTTAGTCCTAGGACACTACCCTGAGGAACTCCTACAGAGTTGCCCTGGAGCTGAGATGACTGATATCCAAGAACCACAACAATTTTGCAATGGGTCAGGTATGTCTCCAATCAGCAGATGGTTTGCCCCCGATACCCAGTGATACCAGCTTTGTTCGGGCTCCTTAATGCCGCACTCCGTAAAGTGCAGCCTTGATGTGAAGGGCTGTCCCTGTCCCCTCCCCTCTGGAATTCAGTTCGATTGTCCATGTTTGAGCCAAGGCTGTAATGAGCTCAGGAGCTGAGTGGCCCTGGGGGAACCCAAACTGGGCATCACTGAGCAGGTTATTGCTGAGCAGGTGCTGCTGATAGCACTGTTGATGATATCTTCCATCACTTTACTGATGATCGAGAGTAGATTGATGGGGCGGTAATTGGATTCGTCCTGCTTTTTGTGTGCAGGACATACCTGGGCAATTTTCCACATGGTTACGTAAGTGCCCATAACATTGACCAAATTTCAGCTGCACTAACTTAACCTGCTGAATTGTTTGAGGTTTTTGGTTCTGCAGTTAGCTGAGTTGAGGTGATCCAGTTTCTTTCAAGCATGGCTTTGCTGATGACTTGTTTTCAGCAATCAGAATTTTATATATATATATATATATATATATATATATAAAATTTACTTTCAAAAGTGTCTTGTGGCAGTGCTGGGCTGTGCGTCTTCCAGCACCTTTTAGCCAGTGGAACAAATTCACTTGCTAGCACGTCCATTCCCCAGCACAGACCAACGGGGGCTGCTGGTGGATTTAATCCTTTGTTTTTGTTTTCTTTAAAGGGGAAACACAAATTGTCTTTCTTTCAGCTCATACCATGCCCATGTCCTGCAACACAATCTCCATGGAAATCAAAGTCCAGTGTTTGAATCACATCACTCCCATTGAAGTATTACTGTCTGAAATTCCCTTGACATTCTTCAGACATGACACTCCATGATTCCTCTGAGACACTTGAGTAATATCCTCAGCTAATGTGCTTTTCTTTTAAACTGCACAATGCACTTACAAATGTAATACCTCTGTAAGTAATTTGGAGTTCTGATCCATTTTTATAACATTGAATGAAATGGGTTGAGTTTATTCCATTTTATCTTGACTAGAACCACATAAAAGTAACACCTTGTGATCACTCAGCTCCAACCTGTTTCTGTTAACATTTACACACTAGAAAAGCAAATGAACACGTTTCCGCTCCCTGCTCCCATATCCTTTCTGACCCGTTCCCTTCATCCACTTGTCCAATCTAATCTTGAATGTTGACGTAGTTTCTGCCTCATGCTCTTTGTAGTGAACAGAGATTAGATGTAAAGCTATAAATTCCTGCTGATTCAGGTGTGTCAGCTTCAGCAGGAACGGAAGAACCGTGCATTCAACAATTCATGATGACTTGTTTTCAGCAATCAGAAATTTTTTTTTGTATTCTGCTGTATTCAGGAGCTGTCAGTCATATAGTGATTGATATTGTGAGCAATGTGGACTTGCCTATATTGGACTGGGGTGGACAAAGTCAGAAGTCACACAACACCAGGTTATAGTCCAACAGGTTTATTTACAATCACAAGCTTTCAGAGCTTGTGATTTTAAAAAGACCTGTTGGACTATAACCTGGTGTCATGTGACTTCTGATATTGTGAGTGGTCAATGCGAGGAATGGTTAAAAAGGGAATAATTGGGTTATCAGTGCAGCATTATTGAGTCAGGAGTTGCTTCAATAAGCTGATTGATGAACTTCTCCTAGATTTTTTTAACCCACACAGCTACATACAGTCAAGACAGCAACGAACACATTGTGCAATTTCTTACTCCATCCCTCCAATACATTTTTCATTTCAAACCAAATGCAGAAATGCTGAAAGTTTGAGCTGATCCTTTTATTTTCTTGCATACGTTGATCATTCGGATAAGATCTCATGGGAAGAATGATAAAAGGACTACTTACAGAACGCTTCAGAAAACATCTCCAGGGCACCAGAACCAAACAACCTCACCACCCCATGGCTGAATACTTTAACTCCCCCTCCCACTCTGCCAAGGACATGCAGATCTTGGGCCTCCTCCATAGCCAAACCCTAACCACCCAACACCTGAAGGAAGAATGCCTCGTCATGCACCTGGGGACCCTCCAACCACACGACATCAATGTGAATTTCACCAGTTTCCCCATTTTTCCTGCCCCCACCTTCCCCAGTTCCAACCTTTCAACTTTGCATCGCCCTCATGACCTGTCCTACCTGTCCATCTTCCCACCCACCTATCCGCTCCCCCCTCCTCTCTGGCCTATCACCTATCACCATTACTCCCATCTCCATCTACCTGTCACATTCCCCCAGCCCCACCCCCCCTCCCATTTATCTCTCAGCCCCCGTGCCCCACAAGCCTCATTCCTGATGAAGGGCTTTTACGCGAAACGTGAATTCTCCTGCTCCTCAGATACAACTTGACCTGCTGTGCTTTTCCAGCACCACACTCTTGACTCTGGAAAATTAAACCCATTAGGGAGGAATGAGGGGCCTGAGACAGTTTGTTTGAGAAGTGAGCAAGTTGGGAGTAGTTTGATAACAGTCTTTAAGACAACAAACAGGCTTGATGGGATAGATGTATGGACAAGACCAAAACTAGGAACTATAATGGCAAGATAACCAAGAATAAATATAACTAGCGATTCAGGAAAAACCTCTTCACTCATAAGTTATTCAGAACTAGCTAAGCTAAGGAGTAGTTGAAGTGTGTAACATAGATTCACTCAAGGGGAAGCTAAATAAGCATTCGATGGGGAAAGGACTGAGAGAATATGTTGGTAGGGTAGTTGAAGTGCAGCAAGAAGAGGCTCAGCTGGAGTATCAATTACAGCAGGAACCTAATGGGCCGAATGGCCTATTTCCTTGCCAGAAATATGTTTCTATTCTACATCATGATCATTACTACAATGGTAAGATCTTTATATGACAACATCCAAACAAAGTCCGAAATCACACGATACCAGGTTAAAGTCCAACAGGTTTATTTTAAATCACAAGCCTTCAGAGCGCTGCACCTTTGTCCAGCCCAAACCAACACTGACACATCCACATTGTAACATCCAAACAGGGCAGGGTGAGGGGAGGGGAGGCTGTGATCCCCTCAATGTTGCTGTTTATGGAAACAGCCAGCACCTTCTCGACTCCAGTCCGGCACCTCCTGGCAGAGGGTGACTGAAATCTGCAAACTCTGAATAAGTTCAGTGTCCTGCAAGATCCTGGATTAATCTGGACAGTTCCATCTGCTTCCTTGACCAGTGCACTCACCAACTTGATTCCGTCTTCCTCTGCCAGTTATTCAAGACAGGACACTGACTTGGTGAGTGCACTGATCTACGAAGCAGATGGAGCTGTCCAGATAAGCTGATGTTTGCTCAAACATTCAGATAAATATCATTCATACTCCTACCAGCTGGTGTGAAAATCTGAACACGCCCACTCTCCACTAATGACATTGTTTTATTGATTATGGATGTTTGTCCGGAACTGGACGTGTGATACTGACCCAGTTATCAGCCGCTTTAGGAAGGAGAATACATCGGCCAACCTTCAATGTAAGTATTTATTGTTCAAATGGCACTTTATTGTCGGAAGCGATTTCCTCATTCTTGGCACAAAGAATACAATTTGCTGTGTTTGTACAAGATATGTTAGTCCCAGTAAAAGGCAAGCAGCACCTATGCAGCGGTAAATTTACATCTTTAACAAGATATATTACAAATATCTCAACCATCTGGTAGGCTCAGAATCATCAGTGTCCAAGTAACTGCTGCCAATGGAGATACTCCCTCAAGGTACAGGACACAACCTGCACAGCAATGAACTTCAGATGGCATTACTTGAAGCCTACATCAATGTGTATCTAGAACTGACTGCTCTAGCCACGTCACAGCCTTCTATCCTACATTAGAAAAATGTTTACAAAATGGGTTCCTGATGAAAGAAGAATGGCCGTGGCGTTGTTATATACTAACCCCATTCCATTCATCTTGTCTTCTCAGGACAAAAGCATCAAGGCAGTACCTAAGGCAACTGCTTTCTTCATTCAATAGGCTGAGGACCAGTCTGTTTGATCTTTCCACAAGGGAACAATCTCTTAAGCCCAGGAATTAGTGTCGTACTCCCTCCATGGCTCCCTTTATCTCTCCTGGCACATTATTCCAGATGAAGCAAAGTGATGTGTATTCTACCATTACGTAGATCTCAGCAAACATTTGTGTTTATAATGTCATTGTAGGATGTTCCCCAAGTGGATCTTTCATATTGGCAGCTGTGGCAATGTTGATAATGTAAGAACGTGGGGACTGAGGACCAGTCTATTGGATCCTTCCTCAGAAGACAATCTGGAGCCCAGGAATGAGTGACATATTCCGTCTATGACTCCCTCTACCTCTCCTCAGCTAAGGAGACTAAAACTGCACCGACATCCAGTGGCCTCACCTTGGCTCTATATGATTGCAGCATCCAAGGAACAGGAGAATCGACATTTCGGGCATAAGCCCTCCTCCCTACCTTTTATCTCAGTCCACTTGACACACCAGCCTCATTCCTGAAGAAGGGCTTATGCCCAAAACGTCGATTCTCCTGTTGCTTGGATGCTGCCTGACTTGCTGCGCTTTTCCAGCAACACATTTTTCAGCTCTGATCTCCAGCATCTGCAGCCCTCACTTTCTCCTATATGATTGCAGACTCAGATCTTTTTGCAATAAATGCCAACATACCATTTGCCTTGTTAATCGCTTGCTGTAGCTACATGTTAACTCTCAGTGGCTCGTGGACAAAGTACACCCAATCCCTTTGAAGTTCAATACTTTCCAGTTTCTCACCATTTACAAAATACTCTGTATTTCTGTTTAACCCAGAAGTAAATGACCTCACATTTCTCGACATTGTCTTCCATTTAACAAATTTCTGCCCATTCACTTAAACCTTCTCAAATTCCCTTGAAGCATCTTTGCATCCACTCTGCAACTCCCACCTAGTTTTGTGTTGTCTGACAACTTGGAAATATCACGTTTAATCCCCACATCCAAATCATTCCGAATAAAGATTGGGAATAGCTGGGGTCCAAGACACTGGCCCTTGCAGTGTCACAGATGTCAAGTCTGCCATGCTGAAAATTGTGCCTATATTTTATGTTTTCTGTCCAATAACCAGGAGGGATGTGGAATTTAGAATCTCTACAGTGTGGAAACGGGCCATTTGGCCCAACAAGTCCACACTGACCCTCCACAGAGTAACCCACCCAGACCCATTCCTCTACCTATTACCCCCCCACCACCCCACCCCCTTTCCCCCCCATCCCCCATCCTCACCACTTTCTACAGAGGGTTCATTGAGAGTAACTTGAGCTGCTGCATCCCTGCCTGGTTCAGGCACCATCTTGGATCGTAAGCCACTACAACGGATAGTGAGGACAGCTGAGGAGATCACTGGGGTCTCTCTCCCCTCCATTACAGACACTTACATCACACGCTGCTTCCAAAAGGCTGAGAGCATTGTGGAAGACCCCACACACCCCTCACTCAAACTCTTTTCCCTCCTGCCAGAAGATACCAGAGCATTCGGTCTCTCACGGGCAGACTGTGTAACAGTTTCTTCCCCCAAGCCATCAGGCTCCTTAACACTGTATGATCAGACTCTTTCCCATCTGAGATTCTTTGCACGACTTTGAATTGCTGCTAGAACAATGTCTATTAATTATCATTCTTTTATTACACTGTAATTTGTGTGGTTTGCACTTTTTATGCACTTTCTGCTGCCCTCTGTATGATCATGTGCTGGCCATGGAGCTCTTTGGTCCTGGAGGAATGCAACCTCATTGTTACTGTATCCGATGTATATGGCAGAAATTACAAATAAAATGTACTCTACTCGAAATTCCCCCTTGACTAAGGCACCTAGCCTACACATCCCTGAACACTGTGGGCAATTTAGCATGGCCAATCCACCCGACCTGCACAGCTTTGGCCTGTGGAAGGAAACGCATGCAGACTCAGGGAAGTATGTGTAAACAGTGTCCATACAGACAATTGCCCAAGACTGGAATCGAACCCAGACTACTGGCACTGTGAGGCAGTAGTGTTAACCACTGAGCCACCATGCCACCCCAGTGAATAAGTGGATTGAATCAGCTATTGACGGGGCAGGCACTAGGAGCCAATTGGTCTACTCCTAGGTCCCAACTCACAAATTTGTGTCTTCGTTATTTTTAGGGAAAATTTATTGGCAAGAAAAGTCATCATAGTAGAGCTACAAAGAGCTAAGATAGATAGCATTGAAGCTTTGACATAAGAAGTGTCTGGGTGAGGACCATGTGAGAGGGTGAAGCTGATGTAAAGGCTGCTTATCATTACAGTTACTGGAGACAGACAATGAGTAGACATGTTTGTAAAATGGAAACTTTTAGCATAATTGTAGTCAGTTCTAGATTAGATTAGATTACATTACAGTGTGGAAACAGGCCCTTCGGCCCAACAAGTCCACACCGACCTGCCGAAGCTTTAGGAGGTGAGAGTTATGGAGCTCAGAGAGCACTTACGCCAGCCACACTTAAAGATTTCTGGGGAATGACTGCCTTAAGCCAAGGTATAGCCAAGGACTAAAAGAGGGGATTGTCTGAGAAAATGTGTTTCCAAGAAAGCTTGTGGTCCTCGATATATGAAGGGCCAACATAGAAATTAATATAGAGATTAGTCAAGCTTAGACACAGAATATTTCTGGATGGGGAGCATAAAATGAGATTAAGCTGTTGCAACAATGCTTAGCAACAAGGTAACATGCAACGGATGAGTGACAGCACAATTGCGATCAGTTATTGTTAACATAAGTAGCTCACCGTTCTTTCTGAATGCAGTCAGAAGGTGAACTTACACCCCTAACTAAAGTGTATAAACTCAGGGACCCAAACAGTTGAATGGATAGGATTCACTTTGGAGGGAGAAAGTGAGGGCTGCAGATGCTGGAGATCAGAGCTGAAAATGTGTTGCTGGAAAAGCGCAGCAGGTCAGGCAGCATCCAGGGAACAGGAGAATCGACGTTTCGGGCATAAGCCCTTCTTCAGGAATGAGGAAAGTATGTCCAGCAGGCTAAGATAAAAGGTAGGGAGGAGGGACTTGGGGGAGGCGCGTTGGAAATGCGATAGGTGGAGGGAGGTCCAGGTGAGGGTGATAGGCCGGAGTGGGGTGGGGGCGGAGAGGTCAGGAAGATGATTGCAGGTTAGGAAGGCGGTGCTGAGTTCGAGGGATTTGACTGAGACAAGGTGGGTGGAGGGGAAATGAGGAAACTGGAGAAATCTGAGTTCATCCCTTGTGGTTGGAGGGTTCCCAGGCAGAAGATGAGGCGCTCTTCCTCCAACCGTCGTGTTGCCATGGTCTGGCGATGGAAGAGTCCAAGGACCTGCATGTCCTTGGTGGAGTGGGAGGGAGAGTTAAAGTGTTGGGCTACGGGGTGGTTGGGTTGGTTGGTCCGGGTGTCCCAGAGGTGTTCTCTGAAATGTTCCACAAGTAGGCGGCCTGTCTCCCCAATATAGAGGAGGCCACATCGGGTGCAGCGGATGCAATAGATGATGTGTGTGGAGGTGCAGGTGAATCTGTGGCAGATATGGAAGCGTCCCTTGGGTCCTTGGAGGGAAGTAAGGGGGGAGGTGTGGGCACAAGTTTTGCATTTCTTGCGGTTGCAGGGGAAGGTGCCGGGAGTGGAGGTTGGGTTGGTGAGGGGTGTGGACCTGACGAGGGAGTCACGGAGGGAGTGCTTTTTCAGAACGCTGTTAGGGGAGGGGAGGGAAATATATCACTGGTGGTGGAGTCCATTTGGAGGTGGCGGAAATGACGGCGGATGATACGTTGTACATGGAGGTTGGTGGGGTGGTAGGTGAGGACCAGTGGGGTTCTGTCCTGGTGGCGGTTGGAGGGGCGGGGCTCAAGGGCGTGGAAAGTGGAAGAGATGCGGTGGAGGGCATTGTCGACTACGTCTGGCGGGAAATTGCGGTCCTTGAAGAAGGAGGCCATCCGGGTTGTACGGATTTGGAACTGGTCCTCCTGGGAGCAGATGCGGCGGAGACGAAGGAATTGGGAATATGGGATGGCGTTTTTACAGGGCCCATGGAGGCTCTCTCTGCATATGCGTGTGTGTGTGTTAAACAGTTATAACTGTATCTGAGTCTCTGAGACATTTTGTTTTTGGAAATAAAATTCACCCCCCCACCCCAATCCTCCCATAACATATTTGTATGAGAGCAGGAAATCCTTCTAATAGGCTGACCAACATCTCCCTCTTAATGAACACCCTGAAAAAAAGTGAATGAACTAATCACACAGTCCATTATTGTTTGTGTGCAAATGAGTAGCACCTTTGCCAACACAGCCAGCGTAACTGAGATCATCACAAAAACAAAGTCTCATATTTGTACAGTATCTTTCATGGCTGCATCATATCCCAAGCCATTTTGCAACTAAGAAATGCTTCTTATGGTGAGTAATGTAACAAACTAATTTGGACCATGCTTTGCGATGGTTTTGAGCAGTGTTAAAAGGTACCACACAAAGATGTCTTTTGCATTTTCACAATGAATAGCTAGAATGTAAAGTGTCACCTTATGTCAATGTGAATGAACCATAACAGAAATTGCTGGAGAAACTCTGGCAGCATCTTTCAAGAGAGAAACAGAGTTAGCATTCTGAATCCAGTTCAGAAAGGTCATTGTACTTGAAAAGCTAAATCTGTTTCTCTCTCCACAAATACTGCCAGACCTGCTGAGTTTTTCCAGCATTTCCTGTTTTGTTTCAGATCCGCAGCGTCTTTTACTTCAGTGTGCATGCCTTCGATTGCAACTTAGGGTTAATGCCCACAACAGGCCAGGTATTTCACTGTATGTGAGGACTCCAAAAACTAAAATACATACTACCTGAGATGTCAGCTGCTCTTCACTTCCCTATGGTACAGAATATTTTTGGGTATCAGCACCATTAAATCACATGTTTCTGCTCAGTTTGAGTCTTTTCTCCATGAAAATTGGCTGCTGCATTTCCCCACATTACAACAGCGGTTCTACATCAAATCAAAGTAGTTCATTAACTGCAAATCCAGCGTTTGCAGAAAGCATTATGTTAATCCAAGTCTTTCTTTAAGTTGTTCAAAGATGGAATATAAGAAATATGGCATGATTGGTTTGAGAATGGAGAATTGAACTATTGTTGACAGTTGTTTGCAATACACATGTACAGTAATATATTATGAATAATTATACAATGTGCAGTTTGGTTTCCTTATTTAAGGAAGGATGTATATGCGTTGGAGGTGGTTCAGTCAGGTTTGCTGGATTGATCCTGAAATGAATGGGTTGTTTTATGAGGAAAGATTGGACAGACTGGATTTGTTTCCATTGGATTCAGAGAGTGAGCGGTGACTGAGCAGGAAAGGATCTTTCCTCTTGTGGGTCAATCCAGAACTGAGAGGCTCCATTTTAAAATTAGGGTTTGCTCTTTCAGGACAGTGATGCGGAGAATTTCTTGCCCTCTGAGGGTTGTGTAACTTTGGAACGTCCTGTACCAGAAGGCAGTGGAAATGGGGGTCTTTGAATAGTTTTAAGGTGGAGGTTAGATTAGATTACTTACAGTGTGGAAACAGGCCCTTCAGCCCAACAAGTTCATACTGACCCGCCGAAGCGCAACCCACCCAGACCCACCCCGCTACACCTAACACTACGGGCAATTTAACATGGCCAATTCACCTAACCTGCACATTTTTTTTTTGGATTGTGGGGGGAAACCGGAGGAAACCTGCGCAGACATGGGGAGAATGTGCAAACTCCACACAGAGAGTCGCCTGAGGCGGGAATTAAACCGGGTCTCTGGTGCTGTGAGGCAGCAGTTCTAACCACTGTGCCACCGTGCCACCCACTAGATAGATAGATAGATAGATAGATAGAGTCTCATTAGTCAGGGGGATTGGTGCTAGATGAGAATGTGGAATTCAAATCACCAACAGATCAGTCTGAACTGAATGGGTTGGTTTTGCTCTGATTTGGTCTGCCTGTGTGTAGTTCACTCAATGTGGACCAGCATTTTCCAGTTAAGATCCTGATTGCTCTAAATTATCACAATGTTAACAACGGGGCGATGTGTGAGCATTTCTCTTCCTTCTTCTTGATCGATTGACTTATTGTTGTCCCGTGTACTGAGATACAGTGAAAATAGTTGTTCCACATGCTCTATGGGTAGGTCATACCATAAGAGTGCTTCAGGATGGCAGTACAAAGTGCAGAATACTGTGTTATCAGCTGCAGAGTAGGTGCAGAGAGAGAGATCAAGGAGAGATCCATTCAAAAGTGGAGAAGAAATTGTTCTTGAATCTGTTTGTACGTGTTTTCATACTTTCATATCTTCTGCCCAAAGGAAGAGAGTGTAAGAGACTATAATCGGTGTGGGAGGGGTCTTGGATGATGTTGGCTGTATTCTTGAGCAAGCAAGAAGTGTAGCTGGAGTCAATGGATGGAAGGCTGGTTTTTGCGATGGACTGGATTGTGTACATAACTCTCTGTAATTTCTTGCGGTCATGAGCAGAGTAGTTGCCGTGATGCAGCCGTATAGGATATTTTCTATTGAGTATCATTGTGGACATGCTGAATTTCCTTAGCCTCCCGAGGAAGTAGAGGCGTTGGTGTGTTTTTTTGAATATCACATCCACCTGGTTGGACCAGGGCAAATTGTTGGTGATCATTACTCCCAGGAAAATGACGCTCTCGACCATCTCCACCCCAGCGCCGTTGGTACAGCCTCAAAATATTTTAAAGAGAGTACAGCTTCCTAATCACCAGGACATCCAGTGCATTGTTCTTGAGATGCAGGTACTGTAATTAGTGCAGGCATCAATTCTTTTAATTGTTAACACAATTATTGAGTCCAATTCAAGAACAGCTAAAAATGGAGACTGAAAGTGCAGTTTTGAACTGCACCACTAGATGGAGCATCAAAAGTTGATTTGACAATCCAGAAACTGACAGTTTATGTTGCCTTGTACAAATGTGTTCTATGTACTGTCCCAACTAAAGAACACAGTTTTATAGGCACAGTGGAAAACAGAGGAAAGGGGTTAATGACTCTCAATTCTTTCCCAACTCATAATTGTTTTAAAACTGTAAAAAGCACAGGGTATTTTGGGACGCAAAAGGGTTAATATCGCCACCAATAAATGATTAAGGCACATAAGGAGACCTTTTGGCCCATCGATTGTACTTGCTCTCGGCAAGACCAATGACACCTGCCCCATGTTTTCTTTTCAGTCGGGGGGAGGACCCTTCAGCCCCTCTCAAGCCCAGAAGGAAAACCAGTAAAACTGGCAAAGACACATACTGGTCCATGCCCCTTCTTGTAAAACACAGGATGGAGCTCCGATGTTATCAGTACATTCACTTCCAAGTATTGCTGTTTTTCACAGATATTTCCCTCTGGCCAGGAAGATGACCATTCTGCTCCTCCTGAGGCTGTAACACAGCGTTTGCAGGCACCCATAAGACCATTAGATATAGGAGCTGTAGGCCATTCAGCCCATTGAGTCTGCTCCATCATTCAATAAGATCATGGCTGGTCTGATAATCTTCAACTCCGCTTTCCTGCCTTTTCCACATAGCCCTTGATACATTACTGATTAAAAATCTATCCTGGCCTTGAATACACAAGGACCTCCAAATCCCTCGGTGCAAAAGCATTCCACAGCCATTCTCCATTTACTCCCTAAATGCAACAACTTGCTGCAATCTTTCTCCATTTAAATAATATTCAGCTCCTCTATTCTTCCTGCCAAAATACGTTAATATCAAGGCTGCATTCCCAGTAACTCAACTGAACTTGCCACATAAACACAGTGACTGCAAGAGCAGGTGAGCCCAGGAATACTGCAGTGAGTAACTCCCCTCCTGACTCCCTACAACCTGTCCATCACCTACAAGGCACAAGTCAGGAGTGTGATGGAATACTCCCCACTTGCCTGGATGGGTGCTGCTCCAGCAACACTCAAGAAGTTTGATGCTATGCAGGACAAAGTAGCCCACTTGATTGGCATCACATCCACAAACACCCACTCCCTCCACCACTACCCTCAATAACAGCAGTGTGTATTGTCTACAAGAAGCACTGCAGAAATTCACTAAATATCCTCAGACAGCACCTTCCAAATCCATGACCACTTCCATCTAAAAGGACAAGAACAGCAGATACATGGAATATCTCCCCCTACAAATTCCCTCCAAGTGACTGACCATCCTGACTTGGAAATATATCACCATTTCTTAGACCAAATCCTAGAATTCCCTCCTTAAGGGCATTGTAGGTCAACCCACAGCAGTTGGACTGTAGCAGTTCAAGAAGGCTGCTCACCTCCACCTTCTCAAGGGGCAACTAGGGATGGGCAATAATTGCTGGGCCCAGCCAGCGATGCCCACATTCCACAAAATGAGTAAATGATAAAAGAAAATTTGTGATAAATAGGTGTTCATTGTTAATTAATAAAAACTGGTTTACATATAGTTTTAATCAAAATCGTACAATTGGGTACAATTGGACAATCCAGTAGTTTCCACATTTGTGACGACCCTAGGAATAGGGGAGTTTGAGTTCTAGCAGGTAACCCCTCAATGGGTCACTCCCAGTGAGTCACCCCCCCAGTGAGCCACCCCCCAATGAGTCACCCCAACCAGAGGGTCACCCCCCCCAGTGAGTCATGCACTGGACAAACAGGAGTAATTCATCTCATCAGATGCATTGAAGTTAAGTACACTGCTCCCTTTCAGTGATTTCGTTTGGTCTCAACCAACATTAATTTTTAAAGCTCAATCCAACTTCAAACCTAAACAAGAAAAATTAACAACATTTGAGTTACAAAATAAACAACATTTTTTTTCTTGTCTGAATAAAGCTTCATTTTCATTATTATTCTATAGAAATGAAAATGGAATAGGGGAGCCCAGCACAATCAATCCAGATGGTGAATGAAAAAGTGGAATTTCTCGTACAAAGGCATGTCTAAATTTTATCTTCTGATCAAGATTCCTGGGGGCCAAGATTATGCATTTAGCATCATCTGTTAATTGACTCAACAACGGAGATAAGACTGAGATTGATGGCTAATTATGATCCAGGCGCCATTGGAATGTGAGGGATCTCACCAATGGGAATAACTTTGAGAGCAGAACTATTATAAAAAGCATTTCTTTCTTCCATGTACCTACATAAGAAAGACCAAATGAATTTCATAGTGCAAGCGAAAGTCAGGTCTATACTATCATTCTGAACCTCCACGTTAGTTTCCTGGTGTATTTACAAAGCGGTTTCAGTTAAAGGTCACTGATTATTACCATACTTGCTGCAAACCCAGGATTCGCTTACTTAGTCCCAGGGAATATCCTCCAGGATTTAACATACCACCTTTAACTGTCGTTAGAAGTTGACTAATTCCTTCCAAAACATTTCCAAAACTATTCTGGCACTTATCAGAACAGACCGAAATGTAGATTGTAAAACCCATCAGACAGAGGAGCAACTGTCGGCCATTCAGCCCATCAGATCTGCTCCACCATTCAATGGGATTATGACTGAGCTGATCATCCTCAATTCCACTTTCCTCCTTTTTCCCAAAATGCCTTGATTTCCTTCCTAATTAAAAACCTGGCTATCTCAGCCTTGAATATATTTTAAGATCCAGCGCACAGGTTGAAATTTACAGTCACTTTGCTATTTCTTTGAAATGGCTTTCTTTCACATTATGAAGCTTCGATCTTATTTCAGTTTGATCTGACTCAGTGGCAGTCCCTAAATCCTGAATGAAAACTTTGTGGGTTCGATCCATAATCCAGATCTTGAGGCTGCAAGCCAAGTCTGATCCTTTGACGCTGCACTGTCACAGGTGCTGCCTTTTGGGTGAAACATCGGAATGATGCCTCTCAGTTGGATACTCATGACCTCATTGCACCACTTAGAGGAGCTGCCTAAAGAACTTAGCTTTATACAAATCAGGCCAGGATTTATACACTTAATGGTAAAGTCCTAGGGAGTGTTGCTGAACAAAGAGACCTTGGAGTGCAGGTTCATAGCTCCTTGAAAGTGGAGTCGCAGGTAGATAGGATAGTGAAGAAGGCGTTTGGTAGGCTTTCCTTTATTGGTCAGAGTATTGAGTACAGGAGTTGGGAGGTCATATTGCGGCTGTACAGAATATTGGTTAGGCCACTTTTGGAATATTGTGTGCAATTCTGGTCTCCTTCCTATTGGAAAGATGTTGTGAAACTTGAAAGGGTTCAGAAAAGATTTACAAGGATGTTGCCAGGGTTGGAGGATTTGAGCTATTGGGAGAGGCTGAACAGGCTGTGGCTGTTTTCCCTGGAGCGTCGGAGGCTGAGGGGTGACCTTATAGAGGTTTACAAAATTACGAGGGGCATGGATAGGGTAAATAGATGAAGTCTTTTCCCTGGGGTTTGGGAGTCCAGAACTAGAGGGTTTAGGGTGAGAGGGGAAAGATATAAAAGAGACCTAAAGGACAACTTTTTCACACAGAGAGTGGTACGTGAATGGAATGAGCTGCCAGAGGATGTGGTGGAGGCTAGTACAATTGCAACATTTAAGAGGCATTTGGATGGGTATATGAATAGAAAAGGTTTTGAGGGATATGGGCCAGGTGCTGGTAGGTGGGACTAGATTGGGTTGGGATATCTAGTCGGCATGGACGGGTTGGACCGAAGGGTCTGCTTCCATGCTGTACATCTCTATGACTCTATGACATCCCAATATCTACTCATTCTGACATTGTTGTTTGTAGGAGCTTGCTGTGAGTAAATAGGAAACTGTGTTACCTCTGTCACAGCACTGACTATACATTGATGGCTTTGAGATGTTTGCTGGTTGTGAAAGCTTGAGTCTCTTTGCTTTTTAACGGTTTGTAAGTAAATAAAAAATAACAGTAGAGAAACTGAAGCTTGTATGAAGTGTTCAGGATGGACCTGTAACTATTTCCAAGCCAACAGTTAACTCTTTGCTGCCTCAGTGCATTGCTGATGCCTCTTTGTCTTTTCTCTTGTAATTTTGGTGCCCACTCTCTCAGCTTCTTTCCTGCTGGGGTTATGGATATTGCCAACCTTCTGAAAGCCTACCTGTGGGACCATTCTACACAGAGCAGCCTGAAGCAGGAAGCACTGGCAGATCCATAATGTTTTCCATGCAAGTCCTGAAATAGTTTCTCCAGTATGTCAACTTTGCCAAATTGTGTTTGAATCACTCTTTTCTCGAAATTAATTTCTTGCTGCATCTACATGCACCTTACCAGATGAAAAACTGCTGCTCAATTCTGCTGCATTTAATCTTGTTTCCAAACTTCGCTTCACCCTGGGTACAGGCTGCATACAAATCTAAAATGCTGGGAACTTTGGAATCTCATCTCTCAGACACATACAATGTGGACAGTTACCCAGATAGTGATGAAAGGGTAGAGTCCAGTGATATGCAGTGATGATGTTTTTAACCCTAATGCATCCCTATATGTAACATACAAATGGAATGATTCATACCTCCGTGTACTGCATGTAAAATCCTTTCTGCAGTCTGCAAAGATCTCTTGGAAGAGGATTTAATTACAGTGTCAGTAAATATGGAGATTAATGGCACCTAAAACTGAAGAAAAAAGCAAATTTGCTCTGTATGTGTTGTTAAAGGTATGTATATAACCTGTGTTCTGCGTGTAAGATATGATATTACATGTCAAAGTATTGAAATTGCACAAGGTCCACTTCAGATGATTTCCAGGTCAAATGCCATGGGTGTTATCAGTGGCCCACAGGGAATGAGGTAAAGAGACAGAGCAAGGAAAGCATTTTAAATTCCTGGACAATGTCTCAATTGGAGCAGGGAATGTTTGGTTTTTTTTTGTTTCATTACCTCCTGTGACCACACAAAGAGCATACAGGCATCAAAAATCCAGAGACGGACCTGGGACCAGGAGGGACTGGAATGGGAAGAATGAGAAAACAAAAACAAAGACATTTGCCAGAATCTCTTTGAAAAACAGCCAACTCCCTTTCCAGTGAAGCGCCGAAAGTTTATCGTGGATTTCTTCAATAGAGCACTGGTGATTCATTGATCTCCAGTTCCTTGTGATGCTTTATATAGCTCCAGTATTTTCACTCGACACTATGATGCAAAAGCTGGGATGTAACATTCAAGACATTTCAACACATTCAAATTACTGAACTTCATCAAATATATATGAGTTTAACATCAGGAGATACACTTTGCGGATTAATTTGCTTAATTGGCTTTGAGGAATGCATGAATACAGTGTTATGTTGTGTCTCACAGTTAGCCTACTATACATCTTTAAGAGATATACTCTTAATACCACCTCCTTATCAAAGATGCAACCTGGTGGGAGTAAGGTCTCAGACTCCCTCTTAACTGGGTGGCCCTTGAAGCATTACATGCTGATGGAGGAGTGCTGCTCTTTAGTTGAATAGATTAGTATTAGTCCAGGTACTAACATGCTTGGGTCTGTATTATGTCTATATCAGAAGCTGGAATATATTTCTGTTGAATCATTTAGTATTGTGTTAGCTGTCAGTGAAGAAGCTTACCTCAGAGTAAAATGGGATCTTGATCGGATGGACCAATGGGCCGAGGAATGGCAAATGGAGTTTAATTTAGATAAATGTGAGGTGCTGCATTTTGGAAAGGCAAATCAGGGCAGGACTTATGCACTTAATGGTAAGGTCCTAGGGAGTGTTGCTGAACAAAGAGACCTTGGAGTGCAGGTTCATAGCTCCTTGAAAGTAGAGTCACAGATAGTTAGGATAGTGAAGAGGGCATTTGGTATGCTTTCCTTTATTGGTCAGAGTATTGAGTACAGGAGTTGGGAGGTCATATTACAGCTGTACAGGACATTGGTTAGGCCACTTTTGGAGTATTGCATGCAATTCTGATCTCCCTCCCATCAGAACGATGTTGTGAAACTTGAAAGGGTTCAGAAAAGGCTTCCAAGGATGTTGTCAGGGTTGGAGGATTTGAGTTATAGGGAGAGGCTGAACAGGCTGGGGCTGTTTTCCCTGGAGTGTCGGAGGCTGAGGGGTGACCTTATAGAGGTTTACAAAATTATGAGGGACATGGATAGGATAAATAGACAAAATCTTTTCCTGGGGTCGGGGAGTCCAGAACTGGAAGGCATTGGTTTAGGGTGAGAGGGGAAAGCTATAAAAGGGACCTGAGGGGCAACTTTTTCACACAGTGGGTCATGTGTGTTTGGAATGAGCTGCCAGAGAAAGTGGTGGAGGCTGGTACAATTGCAACATTTAAGAGGCATTTGGATGGGTACATGAATAGGAAGGGTTTGGAGGGATATGGGCTGGGTGCTGGCAGGTGGGACTAGATTGGGTTGGGATATCTGGTCGGCATGGACGGGTTGGACTGAAGGGTCTGTTTCAATGCTGTACATTTATATGATTCTATCTAGTGCTTCCATTATGAGAGCTAATGTAAATATTTTCGCAGCAGGTACAAATAGTCTGTTGGAAATAAAGCCCCTACCCTGGGGATTGTGATAAAGTTGAAGGCGCGTACTGTATCTTTAAGAGAGAGTGAGTGCTGTTCTGAACTGAGAGATTGCAAGCACCTATGTGATATGACTTGGTACTGGAAAATTGAAAATGTGCAATATTTGCCAGTGAAATGGATACCTAAGTTTTGGTTGCTGTTTGACAACAATTTGATCTCAACCAATCAGTTTAAGTTATGTCCGAAGATACTAAAACCCAATGGAATTTGAATTTTTTTTCCCAACATCGAACCAATGAGACGATCCAATGTTGGGGAGTATAAAATGCAGACATTTTGAAATTCTTTCAGAGAGCAACAGCCATAGAGACAGAAACGCATGGAGAGCTAATATCTTGCCATCCAAGAAATTAGGAAACCTTTGCTATCAAAGGTAACTTTTCATACGAAACATATTTGCAGTAAAAAGGAAGAAGACGACTGAGGGAGATCCTCCACCAGAAGATACCGACAGTGTGGAAGGATGCGGCAGGTTACAGCGCGATATAGATAAGCTGCAGAACTGGGCAGAAAGGTGGCAAATGGAGTTCATTGTAGCTAAGTGTGAGGTGATTCACTTTGGTGAGAGTAACAAAAAGATGGGGTACTGGGCTAATGGTCGGATACTTGGATGAGCAGAAGGATCTTGGTGTCCACGTACACAGATCTTTGAAAGTTGCCACCCAGGTAAATAGTGCGGTGAAGAAGGCATATGGCGTACTGGCTTTTATTGGTAGAGAAATTGAGTTCCGGAGTCCTGAGATCATGTTGCAGTTGTATAAGACTCTGGTGCGGCCGCATCTGGAGTATTGTGTGCAGTTTTGGTCGCCATACTATAGGAAGGATGTGGAGGCACTGGAACGGGTGCAGAGGAGGTTTACCAGGATGTTGCCTGGTATGGTAGGAAGGTGGTATGAGGAAAGGCTGAGGCACTTGGGGTTGTTTTCATTGAAGAAGGTTTAGGGGTGACTTGATTGAGGTGTACAAGATGATTAGGGGTTTAGATAGGGTTGACTGTGAAAACCTTTTTCCACGTATGGAATCAGCTATTACGAGGGAGCATAGCTTTAAATTAAGGGGTGGTAGGTGTAGGACAGATGTTAGGGGTAGGTTCTTTACTCAGCGAGTCGTGAGTTCATGGAATGCCCTGCCAGTAGCAGTGGTGGACTCTCCCTCTTTATGGGCATTTAAGCGGGCATTGGATAGGCATATGGAAGATAGTGGGCTCGTGTAGGTTAGGTGGGCTTGGTTCGGCGCAGCATCGAGGGCCAAAGGGCCTGTACTGCGCTGTATTCTTCTATGTTCTATATTCTATGTAAGAAGACAGACACTGAAGGTGACAGCGGCTGTGTGGTTTTGAAATGAAGTTGATATAATTTTAATAAGTGTCTTATTGTGATAGTATTTTGTTTTAGAGTTGGAGGCACATAATAAGCAGTTAAGAGAAAGAGCTGTGAATAATTTTTGTTTAATGTTCACGTTTAAATTTTTTAAATAAGTTGATGTTATTTTCTTTAAATAGTGGAATTTGGGGGTTCTCTGTCACTCATATTTTAACAATTTACAAGGCGGGTGAACTTTTCTGGGTGTTTCATTTAATTAACAGAGGGGTTCACTGACATGTCATTACAGGGAAGATTTGAAATTGTGCTCACTGTTCCCAAACAATTACTTGTAAAAACAATATCCAAAGTGGTTACAGCCAAACTTTGGTCAAGATGACAGGAAGTTCCTGAACTATCAACATCCTGGGGGTTACCATTGACCAGAAACTCAACTGGATTAGTGGTGCTGGAAGAGCACAGCAGTTCAGGCAGCATCCAAGGAGCAGCGAAATCGACGTTTCGGGCAAAAGCCCTTCATCAGGAATAAAGGCAGAGAGCCTGAAACATGGAGAGATAAGCACACTGTTGTGGTTCTGTTCGCCGAGCTGGTAAGTTTTTGTTGCAAACGTTTCGTCCCCTGACTAGGCGACATCATCAGTGCTTGGGAGCCTCCTGCGAAGCACTGCTTTGATGTTTCCTCTGGTGTTTATAGTGGTCTGTCCCTGCCGCTTCCGGTTGTCAGTTTCAGCTGTCCGCTGTAGTGGTTGGTATATTGGGTCCAGGTCGATGTGTTTGTTGATGGAGTTTGTGGATGAATGCCATGCCTCTAGGAATTCCCTGGCTGTTCTCTGTCTGGCTTGCCCTATGATAGTAGTGTTGTCCCAGTCGAATTCATGTTGCTTGTTGTCTGCGTGTGGGGCTACTAAGGATAGCTGGTCGTGTCGTTTCGTGGCTAGTTGATGTTCATGTATGCGGACATGAACCCTAGCCAGAGAAATAATAGCCAACCTACTGGACATACAGAACAAAAAACAGGATGCTGAACCTATCAACAAAGACGGCATACTTAAACTACTGGACTTGTGCCTCACAACACACTTCACATTCAACAACCAGATATACGAACAAATCAACGGAACACCCATGGGATCACCAATCTCGGGACTCATAGCAGAGGCAGTTATGCAAAGGTTAGAACAAACAGTCCTACCACAAACTCTGGATTAGTGGTGCTGGAAGAGCACAGCAATTCAGGCAGCATCCGAGGACAGGCAAAATCGACGTTTCGGGCAAAAGCCCTTCATCAGGAATAAAGGCAGAGTGCCTGAAGCATGGAGAGATAAGCTAGAGGAGGGTGGGGGTGGGGAGAGAGTAGCATAGAGTACAATAGGTCAGTGGGGAAGGAGATGAAGGTGATAGGTCAGGGAAGAGAGGGTGGAGTGGATAGGTGGAAAAGGAGCTGGGCAGGTCGGACAAGTCCGGACAAGTCGAGTTGCTGGAGGTTAGAAACTAGGATGAGGTGGGGGAAGGGGAAATGAGGAAACTGTTGAAATCCACATTGATGCCCTGGGGTTGAAGTGTTCCGAGGCGGAAGATGAAGCCTTCTTCCTCCAGGCGTCTGGTGGTGAGGGAGCGGCGGTGAAGGAGGCCCAGCACCTCCATATCCTCGGCAGAGTGGGAGGGGGAGTTGAAATGTTGAGCCACGGGGCGATTTGGTTGATTGGTGCGGGTGTCTCGGAGATGTTCCCTAAAGCGCTCTGCTAGGAGGCGCCCAGTCTCCCCAATGTAGAGGAGACCGCATCGGAAGCAACGGATACAATAGATGATATTAGTGGATGTGCAGGTAAAACTTTGATGGATGTGGAAGGCTCATTTAGGGCCTTGGATGGAGGTGAGGGAGGAGGTGTGGGCACAGGTTTTACAGTTCCTGCGGTGGCAGGGGAAAGTGCCAGGATGGGAGGGTGGGTCGTAGGGGGGCGTGGACCTGACCAGGTAGTCACGGAGGGAACGGTCTTTGCGGAAGGCGGAGAGGGGTGGGGAGGGAAATATATCCCTGGTGGTGGGGTCTGTTTGGAGGTGGCGGAAATGTCGGCGGATGATTTGGTTTATGCGAAGGTTGGTAGGGTGGAAGGTGAGCACCAGGGGCGTTCTGTCCTTGTTGCGGTTGGAGGGGTTGGGTCTGAGGGCGGAGGTGCGGGATGTGGATGAGATGCGTTGGAGGGCATCTTTAACCACGTGGGAAGGGAAATTGCGGTCTCTAAAGAAGGAGGCCATCTGGTGTGTTCTATGGTGGAACCGCTCCTCCTGGGAGCAGATACGGCGGAGGCGGAGGAATTGGGAATACGGGATGGCATTTTTGCAAGAGGTAGGGTGGGAAGAGGTGTAATCCAGGTAGCTGTGGGAGTTGGTGGGTTTGTAGAAAATGTCAGTGTCAAGTCGGTCGTCACTGATGGAGATGGAGAGGTCCAGGAAGGGGAGGGAGGTGTCAGAGATGGTCCAGGTAAATTTAAGGTCAGGGTGGAATGTGTTGGTGAAGTTGATGAATTGCTCAACCTCCTCGCGGGAGCACGAGGTGGCGCCAATGCAGTCATCAATGTAGCGGAGGAAGAGGTGGGGAGTGGTGCCGGTGTAATTACGGAAGATCAACTGTTCTACGTAGCCAACAAAGAGACAGGCATAGCTGGGGCCCATACGTGTGCCCATGGCTACCCCTTTGGGGTCCGATCTGCCCGACCTGCTCCTTTTCCACCTATCCACTCCACCCTCTCTTCCCTGACCTATCACCTTCATCTCCTTCCCCACTGACCTATTGTACTCTATGCTACTCTCTCCCCACCCCCACCCTCCTCTAGCTTATCTCTCCACGCTTCAGGCTCTCTGCCTTTATTCCTGATGAAGGGCTTTTGCCCGAAACGTCGATTTTGCCTGTCCTCGGATGCTGCCTGAACTGCTGTGCTCTTCCAGCACCACTGATCCAGAATCTGGTTTCCAGCATCTGCAGTCATTGTTTTTACCTCGTTGATTTTAGTCCTACCACAAGTTCAGCCCAAACTCTGGGTCAGATATGTCGATGACACATTTGTAATCATTAAAAACACGGAAATAGAAAAAACACACTGGATCATCAACGCCACACTCACAGGAATCCGATTCACGAGAGAAGAAGAAAAGGATAGCCAACTCCCATTCCTAGACGTGAGGGTACAGAGAACACCGAACGGAGAATTCACTACAAGGGTATACAGGAAAGCCACACACACAGACCAAGTCCTAAACTATGAAAGTAACCACCCCAACACACACAAACGAAGCTGCATCAGGACACTATTCAAAAGGGCCACAACACACTGCAAAAAGAGGAAGAGGAACACCTATACAAGGTATTCGCCAAAAATGGATACCCGCGCAACTTCATCAACAGATGCCTAAGAGAAAGACCATGGAACGAGGACATACCACAACCAAAAGGACTAGCCACACTACCATACATCAGGAGCATCTCGGAACTGACAGCCAGACTACTGCGACCCCTAGGACTCATAACGGCACACAAACCAACAGCCACTCTCAGACAACAACTCACCAGAACGAAGGACCCGATACCCAACATGAGCAAAACTAATGTAGTGTACAAAATACCATGCAAGGACTGCACTAAACACTATATAGGACAAACAGGAAGACAGCTAACAATCCGCATACATGAACATCAACTAGCCACGAAACGACACGACCAGCTATCCTTAGTAGCCACATACGCAGACAACAAGCAACATGAATTCGACTGGGACAACACTACTATCATAGGGCAAACCAGACAGAGAACAGCCAGGGAATTCCTAGAGGCATGGCATTCATCCACAAACTCCATCAACAAACACATCGACCTGGACCCAATATACCAACCACTACAGCGGACAGCTGAAACTGACAACCGGAAGCGGCAGGGACAGACCACTATAAATACCGGAGGAAACATCAAAGAAGCGCTTCGCAGGAGGCTCCCAAGCATTGATGATGTCGCCTAGCCAGGGGACGAAACGTTTGCAACAAAAACTTCCAGCTCGGCGAACAGAACCACAACAACGAGCACCCGAGCTACAAATCTTCGCACAAACTTAAGCACACTGTCCCCATGACTTGTCCGGACTTGTCCTACCTGCCTATCTCCTTTTCTACCAATCCACTCCACCCTCTCCTCCCTGACCTATCACCTTCATCCCCTCCCCCACTCACCTACTGTACTCTATGCTACTCTCTCCCCACCCCCACCCTCCTCTAGCTTATCTCTCCACGCTTCAGGCTCTCTGCCTTTATTCCTGATGAAGGGCTTTTGCCCGAAACGTCGATTTCGCTGCTCCTTGGATGCTGCCTGAACTGCTGTGCTCTTCCAGCACCACTAATCCACAACCATTTCCTGGTTGTGGAAATGTGTCTTTTTTTAAAGTTGAATAAGTCTGAAGGTCTTGATCCATCAAACCATACAAGCAAAATGTTCTGCTTGCTTAACATATACACTGATTCATTCAGAGTGGACTGGGAGCAGATGCTTTCAGATAAATCTGTGTCAGAGCAGTGGAAGTCATTCAAGAAAAAAAAAGGAGAGTATAGGACCAACATGTTCAAGTAAAGGTGAAGGAAGGTGCCAACAAACCCAGTGACCTCTGCACGTCAGGAGTATACAGATCGGAGAAAGTGAAAGAAAGAGAGACTTTGGCAAATATCAGACACAAACCAACAGAAACCTCAAGGAGCAGAGAATATACAAGAGAAAACTTACAAAGGAGATTCTGAGATCCGAGAGGGGTCATGAAAGATAATGGCACGTAAAATAAAGGAAAATCCAAAACCAACTTACAATACAAGTGCAAAGGAATAACTAGGGAAAGAGTAGCAGCCGTTAAAAATTATAGCAGTAATTTGTGTGTGAAGGCAGAGGGTGTAGGTAAGGTTCCAAATGAACATCTGGTGTTGGCTACTGAAAGGAACGATGTGGGAATATCAAGGGCCGAAAGGCCTGTACTAAATCAAGGAGAAGGGTGGTGACAGACTTAAAGAAGGCAGCACAGACAGAGAGGAGGTTCTGAGTGGTCTGCCAAGCTGGTCAGGGATGGATAAAATATGTCATAGGCTCTTGAGTGAGATATCGGATCAGAATTAGACCATTCGGCCCATCGGGTCTGCTCCACCATTTGATCATGGCTGATATGTTTCTCAACTCCAATTTCCTGCCTGCTTCCTCCAACCCTTGATTCCCTTACTAATCAAGAATATATCTAATTCTGTCTTAAGTACACTTAATGACATATCATTGTGTCATCTGCAAACTTAGCAACAGTGCCCTCAGTTCCTTCATCCAGATCATTAATGTACAATGTGAATAGTTGTGGTCCCAAAATAGACCCCTGTGGTAGCAATTCTGAGAGACAGAATTAAGCTGAATTGGAGAGACAGCGAATAATCTGGAACAGTCAGCACAGTTTTGTTGAGGGAAGGTAATGTCTAACTGATTTGATAGAAGTTTTCAAAGAGGTGAAGGTGTGTAGATGAGGGCAAAGGATTTGAGTTAGTCTGCTTGGACTTCAGCAAGGTTTTTTGGTAAGGTCTGACCAGGAAGACTAACAACAATGGTAAAATATCATGGGATTCAAGGAAATTTGGTAAATTAGATTGAATTGGTTGAATGGCAGGATAAGAGGGTGATGGTAAAGGGCTATTTCAGTGACTACAAGCCTGTGTCCATTGGGGTTTAGCGAGGGTTAGTGTTGGGGCCTTTGCTGTTTATGGTTAATGTTAATGACTTAGATTTGAATGGAGGATGGTTTATCAATAAGGTCACAGATAATTCCAAAATTGGACAGGTGATAAATAATGAGGAGGATAGCCTTAGACTGCAGGAGGATATAGACAGGCTGGTCAGATGGATGAATCAGCAGTAAACTCAATTCAATCCAGTAAGGTGGGTGGACACACAAGGCATGGGATACATGATGAACATTAGGACCCTGGGAAGCACCATGGATCAGTGGGACCTTGGTGTGGATGTCATTGGTCCCTTAAAGTAGTGGGACAGATGGATAAAGTGGTTAAAGAAGGCATATGGCAACTGGCCTTGATTAGCTAAGGCATAAGGCATAAAGATGAAGAGCAGGGAGGTGATGCTGGAAAGGTATAACACATTGGTTCAGCCACAGTTAGACGATTGTGTGTTGTTCTGGAGTCCACATTACAGAAAGGATATGACTACACAGGAGAGGACGCAGAGGAGATTAACCAGGATATAGCCTGGGGTGGAGACTATCAGTGATGAAGAGAAATTAGTCAGACAGGATAAAAGAATTGTGGAAGCTGGAAATCAGAAACAAAAAAATAGAAATTGCTGGAAAAGTTCAACAGGTCTGGCAGCATCTGTGGAGAGAAATCGGAGTCAATGTTTTGGGTTGAGTGACCATCCTCAGAACTTATGGTTTCTAGGAAAAGTTGCTTTTTATGCAGAAGATAGGGTGGGAGGTGGGGGGAAGGGAGGAAGGAGGAAACAATAGGTGGAGATAGAGCCCAAAGAGAGAGAGAAGAACAGTTGGACAGTCAAAGGAGTGGATAATGATGAGCCTGGGAGAATGAATAGCTGCTAATGGGGATTGTCAGTGACTAACAATGGGTTGTGTGTCATAGCAGACCATGTGATCACGAGGCCTGGTATGTGGAGACTGGGTAAGGACAAGGGGTGAAAGGGGTGGCACAGTGGCTCAGTGGTTAGCACTGCTGTCTCACAGCACCAGGGACTGGGTTCAATTCCAGCCTCGGATGACTGTGTGTGGAGTTTGCATGTTCTCCCCTTGTCTGTGTGGGTTTCCTCAGTGTGCTCCGGTTTCCTCACAGTCACAAAGATGTGCAGGTCAGGTGATATTGGCCATGCTAAATTGCCCATAATGTTAAGTGCATTAGTCAGAGGGAAATGGCTCAGGGTGGGTTACTCTTCGGGGGGTTGTGTGGACTGGTTGGGCCAAAGGGCCTGTTTTCACACAGTAGGAAATCTAATCTAATCTAAATTCCTCAAGCCCCAACATTTTTGAGTCCTGAAGGCTGGGGAGTTCCCAAGCGATAAATGAGGTGCTGTTCTTCCAGCGTCGCTGGAGCACTGCAGCAAGCCTGAGACTGAGATGGTCGCCGTCGATGTTCTGCGAAGTGGTCGCCTAGTTTACACTTTGTCTCCCTAATGTAGAGGAGACTACATTATGAGCAGCGAATGCAGGAGGCTAGATCGTATAGAGTGGAGGATAAGGTGCTGCTTCACCCAGGAAGGTGCGCTTGGGCCCTTGGATACTGAGGAGGGAGGAGGTAAATGGACAGGAATCACATCTTCTGTAGTTGCAGAGGAAGGTGATGTGGGGTTGTGGAGGGAAGGGGTGATGTTGGTGGGTGTTGGGAATGAAGGAAGTGTGGACCCGAGTGTCCAAGAGGGAGGCTGTCAGGAGAGGGGAAGGGAGGGGAATATGTGTCTGATGGTGGCATTTCACTGAAGGTGGCAGAGTTGGCAGCTGATGATCCTCTGGATGTGGATGGTGATGGGATGGTAGGTAAGGACAAGGGGAACCCTGTCACTGTTGTGGGAGGGAGTGAGGGGGGATGAAGGCTGAAGTGCAGGAGATGGGTTGGACCCAGCTGAGGGCCCTATCAACAACGGTGCTGGGGAATCCTCGGTTGAGGAAGAAGGTGGGCATTTCAGAGGCTCCCTTGTCGAAGGTGGCCTCATTGGAACAGATGTGATGGAGACAGAGGAACTGGGAGAACAGAATGGAGTCTTTACAGCAAGCAGGATGTGAGGATGTAGAGTCAAGGTGACTGTGGGTATCAGTGGGTATGAAGTGGATAATGGTGGCCAACCTTTCCCCACAAATAGAAACAGAGATGTTGAGGAAGGGAGGAGTCAGAAATAACCACGTCAAGGCAAGGGCAGGGTGGAAATTGGAAGCAAAATTGATAAACGGGACAGACTGGGGCATAGAGGCTTAAGGTACGGGGCAGGAGGTTCTGAGGGGATGGGAGGAAAATGTTTCTCATCCAGAGAGTGTTGGGAACGTGAAATTCACTGCCTGTAAGGGAGGTGGAGGAAGAAACCAACATAACAGTGAAGACGTGGTTAGATGTGCACTTGCAATGCCAAGGCAGACAGGCTATGGGCCAAGGGTTGGAAAATGGGATTAGAATACTTAGGTGATTGGTTTTTACCAACATGGACCTGATGGGCCACAAGGTCTTCACTGTGCCGCGAATGTCTGTGATTGATTCCATAGCCTAGCCATTAAAGTGTATCTTAACTTTTTGTGGATTATGAGCATTGCTGGTCAGGCGAGAATTTATTGCCCATTCCTAAATGCCTCTGGGAAGGTGGTGTTGGGAGTGTAGAGGGACAGGGTGGAGTTACTGTGAGTCTGGTGCATAAGGGAGTGTGTTTTTAAATCTTAAGGGATAATCCCTTTTGCTAGAATCTAGTACTGGATCAGTGGTGCTGGAAGAGCACAGCGGTTCAGGCAGCATCCAACGCTGCTCCTCGGATGCTGCCTGAATTGCTGCGCTCTTCCAGCACCACTGATCCAGAATCTGGTTTCCAGCATCTGCAGTCATTGTTTTTACCTCGTAGAATCTAGTACTGCCTGCTGACAATTAGTATCTTGCTTTAAATTTATCATCTTTAAGTTTGAGGGATTTTCAGGCCTGGGTGGTCTAATAATACATTGTGCTGGTGAGAAGGTGAGATCAGCTAACTAAGCCAACGTTAGCCAAGTAATGCCCCTCAACCCGTTATATAACTGCTAGATGGTAGAACCCTCCAAATCTCAGTCATGTCAGTGAGAGAGGTTCAGTGCAGTGGGACAGAGCGGAAAAATCACAGTGAGTCTGGTGAGTGAGTGAGTCTGGTGAGTGAGTGAGTCTGGTGAGTGAGTGAGTGAGTTTGGTGAGTGAGTGAGTCTGGTGAGTGAGTGAGTCTGGTGAGTGAGTGAGTGAGTTTGGTGAGTGAGTGAGTCTGGTGAGTGAGTGAGTTTGGTGAGTGAGTGAGTTTGGTGAGTGAGTGAGTCTGGTGAGTGAGTGAGTGAGTTTGGTGAGTGAGTGAGTCTGGTGAGTGAGTGAGTTTGGTGAGTGAGTGAGTTTGGTGAGTGAGTGAGTCTGGTGAGTGAGTGAGTTTGGTGAGTGAGTGAGTGAGTTTGGTGAGTGAGTGAGTGAGTTTGGTGAGTGAGTGAGTTTGGTGAGTGAGTGAGTCTGGTGAGTGAGTGAGTTTGGTGAGTGAGTGAGTGAGTTTGGTGAGTGAGTGAGTCTGGTGAGTGAGTGAGTCTGGTGAGTGAGTGAGTGAGTTTGGTGAGTGAGTGAGTTTGGTGAGTGAGTGAGTCTGGTGAGTGAGTGAGTCTGGTGAGTGAGTGAGTGAGTTTGGTGAGTGAGTGAGTTTGGTGAGTGAGTGAGTGAGTTTGGTGAGTGAGTGAGTCTGGTGAGTGAGTGAGTGAGTTTGGTGAGTGAGTGAGTCTGGTGAGTGAGTGAGTCTGGTGAGTGAGTGAGTTTGGTGAGTGAGTGAGTCTGGTGAGTGAGTGAGTCTGGTGAGTGAGTGAGTGAGTTTGGTGAGTGAGTGAGTCTGGTGAGTGAGTGAGTTTGGTGAGTGAGTGAGTTTGGTGAGTGAGTGAGTCTGGTGAGTGAGTGAGTGAGTTTGGTGAGTGAGTGAGTCTGGTGAGTGAGTGAGTGAGTTTGGTGAGTGAGTGAGTCTGGTGAGTGAGTGAGTTTGGTGAGTGAGTGAGTGAGTTTGGTGAGTGAGTGAGTCTGGTGAGTGAGTGAGTGAGTTTGGTGAGTGAGTGAGTCTGGTGAGTGAGTGAGTTTGGTGAGTGAGTGAGTTTGGTGAGTGAGTGAGTCTGGTGAGTGAGTGAGTGAGTTTGGTGAGTGAGTGAGTCTGGTGAGTGAGTGAGTGAGTTTGGTGAGTGAGTGAGTCTGGTGAGTGAGTGAGTTTGGTGAGTGAGTGAGTGAGTTTGGTGAGTGAGTGAGTCTGGTGAGTGAGTGAGTCTGGTGAGTGAGTGAGTGAGTTTGGTGAGTGAGTGAGTTTGGTGAGTGAGTGAGTCTGGTGAGTGAGTGAGTTTGGTGAGTGAGTGAGTCTGGTGAGTGAGTGAGTGAGTTTGGTGAGTGAGTGAGTCTAGTGAGTGAGTGAGTCTGGTGAGTGAGTGAGTTTGGTGAGTGAGTGAGTCTGGTGAGTGAGTGAGTCTGGTGAGTGAGTGAGTTTGGTGAGTGAGTGAGTCTGGTGAGTGAGTGAGTCTGGTGAGTGAGTGAGTTTGGTGAGTGAGTGAGTCTGGTGAGTGAGTGAGTTTGGTGAGTGAGTGAGTCTGGTGAGTGAGTGAGTGAGTTTGGTGAGTGAGTGAGTCTGGTGAGTGAGTGAGTCTGGTGAGTGAGTGAGTTTGGTGAGTGAGTGAGTCTGGTGAGTGAGTGAGTCTGGTGAGTGAGTGAGTTTGGTGAGTGAGTGAGTGAGTCTGGTGAGTGAGTGAGTCTGGTGAGTGAGTGAGTTTGGTGAGTGAGTGAGTCTGGTGAGTGAGTGAGTTTGGTGAGTGAGTGAGTCTAGTGAGTGAGTGAGTTTGGTGAGTGAGTGAGTGAGTTTGGTGAGTGAGTGAGTCTGGTGAGTGAGTGAGTCTGGTGAGTGAGTGAGTTTGGTGAGTGAGTGAGTCTGGTGAGTGAGTGAGTTTGGTGAGTGAGTGAGTCTGGTGAGTGAGTGAGTTTGGTAAGTGAGTGAGTGAGTTTGGTGAGTGAGTGAGTCTGGTGAGTGAGTGAGTTTGGTGAGTGAGTGAGTCTGGTGAGTGAGTGAGTTTGGTGAGTGAGTGAGTGAGTTTGGTAAGTGAGTGAGTCTGGTGAGTGAGTGAGTGAGTTTGGTGAGTGAGTGAGTGAGTTTGGTGAGTGAGTGAGTCTGGTGAGTGAGTGAGTTTGGTGAGTGAGTGAGTCTGGTGAGTGAGTGAGTTTGGTGAGTGAGTGAGTTTGGTGAGTGAGTGAGTGAGTTTGGTGAGTGAGTGAGTCTGGTGAGTGAGTGAGTCTGGTGAGTGAGTGAGTTTGGTGAGTGAGTGAGTCTGGTGAGTGAGTGAGTTTGGTGAGTGAGTGAGTTTGGTGAGTGAGTGAGTCTGGTGAGTGAGTGAGTTTGGTGAGTGAGTGAGTCTGGTGAGTGAGTGAGTGAGTTTGGTGAGTGAGTGAGTCTAGTGAGTGAGTGAGTCTGGTGAGTGAGTGAGTTTGGTGAGTGAGTGAGTCTGGTGAGTGAGTGAGTCTGGTGAGTGAGTGAGTTTGGTGAGTGAGTGAGTCTGGTGAGTGAGTGAGTTTGGTGAGTGAGTGAGTGAGTTTGGTGAGTGAGTGAGTCTGGTGAGTGAGTGAGTCTGGTGAGTGAGTGAGTTTGGTGAATGAGTGAGTCTGGTGAGTGAGTGAGTTTGGTGAGTGAGTGAGTCTGATGAGTGAGTGAGTGAGTTTGGTGAGTGAGTGAGTCTGGTGAGTGAGTGAGTCTGGTGAGTGAGTGAGTTTGGTGAGTGAGTGAGTCTGGTGAGTGAGTGAGTCTGGTGAGTGAGTGAGTTTGGTGAGTGAGTGAGTCTGGTGAGTGAGTGAGTTTGGTGAGTGAGTGAGTCTGGTGAGTGAGTGTGTTTGGTGAGTGAGTGAGTCTGGTGAGTGAGTGAGTTTGGTGAGTGAGTGAGTCTGGTGAGTGAGTGAGTCTGGTGAGTGAGTGAGTTTGGTGAGTGAGTGAGTCTGGTGAGTGAGTGAGTTTGGTGAGTGAGTGAGTGAGTTTGGTGAGTGAGTGAGTCTGGTGAGTGAGTGAGTTTGGTGAGTGAGTGAGTCTGGTGAGTGAGTGAGTTTGGTGAGTGAGTGAGTTTGGTGAGTGAGTGAGTTTGGTGAGTGAGTGAGTCTGGTGAGTGAGTGAGTCTGGTGAGTGAGTGAGTTTGGTGAGTGAGTGAGTCTGGTGAGTGAGTGAGTTTGGTGAGTGAGTGAGTCTGGTGAGTGAGTGAGTTTGGTAAGTGAGTGAGTGAGTTTGGTGAGTGAGTGAGTCTGGTGAGTGAGTGAGTTTGGTGAGTGAGTGAGTCTGGTGAGTGAGTGAGTTTGGTGAGTGAGTGAGTGAGTTTGGTGAGTGAGTGAGTCTGGTGAGTGAGTGAGTTTGGTGAGTGACTGAGTTAGTTTGGTGAGTGAGTGAGTCTGGTGAGTGAGTGAGTTTGGTGAGTGAGTGAGTCTGGTGAGTGAGTGAGTTTGGTGAGTGAGTGAGTTTGGTGAGTGAGTGAGTGAGTTTGGTGAGTGAGTGAGTCTGGTGAGTGAGTGAGTCTGGTGAGTGAGTGAGTTTGGTGAGTGAGTGAGTCTGGTGAGTGAGTGAGTTTGGTGAGTGAGTGAGTTTGGTGAGTGAGTGAGTCTGGTGAGTGAGTGAGTTTGGTGAGTGAGTGAGTGAGTTTGGTGAGTGAGTGAGTCTAGTGAGTGAGTGAGTCTGGTGAGTGAGTGAGTTTGGTGAGTGAGTGAGTCTGGTGAGTGAGTGAGTCTGGTGAGTGAGTGAGTCTGGTGAGTGAGTGGTTTGGTGAGTGAGTGAGTTTGGTGAGTGAGTGAGTGAGTTTGGTGAGTGAGTGAGTCTGGTAAGTGAGTGAGTCTGGTGAGTGAGTGAGTGAGTTTGGTGAGTGAGTGAGTTTTTTGAGTGAGTGAGTCTGGTGAGTGAGTGAGTGAGTTTGGTGAGTGAGTGAGTCTGGTGAGTGAGTGAGTTTGGTGAGTGAGTGAGTTTGGTGAGTGAGTGAGTCTGGTGAGTGAGTGAGTGAGTTTGGTGAGTGAGTGAGTCTGGTGAGTGAGTGAGTTTGGTGAGTGAGTGAGTGAGTCTGGTGAGTGAGTGAGTCTGGTGAGTGAGTGAGTCTGGTGAGTGAGTGAGTGAGTTTGGTGAGTGAGTGAGTTTGGTGAGTGAGTGAGTCTGGTGAGTGAGTGAGTTTGGTGAGTGAGTGAGTCTGGTGAGTGAGTGAGTGAGTTTGGTGAGTGAGTGAGTCTAGTGAGTGAGTGAGTCTGGTGAGTGAGTGAGTTTGGTGAGTGAGTGAGTCTGGTGAGTGAGTGAGTTTGGTGAGTGAGTGAGTCTGGTGAGTGAGTGAGTCTGGTGAGTGAGTGAGTTTGGTGAGTGAGTGAGTCTGGTGAGTGAGTGAGTTTGGTGAGTGAGTGAGTCTGGTGAGTGAGTGAGTCTGGTGAGTGAGTGAGTTTGGTGAGTGAGTGAGTCTGGTGAGTGAGTGAGTTTGGTGAGTGAGTGAGTCTGATGAGTGAGTGAGTGAGTTTGGTGAGTGAGTGAGTCTGGTGAGTGAGTGAGTCTGGTGAGTGAGTGAGTTTGGTGAGTGAGTGAGTCTGGTGAGTGAGTGAGTCTGGTGAGTGAGTGAGTTTGGTGAGTGAGTGAGTCTGGTGAGTGAGTGAGTTTGGTGAGTGAGTGAGTCTGGTGAGTGAGTGTGTTTGGTGAGTGAGTGAGTCTGGTGAGTGAGTGAGTTTGGTGAGTGAGTGAGTCTGGTGAGTGAGTGAGTCTGGTGAGTGAGTGAGTTTGGTGAGTGAGTGTGTTTGGTGAGTGAGTGAGTCTGGTGAGTGAGTGAGTTTGGTGAGTGAGTGAGTCTGGTGAGTGAGTGAGTCTGGTGAGTGAGTGAGTTTGGTGAGTGAGTGAGTCTGGTGAGTGAGTGAGTTTGGTGAGGAAGACCAAGGATATGATTTTGTTCCTGTATTTCTTTTTCCATCTTTGTCAGCCTCCAGGAGGTCAAAAATCTCACAAGACTAGGTTATAGTCCAACAGGTTTATTTGAAAACCCAGGGAGCCGGGGTTTGAAAGCTTGTGTTTTCAAATAAACTCGTTGGACTATAATCTGGTGTCGTGTGATTTTTGACTTTATCCATCCCAGTCCAACACCAGCTCCTCCACATCATGACCTCCAGGACAGCAGGAAATGAAAAACTCCACGAGAACATTGAGTTAGAAAGAAAAAACAAGGTGACATCACTGGAGAGCCGTAAATCGATTAAGCACTAACCTTGTGTTGGTAACAAATTGTACAAGGGTAAGTTTACGTTATGGCAGGGCAGATCGGCCAAGTGGAATGCTCACGCTGTGATGTGTGGGGAATCACCGACACGTCACATGACTGAGATGGATACCATGTGAAAGAGGTGCTTGGGATTGCAGATGCCTGAGCTCGGATTTTCAGAACTCGAAGGGTGTCTGAAATTACCGTGATGTACTCCTCACGTTGAGAGGTAGGTCGATTGTATATTCAGCAAGACGGATCCAACATAGGTCAGGAACATGCAGGAATTTAGGAATGGATTTCAGCCAGGCTATCCAAGTGAATCACATCGATAATTCAGGATTCCGTGAGGTCCCATTTGAGACTCTGTTTTCCATTCAGAATACTGATGAAGGCTTTGCTTCCTGAGAGGAGATTAGCAAGTGCCAGGTCCTTGACACCAGAGGTGGGTGAGATGCACAGGAGGAAAGAAAAGGTAGGAGAGCAACAGCTATAGGGGATTCATTTGTTAGCAGAACAGATAGGCCTTTCTGCAGCTCTTAACATGACTCTGGGATTGAATGATGTGTCTGTGGTGCAAGGGCTAAGGATATCATAGAGTGGCTGCAGGTAGAGGGTGATCAGCCAGAGGTCATGCTCCATGTTAGTACAGGTTGTTCTGCAATAACCCGTGTTTCATCTGCACAAATTGGCTATAATGCAACTGACGAATTGTGGACGTTGTTTGGATAACACAAACTTTCAACCAAATGAGTATAGCGATTTTCTATTAGCAATCTTCTACAGGGTGATTTTCTATCGCGGTTTTCCATAATGGGATTTTCTATAGCAGTTTTCCATAGCATGATTTTCTATCGCGGTTTTCCATAGCGTGATTTTCTATCACGGTTTTCCAGACGGGGATTTTCGATAGCGGTTTTCCATTGCGGGATTTTCAACAGCAGTTTTCCACAGTGGGATTTTCCAGAGCACGAGATTGCAGAGGATCACAACTGTCGTGTTATAGCAGTACGATCCGTACCATGTTGGTCGGAAGAGGGATTCTGCAGTCAGAGGTTTAGGAGCTAGGTTGAAAATTAACAGGCAAGATCTTAAATGTAAGAATCTCTGGATTACTCCCAGTCCCACACACAATTGAGTATAGAAATAAGAGGACATCAAATTCCTGGGACTAGCTCTGGGAGAGATGAACAGCTTGCACATGAACAGAGCCGAGGCTGAGCCCCTTACAGAGTGCTATTGGGAGGCTTTACATTAACTCTGCATACAGTGTGGGAGAGAAAATTAGACAGGAAAGTTAGGGAGCCCAAAATACTGGGAGAGAAAGATAGCACAAGATTAGAGGAGAACATGTGAAGAGTTGGAATCAGAATGAGAGAGAAATAAAAACATTCTAACTCAGAACATCAGAACTGTCTCAAGAAGAAAATGGGCAGTTTAGGCCTATACTCTTTGGAGTTTAGAAGAATGAGAGGAGATTTCATTGAGGTTTATGAGGTGATAAAGGGGATTGGCAAAGTAGACATAGAGAGGATGCTTCCCCTTGTACCAGGAGAGGTCACAGGTTTAAGATAAGGGGCAGCAGATTTAAAACTTGGAGGGGAATTACTTCTGTCAAAGGGTCATGAATCTGTGGAATTAACTCACCCAGAGTGCAGTGGATGCTCAGACATTGAGTAAATTTAAGCAGGACACAGAGATTTTTAATTAGCAACAGGTTGAAGGGTTATGGGGAGCGGGCAGGAAAGTGGAGTTGAGGCTGAGATGAGATCAGCCATGGTCGTAATGAATAACAGAGCTGAGAGGCTCAATGGCCCATTTCTGCTCCTAGTTCTGATATCCCTATGTTCACAGCACGCCAGGGAGAGTACAGAGTATAGTGGTATAGGTGGAGATGGTAGCGTGGAATCTTGATGTTGTAGCTAAAGCAGAAAGCTGGCTGAAGGCAGAGTGAGACTCAGTGTTAAATATACCTGGTTCCAGGGTGTTTTCAAAGGACAGAAAAGGAGAAGGAGTGACAGTATTCATTAAGGAGAGTAAAAGAGAAACACCCGTGGATGCCTGAGATCTGAAACAAAAACAGAGCACGCTGGAGAAATGCAGCAGGTCTTGATTAATTTTCAGGGAGGTGATGGCCTAATGGTATTATGGAAAAACTATGAATCTAGAGACCCAGGTGACATTCTGGGGACCCACCAAAGCAGATGGTGGAATTTGAATTCAATAAATATCTGGAATTAAGAGTCTAATGATGCCCATGAATCCATTGTCGATTGTATTGGAAAAGCCATCTGGGTCACTAATGTCCTTTAGGGAAGGAAGCTGCCTTCTTTACCTGGTCTGGCCTACATGTGAGTGATTCCTAACTGCCCTCTGGGGTAATTAGGGATGGGCAGTAAATGCTGACTCTGCTGGTGGTGCCTGTATCTGTGAATGATGAAAATAAATCGTCACAAAAGGGTGACTGACTGTCATGTGAATAGGAGAAAGTGAGGACTGCAGATGCTGGAGACCAGAGTTGAAAAGTGTGGTGCTGGAAAAGCGCAGCAGGCCAGGCAGCATCCGAGGAACAGGAGAATCGGCGTTTCGGGCATCAGCCCTTCTTCCTGAAGAAGATTCTCTTGCTCCTCGGATGCTACCTGGCCTGTCATGTGAATAGCAGGCAAAGAAAAAGTGGCCATATTAAACCTGTGCTATTTTAGTCTGAACAGTGTTCATTTGTTTTTTTTTAAAAAAACAAATTGTGTGAAAAAGTTGAAGAATCCAAATGAATGGAAGCTATTTTGTTTGGCTCTTAAAATACCCCAGGCCATTCCGGTGAGCTTATTAACAAGGGAACCCTGAAATCTTGATGTTTTGCTTAAAGCTGCAGTCTCTCTGACATCACTGTGCTGGGCCCGTGTGTGTCCCAGAACAATCCCTCAGCCTCTTTAATGATATCATCACAATAGGCCTTTTACTGTCAATTATTTTTTTAATGAGAAGAAAGAAAATGCACAACCTGAGGGAAGTTAGTTGAAGGGGTAAGTCAAACACATACCAGGTTTGTTCCTCTCTGTTCTCTTGTATGAATGTCTTTCTATCCACTTCAAAGATCACATATGGGCATTAGTTACATGAAAGGGGATGTGTTCGGCATTTCCATTGCTTAGAGCTTTCGTTAAAACAGTGGGAAATTGACCTCGATCATAGTTCACAACTTTGTGTGGAATAACATCAGCCACATTATATTTATTTTTCTACCTGACCTGCCTGTTACAGCATCCATTAATTGTCAGAACTTTGAACGTTTTACAGGCTTACAGACGGGTTTTGGGGCAACATATGGATATAAAAATGCACAGAAACAGAACCCTGCTGTTATTTTCCACAATGGTTAGTACTTGCAGATGGAGGGAGGTATTTCCTCTGCATCACCAGCAGACCAAGGGCTCTGGGTCCTAATATGTCAATGCTGATGTCTTTATGGATGGTTTAATTTTCTTTATTCTGTTTGAAGCAGCATCCATAAGCTGCCACGTTATTTCCTTGAGCTTGAGCAAGGTCAGATGTAGGGTCAGGGGCACAGGCCTCATCATGGCTGCTGTCTGAGACTCTCTCTGATCCTCTCATGGGCTGAATGCAGGGTGGAATACATAGGCCCCATTCCTCCTCCCTCATACACATTAGAAAATGCTATTGCACTGCTCGATTAAGAGATTGAAAAAAAGACGAGAGGCAAATGTTTTACACAGAGGGTGTGGAATGAACTGCCAGAGGAAGTGGTGGATGTGGGGACAATTACAACATTTAAAAGACATTTGGATATGTAGAGGAATAGGAAAGGTTTGCAGGGATATGGGCCAGGAGCATGTAGGTGGGACTAGTTGTGTTCGGGATCATGTTTTGCATGGACTGGTAGGACCAAATGGTCTGTTTCTGGGTTGTAGGACTCTGACTCGATGTCCATTTCTCCTGACAAAACGGATAACCTCATATTTTTCCATTGTATTCCAGCTGTGATGTTCTTGCCCATTCACTGAGCCTGGCCAAAGTCTTGTGAAGCCTATCTACATCTTCCTCACAACACATTCCCACTTAGCTTTGTCACATACGCAGATTTGGAAATATTACATTTTCATCCCATTCTCCAATTCATTGACACATTTTGGGGACCCAAGTACTGACCCTTGTGGTTTCCCACCAACCATAGACTGTTGACGTGAGAATGTTCTGTTTATTCCTACTCTCTGCTCTCTGTCTGTTCACCAATCATCAATCATTGCTAGTACATTACCTCCTATCTGATATTTCTAATTAGTTTTCAATAGGGGACCTTACCCAAATTCTTCTGAAAATCCAAATAAACTACATCCACCAAGTTATATTCAATAAAACTCCAATAACTTTGCAAATCCATGCTGACTGCATCCAATCAGATCAGTTTTGTCTAAGTCATCCATTTATCACATCCTTTAATATTGATTCAAGCATTTGGTCAACTCCTGGTGCAGACTAAGAGATCTGTCGTTCCCTAATTTTCTCTCCCACTCCCTTCTTAAAAAGTAGGGTGATATTTGCGACCTTCCAATTTGCGAATTCAGAAATCATGCGACACCTGGCTATAGCTCCAAAAGCTTAATATTTCAAATAAACCTGTTGGACTTTAATCCGATACTGTGTGATTTCTGACTTTGTCCATCCCTGTCCAACATCGACAACTCCACACTCTGGATTCCAATTTGCAGGAATTATTCCAGAATCTATAGAATTTTGGAAGATAATCACCAATGAATTGACTGTCCGTGGAGCCACCTCCTTCAACACACTAGGTGATGCAGTATCTGGCCTGAGGGAATTGTATACTTTCAATTCTATTAATGTTCTCCGGTACAATCTTCTGACTAATGATAACTGCCTTCAGCTCCTCATTCTCCCTAATCACTTACATTTCCATTTTGGGAGATATATCTAACTCAGTGAAAACAGACACAAAATAGAGCAAACTTTGTTTTAACCTGTATCTTATGAATTGGCACTCTTGATAAACCAGCAAACGTTATATACCTCAAATAGACCACAAAGTTTACTGCATTATCTGTCCAATTATTATAGTTTTTAATTTATTTTACTCAATGTAAACATATATGTTGTTCAATCACACGGACACATGAAATATCAACAGTTGATTCAATTTCAAATCAATTTCCTCCTGCAGGATGTTTGAGGTAGGGGTGACCACCGATACTCCTGCCGACTTCATCTGCAGGAAATGCAGTCAGATCCTGATCCTCACCGAACGAGTTAGGGAACTGGAACTGGAGTTGGATGAACTGAGGATTATTCGAGAGGCTGAGAGGGTGATTGATAGAAGCTACAGGGACATAGTTACGCTGAAGAACAGAGGTAGCTGGGTAACAGTTAGAGGTGGGAAGGGGAAGAAGCAGGCAGTGCAGGGTTCCCCTGTGGTCGTTCCCCTAAAAAATAAATATACAGCTTTGGAAACTGTTGGGGGGGACAGCGTTGCAGGTGTAAGCTGCAGTGAAGGGGTCTGTGGCTCTGAGACTCAGAGGGGAAAGGGGGAGAGGAGGAGAGCGCTAGTTATAGGGGACTCTCTAGTTAGAGGGACGGACAGGCGGTTCTGTGGACATGGGCGAGACTCACGGATGGTTTGTTGCCTCCCGGGTGCTAGGGTCCGAGACGTCTCAGACCGTGTCTTCAGAATCCTTAAGGGGGAGGGTGTGCAGCCAGAAGTCGTGGTGCACATTGGCACCAACGACATAGGTAAGAAGAGGGGTGGGGAGGTCATTCAAGAGCTCAAGGAGTTAGGCTGGAAGCTAAAAGCTAGGACAGACAGAGTCGTCATCTCTGGGTTGTTGCCGGTGCCACGTGACAGTGAGGCAAAGAATAGGGAGAGAGTGCAGTTGAACACGTGGCTGCAAGGCTGGTGTAGGAGGGAGGGCTTCAGATATTTGGACAATTGGACTGCATTCTGGGGAAGGTGGGACCTGTACAAACAGGACGGGTTGCACCTGAACCAGAAGGGCACCAATATCCTGGGGGGTAGGTTTGCTAGCACTCTTCGGGGGGGTTTAAACTAATTTGGCAGGGGGATGGGATCCGGACTTGTAGTCCAGCAAGTAGGTTAGCTGTTTGTCAGGATGCCCAAGACTGTAGGGAGGCTGTGGAGAAGGTAGCACTGACAGGGACTACTTGCGGACACAGAGATGGGCTCAAGTGCGTATACTTCAACGCAAGGAGTATCAGAAATAAGGTGGGTGAACTTAAGGCGTGGATCGGTACCTGGGACTACGATGTTGTGGCCATCACGGAAACGTGGATAGATGTGGGACAGGAATGGCTGTTGGAGGTTCCTGGTTACAGATGTTTCAGTAAGATTAGGGAGGGTGGGAAAAAAGGAGGGGGGGTGGCATTGCTAATTAGAAATGGTATAACGGCTGCAGAAAGGAAGTTTGAGGGGGATCTGCCTCTGGAGGTAGTATGGGCTGAAGTCAGAAATAGGAAAGGTGCAGTCACCTTGTTGGGTGTTTACTATAGGCCCCCCAATAGCAGCGGAGATGTGGAGAAACAGATTGGGAAACAGATTTTGGAAAGGTGCAGAAGCCACAGGGTCGTAGTCATGGGCGACTTCAACTTCCCAAATATTGATTGGAAGCTCTTTAGATCAAGTAGATTGGATGGGGCGGTGTTTGTGCAGTGTGTCCAGGAAGCTTTTCTAACGCAGTATGTAGATTGTCCAACCAGAGGGGAGGCCATATTGGATTTGGTACTCGGTAATGAACCGGGACAAGTGGTGGGCTTGTTAGTGGGTGAACATTTTGGTGATGGTGACCACAATTCTGTGACTTTCACCTTGGTTATGGAGAGAGATAGGTGCGCACAACAAGGTAGATTTTATAATTGGGGGAAGGGAAATTACGATGCTGTAAGGCAGGATTTGAGGAGCATACGTTGGGAGCATAGGCTGTCAGGGAAGGATGTGGTGGAAATGTGGAACTTTTTCAAAGAGCAGATACGACGTGTCCATGATATGTATGTACCTATCAGGCAGGAAAGAAATGGTCGTGTGAGGGAGCCTTGGTTGACGAGAGAGGTTGAATGTCTGGTAAAGAGGAAGAAGGAGGCTTACATAAGGTTGAGGAAACAGGATTCAGACAGAGCAGTGGAGGGATACAGGATAGCCAGAAGGGACCTGAAGAAAGGGATTAGGAGAGCTAAGAGAGGGCATGAAAAATCGTTGGCGGATAGGATCAAGGATAACCCCAAGGCATTTTATGCGTATGTGAGAAACCAGAGAATGACGAGAACGAGGGTAGGTCCGATCAAGGACAGTAGTGGGAGACTGTGTATTGAGTCGGAAGAGATAGGAGAGGTCTTGAACAAGTACTTCTCTTCAGTATTTACGAACGAGAGGGACCGTATTGTAGAAGAGGAGAGTGTGAAATGGACTGGTAAGCTAGAAGAGATACCTGTTAGGAAGGAAGATGTGTTGGACATTTTGAACAACTTGAGGATAGACAAGTCCCCCGGGCCTGACGGGATATATCCTAGGATTATGTGGGAAGCAAGAGAGGAAATTGCAGTACCGTTGGCAATGATCTTCTCGTCTTCACTGGCAACGGGGGTGGTACCAGGGGACTGGAGAGTAGCGAATGTTGTGCCCCTGTTCAAAAAAGGGAATAGGGATAACCCCGGGAATTACAGGCCTGTTAGTCTTACTTCTGTGGTAGGCAAAGTAATGGAAAGGGTACTGAGGGATAGGATTTATGAGTATCTGGAAAGACACTGCTTGATTAGGGACAGCCAGCACGGATTTGTGAAGGGTAGGTCTTGCCTTACAAGTCTTATTGAATTCTTCGAGGAGGTGACCAAGCATGTGGATGAGGGAAGAGCAGTGGATGTAGTGTACATGGATTTTAGTAAGGCATTTGATAAGGTTCCCCATGGTAGGCTTATGCGGAAAGTCAGGAGGCATGGGATAGAGGGAAATTTGGCCAATTGGATAGAAAACTGGCTAACCGGTCGAAGGCAGAGAGTGGTGGTAGATGGTAAATATTAAGCCTGGAGCCCAGTTACAAGTGGAGTTCCGCAGGGATCAGTTCTGGGTCCTCTGCTGTTTGTAATTTTTATTAATGACTTAGATGAGGGAGTCGAAGGGTGGGTCAGTAAATTTGCAGATGATACGAAGATAGGTGGAGTTGTGGACAGTGAGGAGGGCTGTTGTCGGCTGCAGAGGGACTTAGATATGATGCAGAGCTGGGCTGAGGAGTGGCAGATGGAGTTTAACCCTGCCAAGTGTGAGGTTGTCCATTTTGGAAGAACAAATAAGAATGCGGAATACAGGGTTAATGGTAGGGTTCTTAGTCAGGTGGAGGAACAGAGGGATCTTGGGGTCTATGTACATAGATCTTTGAAGGTTGCCACTCAGGTGGATAGAGTTTGTAAGAAGGCCTATGGAGTATTATCGTTCATTAGCAGAGGGATTGAATTCAAGAGTCGTGAAGTGATGTTGCAGCTGTACCGGACTTTGGTTAGGCCACAGTTGGAGTACTGTGTGCAGTTCTGGTCGCCTCACTTTAGGAATGATGTGGAAGCTTTGGAGAGGGTGCAGAGAAGATTTACCAGGATGTTGCCTGGGATGGAGAGGAAGTCGTACGAGGATAGGTTGAGAGTTCTCGGCCTTTTCTCGTTGGAACGGCGAAGGATGAGGGGTGACTTGATAGAGGTTTATAAGATGATCAGAGGAATAGATAGAGTAGACAGTCAGAAACTTTTTCCCCGGGTACAACAGAGTGTTACAAGGGGACATAAATTTAAGGTGAAGGGTGGAAGGTATAGGGGAGATGTCAGGGGTGGGTTCTTTACCCAGAGAGTGGTGGGGGCATGGAATGCGCTGCCCGTGGGAGTGGTAGAGTCGGAATCATTGGCGACCTTTAAGCGGCATTTGGATAGGTACATGGATGGGTACTTAATCTAGGTTAGAAGTTCGGCACAACATCGTGGGCCGAAGGGCCTGTTCTGTGCTGTATTGTTCTATGTTCTATGTTCTATAAATACTGTGATGTGCTGCGATGTCTGAGTAGTCAGTTGAGGGTGCGAGTGAGAACGCTCTCTGCCAGTAAGTTTTATTTAAGGCAAGATTAGGAGATGCCGGTTTTGGACTGGGGTGTACAAAGTTAAAAATCACACAACACCAGGTTATTGTCCAACAGATTTATTTGGAAGTACTAGCTTTTGGAGCACTGCTCCTTCACCTGATGAAACCTAGTGCTTCCAAATAAATCTGTTGGACTATAACCTGGTGTTGTGTGATTTTTAATTTTATTTAAGGCAAAGTTGTATTGTTATTCAAGTGACTTATCCTGTAGATAAATATTAAGTGATGTGTATACATGAACAGCACAGAGGTGGAACTAGTCGAGAGTGTCAAGCTCCTGGGAGTGGTCATCCACAACAAGCTTTCTTGGACTCTTCATGTGGACGCACTGGTTACAAAGGCCTAACAACATCCCTCCTTCCTCAGGCAGCTGAGGACATTTGCCATGACGGCGAATACCCTTGCCAACTTTTATAGATGCACCATCGAGAGCATTCTGTCTGGATGTATCACTACCTGGTATGGCAACTGTACCAATCAAGATCGGAGACGGTTACAGAGAGTGGTGAACTCAGCCCGGACAATCACAAAGGCCAACCTCCCATCTATAGGATCCATCTACCAGGCCAGCTGTCAAGGAAAGGCCGCCAGCATTCTCAAAGATCCATCCCACCCTGGCAATGTTTTTCTCCAACTTCTACCATCGGGGAGAAGGTACAGAAGCCTGAACACAAGCACCAGCCGGTTTTGAAACAGTTTCTACCCTACTGTTGTTAGAATACTGAATGGACTCTCAAACTCTTAACATTCGCCTGTAACTGTGTTTTTGTTTTTGTTTTTGTTTTTGTTTTTGTTTTTGCCGCTGTTTACCTATTAATACTTATCTACGCTATTTAACTCTGTGAGCTGCCTGGATTGCTCACAAGACAAAGCTTTTCACTGCACCTCAGTACACGCGACAATAAATTCAATTCAGTTCATTACATTTCAAATACGTATTGTGTGTTTTTACATTTTACAAATGACATAGGAGCAGAAATTAGGCCATTCAGCCCATTGAGCACAGCAATTCAGGCAGCATCCGAAGCTGCTGTGCTCTTCCAGCACCATTGATCCAGAATCTGGTTTCCAGCATCTGCAGTCATTGTTTTTACCTCATTCAGCCCATTGAGTCTGCTCCTCCATTCAATCATGGCTGATAAGTTTCTCAATCCCATTCTCCCACTTTCTCCCCATAACCCTTGATCCCCTTGATACTCAAGAACCTATCAATCTCAGTCTTAAATATATTTAATGACCTGGCCTCCACAGCCTTCTGTAAAAAGGAATTCCATAGAGTTACTACTCTCTAGCTGAAGAAATTTCTCCTCATCTCTGTTCAAAATTGTCTTCCCTTTACTCTAAGGCTATGCCCTTGGGTTTTAGTCTCTCCTATCAATGGAAAAGTCTTCCCAACATCTACTCTGTCCAGACCATTCAGTATTCTGTAAGTTTCATCCCTGCCATCCTTCTAAACTCCATTGAATACAGACCAAGTCCTTAAACATTTCACATATGTTAAACTTTTCATTCCTGGGACCATTCACATGAACCTCCTCTGAACATGCTCTAAGGCCTGTAATCCTTCCTGAGATATGGGGCCCAAAACTGCGCACAATACTCCAAATGTGCGCCCACCAGAGCTTTATGTAGTCTTAGAAGCACATCCCTTTTTTTTATTCAAGTCCTCTCAAAATAAATGCCATCGTTGCATTTGTCTTCCTAACTACTGACTCAACCTGAAAGTTTATCCTGAGAGAATCCTGGACTAGAACTCTCAAGTCTCTTTGCACTTCAGACTTCTGAATTTTCTCCCCATTTAGAAAATAGTCCATGTCTCTATTCTTCACACGAAAGTGCATGACCTCAAGCTTTCCCACGTTGTACTCCATCTGATACTTCTTTGCCCGCTCTCCTAACCTGTCCAAATCCTTCTGCAGCCTCCCCACCTCCTCAATAATAGTTTCAAATGCTTGTGATTATGTGGACCCTTAATCAACCATTAAACTCATGGTTCCATAGGTGTCAGATCAGAATAACTTTACTGCAATCATTCAGCTTCTCTGCCTTTCCTTTATCCCTGGTCAGACATTCTCCTAGCTCTGCCTGAAATGAACCCAAAAACAAACAAAAACAGAAATTGCTGGAGAAACTCAGTAAACTTGGCAGCATCTTTGGAGAGAGAAACAAAGTTAACGCTTTGACTCCAGTGATTCTTTTGCACAGTCTTCATTCTGAAGAAGAGTCTCTGGACCTGAAATGTTAACTCTGCTTTCTCTCTTTGCAGATGCTGCCAGGCCTGCTGAGTTTCTCCAGCTATTTCTATTCTTTCTAGTTTCAGATCTCCAACAGCTGCAGTTCATTGCTTTATTTTAGAATAACGAACCCATGTATTAATTTCATAAAGAATTATTTCTGAATGCGTAAAGACAAATAATAAATTCCACTGATACGGTGAACCTTTCAATGACATAACATGCGCCAAGATACAAGAGTGTTATCAAGAAAGATTCAGTGAAGCAAATAATCAAAAATGCAGAAAAAGAGGTGGAGCTTAAGAAGTGTCTCAAAAGAAGAGTCTCAAAAGAAGAAAGGGCTATAGAAAAGTAGAAAGATATAGGCTGGATATTCCAGAGTTCAAGAGCTAGGATGCTGATGCTTAGTCATTGACGGTGGAGAAATTAAAATCCAGAAATCTCAAGAGGTTGGAATTATTGCAGCATTGATATCTCAGAAGGGTGGTTGGAGGCTGTTGCAGACTACAAGGGAGAAGATGGAAGAAAATTTGAGGAATTTGAACATGAGGGTGAGAATCTAAAAGTTTTGCAGTTGCTTAATTTAGAGCCAATGCATGTCAATGAGCAGCGGAATGTTGAGTGAACGGCATTTTATGAAGTTAAGACACAAGTGAGGTATAGTTATTAAGTTTGCAGATGACACCAAAATTGGAGGTATTGTGGACAGTGAAGAGGGCTACCTCAGATTACAATGGGATCTGGACCAGATGGGTCAATGGGCTGAGAAGTGACAGGTGGAGTTTAATTCAGATAAATGCAAGGTGCTGCATTTTGGGAAAGCAAATCTTAGCGGGATTTATACACTTAATGGTAAGGTCCTAGGGAGTGTTGCTGAACAAAGAGACCGTGGAGTTCATAGCTCCTTGAAAATGGGGTCGCAGGTAGATAGGATAGTGAAGAAGGCATTTGATATGCTTTCCTTTATTGGTCAGAGTATTGAGTACAAGAGTTGGGAGGTCATGTTGCAGCTGTACAGGACATTGGTTAGGCCACTGTTAGAATATTGCGTGCAATTCTGGTCTCCTTCCTATCGGAAAGATGTTGTGAAACTTGAAAGGGTTCAGACAAGATTTACAAAGATGTTGCCAGGGTTGGAGGACTTGAGCTACAGGGAGAGGCTGAACAGGTTGGGGCTGTTTTCCCTGGAGCCTCAGAGGCTGAGGGGTGACCTTAAAGCGGTTTACAAAATCATGAGGGGCATGGATAGGATAAATAGACAAAGTCTTTTTCTCCAGGATGGGGGAGTCCAGAACCAGAGGGCCTAGGTTTAAGGTGAGAGGGGAAAGATTTAAAAGGGACACCAGGGGTAACTTTTTCACACAGAGGGAGGTGCTTGTATGGAATGAGCTACCAGAGGAAGTGGTGGAGGCTGGTACAATTACAACATTTCAAAGGCATCTGGATGAATAGGAATATATGAATAGGAAGGGTTTGGAGGGATATGGGCCAGGTGCTGGCAGGTGGGACTAGGTTGGGTTGGGGATATTTGGTCGGCACGGACAGGTTGAACCAAAGGTCTGTTTCCATGCTGTAAATCTCTATGACTCTATGCCAGAGTTTTAGATAACCTCAATATCTATAGGAGAATGGACATCAACACAGACCAAATGTGGGAGGCCAGCCTGGAGAGTGTTGGAAAACAATCAGGAAGAAAGAAAACACAATGACTATTGTTGACAAAGGATACATTTTGTTGAAGTTCTTTCTCTTGCACTTATCAAGACATTTAACAAAAAGAAGCAAAGTTGAAGGAAAGTAACATTTATATCGTATTAAAAAGAGAATGCTGTTGTTTGCCAAGCGTACCTTCATTGGAAGAGGTGCTGCCACTCATTCAAAGAGAATGCACCAGTTGGATGATGATTGACAGTTAACTGCAACGCTTTGCTTAAATCAGGCAAGTTGATCTGAGAAATAACCTGGAGAATAGCTGTCACTACCTGTGTATTAAGCTGAAGCAGGTGCATGGTTTTTTTTCATCTGCAAAGGACATAGCCCTGTGTATTACTACCCATTACTTCCAGCACACACAAGTGCATGTCTGACTAACAATTTTACATTGGTAATTCTCAACTCCACTCACTTACGAAACAAAGAAAGGCTTCCATTTATACATCACCTTTCAGAACATCTCAAAGCTTTTTGAAGCTAAGGAAGTAAATTTCAAATGTAGTCCCTGTTGTGATTAGGCAAGACAGCAGCCAGACTACCAACAGCAAACTCTCACCGAGAATATTGTGAAAATGACCAGATAACCTATTGCTGTGATGTGGGATGAGGGTTAAATATGGCCTGGTCACTACAGCTGACTCTCCTGCTCTTCTCCAGTGCCGTGGGATCTGCAGCATCCACCAGGAAGGACAGATTATCTCTCGGTCAAATATCTCAGCTGGAGGACAGACACATTGATGAGGGTTTCAGCAGCAGATCAGCTGAGATTGTGGAGCTGGTGGAAATGGGCAGCCTCCCCAATGTTGCAGATTGGCTGTTGAATGCTCCTCTCTGGGTCAACTATACATGGTTCAGCCTCCAACAGTTGCCTCAGGGAGGGGAGGCTACTGGTTACAGAGCAGAGTTGGTGGTGGGGACTGAACACGATAGCATCACCTTCCCAATATTTAATAAATAAACAGATATTGCATGATGACCTTTCCTTCTCACTGCAGAAACCTGAATGAGGCTAGCTGGTAGGGTGAGTTGTTCAGCCTCATGCTCACCCAACTCTGAAAGGGAATTATCTAAAGTTCCGTTTAGCCACCTGAACTACAATAGCGTTGGAGACTCTTTCAAATTTCATTACTACCTAAATGGAGTCAAGTTAGGTAAAGGGACAGTACAACGAGATCTAGGTGTTCTTGTACATCAGTCAATGAAAGCAAGCATGCAGGTACAGCAGGTAGTGAAGAAGGCTAATAGCATGCTGGCCTTCATAACAAGAGGAATTGAGTATAGAAGCAAAGAGGTCCTTCTGCAGCTGTACAGGGCCCTGGTGAGACCACACCTGGAATATTGTGTGCAGTTTTGGTCTCCAAATTTGAGGAAAGACATTCTGGCTATTGAGGGAATGCAGCATAGGTTCACGAGGTCAATTCCCGGAATAGCAGGACTATCTTACGCTGAAAGATTGGAGCGACTGGGCTTGAGTTTAGAAGGCTGAGAGGGGATCTGATTGAGACGTAAAAGATTATGAATGGATTGGACACTCTGGAGGCAGGAAGCATGTTTATGCTGATGGGTGAATGCCGAACCAGAGGACACAGTTTAAAAATAAGGGTAGGCCACTTAGAACAGATTTGAGGAGAAACTTCTTCACCCAGAGAGTGGTGGGTGTGTGGAATGCTCTGCCCCAGAGGGCAGTGGAGGCCAAGTCTATGGATACTTTCAAGAAAGAGATGGATAGAGCTCTTAAGGATAGTGGAATCAAGGGTTATGGGGATAAGGCAGGAACAGGATACTGATTGAGGATGATCAGCCATGATCATAATGAATGGTGGTGCTGGCTCGAAGGGCAGAATGGCCTACTCCTGCGTCTGTTGTCTATTGATAATGGACCGAGGAAGCACCTTGGGGTGTTGTGCTGCATTCAAGGCAATACTCAAGTACAAATTGTTGCTGCTTTATCTCCAAATCACCTTTCATGAAGATTAATTATCAAGTATTTAAGAAGCACATCCTTTTCTTAATGTTTGAAAGTACAAGGTTCAACATTTTTCTGATGTGGACGGTGCTGGTGTTGGACTGACATGGACAAAGTCAGAAGTCACACAACACCAGGTTATAGTCCAACAGGCAAAAGTGAGGACTTGCAGATGCTGGAAACCAGAGTCTAGATTAGTGTGATGCTGGAAAAGCACAGCAGGTCAGGCCGCATTTGAGGAGCAAGAAAATCGACGTTTCGGGGCAAAAGCCCTTCATCCAACAGGTTTATTTGAAATCACAATCTTTCACAGCACTTCCAAATAAACCTGTTGGAGTGGTGTTTTCTAACTTCCAACATTTTTCTTGAATGGGTAAAACTTCATGGAAATAAAGATGTAGTTCAGTGGCAGCTGACAATAATATCGAACCTGAATATTTGTTATCATACTTTCTAATAGCTGGGAACACACTGTCAAAACTTTCTTTTAACAATTAAGTTTAAGCGAACTCTGCATTAAAACCTGTGGAATAAATTGCAATGTGCCCTTTTGAATGCTACTGTTGCATGGATCACAGAGGCACAGCACTGAGTAAACACATCCAGCCTGGAGTCAGGGGTTAAAGGAAGCCAGAGACTGATTATATTGCTTTGTTTAAGGGCGGAGGGTCAATTCACTGATAAGTCACTGCAAAGTAAGTGATGCCTTCAAATCTTGCTGCAGGCATGTTTAAAATAAATATACCAGTCGTTTCTATGATTAGTGGAAATAATTGTGGGCATTCACAATCAATTAGCTATAAGTCCTGATCAATTATTCTTCAAAAAGCCTCTCTAATTGTTTCCATACCTAGTTTGGGCTTTTTTTTAAGTCGTAAAAGGAATTGTACAAAATGTTGAGTACTTCTGGTGTAATTAATGAAATTTTGTTGTCTAAATCTTCATATGCTCTGGGATCATAAACAGCAGCTCAATTCTCATTCTAATAGACTCCTGGTGATGATATTGTTTTGTACCTTTGGTATCTTTCTCTCTCTTTTGGACTTAACCCTTTATGTTGACTTGATTGTGCAGCATCAGGGCTGAAGGGTAACAAGGTGGAATATTTCACAAGCCAAGCAGTTTATTTTAATTCATTCATGGGATGAGGGTATCATTGGCTCCGCCAGCATTTATAACCCATCACTAATTGCCCAGAGGGCAGTTAAGAGTCAACCACATTGCTGTGGGTCTGGAGTCACATATAGGCCAGAGCAGGTAAGAATGGAATTTTCTTTTCCTAAAGAGCATTAGTGAATCAGATGGGTTTTTCTCAACATTCGGCAATGGATTCATGGTCATCCTTAGACCCTTTAATTCAAAGTTCATCATCTGCCGTGGTGGGATTGGAACCTAGGTCAACAGAGTGTTACCCAGGGTCAACAGTCCAGCAACAATAACACCAGCCCATCGCCTCCCCCTAAAACCAAACAGAAATTCCGAACCCTGTTTCCAAGATTGTGCAGGCCTCTTAAGTTTGTGGATCTTAACCTGACGTGTTCCTACTCCCGGCCAGGACTTAGGCAGATGACTGGTTAAGGAAGTTTAAACACTCACTTAGACCCCATCCACAACAAGCAATGGTTACCTAAAGCAGGTTATATCCTCCTGATTAAAATGGTGCTGGAAAAGCACAGTAGGTCAGTCAGCATCCAGGAACAGGAAAATCAACGTTTCAGGCAAAAGCCCTTCCTCAGCCCCTTATTCCTGATGAAGGGCTTTTGCCCGAAACGTCGATTTTCCTGCTCATCGGATGCTGCCTGAACTGCTGTGCTTTTCCAGCACCACTCTAATCTTGACTCTAATCTCCAGCGTCTGGAGTACCCACTTCCACCTATATCCTCCTGATTTATACCTCCGTTTCACTTTGCAGTTTTATCCAGGGCGTGGCTGTGGAAACCTCTACAGCTTCCCCTGACTGAGGCTAAAACACATCCAAAGCAAACTGAGACAATATTTGGATCGCTGTGTTATGGTGGACAGTCCAGCTGCTCACTGCCCAGGACCAGGCAGCTGACTGTACCCCATGACCAACCATATTGACAGTGTGTGTGATGACATCACAAGCTCACAGAGCTGTCATTGTGCAGAAAGAGGCCATTCCGCCCATCGTGCCTGAACTATCTCTTCAAATGAGTGTCATTATCGAAAATAAAACAAAGAACTGCAGATGCTAGAGAAGCAAAGACAGGAATTGCTGGAGAAACACAGTAGAGCTGGCAGCATTTGTGAGAGAGAAACAGAGTTAACGTTTCAAATCCATTGACTCTTTGTTAGAGCTGATTGCTCACTGGAATTGAAACTTTAACTCTATTTCTATCTCCCCACAGAAGCCATCAGACCTGCTGAGTTTCTCCAAGAAATTCTGTCTATGTTTGAGCATCATTACCCCGTGTCAATCTCCTGTCTTTTCTCATATCCCTGTAGACTATTTCTCTCCAAAAAATCATCCCAATGCTGTCTTGAGAACCTCACTAGAATGCTGACTCCACCACATTTCCAGGCAGTACACTCTATTCCCCAACTACTCACTGACTGAAAAGGCTTTTTCTTCATTTCATTATTTCTCCTTTAGGCATCTGGATGGGTATAGGAATAGGGAGGTTTGGAGGGATATGGGCCGGGTGCTGGCAGGTGGGACTAGATTGGGTTGGGATATCTGGTCGGCACGGACGGGTTGGACTGAAGGGTCTGTTTCCGTGCTGTACATCTCTACAACTCTATGACATCATTTTAAATCAATGCCATCTAGTTTGTCACCCCCTCACAAGTGGGGACAACTTCTCCCTATCTCTTCTGTACAACCTGCTCATGACTTTAAAAACCTCTATCAACTTTCCTCTCAGTTTTCATCCCTCCAATGAGAACAGTCCCAACTTCTTCAATCGATCCTCATCACTGAAGGGGACCATTCCTGTAACTTGATTCTGCATTCTCTCCAACGCATTCACATCTTTCCTATAATGAACTGGAACTGTACACGGGAGTCTAGCTGACGCTCTGTAGACCCTGCTGGTCAGCCCCTGGCTTTTCTTGGCTGCTGCAGGAAGAAAGAAAGTCACTACATCTGGCCCTTCATGCTTCCCCATCCTCAACACAAACCCCTCCCTTCCCCAACACCCTCCTGAAAGCCCCACCCCGCCATAAACCTGGGAGACTATTGTACGTTCAAAGAGGGCATTGGATCTTCACTGGCTGGCAACTGCTGGTCTGCTTCTTTGCCTCGGTTTGAGGTAAGTATTAAACCCATGACCCCCATCTAACTGAGGTCAAAGTTAACAACTCCATGGTCTTTCCGTGCCTTCACCAGGAGGAGCAAGATTAATTTGGTGGAATGGCGCTTGCTCAGAAGGGGCAGCACGGTGGCTCAGTAGTCAGCACTGCTGCCTCACGGTGCCAGGGACCCAGGTTCAATTCCACCCTCAAGTGACTATTTGTGTGGAGTTTGTGCATTCTCCCTGTGTCCCTGTGGGTTTCATCCCACAGTCCAAATATTATGCAGGTTAGATGGATTGGCCATGATAAATTACCCACGGTGTGCAGGCTTAGCTAAATTCGCAAAGGGAAATTCAGGTTATAGGTGTGGGATGCTCTTTGGAGGGTGGATTGGACTCAATAGGCCAGATGGCTTGCTCCTACCTTGTAGGGATCTGAAGAAGCCATGGAGTTAAAATTCCTTCTTGGTTCAGTTTTCTATATATTCGTAATTTAATGATAATGACTATTTTGGAACATCAGATTTATTGTGTTCAAACCGCAGCCGAACACCAGTAACATGAACATAAAAACCTGCAGAAGAAGGGTCACTGGACCCGAAACATCAACTCTGCTTTCACTCCCCACAAATGCTGCCTGAGCTGCTGAGATTCTGCAACGATTTCTGATGTTGTGAGGGCAGTTCCACAGGAGATGAGCAAACTGAGAAAATCGTTAAATTATGACGTAAAAACACAGCTCAATGTCCACGCCTGTTCTCGCACACTCGATGAGCAAAGTTTGAAATGGCCTTTTACTGTTCTGATTTATTGAAGGGAGGCTGGTACTTTGTGCTCATCCCTAACTAGTGGATGGGGTCACTTGTCTTTTGTAAAATCCTTCTTGATGCAACCAAACTTCAATGAGTGAGGGAGTCCCAGGATTTTGAGACAGTGACAAGAAAGTATCAGCGATATGTTTTCCAGATTGTAGTGATATTCAACTAAGTCATAGAGTGGGTACAGAACAAAAGGACATTGGCTCCATGTTGGAACTTTATGGAGTGTTTGGGAGTGGCAATGTTTGCAAATGCCTGTTGCTGTTGTCCTTCAGAGGGAGAGATTGCTGGGACAATTTCTTTTATCATTCATACATGAAACGTAGGTATCACTGCATGGGCCAGCATTGATTACCCATCCTGAATTGTCTAGACAGCAGACAGGAGTCAACCACAGGAGACCAAACCAGGTAAGATGGCTAATTTCCTTCCCTTAATGGCATTAGTGAACCAGATGGACTTTAGCGGACAAGGAGCAATAGTTTCATCATCATCATTAAACACTTAATTTCAGATTATTATTGAATTCTAATTCCACCATCTGCCATGGTCTCCAGAACATTACCTGGATCTTTGGATTAATAGTCAATAATGCTACCAATCCATTGCCTATCTTATCTGGATGAACACAAGGTAATAAATGACCTCAAAATGATTTATTGTAATGTAAAAAGTTATCGCTTAAAAATCCATGTGGTTCTTGGTTATATAATAGAATCTTAGACAGTTCAAATACTTAATTATTCTAAGGCAAAATGGATTGCAAGGAAGATTAATTGACATTTTATCAATTATCAGGATCAGTGGTAAACGTACAGTAGATTTGGTGTTCCAGATGAGGACCAATGGAACAAAAGCCACCTTCATGGATCTAACATATGCTGTCCAAATATTTGACACTTCAGTCAAATATGCCAGCTCCTAAATACTTCATTAAAGAAGAGGCATACTTAATGTCAGAGTGGTGAAATAATGTCAGAGTGGTGGAATAATGTCAGAGTGGTGGAATAATGTCAGAGTGGTGGAATAATGTCAGAGTGATGGAATAATGTCAGAGTGATGGAATAATGTCAGAGTGATGGAATAATGTCAGAGTGGTGGAATAATGTCAGAGTGGTGGAATAATGTCAGAGTGATGGAATAATGTCAGAGTGGTGGAATAATGTCAGAGTGGTGGAATAATGTCAGAGTGATGGAATAATGTCAGAGTGGTGGAATAATGTCAGAGTGATGGAATAATGTCAGAGTGGTGGAATAATGTCAGAGTGATGGAATAATGTCAGAGTGGTGGAATAATGTCAGAGTGGTGGAATAATGTCAGAGTGATGGAATAATGTCAGAGTGGTGGAATAATGTCAGAGTGGTGGAATAATGTCAGAGTGGTGGAATAATGTCAGAGTGATGGAATAATGTCAGAGTGATGGAATAATGTCAGAGTGGTGGAATAATGTCAGAGTGATGGAATAATGTCAGAGTGGTGGAATAATGTCAGAGTGATGGAATAATGTCAGAGTGGTGGAATAATGTCAGAGTGGTGGAATAATGTCAGAGTGATGGAATAATGTCAGAGTGATGGAATAATGTCAGAGTGGTGGAATAATGTCAGAGTGGTGGAATAATGTCAGAGTGATGGAATAATGTCAGAGTGATGGAATAATGTCAGAGTGGTGGAATAATGTCAGAGTGGTGGAATAATGTCAGAGTGGTGGAATAATGTCAGAGTGATGGAATAATGTCAGAGTGATGGAATAATGTCAGAGTGGTGGAATAATGTCAGAGTGATGGAATAATGTCAGAGTGGTGGAATAATGTCAGAGTGGTGGAATAATGTCAGAGTGGTGTAATAATGTCAGAGTGGTGGAATAATGTCAGAGTGATGGAATAATGTCAGAGTGGTGGAATAATGTCAGAGTGGTGGAATAATGTCAGAGTGGTGGAATAATGTCAGAGTGATGGAATAATGTCAGAGTGGTGGAATAATGTCAGAGTGATGGAATAATGTCAGAGTGGTGGAATAATGTCAGAGTGATGGAATAATGTCAGAGTGATGGAATAATGTCAGAGTGGTGGAATAATGTCAGAGTGGTGGAATAATGTCAGAGTGGTGGAATAATGTCAGAGTGGTAGAATAATGTCAGAGTGATGGAATAATGTCAGAGTGGTGGAATAATGTCAGAGTGGTGGAATAATGTCAGAGTGGTGGAATAATGTCAGAGTGGTGGAATAATGTCAGAGTGATGGAATAATGTCAGAGTGGTGGAATAATGTCAGAGTGATGGAATAATGTCAGAGTGGTGGAATAATGTCAGAGTGATGGAATAATGTCAGAGTGGTGGAATAATGTCAGAGTGGTGGAATAATGTCAGAGTGATGGAATAATGTCAGAGTGGTGGAATAATGTCAGAGTGGTGGAATAATGTCAGAGTGATGGAATAATGTCAGAGTGGTGGAATAATGTCAGAGTGGTGGAATAATGTCAGAGTGGTGTAATAATGTCAGAGTGGTGGAATAATGTCAGAGTGGTGGAATAATGTCAGAGTGGTGGAATAATGTCAGAGTGATGGAATAATGTCAGAGTGGTGGAATAATGTCAGAGTGGTGGAATAATGTCAGAGTGATGGAATAATGTCAGAGTGGTGGAATAATGTCAGAGTGGTGGAATAATGTCAGAGTGGTGGAATAATGTCAGAGTGATGGAATAATGTCAGAGTGGTGGAATAATGTCAGAGTGCTGGAATAATGTCAGAGTGGTGGAATAATGTCAGAGTGATGGAATAATGTCAGAGTGATGGAATAATGTCAGAGTGGTGGAATAATGTCAGAGTGATGGAATAATGTCAGAGTGGTGGAATAATGTCAAAGTGGTGGAATAATGTCAGAGTGGTGGAATAATGTCAGAGTGGTGGAATAATGTCAGAGTGGTGGAATAATGTCAGAGTGATGGAATAATGTCAGAGTGGTGGAATAATGTCAGAGTGATGGAATAATGTCAGAGTGATGGAATAATGTCAGAGTGGTGGTATAATGTCAGAGTGGTGGAATAATGTCAGAGTGGTGGAATAATGTCAGAGTGGTGGAATAATGTCAGAGTGATGGAATAATGTCAGAGTGATGGAATAATGTCAGAGTGGTGGAATAATGTCAGAGTGGTGGTATAATGTCAGAGTGGTGGAATAATGTCAGAGTGATGGAATAATGTCAGAGTGGTGGAATAATATCAGAGTGGTGGTATAATGTCAGAGTGGTGGAATAATGTCAGAGTGGTGGAATAATGTCAGAGTGATGGAATAATGTCAGAGTGATGGAATAATGTCAGAGTGGTGGAATAATGTCAGAGTGATGGATTAATGTCAGAGTGGTGGAATAATGTCAGAGTGGTGGAATAATGTCAGAGTGGTGGAATAATGTCAGAGTGATGGAATAATATCAGAGTGATGGAATAATGTCAGAGTGGTGGAATAATGTCAGAGTGGTGGAATAATGTCAGAGTGATGGAATAATGTCAGAGTGGTGGAATAATGTCAGAGTGATGGAATAATGTCAGAGTGGTGGAATAATGTCAGAGTGATGGAATAATGTCAGAGTGGTGGAATAATGTCAGAGTGATGGAATAATGTCAGAGTGATGGAATAATGTCAGAGTGGTGGAATAATGTCAGAGTGATGGAATAATGTCAGAGTGATGGAATAATGTCAGAGTGGTGGAATAATGTCAGAGTGATGGATTAATGTCAGAGTGGTGGAATAATGTCAGAGTGGTGGAATAATGTCAGAGTGATGGAATAATGTCAGAGTGGTGGTATAATGTCAGAGTGGTGGAATAATGTCAGAGTGGTGGTATAATGTCAGAGTGGTGGAATAATGTCAGAGTGGTGGAATAATGTCAGAGTGATGGAATAATGTCAGAGTGGTGGAATAATGTCAGAGTGGTGGAATAATGTCAGAGTGGTGGAATAATGTCAGAGTGATGGAATAATGTCAGAGTGATGGAATAATGTCAGAGTGGTGGAATAATGTCAGAGTGATGGAATAATGTCAGAGTGGTGGAATAATGTCAGAGTGGTGGAATAATGTCAGAGTGGTGGAATAATGTCAGAGTGATGGAATAATGTCAGAGTGGTGGAATAATATCAGAGTGGTGGAATAATGTCAGAGTGGTGGAATCTGATTTCATGATTAAAGTAGCATTTTCCTATACTTTAATTCTTTAACTAGCAGACCACCACATCATCATGAAACATGATTTTGGAAGCATCAAACTTTTAAAATTTTTGGAACGCCGCATTACAAGATACTCAAAGATTTATCAGTGTCTACTTTAAATACACTCAAGAACTGAGTCTCCACAGTCCTTTGAGGTAGAGAATTCCAAAGATTCACAACCCCACACATAACTATCCTTCTCCTCATCTCTGTCCTCAATAGCACCCCACTTATTTTTAAACTGTGCTTCTGGTTCTAGACTGCACCATTGGAAACATCTTACCTGCATCTACTCTGTCTATCCCTTTAAGTATTTTGTAGGTTTCAATGAAATCACCTCTCATTTTTCAAAATGTTACAAAATGCACTTTGCCCAATCTCACTTCATGAGACGGTGCATAGACCATACAGCATAGGAGCAGAAATGGGGCCTTCACCCCATCAGGTCGGCTCTACTATTCAATGAGATCTGATCCCTTGTCCCTTGTCCCCACAATGTCCCTTTTCCCCACAATGTACCTTTTCCCCATTACCCTTCATTTCCTAACTTATTCAAAACCTGTCTATCTCACCCTCGAATAACTGAATGGCCCATCGAACAGCCCTGGGCAGTAAGGAACTCCACAGACTAAGTGTCCTTTGAGCGAAGAAATTCCTCCTCATCTCCATCTTAAATGGGTGACTCCTTACTCAGAGATGAAGCCCTCTGGTCCCACACAAGGGGAGACAGCCCTTCCATATCTATCTTATCAAGTCCCGAGAATCTTGTATGTTTCAATAAAGTTGCCTCTTATTCTTCTATATTCCAACAAGGAGACAGTGAGGTCTGTAGATGCTGGAGATCAGAGTTGACAGCATGTTGTTGGAAAAGCACAGCAGGTCAGGCAGCATCCGAGGAGCAGGAAAATCAATGTTTCTGCCCATAGCCCTTCATCAGGACCTGCTGCGCTTTTCCAGCAACACGCTCTCAACTATATTCCAACAAGCACAGAGCAAATTTATTCAACCATTTCTCATAAGATATTTCCCACCCATATCTGGGATCTGCTGAATGAACCTTCTCTGGACTACCTCCAATGCCAGTGTATCTTTCCTAAGATGAAGGGCATAGACTGTTCACTGTATTCCAGCTGTGAGTCTGACTAGTGCCTTGTGTGGTTTTAATGAAACCTCCCACTCCTTTTGAGATAAAGGCTAACATTTCATTGATCTTCTCTATTACCTATAGATCTCTGACGTTCATTCACCACCCAGGGCTCCCTCTTTGGCAATCATACCTTTTCAGAGATAAGGAGAACAAAACTGTGCAACATTCCCCAGGTGTGTAGATTAGAGTGGTGCTGGAAAAGCACAGCAGGTCAGACAGCATCCGAGGAACAGGAAAATCGACGTTTCAGGAATGATGAAGGGCTTTTGCCCGAAATGTCGATTTTCCTGCTCCTCGGATGCTGCCTGACCGGCTGTGCTTTTCCAGCACCACTTCAATCTAGATTCTGATTTCCAATATCTGCAGTCCTCACTTTTACCTGGTTGATTCCCCAGGTGTGGTCTAACGAAACTCCTATACCATAGAAACAAGACTTCACTGCTCCTGTACTCAAATCCTCTTACAGCAAAGGCTAACATTTCATTCATGTTACTCACAAATTATTGATCTAGTCGACATTTCACTTTAAAACTGCTGAAGAAATATTCTTTAAAATTATCAGGTCTTTTGATGAAAATATCACCTATCGAAGCTAGATTATAATCATCTTATTAAAGAAGTCACAAGGTCCATTTAGAACTTTTTGTGAAACCTATCCACCGTCTTAAAACAATAAGCAGTTTCCTCCAGACGATATGACAACCACAAGTGGAGACTTGTTCAAATAAATCTGGAAAATAGCATCCCATTTAATTAACATCTATTTAAGTGACTCTGTATCAATAAATCTGCTCCCATAAACAGAAACAGCTGGAGCAGAGATTTGCAGGGGAAATGTAATCATTATTCCACACATGGGTCTCTTGCATGAAAATCAGAGTTCTCGGATAATTGGTGAAAGTGGTTGAAGTATAAAAATGTTTGTATACTGCACCTACAGAGCTTCTTTCTTTTTGTGGGGATCAAATGGACAGCACGGTGGCACAGTGGTTAGCACTGCTGCCTCACACTGCTAGAGACACGGGTTCAATTCCAACCTCAGGCAACTGTCTGTGTGGAGCTTGCACATTCTCTCTGTGTGGGTTTGCTTCGGTTTCCTCCCACCTTCCAAAAATGTGCAGGTTAAGTGAATTGGCCATGCTAAACTGCCTGTAGGGGAGTGGGTCTGGGTGGGTTGCTCTTCAGAGAGTCGGTGTGGACTTGTTGGGCTGAAGGGCCTGTTTCCACACTGTAAGTAATCAAATATTGTTCCAACAAAACCTCCTTTTTGCTTTTATACAATCAAAGGACAGGAAAGTCACAGTGCAATTCATATTGCATCAAACACGCCTGCGAGTTACCAAGATTTGGGCAGATTCTCAGATTTTCGTAGTGTGTAGGTTAATTGTCAGGACTGAAATACATCTCAGCAACAAAATTGATAAGTACACTAAAGTATGCCTTGCTCCAGCTAGGGTTACATTGATGGATAGACTCTATGGCCCCAAGAGGGTTTGATGCAACCCTCTTCAAACTCAACTTCACCTCCCCAGCAGAATTGTGATCAATGCTGTCCATTTGATTCCCACAAAAGGAAAGAAGCCTTGAATTTGGGTTGCTCTGGATACACCTTACAGCTAATAAAGTGCCTTTCAAGTGTGGTCCTGGCGTGATAAAACAGTACAAAAGGAGACTATTCAGCCCAGAGCCTCTGATAGCTCTTGGGAAGAATAATCCTTGCAACGTGTCTCCTCCACTCAGCACTTTCCTGCTTACTCTCGAAGGAGACTGTGAAGGGTGTATTTTCACCACCCTCTCAGGTGGGGGGGGTTCCAGATCCACTGGCACATCAAAATATTTGCAAGTTTTAAGGTGCAGCATAACATTGCAATGCAGCCCCATTTCTCTTACACCCAAACCCTTTCGTTGTAAAGTAAGAGCTGTTTATGTCACAGGGTAAGAGTTCACAGGGAGAGAAGCTGATAGCTGATGGTGATGTCTTTGCTAACTTGGCCTCTTCACACATGTTTCAGTGAACTTTGTCACGTCTGTGACACCATTTATGACTGTAGCACGTGTTAGCCTCTGGACTAATTCACCATGGGCGGCACGGTGGCACAGTGGTTAGCACTGCTGCCTCACAGCGCCAGAGACCCGGGTTCCACTCCAGCCTCAGGTGACTGACTGTGTGGAGTTTGCACATTCTCCCCGTGTCTGCGTGGGTTTCCTCCGGGTGCTCCGGTTTCCTCCCACAGTCCAAAGATGTGCAGGTCAGGTGAATTGGCCATGCTAAACTGCCCATAGTGTTAGGTGAAGGGGTAAATGTAGAGGAATGGCTCTGGGTGGGTTGCGGTTCAGTGTGGACTTGTTGAGCCGAAGGGCCTGTTTCCACACTGTAAGTAATCTAAAAAAAAAACTTTTAGTGTTGATTAGAGTACAGGACAGACATGTGAAAATGAGGGATAGAAATGGCAAGATACGGGAAACTTGGATGACAGGGGAAATTCTTTAAGGAAATGACAGCATTGATTGATGAGGGAAGGGCTGTAGATGTCATGTACATGGACTTCAGTAAGACATTTGATAAGGTTCCTCTTGGTAGGCTGATGGAGAAAGTGAAGTCGTGTGGAGATCAGGGTGTACGAGCTAGATGGGTAAAGAATTGGCTGAGCAACAGAAGACAGAGAATAGTAGTGGAAGGGAGTTTCTCAAAATGGAGACCTGTGACCAGTGATGTTCCTCAGGGATTTGTGCTGGGATTGCTGTAGTTTGTGATATACTTAAATGATGTGGAGGAAGGTATAGGTGGTCTGATTAGCACGTTTGCAAATGACACTAAGATTGGTGGATTGGCAGGTAGTGAAGGGGACTGTCAGAGAATGCAGCAGAATTTAGATAGATTGGAGAGTAAGGCAGAGAAATGGCAGGTGGAGTTCAATCTGGGCAAATGCAAGATTAGAATTTGCATTTTGGAAGATCCAATTCAAGAGTGAACGATACGGTAATTAGAAATGCTCTGGGGAAAACTGATGTACAGAGAGATCTGGATGTTTAGGTCCATTGTACTCTGAAGGTGGCAACCCAAGTCAATAGAGTGGTCAAGAAGGCATACATCATGCTTTCCTTCATCGGATAGGGTATAGAGTACAAGAGTTGGCAGTTCATGTTATAGTTGTATGGGACTTTGGTTCAGCCACATTTAGAATACTGCGGACAGTTCTGGTTGCCACATTACCAAAAGGATGTGGATGCTTTGGAGAGGGTGCACAGGAGGTTCGCCAGGACTTTGCCTGGTCTGGAGGGTGCTAGCTATGAGAAGACATTGAGGAGATTAGGATTATTTTCATTAGAAATTCGGAGGTTAAGGGGGAACCTAATTAAGGTCAACAAAATCATGAGAGGTATAGACAGGATGGATAGCAAGAAGCTTTTTCCCAAAATGAGGGACTCAACTTCTAGGGGCCACGAGTTCAAAGTGAGAAGGGAAATGTTTAGGGGAGATATGTGTGGAAAGTTCTTCATGCAGAGGGTGGTGGGTGCCTGGAATGCGTTGCCAGTGGAGATGGTAGAGGTGGGCATGACAGAGTCATTTAAGATGTATCTAGACAGATACATGAATGGGCAGGGAGCAGAGGGATACGGGTCCTTAGAAAATAGGCAACGGGTTTAGATAGAGGATCAGGATCAGCGCAGGCTTGGAGGGCTGAAGGGCCTGTTCCTGTACTGTAATTATCTTTGTTCTTTGTTCTTTATTTAACCAACTCTGCAGGCTTGAGGCACTTATCCCATTAGACGATTAAGTGAAACCCCACCTCACTCATGCCCCGTTGAGTACTATCATGTGGTAGCTGATTAATCTTGTTGTCTGATTATTCTTGAAATGAAATATTATGTTGTTTTTTTCACTCGTTTCCTTTCTGTTTCGATGAAGCACTAAGTTGTCCTCAGGGAGGTTGCCAACGAAGCAGATCTACTGCCAAACCAGACACATCAAAATGACCACATGAGAAAACTCATGAAGGGTTTATGCCAGAAATGTCGATTCTCCTGCTCCTCAGACGCTGCCTGATCTGTTGTGTTTTTCTAGCACTGCACTCTCACATGAAGAAACCTTCATCCTTTTGCTGTCTGAGTATGAGTATTATGTAGGTCAAATGCATGATGTGGGAAATGGCAAATATCCCATCCAATTCTGTAACACTGGAATCTGTGACTAGGAATCCTCCAACCACAAGGGATGAACTCAGATTTCTCCAGTTTCCTCATTTCCCCTCCCCCCACCTTGTCTCAGTCAAATCCCTCGAACTCAGCACCACCTTCCTAACCTGCAAACTTCTTCCTGACCTCTCCGCCCCCACCCCCACTCCGGCCTATCACCCTCACCTTAACCTCCTTCCACCTATCGCATTTCCAATGCCCCTCCCCCAAGTCCCTCCTCCCTACTTTTTATCTTAGCCTGCTTGGCACACTCTCCTCATTCCTGAAACGTCGATTCTCCTGCTCCTTGAATGCTGCCTGATCTGCTGCGCTTTTCCAGTAACACATTTTCAATCTGTGACTGAATTCAGCAATCAATTTATAAAGAACACAGAACCATCCACACAGGCTGCATTTTTATAACACTTTCTCAGGACAGCCGAATGAGCTTGATAGACAAAGAAGTATTGTTGAAGTTCGGTTATTGTTATCTAAACAAAGCAGAGTTTGCATGTATCCAGCTCCCAAACAACACAAGGTGATAATGGCCCTAATAATCTGTTTCAGAGATGCTGGAGCTCAAAGTTAGCCAGGTCACTGAGGAGGGTACTGCATACCAGATGCACTAACTGCAACGTCTTGCTCACTTACAACCCGGGATGGGGGCGTAGTGCCAAAACTGGGAGAACTGTCTCACAGACGTTGTCAGAAGAATCATCTAGACTCAAAACATTAACTTGCTCACTCCCCATGGAGCTGCCTGACCTGCTGTGATCTCCAGTGTTTGTAGTTTGCTTCACTATCACCATCCCCGACGATATCCTGCCCAACTGATCAGTGTGGATGAAGTGTGACAATAGAAAAAGCACTGCAGCTCAGATAGTATCTGAGATGCAAGAGAGTTGATATTCTGGGCTGAACCCGTCACCAGGTCCTGGCCTGTTGTGCTTTTATCAGCGCCTCACTTTATCAACTCTGATTTCTCCGGCATCTGCAGTCCTCACTATCTCCTCGTTGCTGCCCCACAGTCCAGACAGGCTCAACAGAGGTGTTGAGTCTGTGGTATCCAGTCAAGCGGGAATGACCCTGCAAGTCTTCCACACTGATTCCAGATACCATGAAACTGCAGAAATGATACAGCACAGAAGGGGTTATTCAGCCCATCTTATCCACACCGACCTGGAGATCCCACTGAGGTACAAACTCAGATTGCTGGATTCAGCGTGCACTGAAATGACATTACGCTACACAAGCAAGGTCTTGCTGGTAACCACTCACTGTTCTCCCTCATTTTCCTCCTCATTGAACACCACATGGAGGAACCAATGAGAATAACAACGATGGAGAACAAATTCTGGGTGGGGAAATACAATGTCCATCGCTTAGAGTGACCCCAGCTGGCCAAAGCCTGAAGGGCATCTCTGCAAGACTGGGCCTGTAGCCGGGGTGGTGAAGAAATCAGCTCATCAGTCTAGCTGTCAGAAATGACTTAACCGTGACAGTATTACTGCTGTAACCACAGCTCACTCCAACCTGCACACTGAGGATACCCTCTATACTGTTTGGCACTTCCACTATGTTCACTGAGATGGATGTAGATAGATCAAGAAGTTTAAATCAGGACGTCCATCTAGCTTCATCAACGGCAGCAGAATTGTATTCAATCACAAATTATAACCATCAAACGGTGTGTACCTAACTCTATCATTTCTAACAATCCAGGGGATCAACCCTGGTTCAATGGAGAGTGCAGGAGGGTCAGGCCTGAAGCAGCACCTCTAAACAGGGTATCAACCTGAGTGGACTGGGAGTGGACTCCGCTGGTTAGAGTCTTAATTAGCACATAGGAAAATGGTTGTGGTTGCTGGTGGTCAGTCATCTCAGCTCCAGGACATCTCTGCAGGAGTTCCTCAGGGTAGTGTCCTAGGCCCAACTATCTTCAGCTGCTTCATCATAAGGTCTTCCTTCCATCATAAGGTCAGGAGTGGGGATGTTCACTAATGGTTGCACAATGTTCATCAGCAATGACAATTTGTAAAGAGTCTGAAACATGCTGTACTGTATTCAGCAACAGTTGGACAATATGCAGGCTTGTGCTGACAAGTGCCAAGTAAGATTGGTGCAGTATAAATGTGGGGTGATGACCATCTCCAGCAAGGTGGAATCTAACCATCACTTCTTGATATTCAATGGTATCACCATCACGGAATCCCCCATTTAAATATCAACATTCAGGAAATTAGCAGGGACCAGAAACTGAACTGGGCTCACCATATAAAGACAGCGGCTCTAAGAGCTGGACAGAGGCTAGGAACCTTGCAGCGAGGTATTCTCACTTCCTGATTTCCCAAAGACTGTCCAACATTTACAAGACACATGTCTGGAGCTGCAGACAGCCTGGCATTTCTGTACATAACAGGCCTAATGTCTGGTGCAGAACGGTGTAAACTCTGTTCCTTGGAATGTCCCAAAATTCCATTTACACCTGTTTTATATCAGTAAAGTCCAACTTCCAGCTGGGAGTGCTGAGGATAAATTTGAGTCCAAGGACTGACAAACAACTTACTGTTTGACTGCAGCGACAAAAGAAGGAAAATCCCTTCGGGCCTCCACCATAACATTGTGCTTGAACTCTCAGCTCCATATTACCTGGATTGTCCCCTGGGAACCATTGCAAATGATAGCATCTCAATCAGTTGTGACCAGCCATCTTTTGAAATGCGAGCACCTATTAAAAGCTCCTCGCACAGGCCTGATACAATTAGACTTTCACTCTGTTGACAGCTGCCCTGGGAACTAATACATTCAATCCTTTATTCAAAATACCACGTTAATTATCTCTTTCTCTGAGCCCTTTGCAGATATTCGTCCCTTTGCACTTTCACATCCTTTGGTGCACACTCAAGGGCCCACCATTTCTAACCCTCTCCCCACAACCATAGACTTCCTCAGGCATCAGTCTGGCTGGGGAGATGGGCAAGTGACCCGAAGGTTCAATTGTACATTAACAGTGTGGTGCTATACCAACAGAACACCAGGGAGAAAGAGAAAGCTGTTTATTTTGTGTACCTTTGGTGTCGTCACTTCAAGATGTTCTGCCAGCTAGTGTTTCATAATCTTTGAGTGTTATTATATTCAATCCTCATGAAAATGCCACCACATAAGTGCAAAAGTAACACCACTGCTCTGTACCATACATACTAGTGCGACTTAGAAAGCTTCATGGGTCGAATTCACATCACATTCACATCTCCTTCTGCTTAGAGAAACCACTAGGACAAAGGATCATTAACAGGAGGAAATATTTTGGTTTCTAGACTCAGCTCCCTCATGCTGATGTGCTACAAAAGTCTAACAAGGCGTAAATCCAGCATCCAGCCTCTGGCTTCATAGTCTGTGTGGATCGATCGCCCAAGTTGGTACAGGCAGCAGTGTGAGATCCACGAGGTAAAAACAATGACTGCAGATGCTGGAAACCAGATTCTGGATCAGTGGTGCTGGAAGAGCACAGCAGTTCAGACAGCATCTGAGGAGCAGTAAAATCGACGTTTCGGGCAAAAGCCCTTCATCAGGAATAAAGGCAGTGAGCCTGAAGGGTGGAGAGATAAGCTAGAGGAGTGTGGGGTTGGGAGAAAGTAGCATAGAGTACAATAGGTGAGTGGGGGAGGGGATGAAGGTGATAGGTCGGGGAGGAGAGGGTGGAGTGGATAGGTGGAAAAGGAGCTGGGCAGGTCGGACATGTCCGGACAAGTCATGGGGACTGGAAGTTTGGAACTAAGGTGAGGTGGGGGAAGGGGAAATGAGGAAACTGTTGAAGTCCACATTGATGCCCTGGGGTTGAAGTGTTCCAAGGCAGAAGATGAGGCCTTCTTCCTCCAGGCGTCTGGTGGTGAGGGAGCGGCGGTGAAGGAGGCCCAGGACCTCCTTCGAATCCTCCCACTTCCTCCAGACCAAAGGGGTAGCCATGGGCACACGTATGGGCCCCAGCTATGCCTGTCTCTTTGTTGGCTACGTAGAGCAGTTGATCTTCCGTAATTACACCGGCACCACTCCCCACCTCTTCCTCTGCTACATTGATGACTGCATGGGCGCCACCTCGTGCTCCCGCGAGGAGGTTGAGCAATTCATCAACTTCACCAACACATTCCACCCTGACCTTAAATTTACCTGGACCATCTCTAACACCTCCCTCCCCTTCCTGGACTCTCCAGCTCCATTAATGACAACCGACTTGACACTGACATTTTTTAAAACCCACCGACTCCCACAGCTACCTGGATTATACCTCTTCCCACCCTACCTCCTGCAAAAATGCCATCCCATATTCCCAATTCCTCCGCCTCCACCGTATCTGCTCCCAGGAGGACCAGTTCCACCACAGAACACACCAGATGGCCTCCTTCTTTAGAGACCTCAATTTCCCTTCCCACGTGGTTAAAGATGCCCTCCAACACATCTCATCCACATCCCGCACCTCTGCCCTCAGACCCCACCCCTCCAACTGTAACAAGGACAGAACGCCCCTGGTGCTCACCTTCCACCCTACCAACCTTCGCATAAACCAAATCATCCGCCGACATTTCCGCCACCTCCAAACAGACCCCACCACCAGGGATATATTTCCCTCCCCACCCCTTTCCGCCTTCTGTAAAGACCGTTCCCTCCGTGACTACCTGGTCAGGTCCACGTCCCCCGACAACCCACCCTCCCATCCTGGCACTTTCCCCTGCCACCGCAGGAACTGTAAAACCTGTGCCCACACCTCCTCCCTCACCTCTATCCAAGGCCCTAAAGAAGCCTTCCACATCCATCAAAGTTTTACCTGCACATCCACTAATATCATTTATTATATCCGTTGCTCCCGATGCGGTCTCCTCTACATTGGGGAGACTGGGTGCCTCCTAGCAGAGCACTTTAGGGAACATCTCCAGGACACCCGCACCAATCAACCACACCGCCCCGTGGCCCATCATTTCAACTCCCCCTCCCACTCTGCCGAGGACATGGAGGTCCTGGGCCTCCTTCACCGCCGCTCCCTCACCACCAGACGCCTGGAGGAAGAACGCCTCATCTTCCGCCTCAGAACACTTCAACCCCAGGGCATCAATGTGGACTTCAACAGTTTCCTCATTTCCCCTTCCCCCACCTCATCCTAGTTCCAAACTCCCAGCTCAGCACTGTCCCCATGACTTGTCCGGACTTGTCCGACCTGCCTATCTCCTTTTCCACCTATCCACTCCACCCTCTCCTCCCTGACCTATCACCTTCATCCCCTCCCCCACTCATCTATTGTACTCTATGCTGCTTTCTCCCCACCCCCACCCTCCTCTAGCTTATCTCTCCACGCTTCAGGCTCTCTGCCTTTATTCCTGATGAAGGGCTTTTGCCCGAAACGTCAATTTCGCTCATCCTTGGATGCTGCCTGAACTGCTGTGCTCTTCCAGCACTACTAATCCAGAAGTGTGAGATCCACTCCATTTAGGAAATCAGTAGGAGATTAGATTAGATTAGATTAGATTACTTTACAGTGTGGAAACAGGCCCTTCGGCCCAACAAGTCCACACCGACCCGCCAAAGCGTAACCCACCCAGACCCATTCCCCTACATTTACCCCTGCACCTAACACTACGGGCAATTTAGCATGGCCAATTCACCTGACCTCATTGAGATTCATGAGATTCTAACAGGGATTGGCAGAGGAGACACAGAGAGGATGTTTGTTCATGTGGAACAATCAGGAAGGTGAGATCATAGCTTTAGGATAAGGGCGTGCAGGTTTAAAACAGAGATTGGGAGGAATTACTTCTCTCAAAAGCTCATGAAGCCGTGGAATTCATTCCCCCAGAGTGTGGTGTATGCTGGGATGGTGAGTAAATGTAATGTGGAGATAGACAGATTTTTAATTAGTAACAGATTGAAGGGTTATAGTTACAGCAGAAAAGAGGAGTTGAGGCCAAGATGACGTCAGCCATGATCATATTGAAAGGTGGGCCAGGCTCAAGGGGCTGAATGGCCTACTCCTGCTCTAGTTCTTCTGTCCCTATGCAAGTGTTTAACTCATGGTCAGGAAGCATGGCGAGGGGACAGGTTGTGTTGCTGCTCTATATCTAATGCTGGCTCCTATCCATTCTGCCATGTTACCCTCTCAGGAACACTCCCACATGAACCTGTGCTTTCAACACATGAGATCCACTCCACACTTTGATTTAAAAACATCAGCAAGGCATCGTCAGGCCCGTTCTGTTTGAATTACTTTTTCATTTGCAAAGTGAATAGAAGTACTGTGTACTGCGATGTTGGAGCACTCTGTAAGTGTATTACCAACAGAGTTCCTCGACGTCCACAGCATTGATGTGGGTGCACTTGATGTTCCTCTTTGTTTTCTATTTTAATTTGTTCATGGGATGTGTCTTTTCATAATTTTTGTTTTGAGGACAGGAGCAAAGAAATCTGTTTGCAGTTGTATTGGACATCAGTACAGCTGCTGCTGTGCTGTTTCAGTGTCCTTGCCTAAGGAAGGACATACTGGCAACGAGGCAGTGATTATGACTCCTGGGATGGTGGGACTGTCTGATAATGAGAGATGGAGGAGACTGAGCCTGCATTCTCTGGAGATCAGAAGATTAGATTTGAGCTCATTGAAACTGACACAATTCATAAAGGGATAGATAGGGTAGACCCAGGAAGGATGTTGCCCCTTGGTTATGGCACTAGGACCAGTGACCCATTCCTGAAGAAGGGCTTATGCCTGAAACGTCGATTCTCCTTCTTCTTGGATGCTGCCTTACCTGCTGTGCTTTTCCAGCAACACATTTTTAAGCTCTGATCTCCAGCATCTGCAGTCCTCACTTTCTCCCAGTGACCCAGTCTCAGTATAACAGGCAAGCCATTTAGAAATGGTGATTTGTCTACCTCAGTGTGCTGGAGAAGTTCAGGCGTTGAGAATGCCCAATACAGAGCTGATTAGATTTCTGGTTACAAGGAGGGAGGTGGGCAGACCTAGGGAATACAGTGCAGATATAGATCAATAAGCAGGATCCAGAATGACACAGCAGGTTCAAAGGGCTCAACTATTCCTGATCCCATGTTCTTCCCATCTGACAAAGGGGTTAATGTTCATTTTACAGTAGCTCCACCTACTCTCCTGATGTCATAGGCAGCCTCTAGGTGGAGATACCCAGTTGTACTCCAGCTTTCAGTGGGAGAGATGGATCTGGAGCAGCTCCCTGAAGGCTCTAGGATATAGAATATTCTTTATTTTCATATATCCTCCAGTACAGGAGTACAGTGAAAAGTTTTATAATGGCTGCCTTTTAATGGTACCATCTTAGGTACAAATACCTAGTTACAAATCTTTCAGAGTAAAAAATATAGTGCTGTTACAGAGAATAAAAAATATAGATTAGCATGAAACCGTGAAAAAGTCTAGAATGATGCTCAGTGACGAGAAGTACTTAAGCTCCAGTCCGTCCCCACAGGCCTTAGAGCATGAGGTCATGCTGCCTCAGTGTGTCGGCCTCCACCCAGAACTCCCTCCACATTCGCTCTGGGTTTAGTCGTTATACCTGAACAAATGTAGTTGTACTCATTACTAGCATCCAATAATCTTTTTATAGTCGGAGAATAGAGTCTCTTCTTCAGATACTGTAATGTAGTTTATCCTGTACCACTAATCTCTAGATAAGACAGAGCAAAGGAGATTTGTATCAGCAAAATCCCGCAAGCAACCCTTACCCAGTACTATAGACTGACAGAGGTGGCACATATCACAGGCTACTCAGAGTGAGCATCAAGGAAACCACCACCATGCCCATCATTGGTTGGCTTTGAGAAAGTGGCAATGAGCTCCCTTCCTGAACCATTCAGTTTTTGTGCTGTTCGGCCGCACGGAGTATGCCAGGAGCAATAGTTCGCCAAGTTGGTGCCTACTCAACTGTGTCAGCTCCTCCAACCAAACAACTAAAGTTACATTCCCACCAGTCTCCTGGGGGCAAACTATGGACATTCTAACAAGGTGGTTTTGCAGTGACGGTTGGGGTTTGGGGACAGTAATGGGTGACGTATAATAGTCATCTATGGAGATAACACCTCCTTCAGATTGCTTGTATGCAGTATTCTTCTGTAAAGCATCTCAACTTCAGCCTCTCCCCTTAGAAATACACTTGGAACAGGGATTAGGGCATGGGGGAATTTTAACTGTACAACAGGGGCACGGATAGGATAAATAGACAAAGTCTTTTCCCTGGAGTGAGGGAGTCCAGAACTAGAGGGCATAGGTTTAGGGTGAGAGGGGAAAGATATAAAAGAAACCTTAGGGGCAACTTTTTCATGCAGTGGGTGGTACGTGTATGGAATGAGCTGCCAGAGGATGTGGTGGAGTCTGGTACAATTACAACATTTAAGAGGCATCTGGATGGGTATATGAATAGGAAGGGTTTGGAGGGATATGGGCCGGGTGCTGGCAGGTGGGGCTAGATTGGGTTGGAATATCTGGTCGGCATGGACGGGTTGGACCGAAGGGTCTGTTTCCATGCTGTACATCTCTATGACTCTACGGCTCTATCTCGATGTGTCTCTGAACCTAAAGTGGATCATAGTGTCCTCCACAACCTGACCTGCTCATGGACATAGCCCTTACACACACCAGGCTCTCAGTGTGAACCATGGGAGGTGGAACAGGAGGAGGAAGAGAAGGAGGAACAAAAAAAAGGAAGAAAAAGGATGACGAAGAAGCAATGAGGCAACCTGAACAGCTTCACCTTCACTCTGAGTCTTCTCAATCTTCACCTACACATCAACATCACTCTACAATTCTCCCCTAACCATCCATCTGCTCCAGAGCATCACAGAGTCCTCTCTGACAAATCCTGGAAAACAAAGGCATCTCAAAAAACAATCTATAATCATTTAATCCAACATCACTTTTGAAGAAGTGTCACTCTGTTTCTCTCTCTCCACTGATGCTGCCATACCTGCTGAGTTTCTCCAGCACTGTCTGCCTTTTGGTTGTATCTGCTTAATTCAGTTTGAGTGAAATAAATAACGGCCTGATCTGATCGAGATGTTAAGATGATTAAATATCTCAATAGACCAGTGGGAGAGAAACATAGAAAATAGAGGCCTGCTCCACCATTCAATATGATCATGATTGCTCATCTAACTCAATATCCTGTTCCTGCTTTCTCCACATGATCCCTTTAGCCTGAAAAATTATATACAACTCTTCCTTGAAAACATTTGATGTTTTGGCCTGAACTACTTTCTGTGGCAGAGAGTTCCACAGGCTCAGCCCCCACTCTCTGGGTGCACAGAGGGAAACATTTTGCTCTGATGGGAGTGTGGGGGTTGATGACACGGGTGGGCAGGGGCTCAATCTTAGAAACAGAGTTAGTGCAGGGGTGATAGCTCAAAACAAAGGCACTGAAATCTCATTTCCCAAAAAAGCTGTTGAGGCAAAAGGAGATCCATTGAAAATTTCGAAACTGATATCCTCAGGTAGCACGCTATGTGACAAAGATTCAGAATAACCTGGTTATAGTTAAATGATAAAACAGACTCGAGGGCTGAACAGCCTGTTGCCAACCCTTTTTTTTTAATTCATTATGCAGTAAGGACATCTCTGTCTAAGCCATTTTTTTGCCCATCCCTAATTGCCCAAAAGGCAGTTAAGAGTCAACCACTGTGCTATGGATCTGAAGTCGCATGTAGGCCAGACCAAGTAAGGATGGCAGATTTCCTTCCCTAAATGGCATTAGTGAACCAGGTGGGTTTTTCCAATAATCAACAGTGGAATCATAGTCATTGTTAGACCTTTCATTCCAGATTCTTTCTTGAATTCAAATTCCACCATCTGCCACGGTGAACTCCAGTCACCAGGACATTAGCTAAATCTCTGGATTAATAGTCTAGCGATAATACCACTAGGCCATTGCCTCCCCCTGCCTCCCTCTCAAAGTCTGTCCATAAAACTGAAGTCCCTCACCCTTGATGCCCTTGAACACTGCTTCTCACCAAGACACCATTGAATGTTGCATGAGCCTTCTGTGAGTGTGACAGGGACAGTGAAGATTTGGTGGCATGGAGGGAGTCAGGGGGCCTGTCTGCGAGAGAGGGAGTTTTGCTTTTTATAATTCATTCATGGGATGAGGGGTTTGCTGGTTTGGCCAGCCTTTATTCCCCAGAGGGCAGATAAGGGTCAACGACATCGCTGTGGGTCTGGAGACACATGTCGGCCAGAAAAGGTAAGGATGGCAGTTTCCTTCCCTAAAGGACATTAATGATCCAGATGGGGTTTTCCCCCAACAATCGTTAATCATTAGACTCTTAATTCCAGAATTGTACTGAATTTAAATTCAACTATCTGCTGTGGTGGCATTGGAACCCTGGTTCCCCGGATATTATCTGAGGTTATGGATTAATAGGAGAAAGTAAAGACTGCAGACATTGGACAGTCAGAGTTGAAAAGTAGCGCTGGAAAAGCTCAGCAGGTCAGGCAGCATCTGAGGAGCAGGAGAGTCGACATTTTGGGCATAAGCTCTTCATCAGGAATGATACCGGAAATCCTGATTCTCTTGCTCCTCAAAGCTGCCTGACGTACTGTGCTTTGCCAGCACCACACTTTTAGTTTCTGGATTAATAGTCTAGCGATAAAACCACGAGGCTATCGCCTTGCCTTTTGCAACACAGTCAGGCCTCCTCAGTGACCATTGTTGAGTTGGAGCTTGAGACTCCAAAACTTCAGCTTGCAAAGTCCATCAGGGGGTCAAGCCCCACTTTCAGAAGACATGCCACAGGATATCAATGACAAACCTTCAGTGACAGAACTTCCATCTGTGTGAATTAACCCCAGCGATATATCACAATTACAATCCTTTCATTCACTTCTACATGTCTCTGTCAATCAAAAACACTTCACAACATAGCGATAAAAATATTTAACACCAGCGTTGGGGCCTCTCTAACCCCCATGGTAAAGTTTATTCCCTTGATTCACGCGGCTAAACTGATTTGAAGGTCAGGTTTTCAAAACGAAAGGGCTCTTTCAAACATCACCATCTGGCAGCTGTTGCTGAGCTCATAAATTTAACTATTTCTTTTAACTGGCAAAATTTGCTTTGAAACGTGTGTGATTGCTTCAAATTCCTTCTCCATAAATAACTCGGCTGTTAAAACCAGCACATTCTCTTCAAAATAAAGCAGCTCAAGCAAAGAGTGTTTAACATTTCAAACAATAAATATGACACGTTGTGTTTAGTGCGTTCCAGAAAAAAATCAAACAGGTTTTTTTTGAAGGAACTGCCATCTCAAAGAAAGAATCAAAATGCTCCCAATAATCTTTCCCCAGGAGGTTCCTGATATTTTTATTAGTCTTGCAAATTAAAATGATAAAACGCATATTTTCACTTGTAACAGAGAGGGCACTTTAATAGCGGTTTACAAGCAGTGTGGTTCCCATTGATAAAGGTAACGTTCCATTCCAGAATGCATGCTTTAGTAAACCAGATATGGAATGGTACTGGATTTAGCATCTGTGTGAGTTAGAATCTAAATGTTTCACACTTGGAAAAATTAGGACAAGATAATAACAAGACAATCATATGTACCTTAACGTATGTTATCTTAAGGTAGTCCAAATATTAAGAGATTTTAAAAATATTCATTTTTTTCCTCCTCATCCTATTTATTATCTATGAAACAAAATCACTTGTCCCAGGAAAATGGTGTCCAAATTTGCAAGGCATATTGTGACAGAAACAGCTTCTGGAACACAAAGGTAAGAAGTGAACACTGTCATTATTTCAGCAATGCCATGAGGTAGGGAGAGCTCTTTTCTTGGTGCTTGTAACTCTCTACCCATGTTGGTGAACACATTGAGTGAACATATCCCCTCAAAGGATCCCTACAGCACAGGGGTCTGCACTGACCCTCTGAGAGCATCCTCTGTACCTGAACCCAATACCCCCCACTTTCAAATTCTAATGGTCACCAATCTACTGGTTTAATTCCTCTTAGAATAGCATAAAAGGTCAACACACATCAAGAGCTGTCCTGTTCTATGTTCACCCTGTATGCTTAGAATCCCTACAATGTGGAAATAGGCCATTCAGCCCATCAGGTCTGGACCAACTCGCCAAAGAGCATCCCACCAAGGCCCAGCCCCCTTATCCTATCCCCATAACCTCACAATTAGCCCAGCCAACCCACACATTCCTGAACACCACAGGGCAAGGTAGTATGGTCAATCCACCTAACCTGCACAGCTTTGGACTGTGGGAGGACACCAGAGCAAACCCACATAGACAAGAGGAGAATATACAAACTGTACATGGACAGTCGCCCGAGGGTAGGATCGAACCCGGGTCCCTGGAGCTGTGAGGCAGCATGCTGACCGCTGACCCACCATGTCCCTGTTCTACACTGGTTTTCACAATGGTTTCTGTTCCTACATGGTCAATTTAGGAGTGGGGACCCTGTGGAATTCACTATCACAGAACATGGTTGAAGCCAAAACTTTGAATGTTGTCAAGAAGAAGGTAGGTATAGTTCTTAGGGCTACAGAGATCAAAGGGTATGGGGAGAAAGCAGGAACAGGGGACTGGGTTGGATGAACAACCATGATCAGATTGAACAGGGTAACAGGTCCGTGGGGCTGAATGGTCTACTCCTGCTCTGACTTTCTGTTTCTGTTCCTCAAATTTGAGTGAGGCCACTCAGGAATCACTTCACACAAGATTGCAAAAATCTGTAACTCTATCTCCAAACACGCATTTAAGACTGGGAGTCAGTGCAAAACTTCAAAAGATAGGCTTTATTCAGCAAGATACTAAAGAGATGCAAAACCAAGAAAGCTGAAGAGAATTAAGGTGTAGGTTCATCACTCTCTTGCACAATGACGGACCAGCCTCAAGGCTGAATGGCCTTAGTACCTCTCAAACAGTTCCTTCCTCAGTCCATTTCCCTTATTAATTAACTCATTATGTTGTTGCTGGCCATAATCCAATTACAAAGGTGCTCTCAAAGTCAGGACATCACATGGACAGCAATGGTCACACAAAGTGCCCCCCTTGAGGGCACAGCCTCCCTACAACTGTCAGCAACTAATCCTTTCTCTTTTCAAGATTTGGAAACCTTTGTGCCAGTTTATAGTCAATGTATACACCGACACAGTACCACAGAAAGAAGCGAACTAACAGAATGATCACGATGAACAGCATCAGCACTTCCGACTCCATGTTATAAAGGAACAAAGCTGGGAATAATGAGGTCATTCAGAAAACACACTCAGAGCACTAATTGTAAAATATACTGAGTTTCTTATTCTGTGTTCACAGCCCGTGCCATGTAACATTATAAATGCTTTCAGCATTCCAACTGAAATGATCTCACAGGGCATGTGATATTTATATAGTGTAGCTGACAGATTAAGGCCACGTACAAGTTCCATTTAAGTCCAGTGGGTTAATTCATAAAAGGAACTGTCGATCTCATGGGTGACAATAAAGACAGCATTGTGCGTGGGTATCAAGCAAACAGTTCAGATCCCAGCTCATAAAACTCAGCACTGTGTTTTGTAAGTGAAGTGTGTGTGAGTGTCAATGTCTGTATGTGAGTGTCAGTCTGTCAGTGAATGAGAGTGTGTCTGAGTAATGTACGAGTGTGAGTGTGAGTGTGTGTGTGAGTGAGTGCAAGTGTCTGTGGTAGCAAGTATGTATGTGAGTGAGAATATGTGGGTGTGCGCGTGAGTGTGTGTGTATTTGAGTGTGTGAGAGTGTTTGTGTGTGTATGTATATATATATGTGTGTTAGTGAATGAGAGTGTGTCTGAGTGTGAGTGCAAGTGTGTGTTAGCAAGTGTGTGTGTGTTAGTGAGAGTGAGTGTGTGTGAGTGAACGCAAGTATGTGTGTTAGCGAGTATGAATGTGTGTGTGTATGTTGGTGAGTGTGAATGTGTATGTGTAAGTGTAAATTTGTGTGAAGTACTGGTTTATTTCTCTTCTCTCCCTGCGCTGATATAGTGTCCACAAGTACGCAGCTCCTCAGTGAAAACCGCTAACTAGTTCCCTCTTCGATTCTCTTGATCTACCAGTGAGCCCTCCAGCAGACAGGAGCTCGAATCTGATCTTGCTTTATAGTTCTGTGGAGAGAGAAAAACAAAGTGAACGCTTCAAATTAATATTCTTCCTTCAGACCTGAGAACAATAAGACACTGAACAGTTTATCAGCAGGTACCACCTACACCTCCTCTCAACTCTCTGGCCTGAGTTATAAACGGCTCATATCTTATTGAGTAGCTTGCACAGATCAAACCTGTAACCCACTGAATGTGAATGATGTCAGTGGGATGTAATTATGGTTTTTAAAAGGATTTAATGATTTGATAGAGAGAAAGTGTTTCTCACTGGTTTGGGGAGGGAGGGAGTGAGGGAGAGGTGGAGAAGGAGTGTAGGAGAAGGAACTGGAACCTTAATCTGTCCAGGGGTGATGTCAGGAAATTCCCCACAAGATGAGTAGTGGAAGTACAGAGTTATCTCCAAAAAACAGCTGCTGAAGCTAGGCATCAATTGGAAATTTCAAAATTGAATTTGATCCCAAAACTGGTTCCATCCCATTGGTCCAAGTTCCTGCTTCTCTCAAGTGCTATTGTTATTCTTGAACACATTCTTATCAGGCCATGCATCGAGTCCTCTCACTCTTGCTCTTAATTCTCTGAAATCACATTTTCCATTCTGGTCTGATATTGGAACCATTCTGGATTGGCCATGCATCAAGAACAACAAACAAAAAAAAAATTTCTTAACGCCGAGCTCCCCACTGCTCAATAATTATAAAACATCTTTCAAGAACTGGGGAAGAACTGCTTATGTGAAAGAAACAGAGAGGCATCATTTCCCTCTGCCATTTATTTCGACTAATTAAAAATCACACAACACCAGGTTAAAGTCCAACAGGTTTATTTGGAAGCACTAGCTTTCGGAGCACTGCTCCTTCATCAGGTGGTTGTCTATAACCTGGTGTTGTGTGATTTTGAACTTTGTCCACCCCAGTCGAACACCAGCTCCTCCATATCATTTATTTTGACAGCAGTATCTGCTTCAGTTTCTACTGACCTGTGATCTCTTCCCGCTCCCGGTTATTATCAGTAACCAGCAGAAAGGAAGGAGGTCAGTATCAAGGTGAAGAAAGCGACCCATTTCTCAGGCTGGTCCATAGTCAAGATTCCTGCAACAAAACCTGCAGAAATACTGGGATGCTGCAAACTGCTGAGAGAACCTCAAAATTAATGCCACGTGGATGAGTACAGCACAACTGTGTCTTCATTGTCCTCCAGATAAGATCAATGTCAACAGTACAACTGAGGCATTCATTCCACTGCTGTGTATCTCTGGCTTTGATCTGCTGTCATGTTTCGGAGGGGATCCCAGTGTAGGTAGCTGTCTGAAACAGTTATAATGTGTAATGCTTTGGAGCAACAGCCCTAAATCACCTCAAGTCCCAATCACTCTCAATCCTATACTCTCTAAGATTCAATGCCTTGGACAGCACTAATTCCTCAAATTTCAAATTCTCAGCCTTGTTTTCAAATCTTCCACTGCCTCCATTCACCCTTCGAAATGGTTTTCATCATAAATGGTGCACCTTTACATTTATTTTTCAGTCAAGAATGCATTGTAACTAGGACAATCTATGATCAGTCTACACAGTACCTTAAGATTTCTGCATTCTTACACATGAGTGCAGCTTCAAGGGAACACTAATTAATACTCCCGCCATTCCCTAGTTACAATCTCTGACAGACTATTAACACACCAGGAATCATGTACTGCTCTGCATCCCATATCTTACACATACCTGGCTTCCTTTGTCCCACCATCGGCTTTCACACGTCCAGCTAAAGTCTAAAATCCAGAAGTGGCCCAGAAACTCTTCCCCATCCACAGCTGGAGTGTTCCTGGAGTCAGTACATCCCCATGAATGAGCGAACAAACAGAGATAGTGCTGGAGAAGCTCAGCAGGTCTGGCAGCATCTGTCGAGAAAGAAACAGAGAGGAAAAAGAGAGAAACATTTTGAGTTCATTATGACTGTTTTTCAGCACTGTTTCAGATTTACAGCATCCACTGGATTTTATTTTTATCCCTAAGCTAGGCTCCAGGTTTCTGTTTTCTGAGCCTGTTCCAAAGATATTGCTTTAACTACGCCTGTCCTAACTTCTCCTTCTGTGAAATACCTGGATTCATTATACTGTACTAAGCGCGCTATATAAATGCACATCGTTATAGCTAGAGGAATGAAACGCTGAGGTATATGCAGTTCCATGTAAGGTCACCCTCCATCCACAAGTAAAGGATTTGCAAGTCAACCCATGAAGGTAAAAGCAAGGACTACAGATGCTGGAAAGCAGATTCTAGATTAGAGTGGTCATGGAAAAGCACAACAGGCCAGGCATCATCTGAGGAGCAGGAGAGGATGAAAACTTCTTCAAGGCAGGCATCCTTGCAAGAGGATTCGCAGTAGGGTTAAAACCATGAAGGTGAGGCAACCAAATCCATTTGCTTAATTTCTTGCTTTCCTGCATTCTTAATTTTGTGAACCTAGAGGTTTGAAAAGGATACTTTTCGAGACGATAACTCATGGTTTGATATATCCTCAAACAGAACAACACAAGCTATTTGTGTCTGAAAATATTGGTCTAGAAAATATAAGGGACGAGAGGCAAAGGGCTCATAATTTCCCACAAATGGCCGGTAACTGATTCCATCCACAGGCAATTTCCACAGATACAGGATCAGGGAGTGAACCACCCCCAGACCACTAATCCAGAACCTCAGGTTAACATTCTGGGAATATGGTATCAAATTCCTCCTTGGATTATGGTGAAATTTAAATCCAATAGAACAAAAAGAATAGCCAAATGGAAACCATGTGACCATTATGAATTGTCGTAAAAATTATCGCCATCCCCTGGTCCACTAACGTCCTTTAAGAAAGGAAATCGCTTCCCTCCTGTATCTGGCTTTTGATTGTCCACCTGACCTATCCAAAATACTTCATCAGTTGAAGGTGTTGCAGTCCCAAAGCTGCTAAAACACAAGTAGGTTGCCAACTTGGCCAAAGAGTAAGGCTTGCTGGGTATGGGACAAGTCAAGCTCTGTGAATTGTAAGCCCAGAAACTAGACACAGCGCAAACATAGCAGCCGGGCATTAGTGTAAAAGGACACGTCTCATCACTGTATCAACCAAACAAAGATGGAAAGCATATTTTCAACCAAGTATCAGATAGACAGGCTCCCAGGCCTTACCACACTGTCCCTTAGGTCCCTTTTAAATGTTTCCCCTCTCACCCTAATCCCATGCCCACCTCAGGGAAGAAACCTTGTCTATTTATCCAATCCATGCTCCTCATGATTTTATAAACCTCTATAAGGTCACCCCTCGGCCTTTGACGCTCCAGGGAAAACAGCCCCAGCCTGTTCAACCTCTCCCTATAGCACAAGCCCTCCAACCCTGGCAACATCCTTGTAAATCTTTTCTGAACCCTTTCAAGTTTCATATCCTTGAGCATGTGGCACAGAATATCCCATGAGGCTCCAGACAACATTTCCTGCCAGTTTTATCTTGCTGCTACCTGGGCCTCCAGGGAAAAGCTTCTGCAAACAGCAACCATGCATTGGCACATGATCAATGTACAGGTCATTCTGCTGTGATGCACATTTCATTAACGCAAATTCGCTGTAATATGATGGCAAATTGGGGACGCTGTTTGTAAAGTGCACATCTTTAAAATGCGTGTTGGCTGTAACACGATTAAGCAGCCAAGACTCCAAGCGCTGTTTCTGAAGCACGATTTTTCTATAATGCGGCACAGCCATCACATTATAAAAGAACCACCTGTAGCTTAGAATGACCATCAGCTCCAGAGTCCGGGATCCACCTCCATTTTACCCTGCCTCATCGTTAAGGGCTAGGACTCTGTGAAGTACACAATTCGATAGACATTTTCACACTCTCTTGAACAAATGATCATTCATGTCAAGGAGAGCCTCAGAATACTATTGAAACATTTCCTTTGTTTAGCTGACAAGCAGTCAATCACCAAAATATATAACATATAAAGGCCAAGGAGAAAGGGGTAGGATAGTTGTAATTTTAATTGGAATGACCACCCAATAATAATAGACTAAAAACTCAGCTAGTCATACATTGGAAATTCTAGCAGCACTTCTCCAATGGAAGAAAAGCTCATATTAACAACTCTTCTGGTCTTTTTCTCTGCTATAGACCTTATTTATGAATTCCATGCTGAAACCAATTCCCTTATTAGTTTAATACCTTGCACATTAGCTTCATTTTGATGAATCATTTAAAAAGAAACATTAGCCTTTGTCTGAAGTACTGTTGATTGGTACTTACTGTCTCTTTGTTGCTGAACAATCTCCAACTGCATTCAACTATGGAACTGATAGAAATACTGATCCTGGCCACCACATCACAATAGGACTCCAGTACCTTATCTCAGATTGCCACCAAAGAAAAGGTGGTGGCTCTTTATCTCAATGTCTTTGGCATGACATTGGGTTACAAAGGGACAAGGAAAGTATTAACCGATTACAATAAAATGCATTTGAATTTCTTATCTTGAATAACTAAAATAGTTTCTTTTGATTCGAGAAAGCTAAAGATACAAGGTCAACTTTGCATTCTTTTAAAGAAATGGTTTAGCTGCTCCTTGTGTTTTATATTGTTGTTTGATTTTATCCATGGTTCCACGGATGGTGAATTTATCGAGTTTACAAGATCCTGTTTGTGTTACAAAGTTCAAACTTCTCAGTGAATACCAAGCAGCTTAGATGGCAGCAACGTAGGTTTTTCTAGAAATGACTTTTGTTCAGAAAATACATTAATCTGTAATTATTCAGTCAAAGCCACATGGTCATCCAGAGGGCTAGCACAGACACAATGGGCTGAACAACTTCCTTCTGTATCGGAACAATTTGATTCTTTCATGAGTGATGGGTGCTGCTGGCTGGGCTCATAATCACTCACTTTCACACACAAACACACTCAAACACAACCCACACTCTCACACATTCACGCACTCAAACACACATGCGCACGTGCATGCACGCACACACACACTCAAACACAACCACTCACACACACACAACCACACACACTGATACACATCCACACATACCCACATTCACACATACACCCACATCCACACACACATATTAAAACACATACATGCACACATACACAACTACATACACACAACCGCACATACTCACACACTCATACTCACACACACATTCACACACACACACAACCACACACACTGATTCACATCCACACACTCACACATTCACACACACATCCACACCCACACCCACATATTAAAGCACATACATTCATACAACCGCACATACTCACACACTCATACTCACACACACATTCACATACACACACACACTCACAGGCACGCACACAGACATACTCCCACTCACTCCCCACATACACCTGCACACACGCACACTCATACTCACACACAAACCCACACACATGATAAGCACACTCAAACACACACACTCACATGCACACACTCACATGCACACATTTGCACTCATACACACACACTCACACTTCCGTTGGATCTGAAACATCATCCCCCACTGTTGGGCAATGCAACAATGTAAACACAATTCACAATGAGTTCCAGTACTGTTTGTTTCTTCTAATGCGCGACAACTGCTTCCACAGTCCTTGGTTTAAAGCAGCCCTTTTCCCACTATGGTCCACAATCTAAAATACAGGAAACAAAAAAAAACTGTGGTTTGTACAATATTGAAAAAGAGAGACCAGTGAAACTGCGGAATGCTTTGGATTATCTGTGGTCATAGAGTCATAGAGATGTACAGCACAGAAACAGGCCATTCAGTCCAACTTGTGCATGCTGCCCAGATATCCTAACCTAATCTAGTCCCATTTACCAGCACTTGGCTCATATCCCTCCAAACCCTTCCTTTTCATATACCCAACCAGGTGCCTTTTAAATGCTGCAATTGTACCTTTTTTTCCCAAAGTTCCAAAACAATGTAACAGCATATAAAACAGTAATTGCTGCTCCTGGAATTCGAGGAAATCAACTCCAACACCTAAAATACCTCAAAAAAGGAGCAGCTCTTACAGCCAGAACTTTTTCCAGTCCTCCATCTTCCAATTATATATCCAAATGTTTTATGAACAATTTGCTGAATGTGGATTGTACTCTGTGCAAAAAGCCTGCACGAACTAACAAAGTAACCAATGGAAACTTAAAATCATACATTGTATGAATTATAAATGTGCAGTTTGACTCCAATTGACTCTGGTCCTTTCGAGAGGTGTGATAGTATTGTGACTGGTTCAGCTGAATCTGCTGCATCCAACAGGGAAATGAAATAAAATTCAACTTGATGTAGCCATTTTAACTCAATATGTCATTGAAACTGAAAGGATGGATGAAATTGATCCACATCAGTGAAACAGATTCATGAATCAACACACAAAGCTCAAGAAGAAGTTGTTGAACTACTTTTGGAGAACGTTAATTTGGTTTGAAGTTAGAAGCCTTGGCAATTTTATCCCCAAGTCAATAGAAAGTAAAGACTACCTGCCAGTTCAGCACCAACCTGTTCCTAGTGCTCACACTGTAATCCATCAACTGACACCCCAAGATGTTCTTTCTCTCAAGTAAATATTATAAATTGCATGTTTTCACACCTGGTGGTAAGATATTCACATTCACTGAATACAGAGCTCACAAAACATGTCCTTCAGGACAAAAGAACATGTAGGCTGAGGGGTGACCTTATAGAGGTTTACAAAATTATGAGGGGCATGGATAGGATAAATAGACAAAGTCTTTTCCCTGGGATCGGGGAGTCCAGAACTAGAGGGCATAGGTTTAGGGTGAGAGGGGAAAGATATAAAAGAGACCTAAGGGGCAACTTTATCACACAGAGGGTAGTACGTGTATGGAATGAGCTGCCAGAGGATGTGGTGGAGGCTGGTACAATTGTGACATTTAAGAGGCATTTGAATGTATATATGAATAGGAAGGGTTTGGAGGGATATAGGCCGGGTGCTGGCAGGTGAGACCAGATTGGGTTGGATATCTGGTCGGCATAGATGGGTTGGACCAAAGGGTCTGTTTCCATGCTGTACATCTCTATGACTCTATAACTCTACGTAGCAGTCACAGCCTTTTGGAATTTCAATCCACACAGTCAGACTCCTACAACAATATCAATTCAATACTTCAGATTTAGACTTAAAGAAAAACAAGAGAGAGTTTATATTTATATAGTATTGATCATATTGTCAGTGTCTCAAATCACTCCACAATTAATGAATAACTGTTGAAATGTATTCACTGATGTAAAACAGGAAACCTGCTGATGTGATAAGAATGTCCATATACCTTTAAAAGGCACATCCTAAGCTGGTGTCTGTCACTACCATCCAGGCAGGACGGTGATCCTACAGTCTCATGACACAAAATCACTTTACAGCAGTAGCAGAGGACTGTCCATGTGGCTGAGGGATTAACTTAACTGTGAGAGGTCTCTCAGCTTGTGTTCTGGTGGCATAATGGTAATGTCCCTACCTCTGGTTTGGGAGGCTTGGGTTCAAGTGCCACTTGCTCCCGAGATGTATCCTTAATATATCTGACCATGTTGATTAAAGATACCAAGGTCAGGCATGTGTCTGCTATCTCAAAGATGACAATGTATGTTTATAACCTTATCTTCAAATAGGGAGATCAAACTGTTGTCTTGTCAATCCTTTAGTATGACTGGCATATTTACATTGAATAGAAGAACATGACGACATCAATAAACAGCGATAAGATGGGGTTCGATGGCGATTTGAGAGATGTCTGTTGGGCAGGATTTCAGAGAACTCTCGGAACTTGCTTTGGCGAGGCAAATGGGTCCCCCGACTGACAGCCCATCTATTAATACTCCACAAACGTATCAACAGATTCTGGTGTGCTCAATAACTCCATAGAGGCTGGTATCCCATCACCAAGTCCCTTTTTATTTACCCATGGAGAGTCCTTGACTCTGATCCAGCTCCCTCAGAGGCAGCTTTCAGAGTGAACACAAACTCCGACACTCCTGTTTGTTTTTGTTTTTTTTTCTTTTCTTTTTTTCTTTTTTTCTTGGTAGTGCTTATTTTTTCCCCCAGCACCCATGGTGTGTGTGTGCAGGGGTGAGACACAGTGAAAGACACAAAGTGCACGAATCTTTATTCAAGTTCCACCACCAGGAAGATAGGAAAACACCCGGGTGGCCAGTGACAAACACTGCCCTTCACATCAAGGGACAGTGCTGTGTGATCAAAACAGTGAAGGGGAGGGTAGGGACTAAATCAAAATAGAGTTGGAGGGAGAAATGATGCACTCCACTCCCTGCGGCGCCCACCTCTCCCTGAACAACTCCAGGGTGTTGGTCGACACCGCGTGCTCCTTCTCCAAGGACACCCGGGCCCTAACGTAACCGCGGAAGAGGGGCAGGCAGTCGGCCCTAATGACCCCCTCCACGGCCCGCTGCCTGGACCTGTTGATGGCCAGTTTGGCCAGGCCCAGGAGCAGACCCACGAGGAGACACTCCTGTTTGTTTTTTTTTTTTGTCTCTAACACTTCTGTTTATTTTTTTCTTTTTTCCTCCCACGCTACTGCCTAACTGCGGTAGAGACACCATTTTATTTTTTTATTTTTTTTTTCTTCAAACACTGCCCTTCACATCAAAGGGAAATCTCCTGTTCTTTTTTTTTTATTTTATTATTTTTTTTTATATATATATATTTTTTTTATTTTAACCCCCACACTACCACCTAAGTGCGGTAGTGCTTATTTTATCCCCAGCACCCATGGTGTGTGTGTGTGCAGGGGTGAGACACAGTGAAAGACACAAAGTGCACGAATCTTTATTCAATTTCCACCACCAGGAAGACAGGAAAACACCCGGGTGGTCAGTGACAAACACTGCCCTTCACATCAAAGGACAGTGCTGTGTGATCAAAACAGTGAAGGGGAGGGTAGGGACTAAATCAAAATAGAGTTGGAGGGAGAAATGATGCACTCCACTCCCTGCGGCGCCCACCTCTCCCTGAACAACTCCAGGGTGTTGGTCGACACCGCGTGCTCCTTCTCTAAGGACACCCGGGCTCTAACATAACCGCGGAAGAGGGGCAGGCAGTCAGCCCTAACGACCCCCTCCACGGCCCGCTGCCTGGACCTGTTAATGGCCAGTTTGGCCAGGCCCAGGAGCAGACCCACGAGGAGACACTCCTGTTTGTATCTGTCATCCAGGGCTCCCTGATTGGACCAGATTAACAGCCCCAATCAGGGAACTCAATTCTATAAAATCCACCTGGTTTACCTCATTATAGTCATGACCATGTGCCAGGAGGGGGTATACTGGCTCCCATTCTTTATTCACCCCCTCGAGTCACAAGGTCAATGAGAAAACAGGGAAACATTCCAGACTAAATAATTTATGTTTTAAAAGGAGAAAATTATAGCAGGCTTTCTTGGGGCAATGAAAGAGTGAGTTTATTTGTGACTAATCGCTATAAGACATAATAACACGTGCACAAATTAGAGGGGAGTGCAGAAAATTATGAATGTTTAAAGACATATGGATACAGTCTCGAGGGTTGCTCATGATAAATATTGAAGTGTTACAACTGTTACATTGGCAGATTCTGGTAATATTGACATTGACCATTTCCAGAGTCTCGACGATGCAGATTGGCTGAAAATCTTTTCTTCTGTTTCCTTTTTGACAGTGACTACTTCCCAGCACTCAGAGTGAGGGGAGTGTCTCTGATTACTGCCTGCAGTGCAGAGATATCTAATATCTGTCCTCAAGCTGCACAGGACACTAATCCATACTGGCACATTATCCCACTACCATACACAGACTAGGGTTCCAATTGGTATTTTGGTACAACTCTCTATTTTCCCACAAGGGTGAAATACAACCTACCTGTTGTTTCATGTCCACAGTTTGCAAAATAACCCAAGGGAGATGGTTTCCTGCTGAGAAGAAATTCTTAGATTGCCTCGCACCTCTGCACTTTGAAGTCTCTCACTTTAAGTTTCTTTGGCACCTCTCTAGGTGTGACATTCTAGGGGCTCACACAGAAAATCATTCATCCAGGTGAGAATCCCATTTGTGGAAATTAAATTGTCCCCCAGGTTTGGCTGGTCCTCTTTGTTTCAGGAAAGCACATACCTTGTCCAAAATATTCAACTTGTTCATCAGTAATTCAGCGTTCTGACCCACCATTGTGACATTTTTGACTAACATTGGTACAATATGATTTATATGTTTCCACAGTGAAAATGGACCCAAGGTAACATAAGAGTAACAAAAGAAATGTGAATACAATCATTCATCTTATTCATTAAAAAGGAGGGAGGTGGTAAGGTAAATTAAGGAGTGGGGACATCTGTGGGAGCCACACAATACCTCATATTTGCTGGATGCCATTTTCAGGTGGGATCTAAAGTAGGTGATCATGTCACTGGCCTGAATCAGACAGAGAGCTATTTTAATCGATAAACTTCTGGATGGAAAAGGAGAGTGCAGATTAATTAGAATACTCACAAAAAGGTAAGTGCCACCATCCTCTCCCTGCTCTCTCACACTCCCTCGCTCTCTCACTCTCTTTGCTACTGCACTAGGGGGCATGCTTCACCACTAAGAAACCAAAGAACTGCAGAGGATGGAGATCTGAAATAGAAAGAGAATTGGTTGGAGAAACTCAGCGGGTCTGGTAACACCTGTAAAGAGAGAAAGCAGAGTTAACATTTCAGGTCCACGAACAGTGGCTGAGGAGGAAAAGCACTGAAACACAAGGCACAGCGAAGATACTGTGAGCATCCAGGCTGTATCTATGTGAGTGAGCAACAAGAGAGTGAGCAAGCACCTCAGGGATACAATCTGGTGCAGCCTGTGAGCTGGGGGCTCTGTCCGCATGTACACCGTGACCTCACTGCAGCTCTCCATTTGAAGGTACTGCTCTGCTCCAAAGGACAGCACTGTAGGGTAGATGTGGACTGTCAGTGGATCAGAGATGTGCCATTATGATGCAGAGAGGTTGGCACGTGTCAGGTGCCAGTGTCAGTGAACGTGGGACAAGTGTAGCTGCTGGCCATAGAGTGTGCCTTGAGAGGTTGGTGCCAGACGTCCAAGATGGAGATCTGGGAGAGCAAGGAGTGGGCTGGAGTCACACCGGGAACTCCCACCATCTGCTTTCTATCTGGCAGCAGGGAGAATGGGAGCTTGCTCTGTAATGAGGTGGGATTCAGTAACAATGAGGTGATAAGGAGTAATAATTTCCATGAACAGGTCTCTCGCCACTCACTAGTGAGAAATGTGACTGGTTCCTCCAAAGTCCTCACTCAATGCTTCCCATGATTCTCCAAAATTACTTACTGTAGCCTACATCATCCTGGGCCCAGGAAATTCCTATCCCTGATTCCCATGGGGAGGAATTTCTGCTCTCAGAGGATAGTGCATCTGTGGAATTCTTTACCACAGGGGATTGTTGAAGTTGGGTCATTCAGTATATTTGAGGCAGAGGCAGGCAGGTTTTTAGTCAGTGAGGGAATCATGGGTTATACAGAAAAGGCAAGAGAGTAGAGTTGAAAATGATCAGATCGGCCATTGAATGGCAAAGCAGACTCGATGGGCTGAATGGCCTACAGTTGCTCCCATGTCTTATGGTCTTATTCCTAATTGCTCCACCATCATGGATGTTTTAGATGTCAGGATCCTGGAAGATATTGGCGATGTGCAGAATCAGTCTATAGGATGATTTGTGTTTCAGTGAGTTGCAACCCAGTTATGTTACAGTATTTCTGACAGAATGAGATGAGCTTACAACAAGATATCCTGGAGCCAGAGCTACAACAGCAGCACTATAGGCCACAATCCACAGCATCACTGTCTGAGGCCTGAAAGTGTCTGTGTCATAAAAACAAAGTTACATCACATCAGGGGTTAATCTATTTGCAATGGCCATCAGCACTTGGAAATACTTAGGCGCTGTCTGAAAGGTGTTTTGTGTTTAAAGACCAGATCTTCCAATAAAAGTGAATTCACATTCTTCACAAATAAAGAATTTTAATGTGAGTGGACTGTCGAGTGTTAAATCCCTAATCTTCCTGAAGCCACCGTTTCCTAACTGTCTACCAGCCAGTCCAGCGGTCACTCTGAGAGTGAAATTCAACATCATGTTCTTTTTGCCACACTTTAGGTAATTTTGTTCTGGAAAGTCTCATTCCCTGAAAAAAGGTTGAAGCTGCCCAAATTAATTTCCTGTTGCTCCACGCAGCTAAGAAAAAGACAGGAAACTATTATCCCATCAACATGACCCTAAACTCCAAAGGTGAAAGGACAAAGTGCTAACCCACTACAGTACCCAGTAGCTCCATGAGGCGTTCAGTAATACTTTGACCATCCAATTAAATTCCTGTTGAAGCAACGCAGCACCAAAGAGAGAATCCGCTGATCTGCCTTGTTGTTCTGATTAGATGCTCAAATATTGCCCTCTGTTTATTTGCAAGCCCTGTCAAGTTATTTTGAGTATGGAGAGAAATAACTCTTTCAAAATGTGCAGCCACCAACTTTCAGTTATCAGACACCTGAATAACATCGCGGTATCTTTCCGATCTTGCAAATGATGGTGGACATTGTAACATTTTTCCTACTTTGTTTATCTCCTGAAAATGCAGAAGCAAGGTATTGGCATCTATCAAACCTACAGGTTTCATTCTGTTCTTGATGTCTCCATCTTCTCAGTGACCATAATTCCCACTCGCCTCTTTCACCTACTTTCATGATATTGTATTTATCAACATTACATTCCGTCTTCTGGTTATGTTCTTCTTATTTATTCATTTGTGAGACCTGGGCATCAATGGCTGGACCCAACATTTATTGCCCGTTTCTAGTTGCCCCTTGAGGAGGTAGAGGTGAGCCGCCTTCTTGACCGCTGCAGTGCATGTACTGTAGGTAGACCTACAATGCCCTTAGGGAGGGAATTCCAGGATTTTGATGCAGCGACAGTGAAGGAGCAACAATATATTTCCAAGTCAGGATGGTGAGTGGGGAACTTGGAGTTTGGAAGTGGGTTTGGGGGTGGTGTTCTCATGTATCTGCTGCCCTTGTCCTTCAAGGTGGAAGTCGTCATGGGTTTGGAAGGTGCTGTCTAAGAAGCCTTGGTGAATTTCTGCAGTGCGTCTTGTAAATGGTACACGTTGCTGTTATTGAACATCCACAGGGGTAGGAGTGATTGTTTGTGGATATGGTGCCAATCAAGTGAGTTCCTTTGTCCTTGTTGAAAGTAGTTCCTCAGGAGAATCCATTTGTTCTTAATTTTTAATTATTGTTTACCTTGGAGCATCTTTCAACTACAAAGCAAGTGGACAATGTCAACCAAAACGTGATAGAGCTGCAATAATTTAAGGATCAAGAATATTGAGAATGCCCATGATACTATTGATCAATAGAGAAAATTTACATTAGTAGAATTCTGAATCATCACTAACTATATGAGAGGGGCTCACTGAACAGCTTGGCTGATGGTTATGTTTGGAGGGATGTAACTTCCAATTAAGCTGCATTTAGCACAACCCCACCAGAGTGCCATATTTGGTCTGTGCCTTTAGTACTGTAAATTAGCAACTATCTGCTGATGTACTGCATAATATGCAGTTTCCTAACAGTCAGCCCCCAACCCAAATCCTGGAGAATCACAGCCAGGGGCAGCTTCGTATCGTTTATATGTCACAGCTAGCACCTCCAAACCAGCATTCCTTCAGAAACGTCAGCCGGGATTTATTCTCAAGCTTCTGAAATGGAACTTAAACTCACAGGCTGCCAATCTGGAGCATTATAATGTCAAGCCAGTTTTAAAAATGCTCAAAGTAACTAACCATTGGATGCCGTTAGATTGGGAAAGATTTAGTTAGAAACAAAAAAGAAATGCAGATGCTGTAATCCAAAGTAGACAGGCAGGAGGCTGGAAGGACACAGCAATCCAGGCAGCAGCAGGAGGTGGAGAAGTCAACATTTCAGGTATTAAACCTTCATCAGGGTTATACCTGAAGAAGGGTTGCACCCAAAACATTGACTTCTCCATCACCTAATGCTGCCTGGCTTGCTGTGTCCTTCCAGCCTCCTGCCTATGTAGGCTACATTGTGAAAGGGCAAGATGGAATTCGATCTGGATATGAGGTGGTGCAATGAGACCTGGATGTCCTTGAACACCAATCAAAGTAAGATGCGGGGACAGTGGGCAGTGATGAAGGAAAATGGGGTTATGTTGGCTTTCAATATGACAGCATTCGAGCACAGGAGCAGGGATGCCTTGCTGCAATTGTACAGGACCATGGTGAGTATTGTATGCATTTTGGTCTCCTTACCTGAGGAAGGATGTTCTGGAGATGGAGGGAGTGCAGCAAAGATTTACCCGACTGACTACTGGGATGGTAGGACTGACATATGAATGGAAGTGGGTCAATTAGGACAGCGCCTAAGAATAAGGGTGTAAGCCATTCAGGGTTGAGATGAGGAAGAATTTCTTCACTCATAGAGTTGTGAACCTGTGGAATTCTCTCCCATAGAAAGCTGTTGGGACCAGTTCATTAGATATGGCCCTTGCAGCTAAAGGGATCAAGGGATATGGAGAGAAAGCAGGAGTGGGATACTGAGATCGCACGATCAGCCATGATCATATTGAATAGTGGAGCAAGTTCGAAGGGTCCGAATGGCCTACTATGTGCTATGTCTCTGTGTTTCTATATTCACTGGAGTTCACTGAAATCATAAAATTCAAACAGGATAAATGAAGAAAGGATATTCCTCATGATCAATGAGCCCAGAACCAGGGGTCACGGTGGGGAGACTATGGAATTCTTTATCGCAGAAAGTGGTTGAGGCCAAAACACTGAATGTTTTCAAGAGTTAGATATAGTTCTTCGGAATCCAAAGCAATCAAAGGGTATGGGGTGAAGCAGGAACAGGGGATGAGTTGGATGATCAGCCATGATCATATTAATTTGTGGGAGTATGCTCGAAGGGCCAAATGGTCTATTCCAGCTTCTATTTTCTCTGTTTCTATGTTTTTATGACCTCTTCAGCTCACTTTAAGAGCTGAGTTTAAGAACTCAGAAAACTTAGACAGTATCCCGTTCAATTTGCAACAGTCTAAGACCAGTAGCTACAGAAGAGAGATGTATTTATAGAGTGCAACCACTACAGACAGATGTGGCAAAGTGTGCTCAAGCATTTCAAACAATATTTGATGCAAAGATACATATTAGGACAAGTCAGAAACAGCTTGGTCAAAGAGGTCAATGTGACAACATATTTGAAAGGAGTAGAGGGAGATGGAGTGGCTTTGGGGAAATGGATTCCAAACTTTGATAATCAGAAGCAGGGAAGTTAATGATGGGTCAGGAAGGAGGGGAGAGCTGCAGAATGGTCATGGGGTGGAGATGGTTACAGACTTGGCGGAAACGCAAGACTATGGGAGGATTTGCAAACAAGAATCAGAATTTTTAGATCAAGGCATTGTCATACCAGGCTGCAGTTAGTTTAGAAACAAAAACAGAAGTTGCTGGAAAAGCTCTCCGGACCCGAAATGTTATCTATGATTTCTCTCCACAGATGCTGCCGAACCTGCTGAGCTTTTCCAGCAGCTTCTGTTTTTGTTTCTGATTTACAGCATCTGCAGTTTCTTTGGTTTTTATTTAGCAATTAGTTTAGTATTTCCTACTTTAGTATTAGTATTAGTACTAGTATTAGTTTAGTATTTCCTGCATTACACTGACACACAGCAGACTGTAAAATATGAACCATTTGTTAAAGTAATTTTAAGACAGGATGAGTGCCATGTTGAGCAGGTATGTAGTCATACTGTGGGCAATCAAACTGCACTCTGGAAAGCTGATAGGAGTTTGAAACTAAGATTCATTAAAATAAATTCACACCTTAGACGTCAATAGTAACGAGGATTAGGACTGACATAGAGAGTAAGTTTATTCAGCTTCTTCAACTGGCATTCTTAATAGGTTGTGTTAGCTTTTCTCATCAAACACTTGCAAGATCTTGCACCAAGCCATTATTGACTCAGGACACAGGTCAGAAAACAAGTTTGTCTTTTCAGATCTGTTACTGTGTGGGTCATCTCTTTGAAGTTTTCTTTTTGCCAAAACGAGGCTGGAACCTCCAAGAAAATTCACCTCCACCTTGTCTGAACCTAGAGAGTGGAGAGAGAAACAGAGTTAATACTCTGCAGCCAGTATGACTCTTCTTCAGAATTCAAAACATTCACTCTGTTATTCTCTCTCCACAGATGCTGCCAGACTTGCTGAGTTTCTCCAGCATTCTCTGTGTTTGTTTCAGATTTTCAGCATCTGCAATATTTTATTTTTACATAAAGATGTCTTCCCTTGTAACATCTCCCCAACCCCAACCCTAACCCTAACCCTAACCTAACCCTAACCCTAACCCTAACCCCAACCCTAACCCTAACCCACAACCCCAACCCCAACCCCAACCCCAATCCCAACCCCAACCCTAACCCCAACCCTAGCCCCAACCCTAACCCCAAGCCTAACCCTAACCCTAACCCTAACCCTAACCCCCAACCCCAAACCCAACCCCAACCCTAACTCTAACCCCAACCCTAACATATCCCCATTCCTGTCCTGCTTGGTCAAGACACTCGACTTTACTTGTGTTACCTCCAGACCGGATAATTCCAATAGCATTCTAACCGGGTGCATCACGGCTTGGTACGGCAACTGTTCTGCCCAGGACCATAAGAAACTACAGTACAGAGAATTATAATACAGCCCGGTCCATCGTGCAAGCCACCCTTCCATCCAATGACTCCATCTACACTTCTTGTTGTTATGGAAATGCAACCAACATCATCCAAGATCCCTCCCATTCCAGTTATGCTCTCTTCCAGCCTCTTCCATTGGGCAGAAGACGCAGAAACATAAACACACACATCAACAGGTTCAAGAACAGCTCCTTCCCTGCTGTTATTAGACACTGAATGGACCTCTCTGATTTCAAATCTAATGTTGATCTTGCTTTGTGCCCCTCCTGTGCTGCGGTAACCCTGTATATCTCGCTCTGTCTAAGCACCCGATGGTCTGTATGTTCTCGTTTGTCATGATCTGCCTTTACTTTTCGCAAAACAAAACCTTTCACTGTGCTTAGATACATGTGACTACAATAGATCAAATCAAATCAAACAGTGACCTAATCTGTATCCCATGCAATCTCTATAAAATTCTTTTCATCCAAAATCTCTGCAGTCTGTATTGTCTCCCATAGGAGGCCTTTGTATCTACTTATCTAGACTGGCTCCAAATCCCTTTAAATATTCATCCTTATTGTGTTTAGTTCTATCGATGGCCTTGCCATTCACATTCACTTTAACATTCCTCAGTCTTGAGACTTATCAAGAACATTGGCTTTTGCTGTATGTAGCCTCTTCTGCGTTTGTAGTCATTCAGGGATAGGCTGGGCCCAGCACTTATTGCCCATCCCATGTTGCCCCTTGAGAAGGTGGTGATGAGCTGCTTTCTTGAACCGCTGTGGTCCACATACATGCCATTAGAGAGAGAGTTCCTGGGTTTTGATCCAACGACACTGAAGGAACATGGATATATTTCCAGGCCCAGCAAACACAACATCTCGCTTTGTGCTAGGTATGACTCCAAGCAGCAGAGACTTCTGACTGCCAATAATTCTGTTTTTTTCTCAGAGCTCCTCACCTCCTTGACTCAGTCAAAGACACATTCACTGACCTTGCTGACTCAGCATTGGCAGCTATGGGGCTTTGGAGTTCCTTGTCTAAGCGTTTTCCTTTCATCCTCTTAAACACAGCTTAAATCCAACTCTTTAACTCGGCTCTTAGTCACCCCATTACCCCAAAATCACCTTTTTTTTTGATCTGGCATCAATTTTAATCTAAATATTCTAATGTGAAGTGCTTTGGGACATTTTCTGGTGAGAAAGACAATTTCAAAACATAAATGGTCATTGAGAGTTCTTGAAGGAAGCTTGTTATTCATCATGTTTCCCATTTTGTGTTCATCCTCTTCTGGACCTTTCACCTCATCTCTGAGTGTCTTCTAAAAACGTCCGAGCGTGGGAATAGTTCCAAAGAAGGATCATACCAGACTCGAACCTGAACTCCATTTCTCACTCCACAGATGCTGCCAGACCTGCTGAGTTTTACCAGCAATTTATTTTTATGTGGAAACAGACGATTTAGTCTAACGTGTCTTTGACAGCTATTTAAAACAGCCATCCAATTCATCCTGATTTCCTGTATTTCTGCTGAAGACTTTACATTATCCTTTTATTGCTGTGGTACTGTAATCTTTTTCAATTGTGGCATTTAGCATCTGTTTTTTTTCCCTTCGAGATGGCCTAACACTAACACCAGCACCGTTTCCATTTTGGATCTGAGATGATGATGAATTCCCCATTGACCATGGGATCAACTTTATTTTTATTTTATTCTTTCAGGGGTTGTGGGCATCACTGGCCAGGCCACCATTTATTTGGAATCCCTAATTGCCCTAAGGGAAGATAAAAATTAACCACATTGCTGTGGGTCTGGAGTCACATGTAGGCCAGACCAGGTAAGGATGACAGTTTCCTTCCCTAAAGAACATTAGTGACCCAGATGGGCTTTTTTCTGACAATCAACAATAGATTCATGGTCATCATTAGATTCTTAATTCCAGATTTTTAAAATTGAATTCAAACTCCCCCATTTGCCATGGCGGGATTTGAACCTGCATCCCCAGAACATTACCTGGGTCTCTAGATTAACAGTCCAGTGGTAATACTACTAGACTGTCGACTCCCTATTCCTCCTATAGACCTCAGAAGGTAAAAATTGTTGCTGTCTTGCGGATGAGACATTAAACTGAAGATCCCTCCCCACCTCCACCAAGTCCTGTCAAAAGGATATGAGTACAGTACTCTATAAAGGGGACCCAGACAATTCTTGACAAATCTCAATCCTTCCACCAGTAACTTTCAACACATTATCTGTCAACAATCATATTGCTGTGACGTTCTTGGGCATACATTCTCCGTCATGCTCCTACTTCCAAAGTATTCCACTTCCAAAAGTTGCTGTGAGGTATTTTGGGATATTCTGAGGTGGTGATAGGTGCTACAGAAATGCAAGATTACCTTTTTTGGAGGCCAGCATTACCTGCACACACTGAAAACAAAATCAAATAAATTAGCAATTGCAGAAGTTGATTGAGAAGCTCAGCAGGTCTAGCAGCATCTGTGGAGAGAAATCAGAGTTCACTACCCAAAGCGCTAACTCTGATTTCTCTCTGCAGATGCTGCCAGACCAGCTGAACATTTCTGTTTTGTTTTTGATTTTTAGCATCCGCAGTTCTTTCGGTTTAAATTGGTGATTGGTCTGCTTGTGAAAACAAGTTTAATAAGTCCTCATTGCACGATGGGTTAAATGTGTACCAACCCAGAATCTGATTAAACAGAATAAATGCACAAAGAATATAGACTTACAGTGCGGGGCACAAACATTTAAGAAATGAGATAGATTGAGTGGCAAAGTCTACATCAGATGAGACAATCACAAGGCAAATCGCCTTGCTTCCAAGCTACTTTTCTTAAATTCTCAACTTCCTGTGTGTAAGTGATTAATCTTAAATGACTTGGACCTGGCCTTCAGTGCAAGATGCCGTCTTACAACTTGACCCAGAATTCTTTGAAGGAATGTAATCCTTCTACTTAAAATGGTCTGGAGGAATACCACTATATCTAGGCAGGTTTCACCTTGCCGAAGCTGTAATAGCTGTGGAGTCAGCTCGCTGTTTCATTGTTTTGTCTGGGTAACCTGAGCACAGAAAATGTGGGGCATTCTCCGAGTGCGTTCGGAGGAAGGGTTGGACTGTAATTCATGGAAGCTAAAATGTGTGGATCTGGGGCAAATAAACAGAACAAGAGCTCTTCTGAAAGAGCCAATGACCTGACAAAGTCAGTCAGCCAGATCAGAGGAAATGACTCTGGGATGGGGGGGAGGGGGATGGGGGGTTGCTGCAGGGAAGCGTTCAGCAATTAACACAAACACAGTAAAAGGTCAAATGATTTACTTCCAACAATGAGGAATAATACAGACATAAGACAAAGAGGACGTCACACCAACTTCTCAAGTCACATGTCTCCCTGATGTCATTTCTGTTTGGAATTCCTAGGCTTTAGGAATCGGAGGATATGTTTCTGGGAAATTGATAGTGAATGAGGATTCCAAAGCTGCCTGGACCTTATGATCACAGAGTGCAATTTTGCAAGATATCATGTTGTTAGTTCATATCTGATTTCAACATTAATTAATGAAATAATGTTGCAGGTATAGCCTTTTTGATAAGATGTAAAATTATTCTGCCCTCTTCGGGGCACACGTACTCTGTTCCAATGGTGACTACACCTGAAAACACTGCATTGACTGTAAGGTTGAGACATCCTGTGCCTGGGAAAGGCATTGGGTAAATGCAAGTCATTCCTAAACAGGGTAACGGGTGACAGATTTAAAACAGTGATGAGGAAAAATACTTCTCACAAAAGGTCATGAATCTGTTGAATTCACTTCTCCCCCAGAGTGTGGTGGAAACTGATACATTAAGTAGATTTAAGGAGGAGACAGAGATTTTAAATGAGCAACAGGTTGAAGGATTATGGGGAGCAGTCAGGAAAGTGGAGTTGGGCCTGAGATAAGATCAGTATTAAATGGTGGAGGAGGCTCGAAGGGCTGATTGGTCTACTCCATGTTCTGATGGTCTTATTTCTTATACTTGATCTGTTTTGTAGCAATTGATTTAAGTTTAATTAAATTTCTAAACCGTGGTGCAACTTAGCTGCTTCTGTTAGAGTCTAGATTAGAGTAGTGCTGGAAAAGCACAGCAGGTCAGGCAGCATCTGAGGAGTAGGAAAATCGACGCTTCAGGCAAAAGCCCTTCAGCTTCTGTTAGATACCATCGACTGTCGTAGCATTGATCGGGAGAAGACTGTATGGAATCTACACATACCCAACACGTAGCTCCGATAAAATAAAATAAATAACATCAGATGCTGCAGATGTGAACCAAAAGCAAAAACTGCACTTACAGAACGCGGATTACTCATCTCTTACTCTCTGTGAGCTTTCCAGTGATCAAAATGCAATTGTAAACACTAAAAACAAAGTAGAATGCCCATCACTTCTCCATCCTTTCCCTCTGTCCTCCCAGAGAGTGTCTTGCTGTACAAATAATCAGGGTCATGACGCAGAAATGTTTCAGACAATTAATGGATTTGATTGGCTAGGTAGAGAGAAAGTACTTCCATTAGCTTTAGAGCCGGGCTGTTGAGGAATTGTGAAACATAGAAAATAGGTGCCGGAGTAGGCCTTTCAGATTTTGTTTCTGATTTCCAGCATCGGTAATTCTTTGTTTTGTTTTGTTTCGATGGGATTTGGAACTCTTTTTCCCAAAAGAAGATACAGAGCAACTGATCGCTAATGTTAAAACTGGGCAATATCTGCAAGGCAAGAGCACCAAAGGACATGAAAGCAAACTGGGACACAGAGTTACAATGTGGGTCAGCCTTCATCTCCTTGGGCCAATGGAACAGTCTCAGGGGACTGAACGGCCTCCTCCTGTTCCTCATGGTTTCACCAACTCAGCACTGAGATTAGATTACAGTGTGGAAACAGGCCCTTCGGCCCAACAAGTCCACACCGACCCTCCGAAGAGCAACCCCCCAGACCCATTCCCCTATATTTACCCCTTCACCTAACACTACGGGCGATTTAGCATGGCCAATTCATCTAACCTGCACCTATTTGGACTGTGGGAGGAAACCGGAGCACCCGGAGGAAACCCACGCAGACACGGGGAGAATGTGCAACCTCCTTCTAAGTAGGAGAGGAATTTCTTCCCGAAGGAACCTGGCGTCTGCTGGCAGCATTGGTCTATCGGGTGATTTTGTGTTTCACTGAGTTGCCACACAGATGTTTACAGTATTTGGCAGAAGATGGTATGAGCTCATAGCATAATATCTTGCAAAATAAAACAGCAGCAATGCAGAAGGTGATAATACCACTGCAGTCTGATGGCTGCAACATGAAGGGCTGGGGGCCCAATGCAGGTGAATGGAGATGAGATGAAGGTCACGATTATCAAGACGAATGACAGAGCAGGCTTGAGGTGCTGAGTGGCCTATTCCTGATCTTATTAAGGTAGCTAAGACCCCAAGTCCTGATGGGATCTATTCCAGAATATTGAGGGAGGCAAGAGGACAAATTGCTGGAGCATTAACAGACATCTTTATATCCTCTGCTGTTCATGGTCTATGTAAATGATTTGGAGGAAAACATAGTTGGTCTAATTAGTACATTTGCAGATCATACAAAGATTGGTGGAGTTGCAGATAGTGAGGAGGATTGTCAGAGAATACAGCAGGATATAGATCATTTGGAGGCAAGGGCAGAAAAATAGCAGATGGAGTTTACTCCAGACAGGTGATGTATTTTGGAAGGTCAAGTACAGATGGAAATTATATATGAATGGCAGAACCCTTGGGAGTATTGACATGCAGAGGGATCTGGGTGTGCAAGTCCACAGCTCACTGAAGGTGGCAGCACAGGTAGATAAGGTAGTAAAAAAGACCTATGGCATATTTGCCTTCATTGGAATGGGCATTGAGTATAAGGATAAATAAGTTATGCTGCAGCTTTATAGAACTTTAGTAAGGCCACACTTGGAATATTGAGTACAGTTCTGGTCACCACACTACCAGAAGGATGTGGATGCTTTGGAGAGAATGTTGCCTGGTCTGGGAGATTTTAGCTACGAAGAAAGGTTGGATAGACTGGGTTTATTTTCACTGGAATACCGGAGATTGAGGGCTGACCTGATAGAAGTGAATAATATTGTGAATGGCATGGATAGGATGGAAAGTATGAGGCTTTTTCCCAGGGTGGAAACGTCAGTTACTAGAGGATTCAGGTTTAAGGTGCGAGGGGAAGTTTTTAAAGAGATGGACGAGGGTGGTTTTTAACGTAAAGGGTGGTAAGTGCCTGGAACACTGCTAGAGGAGGTGGTGGAAGAGACATAATAGCAGCATTCAAGGAACACCCAGAGGAATATGTGAATAGGAAGGGAATAGAGGGATAAGGATCCTGTAAGTGAAGACAGTTTTAGTATGGAAAGGCAAACTGTGGCGGTGCAGGCTTGGAGGGCCGAAGGGCCTGTTCCTGTGCTGTATTGTGCTTTGTCCTTTTTTATATTGCTCTAACTCTTGTTACGTAACAGCCCCTGACAGCCCTGCTCACTGCCTCTGAGTCTGCTGACAGAGATGGTGTAGGTCACCCAGTCCTTCGAGCCTGCTCCACCATTCAATATGATCACGGCTGATTGTCTAACTCAGTGCACAGTTTCCACTTTCTCCCCATTCCCTTTGCTCCCTTTAGCTCTCAGAATGCAGTTCACCTGTCCTGGCTTTCAACGTTCACCAGAGAGAAGGCAGTTGAATGGTGTAATGCCTGGACCGGTAATTGAGAGATCCATCTAATCCCCCAAGGGTAAGGGGTTAAATCCCACCACAGCAGCTGTGGGATTTAAATTCAATTTATTGAATCTGGAATTGAAAGCTGGTTTCATTGATGGTGACCATGAAACAGGCATTAATTTTTACAAATCTCAATGTCCTGCCCCCTGAAATGGTTTAGCAAGCCATTAAGTTCAAAGACAATTCGGGCCCTCAAACCCTGGTGTTATCAGTAACAACGTCACCCTACAAAAGCATAAAAGAGATGTTTAAAAACCCATAAACATTGTACATGAATTGATATATTGATATTTCTTGGATTTAAAGAATTGAAAAGCTACAAATAATATCTGCAATTGACCATCAAAATGCTCTATTTTTAGATAAATGATGTCATTTCAGTAGCTGCAGCATTAGAAAAAAAAAACACTTGCATTTATTTAGCCTCTTACTACACCGTGGGAGTTCCCAAAGTCACTTTGTCACTGCTTTGTCACTATCATAATATTGGTCACGTTTTGCCCCTTCTCCAGTAGCTATATTTACAAATTAATAAAGAAACTTTTCTTGAATACATTTAACACATTTCTTCCCTTGTAAGCCCTTAACACTGTGGAAGTCCCAGTCTATGTTTGGAAAGTTAAAATCTCCTTATATTACAATCCTATTATTATTTTATATATATCTTCAATGTCTCAGTATATTTAGTCCTCAAATTCCCTCAGACAATTGGGGGAGGAGCCTACAGTACAATCCCAAAGGGATTTCTGAGTCTCTCTCATGTAACCTCACTGGAAGATCGCACAGAAATATCCTCTCTAAGTACAGCTACATGAGGTAGACAGAGAGTGGCAGCCTCCAGGTAAACACAGAGTGAGCCAAGAAAGCCAAGGGCCATAACATGCATGTGTCCACGTAAATGCAAAAGAATCCTGTGTAGGCACATGAGATGTGTGTCTCTCCCGGAGCAGAGCGAGTAGCAGAAGCACGCACCTTATAGGTGCCCCCTGAACTCTGAAGTGAACTCCTGATTGGTGATGTGTGTAAGGGTGGGCACGGAGCAGGCAGGGGTGATTGAGGTCAAACTAGGGGTTTCTTTGCTGCTCCAGTGTCACCAAAGGTTGAGGAGGATGGTATCCTCGGAGAGTAGGAGGCCATTGTTCTGAGGACACAGTTGGATGATGGTTAGGATAATTGGTGTCAGGTTACTCACTCTGATTTACATGGCAGGAATCTGAACTAGGAGAAAGTGAGGACTGCAGATGCTGGAGCTCAGAGTCAAGAGTGTAGTGCTGGAAAAGCACAGCAGGTCAGGCTGCATCCGAGGAGCAGGAGAATCGACGTTTCGGGCAAATGGCCTTCACCAGGAATCTGTACTGTCTCGCTTCTCAGGGAAGGAGAGGAGAGCTAGAAGTGGCAGAGAAATGAGGCAGGTTTGGACTTTAATGAGAATCCAATACCTTTCCTTGCTTAAATACTACTGCCACTGCTCATCCACTCACCTTCCCTTTGTCTTCACTCTTGTTCACTCCACCTTCACTCCCACAACACCCCCCCTCCCACAGCCCCACAGCACCTTCCCCTGCAACCGCAGAACTGTTTACATTCCCCCCCCCAACCCTCCCCGCCCCCCAAGTATCCAACAGTCCAAACACACCTTCCAGGTGAAACAACACTTAACCTGCACTTCACTCAATCTAGTCAACTGCATTCGCTGCTCGCAATGTGGTCTCCTCTACATTAGGGAGACCAAGTGTAGACTGAGCGACAGCTTGGCCAAACACCTGCACTCTGCCCTAAATCCTAGACAAGAGAGAAGCCTGAGGCCAGTGCAGAAATTGAAGAGAGCGAGTTAACTAGACAAAGCAGGCAAGAACACGGCAGGCAATGAGAGAAGACTGATGAATGAAATGGCTTTTACTTCAATGCAAGAAGTCTGATAGGTAAGGCAGATGAACTCAGGGCAGGGCTGGCAATATGGGATTGGGATATCATAGGTATTCCAGAAACGTGGCCCAGAGGTGAACAGGACTGGAGCTTAATGTTCTGACTATAAATGCTATAGGAAGGATAGAAAGGGAGGTAAAAGGGGAGGGGGAGCAGCATTTTGATTGGGAAAACATCATGGCAGTACTTCGAGGGGATATTCCTGGGGAATTGTCGAGTGAAGCTATATTGGTGGAACTGAGAAATAAGAAGGGGATGCTCACTTTGATGGAATTGTTTTATAGCCCCCCCCCCCCCCCCCCCCCCCCCCCAGTAGTCAGTGGAAAATTGAGAAGCAAATATATAGGGAGATTACAGATACTGGTAAGAATAATAGGGTTATATCAGTGGGGGATTTTAACTTTGCAAACATAGACTGGGGCATCCATACTGTTACGTGCTTGGATGGGAGGAATTTGTTCAGTGTGTTCAGGAAATCAGCATGTTGAAAGTCCTATTAGAGAATCATAGAATCCCTACAGTGCGTACACAGTCCAACAAGTCCACACCAACCCTCTGAAGAGTAACCCACCCAGACCCATTCCTCTACTCTATTACTCTAGATTGACCCCTGACTAATGCAGGAGCAAAACACAATCTCCTCTTGGGAAGTAAGGCAGGGCAAATGACTGAGGTATTAGTGGGGGAACACTTTGGGACCAGTGGCTATAATTCTATTAAAATAATTATGGAAAAAGGTAGACCTGGTCCACAAGTTAAAGTTCTAAACTGGAGCAAGGCCAATGTTGATGCTATTAGACAGAAACATTCAAAAATTGATTGGGGAGGCTGTTTGCAGGTAAAGGGATGTCTGGCAAGTGGGAGGCTTTCAAAAGGGAGATAGCAAGAGTTCAGGGATAGTATGTTCATGTTAGTGTGAAGGGCAAAGCTGGTAGATGTAGGAACACTGGATGAGTTGAGATATTGAGGCTCCAGTCAAGAAAAAGAAGGAGGCATGTGTCAGGTATAGACAGCTGGGATCAGTGAATCCTTTGGAATATAGGAGATGTAGGAGGGAAATCAGGAAGGCAAGAAGGGGACATGTGTTAGCTTTAGCAGATAAGGGTAAGGAAACTCCAAAGAGATTAAGGGCAAAAGAGTAACCAGGGAGAGAATAGGGTCCCTTCACGCTCAAGTGAGGCTGTCTATTGTGGAACCACAGACTATCGGTACAATCCTGAACAAATATTTTGGGTCAGTATTTACTGTGGATAAAGACATGGACGTTAAGACATGGAAATAAATAGTGATGACTTGACAAGAATTCAGATTACAAAAGAAGAGATGTTGGTGGTCTTAAAATGCATAAAGGTAGATAAATCCTCGGGACTTGATCAAGTGCAACCCAGGACGTTGTGGGAAGCCAGGGAAGAAATTACAGGGCCCCTAGCAGAGATATTTGTATCATCAACAGTCATAGATGAGGTGATACAAAGACTGCAAGGTGAAAAGAAAGGCAGCAAGGAAAAGCCAAGGAACTACAGGCTGGTGAACCTGTCGAGTTGGGCTGAAGGTCTGTTTTTGTGGCTGTGTGACTTATTATGATTTAAATGAAACAATATTCTGAGGGATCTTGGAATGGATGGATGTGGAAAGGACATCTCTTTAGGTGGGAGAATCGAGAACCAAGAGTCATTATTTTAAAATAAGGAGTCACCCATTTATAAGTGGCAGGGTGGCTCAGAGGTTAACACTGCTGCCTCACAGCATGAGAGACCTGGGTTTGATTCCAGCCTTTAGCGACTGTCTGGGTAGAGTTTGCACATACTCCCTGTGCTTGCATGGGTTTCCTCCAGGTGCTCCAGCTTCCTCCCACATTCCAAAGATGTGCAGGTTAGGTGGATTGGCCATACTAAACTGCCCGTAATGTTCAGGGATATGCAGGTTAGGTGTGTTAGCCATGGGAAATGTAGGGTTACATGGGTGGGTCTGGATGGGATGCTCTTGGAGAAGTGGTGTAGATCTGATGGGCTGAATGGCCTGCTTCATACTATAGGGATTCCATGATAAAGGGGTCAGAAATGATTTACAAGGATGTTGCCAAGGTTGGAGGGTTTGAGCTGGGGCTGTTTTCCCTGGGGCGTCGAAGGTTGAGGGGTGACCTTATAGAGGTTTATAAAACGATGAGGGGCATGGATAGGATAAATAGACAAGGTCTTTTCCCTGGGGTTGGGGAGTCCAGAACTAGACGGCATAGGTTTAAGGTGAGAGGGGAAAGATATAAAAGAGACCTAAGGGGCATCTTTTTCATGCAGAGTGTGGTACGTGCATGGAATGAGCTGCCAGAGGATGTGGTGGAGGCTGGTACAATTGCAACATTTAAAAGGCATCTGGATGGATAAATGAATAGGAAGGGTTTGGAGGGATATGGGCCAGGTGCTGGCAGGTGGGATTAGATTAGTTTGGGATATCTGGTTGGCATGGATGGGTTGGATTGAAGGGTTTGTTTTCATGCTGTACAGCTCTATGACTACATTACTCGTATATTCATTTGTAAATGGGGTTGGTGATCAAACCTCTGTAAAAAAAGACCAAAAATGATTGGGGAATGAGAACTCAGTCCCATTACAGGTCGTTCTGTTATAACATGCATTTCATCAACCCGAATTCGCTGTAACATCATTGATGAATTGGGGATGCTGTTTCTGCAGTGTGAACGTTTAAAACGTGTGTTGTCTGTAACGCGATTACATCACCAACATTTTAAGCACTGTTTCCAAAGTGTGATTTTTTTCTGAAACACGGGGTTGCACAAGAACACAGCCATCACGTTATAGAAGAATTATCTGAATGACCATTCTTGAATAAGCAGCATTAAGATCCATCGTGCTAATAAACAGCATAATGAGCCACAGTAACGATTACACATCAAAAACTATACTTCATGTCCTGTCCGGAAAATGTGTGAACAGATTCCGTGTAAAGTTGGGTGTTGACTATAAGCATGTATCGGGTCCGCTTTGATTCGAAATGTTTTCCATTGAGCCCCGTTTCTGATTACAGTTGTGTGTTTAACCTATCAGGAAGAAAAGTCCCAGAGATTATTACTCATTGAAGTCACAAAGGATCCAGGCGCCACTGCTACCGAAACTCCAGAATTCTGTTTTAATTTCGAAACAGAGCTTTCGGTTTTGTGTTTCTTTCCCCTCGACTGTATGGAATGAAGTAATTGAGGAAAACGTTAGAAAAGGCTAGCAGTGGAATTCCACACGTTGTAAGCAATAGGCAAGGACAGATGTGAAACTCAAAATCAAGCTGTATCTGGACAAGGGAGCAGTTATATCCCAGTTCCTCTTTGAAGCGAGAGAGGCTGAGAGGCTGTACTTAGAATAAGTTAAGGACATTTGTGCCAGTGAAAGGAGAAGATAGATAAAGGAAGCAATCTCCCAGAGCAAAAAATAAATTCAACAGTCGGCTAAAAGCTTGAGTCAATTCATAATGAGAGTTAAAAATACGAGACAATGCAAAACTGAATAAGGAATTTTTCAGCGGAGCAACAGTACATGAAGTCAGTATTAAAACAGGAGGTGGTGCCTGTGCTGGTCCTGATCTACGAATAGAACCGTACAGAAGGTGAAGAATCCAAGAGTGAGCTGAAGTGATAGAATTGAGGGCAATGCACCACCTAATGGTGCAAAGCAGATAATTCCAACATTGCTCCATTTTAGAATTGCAGGCCAGAATATCAGATTTTAAGAGAGACCACATCACTACTTTATACTTTATAGGCTTGAGGTATACAACTATTCAAACCATTTTACGTTGTGACATCTGAATAAAAAAACTGGCTATCAACATGGATAGTTCTCCAAAAACTACACGTTTGATTAAAATAATATTTCCCGTACAATGCTTCAACACACCATACATTAGGTTATTTAGTCAGAGTAAGTTTTTTCTACTTGTCTCCTCACATCTTGTGGGTTATTGCTTCCACATAAACTGAGCCACAGGAGAAGTGAGATTGCACCTGAGAAATGAAATGTTTCACAAATAAAGGATCCTTCAAAATTATTTTGTTTTAAAGATTCAAATGAAATGATTGGCCGGTCAGTATTGACAATGCAGAACAAGGTGTTGCTTTGCAATGAAGTGCCTTGGAAGTAGTGGGTAGGGGAAGGTAACGGAGTTTGCTCCTGGGTGGAGGGGATTTCCTGATTGGAAGGAAAGATGGATGATTGCAAAGAAGTGAACAGAGATACGAGGCAACTTGTCAGGGAGATAGAGGGAGCTTGTCAGGGAGATAGAGGGAGCTTGTCAGGGAGATAGAGGGAGCCTGTCAGGGAGATAGAGGGAGCTTGTCAGGGAGATAGAGGGAGCTTGTCAGGGAGATAGAGGGAGCCTGTCAGGGAGATAGAGGGAGCCTGTCAGGGAGATAGAGGGAGCTTGTCAGGGAGATAGAGGGAGCTTGTCAGGGAGATAGAGGGAGCTTGTCAGGGAGATAGAGGCAGCCTGTCAGGGAGATAGAGGGAGCCTGTCAGGGAGATAGAGGGAGCCTGTCAGGGAGATAGAGGGAGCCTGTCAGGGAGATAGAGGGAGCCTGTCGTTTTGCTTTCCTGACATCGCCCCCGAGATACTCCACATTGTGACTGAAGCCTCGCTCTTTTGTGCATTTCAAATATTGGCAGGTACACTCTGACTCGATTTGTGCCAGGCATGTGTCATTTAGTCACTCTGCGACTGTGGGGCATGTGTCTTATCTGACATAATATTAAAGGCCAGCTGTATGTGTTGTAGTGAGTGATTAATTGCATTCTGGCTGTAATTTTCCAAATTAGCACCATCACCCACCCCTATCCTACCACCACCACCCCCATCTCTCTCTCTCTCTCTCTCTCAAAAAAAGAGTTAATGAACCCCTTTCTACACTAAACCCTTAACAAAACCAGCTTTTATAATGTAGAACATGTATGAGTATGGGAAATGAAGCAAGGATTCAATGTGACCCAAAGAGTTGGAGCCACTGGTTGATGAGTAGACCACAGCTGATAAAGATTTACTGCAAGAGAGGAGGATATAGCTGTGAATACAAAGTTCTTCGGTGTGAATTTTCCAACTGAGTGATCACAGGCTGTTAGTGCAGTGGTTATTCTTCAGTCTCACGACAGCTGCAAGGCTTGCTGGGTGGGAAAACAAAGGCCACATAACACAGTGCAGAAAAAATGGTTGACAGGTTGTTGTTAGCAATGGAAACTGTGTGAGGTTTTGAATGTGGGGGGGGGGGGGGTGGGGGGTGGGGGGGGGGGGTTGGTGGTGGTGGGGGTGAGAGGGAATGGGGCCGTTTAGCATGGAGATGGGTTATGAATGAAGCTTTTCTCACACAGGAACAACTGAAAATAGGATATCTACACATAAAGGAATATCGGTGTGGACAGACACCACTATTTTCTTTCTGAACCACGATATCCCTCAATGGCCTTCTTTGAAGTGATTGTTCATAAATTTGCCTAACTCACTCTCTGCAAAGTCCGTTTTGAAAAGTGGGTTTCTTTTAATATAGAAAAATCAATAATTAATAACCACTGGAAGCTTGTAGCAGTAATACTGTTTATTCTATGTGTTACTCAAAATATTATAGAATGAAATTACAGAATGTTGCTCATTCCAGTCTCTAATATACAAAAGTCATGGAAGTATTCTCCCTGACTCCGCAAAGGACAATGTGAATAGTTTCAAGAAGGTGTTAGAATGCTGTATCCATTTAAAGGGGCATTTTGTTTTTAAAAAAAAGTGATCTGCAGAGCCTCGTATCAAATAGGGAATCATTTGATTTTCTTTTCTCATTAGAAGTTTCCAAAGCAGAAACAAGGGGATTAAATAGGAATTAATATATGTTATATATTAATACAAGTCATAGAGGTGGGAACAATTTTATTTGTTAGGAAGAGCATTCTTTATAGGAATTTCCACATGATAAACAAACACTGGCTCCATTCAGCCAGAGACAAGGTTATGGTAGATAATAGCTGCTTGAGGTGGTCAAAGGTCTTGTTTTACCCTGAGAAACTGTTCCTTTTTTCACAATCAATGTCATTCTGTCAACATAGAGGGTAGCTGTCAGGAGTACATCTATAATGCAATATGACAGCAATGCATGTAAAATATTACAAACTAATGGCTGGTCAGGGCAAATCATCACTGGCACAGCACTGAGAGAAACACAAAGGGGTTTGCTCAGAGAGAAAAACATATGACACACAACTACTTGACCTGTTGGGTTCAATTATATCATTACTTATTTGCGTTAAAAGAGGTGATAGAATAGAGAAAGCTTTGAGGGACTGCAGTGCTCAGGGTAGGATAAGTGTGGACGAGGAGCAGCAAGTGGTTCTGATATGCAGGAGGCATTGATACTCAGCAGGACAGTCCAGCTGCAAGCTATCAGTCTGCTTGCTTGCCTTCAGGGGCTGTATGCAGTGAACAATGGCTCAGACCCAGTCCAGTGCCAAAAGAACTTGTCTATCATTCTCTGCGAATACAGATGCTAACCTCCTGCTGTGCTGGCAAGGATCATGCCAAAAGCAGGACCAGGGTCGGTAGGACTGATGGTCACTCACAAAAGGGGGAGCCCAAGCAACCACTATCTCATACCGACCACCAATACCCCTCCCTCTGCCATCTACACCTCCTCCCCCTACACGCACACATACAAACTCACACACACACTTTTCCTCTCTACCACCCCCCCCCCATTTTAACTTCCTTGGCATCAAACTTAATGGCTTCCCCCAATTCATCTGAGAGAGATAATGATAGACCTGCCCCCTGCAATGGCAAGCAGAATAACAAAAGTAAACACAGGGCAATAAAAGGGGCATTGACCGGGTAGGAACATATGGTACATTAATATTTGACATGAAACCAAGAATTAATGCTACCCAGCCAGAACACTGAAGACCTTACATTTATGAGATGGTTTCAGAGAGCAGCTGAGTTGGCTAGTCCTGACTAATTTTAATGAAATGTTGGCCTGTGCAAAGGGAATCTGCAGGAAACCTTTCCTGCAGATGACAGTGGTAAGAAAATCCATTAAGCTGACAGTCTGATTGCCACTTTTGACTCACAACTATTTTTGTTCTGTACAATTAGCAAAAACAGGAACTTTGGGCCCATATGTCATAGTCACTTGGCTTGATGGCATTGGTTTAGTACCGACCCCTGGCACAATCATGCCACCTCCAGTCGGAGGAACGATGTAACAAACAAAATAGAAACTGTGTTGACCAATTGCTACCTCAAGGTCTCTGTCTACCCCACCCCTTTGTTCTCAGACCATCTTGTTCCACTGAAAATGAAAATTGGAATCAGCCAAGGAGTGAGTGATAGTTGGAATATTTCCAGTCTGATAAAAGAACATTATCCGATAGACACGTTGATACAAGTTTCCTGTCAAAGACGATGGTGAGGAGGGATGAGTCAATTGTTTTTTAGAGACAGGTGTGTTGCTTTCTGTCCTGAATAAAACCTTTTGTTTCACAATAGCACCCAAACATACAAGGAAATTCTTATGTAAAATGCAATGTGAGCATGAAATCAGAGATCTATAACAGGCAATGTGAGATAGATGGATTTTTAATCAGAAAGGGAACCAAGGGTTATGGGGAAAAGGCAGGAACATGGGGTTGAAGATGATCAGATCAGCCATAATCCCACTGAATGGTGGAACAGACTTGAGGGGCTTAATGACTTATTTCTGTTCCTATGTCTTATAAACTTAAGAACATAAGAACATCAGAACTAGGAGCAGGAGTAGGCTGCCCGGCCCTTCGAGCCTGCTCCACCATTCAATAAGATCATGGTTAATCTTTTCGTGGACTCAGATCCACTTACCCGGGTTTTCACCATATCCCTTAATATCTTTATTTTTCAAAACATTATCTACCTTTGCTTTAAAAGCGATCACTAAAGTAGCGAAACTACTTCCCTGGGCAAGGAATTCCACAGATTAACAACCCTCTGGGTGTAGAAGTTTCTTCTCAGTTCAGTTCGAAACCTGTTTCCTCTAATCCTGAGGCCATGCCCTCTTGACCTGGTCTCAGCCACCTGTGGAATCATCCTCTGTATTTCTATTTTATCAATTCCCTCCATAATTTTATATGTTTCTATAAGATGCCCCTTCATTCTTCTGAATTCCAATGAATATAATCCCAGTCTACTCAGCCTCTCCTCATAAACCAACCCCCTCAACTCCGGAATCAACCTGGTACCCTCTGTACCCCATCCAGGGCCAGTACATCCTTTCTTAAGTAAGGAGACCAAAACTGCACGCAGTACTCCTGGTATGGCCTCACTAGCACTCTGTACAGCTGTAACATAGGTAAAAACAATGACTGCAGATGCTGGAAACCAGATTCTGGATCAGTGGTGCTGGAAGAGCACACCAATTCAGGCAGCATCCGACGAGCAGCAAAATTGACGTTTCGGGCAAAAGCCCTTCATCAGGAATAAAGGCAGAGAGCCTGAAGCGTGGAGAGATAAGCTAGAGGAGGGTGGGGGTGGGGAGAAAGTAGCATAGAGTACAATAGGTGAGTGGGGAAGGAGATGAAGGTGATAGGACAGGGAGGAGAGGGTGGAGTGGATAGGTGGAAAAGGAGCTAGGCAGGTCGGACAAGTCCAGACAAGTCAAGGGGACAGTGCGGAGCTGGAAGTTTGAAACTAGGATGAGGTGGGGGAAGGGGAAATGAGGAAGCTGTTGAAGTCCACATTGATGCCCTGGGGTTGAAGTGTTCCGAGGCAGAAGATGAGGCGTTCTTCCTCCAGGCGTCTGGTGGTGAGGGAGCGGCGGTGAAGGAGGCCCAGGACCTCCATGTCCTCGGCAGAGTGGGAGGGGGAGTTGAAATGTTGGGCCACGGGGCGGTTTGGTTGATTGATGCGGTGTCTCGGAGATGTTCCCTAAAGCGGTCTGCTAGGAGGCGCCCAGTCTCCCCAATGTAGAGGAGACCGCATCGGGAGCAATGGATACAATAAATGATATTAGTGGATGTGCAGGTAAAACTTTGATGGATGTGGAAGGCTCCTTTAGGGCCTTGGATAGAGGTGAAGGAGAAGGTGTGGGCACAGGTTTTACAGTTCCTGCGGTGGCAGGGGAAAGTGCCAGGATGGGAGGGTAGGTCGTAGGGGGGCGTGGACCTGACCAGGTAGTCACGGAGGGAACGGTCTTTGCGAAAGGCGGAAAGGGGTGGGGAGGGAAATATATCCCTGGTGGTGGGGTCTTTTTGGAGGTGACGGAAATGTTGGCGGATGATTTGGTTTATGCGGAGGCTTGTAGAGTGTTTTTCCTTGTTACGGTTGGAGGGGTGGGGTCTGAGGGGGGAGGTGTGGGATGTAACCTCCCTGCTTTTAAATTCGACGCCTTTATTAATGAAGAACAAAATTCCATTTGCCTTCCTAATTACTTGTTGTTCCTGCAGACCAACCTTCTGTAATTCATGCACAAGAATACCCAGGTCCCTCTGCATGGCAGCAAGCTGCAACTTTTTATCATTCAAGTAATAATCTATTTTGCTGTTACTCCTACCAAAATGTATAACTTCGCATTTACTAACATTGTATTCCATCTGCCAGACCTTTGCCCACTCACTCAGTGTTCCTCTGCAAAGTTTCACAGTCCTCTACACACTTTGCTCTGCCACTCATCTTAGTGTCATCAGCAAATTTTGACACTGTATCCATGGTCCGCAACTCCAAATTATTGATATAAATTGTAAATAATTGTGGTCCCAACACCGGTCCCTGAGGCACACCACTAGTCACTGATTGTCAGCCAGAATAGCACTCATTTATCCCCACTCTTTGCTTCCTGTCAGTCAACCAATCCTCTATCTACACTAACACTCTACCCCTAACACTATGCATCCTTATCTTACACAGCAGCCTCATGTGCGGCACCTTGCCAAAGGCCTTTTGGAAATCTAGGTATATCACATCCACTGGGTCCCCGTTGTCCACCTTGCATGAAATGTCTTCATAGAATTTCAAAAGATTTGTGAAGCATGACCTGCCCTTCATGAACCCATGCTGCACCTGTACAATGGGACAATTTCTTTCAAGATGCCCTGCAATTTCTTCCTTGATAATAGACTCAAGCATCCTCCCCACCACAGAGGTTCAGCTCACTGGGCTATAATTCCCCATCTTTTGTCTATTTCCCTTTTTATTCAGTGGTGTCATATTTCCAATCTGCTTGGATTGGCCCAGAGTCCAGCAAATTTTGAAAAATTACTGCCAATCCACCTGCTATTTCTCCCACCACCTCTTTTAATACCTGGGATGCATTCCATCCAGGCCAGGAGACTTGTCTATCCTTAGCTCCATTAGCTTAGCCAACATTACCTCTTTCGTGATAATGCTGGTTTCCAGGTCCTCACCTACGTTCGTCTCTCTGTCACTTACTGGCGTGTTATTAGTATCCCCCACTGTAAAGACTGATGCAAAGTACCTGTTCAATGCCTCAGCCATTTCATCATTTCCCATAACTAACTGTCCCTTCTCATCCTCTAAAGGACCAACATTTACTTTAGCCATTCTTCTTCATTGTATATATTTATAGAATCTTTTGCTATCTGTCTTTATATTCTGTGCTAGTTTTTTCTCATACTCTATCTTACTTTTCATTACATCTCTTTGAGGCTTTGTATTGATGTTTAAAGTTTTCCCAATCTTCTAGATTCCTGCTGTCTTTGGTCACTTTGTCTGCCTTCTCTTTCACTTTGACAGCCTGCCTCATTTCCTTAGACACCCACGGCAGATTACCCCTCCTCTTACAGTCCTTCCTTCCCTCTGGAATATACTTGTGCTGAGCACTTTGAAAAATTTCCTTGAAGGTCCTCCACTGCTCATCAACTGTCACACCCTAAAGTCTCTGTGTCCAGTCTACTTTAGCCAGGTCCTCCCTCATTCTATCATAGTCCCCTTTATTCAAGCACAGCACCCTGGGGTTGGATTTTGTCTTCACACTATCCAGCTGTATTCTAAATTCAACCATTCTGTGATCACTCCTTCCAAGAGGATCCCTGACTATGAGGTCATTAATTATTCCTGTCTCATTACACAGGACCAGATGTAGGAAAGCTTGCTCCCTCGTCGGTTCCATTACATACTGCTCAAGAAAACTATCACGGATACACTCAACAAACTCCTCCTCAATGCTACCCCTACAGTGCTGGTTCAACCAATCTCCACGCAGATTAAAATTCCCCATGATAATACCGTATCATTTTTGTCGGCATTAGTTATTTACTTGTTTATTGCCTGCCCCAATGTAATGTTATTATTTGGTGACCTATAGACTCGGCCTATCAGTGACTTTTTCTACTCAGAATTCCTCATTTTCACCCAAATGGATTCGAACTCATTGCTCCATAGAACATATATTATCTCTCAGCACCCACCCTAATGTCATCTTTGAATATCAAAGCTACACCACCTCTCTTGCATTCTTGTCTGTCCTTCCAAATAGTCAGGTACCCCTGGATATTTCATTCCCAGTCATGACCATTCTGTCCCATGATGGCTATCAAATCATATTCGTTCACGATGATTTGTGCCGTTAACTCAACACCTTGTTCCAAATGCTGCAAGCATTTGGGGTAAAGTGCCCTTTATGCTAACTATCTTACCATCATGATTCACAACATCCCCAATATCTCCTGAGTTATCCTTCCGTTTTGCTTCTTTCATAGTCTGCCTTGAACTAAACCCTCCTGCATTCACATGCTAACCTGCTGCTTACCATTTCATTTGTCACCATACTTCCTGTTGCTTTCCTTTTCCATTCCCCCCCGACTCACAAGTTTAAAATCCTAGTGACCACCCTATTTATCCTCTTCGCTAGAATGCTGGTTCCAGATCGGTTCAGATAGAGACCGTCCCAACGGTACAGATCACCCCGGTTCCAAAACTGATGCCAATGCCCCATGAAATGGAATCCCTCTTTCCCACACCATTCCCTTGGCCATATGTTTACTTCACTAATTTTCTTATCCCTAAGCCAAATTGCACGTAGCTTGGACAGTAATCCACAGATTATGACCCTTTAGGATCTGTTCCTTAATTTTGTGCCTAGTGCTTGATAATCCCAAAACAAGTCCACCTTCCTAGCCTTGCCTATGTTGTTAGTCCCAATGTGGACCACAACAACTGGATCCTTTCCCTCCTGCTCCAATATCTTTTCAAGCCGGTCGGAGATGTCCTGCATCCTGGCACTGGGAAGACAACACACCATGAGGAACTCCCGATCTGGCTCGGATAGGTTACTATCTGTCCCCCAGTTATAGAATCCCCGATAACAACTACTTGTCTTTTTGCTCCCCCCTCTTCAATAACCTTCTGCACCATGGTGCCGTGGTCAGCTGGCTCATCCTGTCCAGAGCCCTTTCCCTCATCCGTACAGGGAGCAAGAATCTCATATCTGTTGGACAAGGTCAAGGGCTGAGGCCCCTCCACTCCTGAACTCAGAATCCCCCTACCTGCCTCACTTACACTCACACCATGTTGTCCCTGATCACTAACTGAGTTTGAATTACTTAATCTCCCAGGTGTGACTGCCTCCTGAAACATAGTGTCCAGGTAACTCTCCCCCTCCCGGATGCGCCGCAGTGTTTGAAGCTCAGATTCCAGATCATCAACTCTGATCCGGAGTTCTTCCAGCAACCAACACTTGCTGCAGATGTGGTCACTGCCGTTCACAATGGGATCAGCCAGCTCCCACATCATATAGCTATGGTCTTACAGTCAATGTTAACGAAATCTGACCTTACTCTAGAATTTCCGACAAAGACTAATGTCCGAACTCCTGAGCTATCAAAAATAATTGCAAGAAATAAAAGCAAAATACTGCAGATGCTGGAAATCTGAGCTAAAAGTACAAAATGCTGGAGAAAGCCAGCAACATGTATGAAGAGAAAACTCTTTAACATTTCGAGTCCCATTCGGCTCTTCTTCTGAACTCACTGATTTCAGTGGAGCAGGAACACACTGAAACAACGGGTCTGCCAGAGCAGTCCTGTCTCAGGTCTTTGGGGAGAAGGTAGGATTGATCTGTGCAGGCCTGGAAGAGAATGGGGTGGGAAGTTGTGGAGGCGAGATCTCCAGAGGAGGTCAGGTCAATGACAGTCCTGGAAACTGCAGCCTGGTGTTCAGTGGTGGGGCGATGGTCCTGGAAGGGATAGTTGGATGTGTCTGACAGTTGGCTCTGATAGAGACCAGCACACCAGATAACAATAGCTTCACCCTCAGCAGCAGGTTTAATATCAAAGTTAGGGTTAGATCTGGCAGTTCAGAGGGAGACAGGTTAGAGTGGGTGAGGGAGCAGAGAAATGAAAGAAGCCAACATCACGTTGACAGTTCTCAATGTAGATACCAACTGCAAGTGAAAGGCCAGTGGAAGGGGTCTGAGCAGTGGATGAGTACTGGAGCACAGAGAGGAATTGCCCATGGAGGTGGGAGAGGAGCCCTGTCAAAAAGGTGGCTGCCCCTGATGAAGACGATGGAGGAAGAGTTCAGCATCATTTCCTGCCTGAAATTCATGGAGGTGGGGGCATGGAGTGAGCACAGACAGTGGAGGGTTAGAGGGTTTAACAAATGTATGACAAGAGATGGAATTAGATATAGGGTGGAGTTAGAGGGAGCTACATCAAAGACATCTCAGAAATGACTGCCAGACTACTCAGACCCCTTGGCATCATGGTAGCCCACAAACCCACCAACACACTAAAACAGCAGCTAATGAACTTGAAAGACCCGATACAGACAACAAGCAAAACTAACGTCATTTACAAAATACCATGCAAGAACTGTAACAAACAATACATTGGACAAACAGGCAGAAAACTAGCCACCAGAACAATGAACATCAACTAGCCACAAAAAGACATGACCCTCTCTCACTAGTTTCCTCACATATGGATGAGGAAGGACACCACTTCAACTGGGACAACACATTCATCCTAGGAGAAAGTGAGGACTGCAGATGCTGGAGACCAGAGTTGAAAAATGTGGTCCTGGAAAAACACAGCAGGCCAGGCAGCATCCGAGGAGCAGGAGAATCAATGTTTTGGGCATTCCTGAAGAAGGGCTTATGCCCGAAATATCCATCCTAGAACAAGCCAAACAGAGATATGCTCGAAAATTCCTAGAAGCATGGCATTCCAACCAGAACTCTATCAACAAACACATTGATTTGGATCTCATTTACCACCCCCTGAGAAAAATAACAGGAAATGACATCGCCACAGGAAATGACATCACCAACCAAGAAAACCCAACCACATAAATAGAAAGTGGGCTATATCACCAGTGCTTCATCTGGAGGCTCTCTAAAGATGTTACCTAGTATGGTGATGAAATGTCTGAAAACAAACCTTCCAGCTCAATGAGCAAACCTACATCCAGAGTGATAATTATTTACAATATATACTAATGACCTCTATGCTGGAAGTGAATATGTTGTGGCCAAGTTTCAGATGACACAAAAACAAACAAAACTGGAAATGGGAAGATGAGACAAAGAGTTTGCAGAGGGATATGGACAGGTTATGAGAGTAGGCAAAAACTTAGTGAATAGAATTTATATTCCATGCTTTGATCCGTTTATGTAATAAAAGCACTTTACCCAAGCACTGTTATTGGTAAGGTGGGCAAAGGGACACTGAAATCTGTTTTTGGTTCAACTCGATTTTATAACAAAGTATAATGTGAACATTTCCCAAATTCCCACAATATTTACTCTGGATCTAGTTTTACCCATCTGAAAAAGGATATTAACAACAAGATCCTTTGCTGGAGCTGGGCCGTTGGAACCTCCTTCCTCTCCAGTGTAGTATTGGCTGTCTTCCAGGAAGATGGGTCTCACAGATCAGGGCCGATCTTCTCCTGGGTCTTCTGCCACTAGTCTTGCTACGAGTCTTCCCTGCGATTCTACACTCCTAGATGTGTGTGTGTATTCCCCCAATAGTGTAGACCTTGTACGCTGTAGCCTTTGGCCAACAGGGTCATGAGCTGACTTCAAAACATCCAATGGGATCATGCCAACACCCTTCACTGCTGCCATGCCAGAAGTGTAAAATGCACATACTCTGACAGTCAAGGTGCCAGAAAGTCTGATTGATACCTGTCTAATTCACAACCCATCAGGTTGGGGGTAATTGGTTCCCCTTGAACCTTTGTAACCTCTTTGAACCTAGTTCTGTCTGCCTGATAGCTGATGGCTGCTGTTTAATTTAGTTTGGCCAATTTTTCTGTCAGGCCCAATTTCTCCAACTGCGGGTCAATTTAGAATGTTCAGTATTGAGCCCGTGGTGCGTGGTCACAAATACAATGTGGGAAATTGTGAGGTTGTGCACTTTGGCAAGATGAATACTGTAGTGTGCTGAGCATTATTTGAATGGAAGAAGTCTGTGGAAAGCTACAGAGCATAGAGGTATGGGAACCCTCATGAAGCAATCACAGAATGTTAGTATCCATGTTCAATTGCCAATAGGGAAGGCAAATGGAATATTGTCCTTTATTTCAAGGGAATGGAGGATAAAACAGGAAGCTCTTGCTAAAACTATACAAAGCACTAGTCAGACCACAAATGGAATGAAAAGTTTTAGTCTGTTTAACTAAAGAAAGATACACTGGCACTGGGGGCAGCCCAGTGAAGGTTCACTCGGTTAGTCCTGGATTTGGAGAGACTTTGTTCTGAGGAATTGAGTAGGTTGGTCATGTACTTATTGAATTTCAGGCAAATGAGAGGTGATCTTATTGAAGCAAGCAAGATTCTTCAGGGACCTGACAGGGTAGATACAGAGAGGTTACTTCCACTTGTGGGAGAGTCCAAACCAAAGAATCTCAGAATAAGTGGTCACTGATATAATACAGAGATAAGGAGGAATTTCTTCTCAGAGGGTACGGAATCTGTGGAACTGTGTACTGCAGAGGCCAAGTCATTAAGTATATTCAAGGCTGAGATAGACAATATTTTATCAGTAAGGGAAGTCAGAGTTATGGGGTAAGGGCAGGAGAATGGAGTTGAGGATTGTCATGATCTCGTTGTGGATCAGACTCAGTGGGCTGAATGAGCTACTTCTGTTTCAATGTCTTACACTGTATTATTCACACGGTTAGAAGCTAAAAGACTTTCTGCTTCAGCATAATGCAAATTCATAAATTGCCTATGGAAGATTTTGAATTTGCAACTGCTAGATTAATAGCCAAGCAACATAACCCCTATATAAACAGGTCATTGGCTTGGAAACAGCTCTACTTTAGTCTTTAAAACCTTTACAAGAGCTATCATTGAGCACAATGTAATGTTAGTCACTGTTGAGATATTTAGAATATTGTCCATTCAGATTTTCAGTCAATTTTACTCCAGCATTAAATAGCTTCCCCTCTCTGAGACCTGTCACAAATGCATATCGATCCCATTTTCCTTGGAGTAATTGTAGACCCTCGATCAAAATCAGCAGTGAAATTTCCATCCATGGTTGTGTGCATGATTCTTGACTGGAGCAGATTGTACAGAGTGGGTTGATGAGACAGGGACTGTAACAAGAGACCCTCACCGCAGGCATCTGTCACTAAGCAAGGCCATTGCTCTTTCTGCACTCCCTCTGAAACAGAGCTGAAAAAAATGTACTAGCGGCTGTTAAACCCCAGCTAATGTCATAAAGTGAAATAACTACAAAGTCTGGGTCCAAAAGTCTTGTTTCATTAATTAGATAAAAGCAGCAAAATGTGCAGCTCTAGCACGGTTACTACTTCTAATAGTCTCTTAACCAAGCTGCACAGAATTTCGGTTTGGCCACAACTAGAGTCCTCTAATGGAAGGATGTGATTGTACTGGAGAGAAGGTTCACCAGGATGCTCCCTGGATTGGAGCATTTCAGTGATGGATGAGCTCAGGGTGTTTTCTTTAGGGCAGAGAAGATTGAGGGGGAGCCTGAGAGCCCGGGAGAGGTGTATAAAATTACAAGGGGCACAGACAGGGTGGATAGGGTCGAGAACAAGGGGACATAATTTTATATTGAAAGGCAAGGGGTTTAGAGAGGATTTGAGGAACATAAATTTCACTTAAAGGGTGGTGGGGAGTCTGGAATGCTCTGCCTGGGAGGGAATTAAGACGAGAAACCTCTCAACTTTTAAAAAGTGTTGGATGAGCAACTGAAATGTCAGAATATTCGAGGCTGGTTCCAAGTGTGGGTATCTAGTACTGATGTCAATGTAGTATGGTTTCCATGGTTCAGATTCAGCCCAAAGAGCCTGTTCAATACTGTATGACTCTGCAACTAAGATCCAATTGAGATCCTATTCTATTTTCCTGATGTACTTAAATAAGATCTGATTAGCACACAAAACAATACTTTTCTCTGGGCAAACTCCACACAGACAGGTGCCTGAGGCTGGAATCGAACCCAGATCTCTGGTGCTGTGAACCACCGTGCCACTGCACATCACCAGTGGCACAAAGACCCTGCTCTTTGTTGAAGTGGCACTTGCTGATGCCATGAAAGCACGAGGGCTTGAAACCTTTGAAGATGACAGTAGCTTCATCCCTAACACCCTGCCCTGTCATCATCTCACAATCTCACTCAGTTGACAGTTACATGAACAAACAGTGCAGATTATGCTAATGTTTCTAAGACATCTAAACTTTATAGCAGTCCTCACAACCTATTTCCATCCACCTGATGAAGGAGCAGTGCTCAGAAAGCTAGTGCTTCCAATTAAACCTTTTGGACTATAGCCTGGTGTTGTGTGATTTTTAACTTTGTTCACCCCAGTGCAACACCAGCACCTCCATATCTAGTCTGGTATGACCTCTTTGTAACTCAGATACCTCAATGTTCTCAGTATTTGTCTTCCTCCTGACCAGCAGCAGAAAAGTTCAAAGATTTCTCCAGAAGGGTCCAAAGCCACTCTGTGACTCTGGGCAGATTTCTTCAGCCACAAGACATTGAGCAATGTTCAAAGCGAGGAGAACAAAAGCACTCTGAAGTTCTCATGGAAGTGTTGTAGCATTGATAATAATGATTGCCATCAATCATCTCACTCTTTCGGAAATAAAAGCAAATTCCTGTAACTCTATTATTTAGAAGCCACATGTGTTTAGGTTGCCTCTGGAACTGAGTGGCCGATTGGGCTATTTCAGGGTGAGGAGTCACCCTATGGCTGTGGACCTGGAGTCACGTGTAGGCCAGACCAGGGTGAGGATAACAGATTTCCCTCTCTAAAGGACATTAATGATAACCAAATGGACTTTTTACAACACTGGATAATATTTGAATGGCTGGTTGTGCTGAAAACAGCCCAATCATGACAGGGCCTGAGGTGTGGCAGTAGGTGAAGGACATGAAAGGATAGAATCAGGTTCTCTAAAGCTATCAAACTCGATGCTGAGTCCTAGAGGCTGCAGGGTCCCCAAGCAGATAATGAGATGTTGTTCTTTGAGTTTGTGCTGAGCTTCACTGGAGCACTGCAACAAGCCTGAGACAGAGATGTTGATCAGGGAACAGGGTGATGTATTGAAGTGGCAGGCAACTGGAGTCTCAGGGTCTTAATTGCAGACATAATGTAGATGTTCTGGGAAGCAGCAGCCCAGTCTATGCCTTGTTTCCCCAGTGTAGAGGAGACCAATTGTGAGCAGCAAATACAATAATATAGATTGAGTGTGTGCAGATAAAGGGCTGCTTCACCTGGAAGGTGTGTTTGGACCATTGGATAGTGAGGAGGGAGAAGGTAAATGGACAAGAGTTACACCTTCCGTGATCGCAGGAGCAGGTGCCGTGGGGGAAGCGTGGGGATGTGTTGAGAAGTGGACCAGGGTGTCCCGGAGGAAAGACTTCCTGTGGAAGGCTGACAGGGAAGGGGAGGGGGAATATCTATCTGGTGATGGTGTCCCGCTGGAGGTGTGGAAATGGCAGCTGATGATCCTTGGATGTGGATACTGGTGGTGACATTGAATGGTCAAAGATGGTTGGTGACTTGGAGGCTCTCCCACTCCTCACCTCCTTGATGTTGCAACCGGGTTCTCTGGTCCTCCTCAGAGAAGCACAGCTGGAGAGACTGAGCAGTTCATCACTGCTGGGGACCTACTGACAATCATGGCCCTGACACTACATCAAAACACAATAAGTGGGGATTATCCCGCACGCCCACCTTTATGAATGGCAGAGTCTAGCTGGAGACCTGGAGAAGCTGGGGGTTGGGATGGTGGAGAAGATGGGCCGGTACTTCCTTCTGTTAATGCTGTGGTCAAGTGACTACAAGCCTAAAACTGGACATTCTAAATTGACCACAGCCAGAGAAATCAGAAAATTGGCCCAAACTATATCAAAGAGCAGCCAGCAGCTACCAGCAGCTACCAGCTGTAGAGAACAGTGGGAACCAAGATCAACAAGGTTACAAAGGTTCATGGGGATTGGTTACAACCAGCCTGATGGTTATATATTGGAGAATATTTTCAATCAGACTTTCTGGCACCTTGACTGCCTGCGTGTGTGGCCGTTGTGGCCAAAGTGAAGGGTACTAATGCAATCCCATTGGATGCAAGTTTGCTCACTGAGCTGGAAGGTTTGTTTTCAGATGTTTTGTCACTAGGTAACATTATCAGTGAGCCGCTAGTGAAGCGCTGGTGATATGTCCCGCTTTCTATGTGTTTAGGCTTCTTTGGGTGAGCAATGACATTTCCAGTTCTTTTTCTCAGAGGGTGGTAGATGGAGTCTAAATCAATGCATTTCTTGATGGAGTTCTAGTTGGAATATCACGTTTCTACGAATTCCCATGTCTGTCTCTGTTTGGCTTGTCCTCAGGTGGATGTGTTGTCCCAGTCAAAGTGATGTCCTTCTTCATCTGTATGTAAGGATACTAGTGAGAGAGGGTCATGTCGTTTTATAGCTAGTTGATGTTCATGTATCCTGGTGACTAGTTTTCTGTTTGTTCGATGCAGTGTTTGTTACAGTCCTTGCAAAGTATTTTGTAAATGACATTCATTTTGCTTGTTATTTGTATTAGGTTCTTAAAGTTCAGTCGCCGCTGTTGAAGTGTGTTGGTAGGTCTGTGGGCTATCATGATGCTAAGTGGTCTGAGTAGTAGGTTAGTCATTTCAGAGATGTCTTTGATGTATGCTAATGTGGCTAGAGTTTCTTGGTGCGTTTTATCTGCTTGTTGCGGAGGAATCGGCAGACTGTGTTCATTGGGTAACCGCTGTTTTTGAAAACTCTATACAGGTATTTTTTCTGCTGTTCGTAGTTCCTTGCAGCTGCAGTGTGTTATGGCTCTTTGAAATAACGTCCTAATGCAGCTTCATTTGTGAGTGTTGCGATGATTGCTTCTGTAGTTAAGTATTTGATCCATGTGATGCAGGTTTGATGTTCCCCATTGAGTGTTCACTGTGGGTTTGGAAGATGCTGTCGGAGAATCTTTGGTGAATTTCTGCTGCGTATTTGTAGATGGTACACACTGCTACTACTGAGCATTGGTGATGGAGGAATGGATGTGGTGCCAATCAGGTGGGCTGCTTTGTCCTGGATGGTGTTAAACTTCTTGAGTGTTGTTGGAGCTGCACCCATCCAGGCAGGCACCAGCATTTTATTAATCTTTCAGTGAGGAATAGTTGTTTTTTAAAAAAGAATGACCGGGATAAAAGTAAAACAATTCAATATCTACTCCAAACTGAAAGCAAAGATAGCATAGGCACATTTATAAAGAAGTCACAAACTGCCAACACTTTATCTGAAAGCATTCACCTCCTTCACAGATGCCTGTCCTGGCAAAGCTTCTACCGTATACTCTGGCTCTACTGCCCATCAAAACAAGCAAGGCCATTTCCTGCACATCAATCTGGTTTTGAAACCTCATTGAATTGTGACAAGGCAAAAGATAAAATCCTGACACATCCTCCAGAGAAATGGGTGTGTTCTGTCATGTGTGAGGTACTCTCCATTCTTATGTCAAATAATACAGAAACCCTGCCCTTCCAGGATTCAGAGTGGATTGGTTAGGAGAATTTTAATCATAGTGATGCACGCTGTGTTTGATCAACAATACTTTTTTTAAAGATTGGCAAACTGTTAATTTAATGTCTGACTTTGTTTTCTGCTCCGTGCAAACCCCCTCCTCCAATCCCTTTGCTGAAGTCATCTCTGATCCAATAGCCAAACTCTCCAATTTGTTTTTCTGTTACTACCTGCAAAAGCCTCCTCGTGCCCTGTCTGTTTGTAAACTTCCCCACTATCTCCCCGACTGATCATTGATGCTCATTGCCTTTTGAAACAAAACCTTCTGCAATCTAAGGCTGTATATGAATGCAGGTTCGATTTATTGCATTAGATTTAGTTAATAACTAAGGGGCATAATTTTAAAGGGAAGGGCAGGAGGTTTCGAGGGGATATGATGACAAATGTTTTCACCCAGTGGGTGGTCTGGAATCACTGACTGGGAGGGAAGCTGAGGAAGGAAACCTCACAACTTTTAAAAAGTACTTGGATGAATTATCATTGCATTCATGGCTGTGGGCAGCATGCTGGGTTGTGGGACTAGTGTAGATAGCAGCATATTTGGGGCAGTACAAACTTTATTGGCTAAAGAGTCTCTTCTATAATGTATGATTGTATGGTCTATGATTTTGAACCTGTTTACTTTATCAATGGTAAAGGTCAGTCAACGTGTCGAAATATGTTCTAGTTTCAGTGTTGCTACTGTTGGTAATTGGTGAGATCTTTACCTCGCTCACTCCCGTTTACTGTGTACAAATCTGTTCATCCGAGATCGGAGGCCTTTTGTCTTCCAAATGCTGACCCTGATACCTCACTGTGATAAGTTGCTTAGGAGCCAATCTGTGTACATCCTACTCAGCTAAGAACCAAGTTTACATCGCAATTACATCACTGATGTAAATCAATGTTTTGATGTTGCATTTTGAAGAGAACCTGTTTAGAAATCACAACAAACAGCCATTTCTAAGTTGCTATTTCACTCAAGGTTAGTGCATTCATGAACAGTCAAGCACAAAAACCTTGCTTTTAAAAACTAAAGATTTCTCTTCAAGATTAGACCTGACAAACTTGGCACACACATAATTGGGTTTCTCACAAGGCAAATCACAGCAACATGCTTGCACAATATTTAAATATTTTGTAGTTTTAATTCATGAGCACATGCAAATTGGCGAGAACAGAACCTGTACTATCACTCAGCAGAATGCCCCTCCTTAAATAATGGGATTCAATCTGATAGTTGGCTACAGACCAACAGGGCTTTTGTGGTAGTGTCCGTACCTCTGAGATGTACAAGATTACCTCTGAGGGGAAAGGACAGAGGGAATAGAGAACAGCTGTTCCCCTTTGTCATGGGTCAAGAAGACATGAAAGGCAGGAGGTTTCAAGGGAATTTGAGGGAAAATGTTTTCATCTGGAGGGTGGTGGGGATCTGGAATCACAGACTGGGAGGGGAGTTGAGGAGGGAAACATCACAACCTTTAAAAATACTTGGATGAGCACTTATAATGTAATTTAAGAAAATGGGCTTAGAGCAAGAAAGTGGAACTGGTATAGGTAGTTGTTATTTGATAGGACAGACTCAATCAGCCAAAGGGCCCCCCTGTGCTGTGTGATTCCAGGAGCTCTTTGATTGGTGGAATGGATTCAATCAGCTGACTGACTTACTTCTGTTCCTACATCTTGTGGTTAAGGAAGAGAAGAAAATCTCCTCATATTTCTACTCCTGGTATTTTTGTTCTTTATTCACTCACAGGATGAGGCTAGGCCAGATTTATTGCCCAACCCCAATTGCCCAGAGGGCAGGTAAGAGTCAGTCACATTGCAGTGGGCCTGGAGTCACATGTAGACCTGACCAGGTAAGGATGGCAGTTTTCTTTCCTAAAGGACATTAATGAATCAGGTGGGGTTTTCCTGACAATCCAGATTTTTAAAATTGATTTCAAATCTGTAGTGGCAGAATTTGAGCCCAGGTCCCCAAGACCTGGATCTCTGGATTCTCAGTCCAGCGATACTTCCACAAGGCGATTACCTCCTCTCTGAATGATTGAATGACTCCATTGTTAATCTGAGTGCTTACAATTGCAGGATTTGTACTTGACCTTAAGGCTGTGAATATTCCAAGAAGCTGGTAGCAATTTGCATTAGCTTTTTGCTGATGTATTAATCCATCGGGATCAGTGTCTTCACAATTATGGGAGAAGACAAAAGAAAACTGGCTCAAATAAAAATCAATACGTGATCCAACTGAGTTCTTCTTAAAGTTCTGTCAGTGGAGTCACCAGGTCAGCATTTTCATAGTACCTTTCACAAACTTAGGAAGTCCAAAAAGACCTAGCAAATAATTTGATACATCCTTATTAAGCATAGCTATTTTTGTAATGTAGGAAATGCAGCTAACAGATCTGTGTGCTGTAATGTCCCACACACAGCAACGTGATAGTAAAACCAACACGTGACACAAATGGAGATGTACATCAGGACTCCATGGCAGACCCGATGGGCTGACAATTCCCCGAGGAAATATAGCTCTGCAAATCTGTGATAGAGGTTTCAGACAGGTCCTATCTACCTCCCAGAATAGTTACCCAGGAAATGCTAGAGAGGGAAAATTTCTCATCTACACGTGCTATCGTAAGGACAGACTAACGGGCAGAGGGGGTGGGGTGGCCATGGTGGTAAGGGATGATATTCAGTCCCTTGCATGGGGGGACCTAGAATCAGGGGATGTAGAGTCAGTATGGATGGAGCTGAGAAATTCTAAGCGTAAAAAGACCCTCTTGGGAGTTATCTACAGGCGGAAGTGAGGTCTGCAGATGCTGGAGATCAGAGCTGGAAATGTGTTGCTGGAAAAGCGCAGCAGGTCAGGCAGCATCCAGGGAATAGGAATCAAGGCCTGAAGAAGGGCTTATGCCCGAAACGTCGACTCTCCTATTCCCTGGATGCTGCCTGACCTGCTGCGCTTTTCCAGCAACACATTTCCAGCAGTTATCTACAGGCCCCAAACAGTAGTCTGGACATCGGATGTAAGTTGAATCAGGAGCTGAAATTGGCCTGTCGCAAAGATGTTACTACAGTTGTTATGGGAGATTTCAACATGCAGGTGGACTGGGAGAATCAGGATGGTATTGGACCTCAAGAAAGAGACTTTGTGGAGTGCCTCCGAGATGGATTCTTAGAACAGCTGGTGCTGGAGCCTACCAGGGAGAAGGCAATTCTGGATCTGGTATTGTGCAACGAACCAGAATTGATCAGGGACCTCGAAGTGAAGGAGCCATTGGGAAGTAGTGACCATAATACAATAAGCTTCAATCTGCAATTTGAGAGGGAGAGGGTACAATCGGAAGTGACAATATTTCAGTTGAATAAAGGGAACTATGGAGCTATGAGGGAGGAGCTGGCCAAAGTTCAATGGTGCAATACCTTAGCAGGGATGACAGTGGAGGAACAATGGCAGATATTTAAGTCTATAATGCAGAAGATGCAGGATCAGTTCATTCCAGAAAGGAAGAAAGATCCTAGGAGGAGGCATGGGTGGCCGTGGCTGATGAGGGAAGTTAAGAAACATATAAAGTTAAAAGAGAAAAGGTATAACATAGCAAAGATAAGTGGGAAAACAGAGGACTGGGAAGCTTTTAAAGAACAACAGAGGATTACTAAGAAGGAAATACGCAGAGAAAAAATGAGTTACGAAGGTAAACTGGCCAAAAATATAAAGGAGGATAGTAAAAGTTTTTTTAGGTATGTGAAAGGCAAAAAAATGGTTAAGACTAAAATTGGGCCCTTGAAACAGGGGAATATATTATGGGGAACAAAGAAATGGCAGAAGAATTGAATTGGTACTTCAGATCTGTGTTCACTGGGGAAGACACAAGCAACCTCCCTGAGGTAACAGTGGCTGAAGGACCTGAACTGAAGGGAATTTATATTTGCCAGGAATTGGTGTTGGAGAGACTGTTAGGTCTGAAGGTTGATAAGTCCCCAGGGCTGATGGTCTGCATCCCAGGGTACTGAAGGAGGTGGCTCGAGAAATCGTGGATGCATTGGTGATTATTTTCCAGAGTTCGATAGATTCGGGATCAGTTCCTGCAGATTGGAGGGTGGCTAATGTTGTACCACTTTTTAAGAAAGGCGGGAGAGAGAAAGCAGGAAATTATACACCAGTTAGTCTGACCTCAGTGGTGGGAAAGATGCTGGAGTCTATTATAAAGGATGAAATTACGACACATCTGGATAGTAGTAACAGGATAGGTCAGAGTCAGCGTGGATTTATGAAGGGGAAATCATGCTTGACTAATCTTCTGGAATTTTTTGAGGATGTAACTCTGAAAATTGACGAGGGAGATCCAGTAGACGTAGTGTATCTGGACTTTCAGAAAGCTTTTGATAAAGTCCCACATAGGAGGTTAGTGAACAAAATTAGGGTGCATGGTATTGGGGGCAAAGTACTAACTTGGATTGAAAGTTGGTTGGCTGACAGGAAACAAAGAGTAGTGACAATCGGCTCCATTTCAGAATGGCAGGCAGTGACCAGTGGGGTACCGCAGGGATCAGTGCTGGGACCGCAGCTTTTTACAATATATATTAATGATATAGAAGATGGTATTAGTAATAACATTAGCAAATTTGCTGATGATACAAAGCTAGGTGGCAGGGTGAAATGTGAGGAGGATGTTAGGAGATTACAGGGTGACCTGGACAGGTTAGGTGAGTGGTCAGATGCATGGCAGATGCAATTTACTGTGGATAAATGTGTGGTTATCCACTTTGGTGGCAAGAACAGGAAGGCAGATTACAACATAAATGGAGTCAAGTTAGGTAAATGGGCAGGGTAAAGAGATCTGGGTGTTCTTGTACACCAGTCAATGAAGGTAAGCATGCAGGTACAGCAGGCAGTGAAGAAGGCTAATAGCATGCTGGCCTTCATAACAAGAGGGATTGAGTAAAGAAGCAAAGAAGTTCTTCTGCAGCTGTACAGGGCCCTGGTGAGACCACACCTGGAGCATTGTGTGCAGTTCTGGTCTCCAAATTTGAGGAAAGACATTCTGGCTATTGAGGGAGTGCAGCGTAGGTTCACGAGGTCAATTCCTGGAATGGTGGGCTACCTTACGCTGAAAGACTGGAGCAACTGGGCTTGTATACCCTTGAGTATAGAAGACTGAGAGGGGATCTGATTGAGACATATAAGATTATTAAAGGATTGGACACTCTGGAGGCAGGAAACATGTTTCCACTGATGGGTGAGTGCCGAACCAGAGGACACAGCTTAAAAATATGGGGTAGACCATTTAGGACAGAGATGAAGAGAAACTTCTTCACCCAGAGAGTGGTGGCTGTGTGGAATGCTCTGCCCAGCGGGCTGTGGAGGCCCAGTCTCTGGATTCATTTAAGAAAGAGTTGGATAGCGCTCTCAAGGATAGTGGAATCAAGGATTATGGAGATAAGGCAGGAACAGGATACTGATTGAGGATGATCAGCCATGATCATATTGAATGATGGTGCAGGCTCGAAGGGCAAAATGGCCTACTCCTGCATCTATTGTCTATTGTCTATTATCTAATTTCTGGAAGCTCCAGAACTGAGACCCTAATCGCTGACTCTGACACCCAAACTACCCCTCTCTGACCTCCCCCATGACTACACCTTGACTGCTTAGACTCCAGATTAACATCCACTCCCCAACCACCCTCAGACTCTTCGAGCACATCACCCACCTTCAATTCCACTGACTTGCCACGTAAAACCCTCCCTCATCATATTACCCACCTACCACTTCACCCATTTACCTTCTTACCTCACCCACCCACCCATTCACTCACTCACCCACCCATTCATCCACCCACCCATTTAACCACCCACCCAGTCACCTCCACACCCATTCACTCATTCACCCACTCACCCACTCAGCCCCTCACATACTAAGCCATTCACTAACACACACACTGGACCTCACTAACCCTGCAGCAGTGGATACTGGAAGAAGGAAGTGTATGCAGTGAGCACCCCAGCCAGTCCCTGACCTCCCAAGCCAGACAAACTACACAGCACTGAGGTACCTACACTACAGAACATTTTCCTGATCAAGACAGGCAGAGCATAAGGAATTGGCATCGCAGCAAACCCAGTTGTGATCCCTGCCCCTCAAGAGACATCAGCCAATCTGTTTCGGTAACCATCTCAGCTCCTTTTTGAAGCTGTTTCTACTTTCTGTCCACCTGAGAGGGCAGACAGGACACAGCCTGATGTCAGTCGGAACATCCAACAGTGGCACATTCCGACAGTGTGTCCACCTGGAACACCAGGCTGGATCGTGAGCTCAAATCACTACTCATGGAGAGTTAAAGCCCCAACTTTCCAACTCCAAGGTGAGCGTGGTCATCATTGATTTGATTTGATTTGATTTATTATTGTCACATGTACCAAGATACAGTGAAAAGTATTGTTTTGTGATAACCATACAAATCATACTTACATAAGAATTAGAGTCCCTACAGTGTGTAAACAGGTCCTTCAGCCCAATAAGTCCACACCAACCCTCTGAAGAGTAACCCACACCCAAACCCATTCCCCTATACTACCTCCAGACTAATGCACCTAACCTACACATCCCTGAACACTATGGGCATTTTAGCATGGCCAATTCACCTGACCTGCACATCTTTGGATTGTGGGAGGAAACTGCAGCATCCAGAGAAAACCCATGCAGACAATGTGCAAACTCTACACACAGACAGTCACCCGAGGCTGGAATTGAACACGGATCCCTGGAGCTTTGAGGCAGCAGTGCTAACCACTGAGCCACCATGCCACCCTTAAAGTACATCAGGTTAATAGAACAGAATGCAGAATATAGTGCTACAGCCACAGAGAAGATGCAGAGAAAGATCAGCTTTAATATATGAGAGGTTTCATAGTTTCATAACAATAAAAGCAGGAGTATTCCTGATTCACCCTTAATTCCCCTATCGTACAAAAACCTATCCAACTGTGTCTTGAATATATTTAATAAAACTACCTCTACTGCTTCCTTGGGCAGAGAATTCCATAGATTGACTACTCTCTGGGAAATGTAGTTCCTCCTCATCTCTGTCCTAAATCTACTCTCCCTGTCTCCTAGCCCTAGACCCATCCACCAGTGGAAACAAACTTGCCTGCCTCTATCTTACTTATCCCTTTCATAATTTTATATGTTTCTATAAGATCCCTTCTCATTTTTCTAAATTCTAGTGAGTACAGTCCCAGCTAGCTCAACCTCTCCTCACAGGGTAATCCCCTCATCTCCAGAATCAACCTGGTGAACCTCCTCTGCACCCCCTCCAAAGCCAGTATATCCTTCCTCAGGCAAGGAGACCAGAACTGTGCACAATACTCCAGGTGCAGCCTCACCAACACCTTGTACAGTTACAGCAGAACCTCCCTGCTCTTAAATTCAATCCCTCTAGCAATGAAAGCCAGTGTTCCTCTCACCTTCCTGATTACCTGTTGTACCTGCAAATCAACTTTTAGCGATTCATGTACGAGCACTCCTTACTCCCTCTGTACAACAGCATGCTGCAATCTTTCACCATTTAAATAATACTGACCTATTTTTACTTCTGAAGTGGATAACCTCACATTTACCAACATTGTACTCCACCTGCCAGACCTTTGCCCAGTCACTCAACCGATCTAAATTTCCCTGCAGACCCTCCACATCCTCTGCACCATTTGCCTTTCCACTCAGTTTAGTGTCATCAGCAAACTTGGATACGCTTGGTCTCCTCATCCAAATCATTTATATATATCCACACACACACACACACACACACACACACACACACACACACACACACACACACACACACACACACACACACACACACACACACACACACACACACACACACACCAGGTAGTAGGGACAGCATTTCACTGTTAGATATTCTCGGTCCGGGGGGAGCAGTAACTCTCCAGGATCCTCACGCCTGAGTACCAGGAGGTGTTGATAATGGAGCAGACACCTTTGCCCCTTTGCATTGCCCAAGAACGCTGGGCCGTCCATCTGGTGAACTGAGAACCCCTTGGGTTGTAAGGCACAGTCAGGTGTAGCAGGAGTGAGCCATGTCTCTGGAAAACTGAGCACACTGCAGTCTCTCAATTCCCTACGGTGGGTGAGTCCAGCTTTATCTTTGTCCATCTTGATTTCATTGGATTGAAACAGCCTAAAACATGGATGAGGAAATGAATCTTGGCATTATTCTATTTCTGAAACATCCTTTTAGTAACATGGAGAGAGGACAATTCAATCGGGGATTTGTCACTGCAACATGACAACACCAGTACAGCAGCGATAAAGAGAGCTCCTTTACATGATTGGTGTGGTCGTGTGAGTGATGGCCTGAAGGTACACCCCCAAGACATTTGGAATTGCCCATGTTTCAGGTCTCCAGCTGGTCTCCAGTTTTAACCTGAATTCTATGTTTCAGCTGTCAGCCATCTGAGCTTATGTGAACCCTGAACTATACTCTCCAGCACACTCAGTAATTCATGGCAGATATGGAAACTGCCTGTACACTGGCACTTTGCAAACACAGCTTGCTCATCAATGTTTCCAGGTCAACAAACCAGCGTGGGTTTTCTTAATTTACTGGTGGAACGTGGGCATCGCTGGCTGCCCCCTCGAGAGGTGGGGATGAGCTGCCTTCTTGAACTACTGCAGTCCATGTACTGTAGGTTGATCCACAATGTTCCTTAGCAAGGGAATTCCAGGATTTTGACCCAACGACACTGAAGAAACAGTGATATATTTCCAAGTCAGAATGGTAAATGGCTTGGAGGGGAACTTGCAGGCGATGGTGTTCCCATGTATCTGCTGTCCTTGTCCTTCTAGTTGGAAAGGGTTGTGGGTTTGGAAGGTTTTGGAAAGTTATTACTTCTAATTTTTGGGAGAAAATAAAATTCATTTCAGATATGATTTGGAGATGCCGGTGTCGGACTGGGGTGGACAAAGTTAAAAACCACACAACACCAGGTTATATTCCAACAGGTTTAATGTGAAGCACTAGCAGGTGGTTGTGATGGAGGAACCACATGATGAAGGAGCAGCACTCCGAAAGCTAGTGCTTCCAATTAAACCTGTTGGACTATAACCTGATGTTGTGTGATTTTTAACTCATTTCAGATAGATGAAGATATAGAAACAGCTTAGTTAACTCCAAGAAGTATTTATGTGATTGATCAGGGTTGATAATTATCCATGACAATGAACAACCTAGATGTGCTGTATCCCTGCAGGAGACGGGTAGAAGGAGCAAAGGTGTTCTCACGTGAAACACAATTGCAGCAGAAGTCCTGCAGATAGTCGTGGCAATGTCTTAGATTAGATTAGATTAGATTAGATTAGATTAGATTAGATTAGATTAGATTAGATTACTTACAGTGTGGAAACAGGCCCTTCGGCCCAACAAGTCCACACCGACCCGCCGAAGCGTAACCCACCCATACCCCTACATTTACCCCTTACCTAACACTACGGGCAATTTAACATGGCCAATTCACCTGATCCTGCACATCTTTTGTGCTGTGTGGGAGGAAACCGGAGCACCCGGAGGAAACCCACACAGACACGGGGAGAACGTGCAAACTCCACACAGTCAGTCACCTGAGGCAGGAATTGAACCCGGGTCTCTGGCGCTGTGAGGCAGCAGTGCTAACCACTGTGCCACCGTGCCGCCCATGTCTGTTGATGCTATTAGCTGGGGAAAATTATTTGAAACAAGATTATGAATATATCACAATATTGCACAGCCCTGTCCTTCTACTGGTCATTCCTGATGAAGGGCTCTGACCCGAAACATCGATTCTCCTGCTCCTCAGATGCTGCCTGACCTGCTGTGCTTTTCCAGCACCACACTCTCGACTCTGATGTCCAGCAGCTGCAGATTTCACTTTCTCCTTCCTTCTATTGGTATTGCAGTATAAATACCTGAACTCCCACCATTCATTCCACACCACTGGCAGGCGTGTTTACACTTTTGTAAGGTACCTGTTGAGGTTTAGAGTTTGAGACAAAAATACACAGCTATTATTTTGAAATGAAAGCATTAAAATCACTCTGTACTCGAGGACAGTAGCTGGAAAAGTAACTTCTCATCCACAAAATCAAACTCGGAAATAAAAGCACACCTGTCAGAACAATGGATCACTAGGATTTTGTATGAATGGGCACTGCTGATAGCGTTCACTATTATCAGGGATTAATTTCTAAGCTCCTAGATACAAAAGAAAGGAAGCATTACAGGTAAATGGTTGGAAATGTGATGGGTTTAACCAGAGGTACACATTGACGTTCAAAGCCAAGACAGCTGGAAGGCTTCATTGTATTATTCATCAGATCAAATCAACCTGAAACTGACTGCTTTACATAAAAATGTATGGTTTTCCCACTCCGCCCCACCACAACTCTGTAGGTCTACAGTACTTTGCAAATTGCTCAAAGGACTTGTGACTGAAGTGAAATTAAGGACCCATGTCAGAACATGTATTTCTTAAAATTGATGCCTGTATGTTCATTGAGATCAATCAATTCCCTCCATCAGTCTCTGTAAGGAGTTTATTTTTTTGAGTTGCTGCAGATACATTTGATGATTTATTGTCTTGCTGTTTGGAATAATAAGAGGAAGAACTAGCAAAATGTATCTGATTAGAATTTCAGGTTGCTGAGAATTGTGGACAAAAGCATTGTTCCAAACAGACAAGAGTGAACTTTTCCACAAACCCTCCAGACATGCTGAACCTTTCCAGTATTCTCGGTTTCTTGTTAAAGTTTCCAGCATCCGCAGGATTTTGTTTTCATATGAGATTGAACGAATGGGGAAAGGTTAACGTCAGAGCACAAAGGCCAGGGTGACCAGGAAGATCACTTCCTGTAGCCTTGCCCATTCTCTTCCCATCCCAGCATTCCCACCAACACACGCCCTGCCCCTGCCACCCCGCCCCAACGCACACACACACACACACACACACACACTCTCTCACACACATGCACACACAATCTCTCTCACACACACAAGCACACACTCTCACTCACACACATGCACACATACTCCCTCACACACATACACACATACATACACACACAATCTCTGCCATCCTTACCCAGTCTGGCCTACATGTGACTCCAGACCCACAGCAATATAGTTGACTGCTAATTGCCCTTTGTACAGCTTCTTCCCCACTGTTATCAGACTTATGAACGGACCTCTCATATATTAGAGTTGATATTTCTCTGTACCTTCTCTGTAGCTGTGACATTATATTCTGCATTCTGTTTTATTACCCTGATGTACTTATGTAAGGTATGATTTGTCTGGGTAACATGCAAAACCATATTTTTCACTGTATCTCGACACATGTGACAATAATAAATCAAATCAAATCAAGCTGGACTGGGAAGTCTCAGAATGAAGGGGCACCAATTTAAGACTGAGACAGGAAGGAATGTCTTCTCTCTGAGAGTTTGGAACTCCTGGCCACAGGGAGCTATGGGACCAGAGTCCTAGTGTATACTTAAGGCTGACATCGATTCTTTATCAGCCGGGGAATCCAGGGGAAAGGACAGGAACGTTCTTGTAAGGAATATCCGATCAGCCATGATCCTATTGAAAGACAGAGCAGGCTCGTGGGGCTGACTGGCCTCCTCCTGATCCTATTTCTGATGGCCTATGGTCTAAGGGAAATGAGGGGCAAGAGAGAAATGTGGACCTTACCAGCATCACTCCCATTGCAGTGAAGGACTGCTTCAGCTCCTTCCAAAAGACCCCACTACATGGGGGTTGATTTATCCCAGAGACTCCCTGTTCAGTCAAAGCCTTCACCATCTTCCCTTTGGAACCCCTCCCCTCCACTCCCCCAGACACTGGAACACATCACTAGCTTCACTTCACTAACGACCACTCTGTCTTCAGAACCCTCCTTCAAACCCAACTCTTAATGCTGATGTTAATGTGTAGGGGGGCATAAGTAACATCCCAACGAATCTCATTATTGACTTCCAGTGGGATGTTACCCATGCCCCCCTCCCACCCCACACGTTAACAGCACAGAAGTAGAGCGAGTGGACCGTGTCAAGCTCCTGGGAGTGGTCGTCCACAACAAGCTTTCTTGGACTCTTCATGTGGATGCATTGTTTACAAAGGCCCAACAATGTCTCTTCTTCCTCAGGCAACTGAGGAAATTTGCCATGACCGTGAATATCCTTGCCAACTTTTATAGGTGCACCATCGAGAGCATTCTGTCTGGATGTGTCACTACCTGGTATGGTAACTGTACCATTCAAGATCGGAGACGGTTACAGAGAGTGGTGAACTCAGCCCAGACAATCACAAAGGCCAACCTCCCATCTATAGAATCCATCTACCAGGCCCACTGTTAGGGAAAGGCCGCCAGCATTCTCAAAGATCCATCCCACCCTGGCAATGTTTTTCTACAACCTCTACCATCAGGGAGAAGGTACAGAAGCCTGAACACACGCACCAGCCGGTTTTGAAACAGTTACTACCCTACTGTTGTTAGAATACTGAATGGACTCTCAAACTCTGTGTTTTGTTTTAACCGCTGTTTGTCTATTATTTATTTATCTATGCTACTTAACTCTGTGATCTGCCTGTATTGCTCGCAAGACAAAGCTTTTCACTGTGCCTCGGTACACATGACAATAAATTCAATTCAATTCAATTCAATTCTTTGACAACAGCTTTGGCACCTCATAGAACAAGGAACAAAGAATATTACAGCACAGGAACAGGCCCTTCGGCCCTCCAAGCCTGTGCCGATCCAGATTCTCTATCTCAACCTATCACTTATTTTCAAAGGATCTGTATCCTTCTGCTCCCTGCTCATTTGTGTATCTGTCTAGATACATCTTCAATGGTGCTTTCATGCCTGCCTCTACCACCTCTGCTGGCAACACATTCCAGGCACCTACCACTCTCTGTGTAAAGAACTTTCCACGCGTATCTCCCTTCAACTTTTCCCTTCTCACCTTGAACTCGTAACCCGTGGTAATTGAATTGCCCACTCTGGGAAAAAGCTCCTTGCTATCCACCCTGTCTATACCTCTCATGATTGTATAGACCTCAATCAGGACCCCCTCTCCCTCCGTCTTTCTAATAAAAATAATCCTGATCTACTCAACCTCTCTTCATAGGTAGCGCCCTCCAAACCAGGCAACATCCTGGTGAACCTCCTCTATACCCTCTCTAAAACATCCACATCCTTTTGGTAATGCGGTGACCCAAACTATATGCAGTATTCCAAATGTGGCCGAACCAAAGTCCTATATAACTGTAACATGACCTGCAAACTCTTGTACTCAATACCCCGTCTGATGAAGAAAAGCATGCCTTATGCCTTCTCGACCACTCTATCGATCTGTGTTGCCACCTTCAGGGAACAATGGATTTGAACTGGCTGTACCTCAATTTTCCCCAGGGCTTTTCCATTTACCATATAGTTCACTCTTGAATTGGATCTTCTAAAATGCATCACTCGCATTTGTCCAGATTGAACTCTATCTGCCATTTCTCTGTCCAACTCTCCAATCTATTTATATTCTGCTGTATTCTCTGACAGTCCCCTTCACTATCTGCTATTCCACCAATCTTAATGTCATCTGCAAACTTGCTAATCAGACCACCTATACCTTCCTCCAGATCATATATCACAAACAACAGTGGTCCCAACATGGATCCCTTTGGATCACCACTGGTCGCAGTTCTCTATTTTGAGAAACTCCCTTCCACTATTACTCTCTGTGTCCTATCACCCAGCCAGCTCTCTATCCACGTAGCTAGCACACCCTGGACCCCATGTGACTTCACTTTCTCTATCAGCCTACCATTGGGGAACCTTATCAAACACTTTACTGAAGTCCATCTGCAGCCATCCCCTCATCAATCAACTTTGTCACTTCCTCAAAGAATTCTATTAAATTAGTAAGACTTCCCTGCACAAAACCATGTGGTCTGTCACTGATAAGTCCATTTTCTTCCGAATGGGAATAGATCCTATCCCTCAGTATCTTCTCCAGCAGCATCCCTATCACTGACGTCAGGCTCACCGGTCTATAATTCCCTGGATTATCCCTGCTACCCTTCTTAAACAAGAGGACAACATTAGCAATTCTCCAGTCCTCCAGGACCTCGCCATGTTCAAGGATGCCCCAGCTATTTCCTCTCTCACTTCCCTCAGTACCTTGGGAAAGATTCCATCCAGACCTGGGGACTCGTCCACCTTAATGCTTTTTAGAATATCCAACACATTCTCCCTCCTTATACTGACTTGACCTAGAGTAATCAAACATCTATCGCTAATCTCAACATCCGTCATGTCCCTTTCCTTTTGTCAATTCCTATGTGTTGAGGAGAAGTTTTGCTGCAGTAACAAAGATCAATAAACCCTCTATAACTCCACAGTAGGCTAACAACCAAGTGTAGGTAAATGAGATTTGTATAATTTGGTGTTTGTTGGCCCACATCGACATGGGCAACAGCATAATATTGTAATTGGTTACTACCTGGTGTTGGCACTGGGCTAAATATTTGCCAGGTACTCAAGGAAGACACACCTGCCTCCCTTTGAAACCGCACTATGGGATCACCCAACCGAAAGGCTGTAGTTCAAACCTCCACCATGGGTCTTGAACCCATAGCCTTGTAACACAGAGACCACAGAACCCCGGTCTGTACCACAATGTGGGCTGGGTACACTGGGCCTAGATTAGAGTGGTGCTGGAAAAGCACAGTGGGTCAGGCAGCATCTGAGGAGCAGGAGAGAGGATGTTTTAGGCATAAGCCATCATATTCCTGATAAAGGGCTTTTGCCCGAAATGTTGATTTTCTTGCTCCTCGGATGCTGCCTGACCTGCTGTGCTTTTCCAGCACCACTCTAATCTAGACTCTGATTTCCAGCATCTGCAGTCCTCACTTTTGTCTGGGTACATTGGGTTTTCACTTTGGATAAGAAAAGTGTTGCAACTGCCAGCAACAATATAATTTCAACACACAGTGATTTTTTTTTTTAAAAACATGCCTTTTCTTGTTCAAGTGATGATCACCCAAAAAGCTGACATTATTTTTCTTTTAAAATGCAGCGTCTCAAGAGGTAGAGGCTGAACATGTGGATACTCTGGAATGCAGCAGCGTGGTAGCCCTCCCCTCAGTTGTCTCATAGTTTGGCACACTCATTGAGAACATTTGATAGATCATCCCAAAATATAAAGAGGGATTTCTTGCAGGAATAAAGTGGTGTAATTAAAAATATTACATCAAATCGAAAAGCAAATGAGAAACAGAAAATAAATCATGGTTTGGGTTACTTCCTCGGGTAAGAATTCAAAAGTGGTGGATGATTAAGAATAATCTATTATCAATGCTAAATGGAATGTCATAGATCAGGAATTTCCAAACATTACACTGAGGTGGCATAGTTCTGGACTAGACACACCAAAGCAGAAAATTTCTCCTAATATCTCCTTGGCCACGTGACTCATTTCAACCGGAACTAATGATTGCAATTTTCATGTGAAAGATTGGGAAAGAAAGACATTCAAAGTTACCCCTGATTCTACACTTCAATCGAAACAATCACACTCCATTGACGAGATTGCAATGGGAACTGGGAATTAGAGTCATAAAGAAATAGAGATGTACAGCATGGAAACAGACCCTGCGGTCCAACCCGTCCATGCCGACCAGATATCCCAACCCAATCTAGTCCCACCTGCCAGCACCCAGCCCATATCCCTCCAAACCCTTCCTATTCATATACCCATCCAAATGTCTCTTAAATGTTGCATTTGTACCAGCCTTCACCACATCCTCTGGCAGCTCATTCCATACACGTACCACCCTCTGTGTGAAAAAGTTGCCCCTTAGGTCTCTTTTATATCTTTCCCCTCTCACCCTAAACCTATGCCCTCCAGTTCTGGACTCCACGACCCCAGGGAAATGACTTTGTCTAGTTATTCTATCTATGCCCCTCATAATTTTGTAAACCTCTATAAGGTCACCCCTCAGCCTCCGACGCTCCAGGGAAAACAGCCCCAGCCTGTTCAGCCTCTCCCTATAGCTCAAATCCTCCAACCCTGGCAGCATCCTTGTAAATCTTTTCTGAACCTTTTCAAGTTTTATAAAATTTTTAAGGCAGACACTGTAGGTACAGTGTTCAGCTCTGTATTATTGTATGTGTCTCCTACTCTTCATCAGCTCCCTGTCACTTTGTTCCACACAGCCTACAGTTTTCTGCCCCATGCCAACATCCTCCCCCTCAAAATCTCTGATGCTACATTCTAAGAATATATTTCAAAACAGGTAGAAAAGGATGTATTGGATAACTTTTCTCAGAAGGCTCCACACCAAATGAACTCCAAAGTATATCAGCAGCAACAACTCTTGACAGCCATAGACTCAGACATGTGACTTCCAGTAAGTATCCTTTATTTTACAAAAAAGTGTCCAAAGAATCCCTTTAGTGACTTTTTTTTTTAAAAAACACACAAATTCATGCCTCCTCGGTCTATCATATGAAGCAATTGTCACAATCATCTTCTCTGGAATTCAATCATTTTAACATGTGAGGTTTGGAGTGAAGAAGCCTGGCAAAGCCCAGTCTAAGCATAACTGAGAAGATGGTTACTTTGTAGGTACTTACGATAATCGAGAGGAACCTGTCAAACAGTAATTGGCTGAGGTGGGTTTGTTGACAGGACATAGAGACATAGAGATGTACAGCACGGAAACACATCCTTCAATCTAACTCGTCCATGCCAACCAGATATCCTAAATTAATCTAGACCCATTGGCCCATATCCCTTGAAACCTTTTCTTTTCATGTATCCATCCAGAATGCCTTTTTAATGTTACAGTTATACCAGCCTCTACGACTTCTTCTGGCAGCTCATTCCATACACATACCACCCTCTGCATGAAAATGTTGCCCATTAGGTCTCTTTTAAACTTTTCCCCTCTCACCTTAAACCTATGCCCTCCAGTTTTGGACTCTCCTACCCTGGGGAAAAGACCTTGGCTATTCATCCTATCCATTCCCCGCACAATTTTACAAACCTCTATGAGGTCACCCCTCATCCTCCGATGCTCCAGGGAAAACAGCCCCAGCCTTTTCAGCCTCTCTCTATAGCTCAAACCCTCCAACTCTGGTAACATCTTTGTGAATCTTTTCTGAACCCATTCTCCCTGGACAACTTCGAGCATTGCAATTTGGATGTCAGTGTTAGAGCTGATGGCGTGAGTTTGGAACTCACTGTCTGTAAGGATGGTAGAGGCAGAAACCTTCACAACATTGAAGAAGTATTTAGATGTGCACTTGCAATGCCAAGGCAGACAAGGTTATAGCCAAGTGCTGGAGAGTGGAATTAAAACAGTTAGGTGTAGTCTTCTGTGACTCTGTGAACAATGTGACTGGGGACCTGACTAGTTGTGGAGCAGAAGTAACTGCAGTGTTACTATTACTTTAATATGTCCAACATTGGACTTTCTCCAGATGCTGAATACTCAGCTTGAAAAGCATATTTCAAATTGTTGTTACGTAAAACAGAAAGGTTTTGAAAAAAGGTTTGGGGAAGTTCTTCAATGAAGTCACACGTCTGAGTCGATGAATTTTTTGTGCCACTTTTCTTGCGTTAATTTCTTGTTGTTGCTGTTTCAAATGAGCAGATTGTTTGTGATTTCTCTTTCTAATAGTGATGTGTTGTTGCTTGTAACACACTGACTGAAAAACTCAAATTGCCATTTCAGAAAATGTACTGGATGACATCAATGGAATGGAAGAATGGGAATATAGTTTGTAACAAGGAACATTACCCAGCAGGATGTAGCATACAAGTTGTCATAAATCATTCTTCCTATGGCTAACCTTTATTTTTATGGACGAGGAGAAACTATTAAACCTTTCTTTATTGACATACCCAGAAAAATGTCCCAATTGCCAAATCTAGCAGCCAGGTTATTGGTTACGCCTGCAGTCGGGGGGTGAACATTTCAATTATTAACCAGATTAGAAAGCTACTCAAAAAAGTTGAGAAAACTTAGAACCTTCAAGATTTGTTGATTCAGCAACATTTTGAGAGTGTGTTCTCTCCGTTTTTGCCTGCAATTTAGACAGGTTGAGCTTCCTTGCGATAGGGTTAGAGATGGAGAGAATGACAGAGAAATCATTAAGAAGTAGCTCAGAACAAGCAAATAATCAGACATTTCTCACTTTGTAGCTCAGTCACGGATGTAAATATAGAAAGTGAAACTAAAGCAGTAAATATATTGGGGTCAGAGCAACACAGGCAGCAACAAATAGTACGACCCAAATGATAATCGTGTAATTAGCAAAGTGTCCCACTCCTCTCAAACAATAAGCTGTCTGTACTAAGCAGGGATGGAATTGAGCCAAAGGTGGTCAGACACAACATCATATAGCACGAACTAATTCACACTGTCGAAAGCAGAACTTGGCCACTAATTAGAATGCGCACAGTCTGTGTTTAACCTCTTCAAAACAATGAGTATGTCTTATCGCTGAGTAAAGTACTGCTCAAAAGCTCTCACGTCCTAGATTCCTAATCATTGTCATTGTTTACAATGACTCAGAGCACCACATTAAAACAAAATCCCCACTATATTGGCCAACAATTCAATTGTCACCAGCAATGAAGTAATTTGCTTTAACAAAGTAGTCTTATTCTGGGTGCTTTTTTAGGATAGGAGAGACTATTTTCACTGGCAGGAGGTCGGTAACCAGAGAGCAAAGATTTCAGAATAATTGAAGGGCTCTGGAGGAGAAATATGGAGGAATATTTCTAAAGTGTTAAGTGGAGTGCATTGTTTGATGGTATCAGTTGTGGGGGAACATAAAAATAATGGGTCAGGGAGAAAAATAGGGATGACCCATTTAAGATAAAGATTGGGAGAAATTTCCTCTCTCAAAAGGTGATTGGTCTTTGGAGATCACTTCCCCAGAGAACAGAGGAGAGTGGTATATCGGATACCGTCAAGACCAAGTTAGACTGACTCGTAGGTGGATGTACCTACTAGAGAAGGTGCAAAACTTGACCTACTCTTGGGAAATATGGCAGGGCAGGTGACTGAGGTGTCAGTGGGGGAGCACTTTGGGGCCAGTGACAATAATTCGATTAGATTTAAATAGTGATTGAAGTTCTAAATTGGAGAAAGGCCAAATTTGACGGTGTTAGGCAAGAACTTTCAAAAGCTGACTGGGGTCAGATGTTTGCAAGTAAAGGGACGGCTGGAAAATGGGAAGCCTTCAGAAATGAGATAATGAGAATCCAGAGAAAGTATATTCCTGTTAGGGTGAAAGGAAAGGCTGGTAGGTATAGGGAATGCTGGAGGACTAAAGAAATTGAGGGTTTGGTTAAGAAAAAGAAGGTAGCATATGTCAGGTGTAGACAAGATAGATCGAGTGAATCTTTAGAAGAGTATAAAGGCAGTAGGAGTATACTTAACAGAGAAATCAGGAGGGCAATGTTCAGAAAGTGGGGGGGACAATGTTCAGAATATGGGGGGGACAATGTTCAGAATGTGGGGGTCAATGTTCAGAATGTGGGGGGGACAATGTTCAGAATGTGGGGGTCAATGTTCAGAATGTGGGGGGGACAATGTTCAGAATGTGGGGGTCAATGTTCAGAATGTGGGGGGACAATGTTCAGAATGTGGGGGGGAACAATGTTCAGAATGTGGGGGGGGACAATGTTCAGAATGTGGGGGGGACGATGTTCAGAATGTGGGGGGGACAATGTTCAGAATGTTGTGGGGACAATGTTCAGAATGTGGGGGGGACAATGTTCAGAATGTGGGGGGACAATGTTCAGAATGTGGGGGGACAATGTTCAGAATGTGGGGGGGAAAATGTTCAGAATGTGGGGGGGACAATGTTCAGAATGTGGGGGGACAATGTTCAGAATGTGGGGGGGACAATGTTCAGAATGTGGGGGGACAATGTTTAGAATGTGGGGGGAACAATGTTCAGAATGTGGGGGGGACAATGTTCAGAATGTGGGGGGGACAATGTTCAGAATGTGGGGGGACAATGTTCAGAATGTGGGGGGACAATGTTCAGAATGTGGGGGGGAAAATGTTCAGAATGTGGGGGGGACAATGTTCAGAATGTGGGGGGGACGATGTTCAGAATGTGGGGGGGACGATGTTCAGAATGTGGGGGGGACAATGTTCAGAATGTGGGGGGAACAATGTTCAGAATGTGGGGGGACAATGTTCAGAATGTGGGGGGGACGATGTTCAGAATGTGGGGGGGACAATGTTCAGAATGTGGGGGGAACAATGTTCAGAATGTGGGGGGGACAATGTTCAGAATGTGGGGGGACAATGTTTAGAATGTGGGGGGAACAATGTTCAGAATGTGGGGGGGACAATGTTCAGAATGTGGGGGGAACAATGTTCAGAATGTGGGGGGGACAATGTTCAGAATGTGGGGGGAACAATGTTCAGAATGTGGGGGGGACAATGTTCAGAATGTGGGGGGACAATGTTCAGAATGTGGGGGGGACAATGTTCAGAATGTGGGGGGACAATGTTCAGAATGTGGGGGGGACGATGTTCAGAATGTGGGGGGGACAATGTTCAGAATGTGGTGGGGAACAATGTTCAGAATGTGGGGGGGACAATGTTCAGAATGTGGGGGGACAATGTTCAGAATGTGGGGGGGACGATGTTCAGAATGTGGGGGGGACAATGTTCAGAATGTGGTGGGGAACAATGTTCAGAATGTGGGGGGAACAATGTTCAGAATGTGGGGGGGACAATGTTCAGAATGTGGGGGGAACAATGTTCAGAATGTGGGGGGACAATGTTCAGAATGTGGGGGGACAATGTTCAGAATGTGGGGGGAACAATGTTCAGAATGTGGGGGGACAATGTTCAGAATGTGGGGGGACAATGTTCAGAATGTGGGGGGAACAATGTTCAGAATGTGGGGGGAACAATGTACAGAATGTGGGGGGGACAATGTTCAGAATGTGGGGGGGAGCAATGTTCAGAATGTTGGGGGGACAATGTTCAGAATGTGGGGGGAAAAATGTTCAGAATGTGGGGGGACAATGTTCAGAATGTGGGGGGAACAATGTTTAGAATGTGGGGGGGATAATGTTTAGAATGTGGGGGGGCAATGTTCAGAATGTGGGGGGGGCAATATTCAGAATGTGGGGGGGACAATGTTCAGAATGTGGTGGGGAACAATGTTCAGAATGTGGGGGGACAATGTTTAGAATGTGGTGGGGAACAATGTACAGAATTTGGGGGGACAATGTTCAGAATGTGGGGGGGACAATGTTCAGAATGTGGGGGGAACAATGTACAGAATGTGGGGGGGACAATGTTCAGAATGTGGGGGGGACAATGTTCAGAATGTGGGGGGGACAATGTTCAGAATGTGGGGGGACAATGTTCAGAATGTGGGGGGGACAATGTTCAGAATGTGGGGGGACAATGTTCAGAATGTGGGGGGGACAATGTTCAGAATGTGGTGGGGAACAATGTTCAGAATGTGGGGGGACAATGTTCAGAATGTGGGGGGGACAATGTTCAGAATGTGGGGGGACAATGTTCAGAATGTGGGGGGGACAATGTTCAGAATGTGGGGGGGACAATGTTCAGAATGTGGTGGGGAACAATGTACAGAATTTGGGGGGGACGATGTTCAGAATGTGGGGGGGACGATGTTCAGAATGTGGGGGGACAATGTTCAGAATGTGGGGGGGACAATGTTCAGAATGTGGGGGGACAATGTTCAGAATGTGGGGGGGACAATGTTCAGAATGTGGGGGGGACAATGTTCAGAATGTGGTGGGGAACAATGTTTAGAATGTGGGGGGGCAATGTTCAGAATGTGGGGGGGAAATGTGCAGAATGTGGGGGGTGATGTTCAGAATGTGGGGGGGAAATGTGCAGAATGTGGGGGGTGATGTTCAGAATGTGGGGGGGCAATGTTCAGAATGTGGGGGGACAATGTTCAGAATGTGGGGGGACAATGTTCAGAATGTGGGGGGGGAAATGTTCAGAATGTGGGGGGACAATGTTCAGAATGTGGGGGGACAATGTTCAGAATGTGGGGGGGGACGATGTTCAGAATGTGAGGGGGACAATGTTTAGAATGTGGGGGGGCAATGTTCAGAATGTGTGGGGGACGATGTTCAGAATGTGAGGGGGACAATGTTTAGAGTGTGGGGGGGTGATGTTCAGAATGTGGGGGGGAAATGTGCAGAATGTGGGGGGTGATGTTCAGAATGTGGGGGGGGGATGTGCAGAATGTGGGGGGTGATGTTCAGAATGTGGGGGGGGACAATGTTCTGAATGTAGAGGGGGGCCGATGTTCAGAATGTGGGGGGGGGAAATGTTCAGAATGTGGGGCGGACAATGTTTAGAATGTGGGGAGTGATGTTCAGAATGTGGGGGGGTGATGTTCATAATGTGGGGGGGTGATGTTCAGAATGTGGGGGGGCAATGTGCAGAATGTGGGTGAGGTGATCTTCAGAATGTTGGGAGTGGATGATGTTTAGAATGTGGGGGGGACAATGTTCTGAATGTAGAGGGGGGGGGCGATGTTCAGAATGTGGGGGGGGGGAAATGTTCAGAATGTGGGGGGGACAATGTTTAGAATGTGGGGGTGATGTTCAGAATGTGGGGGGGGTCAATGTTCAGAATGTGGGGCGGACAATGTTCAGAATGTGTGAGGGGTGATGTTCAGAATGTGGGGGGGGGCAATATTCAGAATGTGGGGGGCGATGTTCAGAATGTGGGGGGTCAATGTTCAGAATGTGGGGTGACAATGTTCACAATGTGGGGGGTCAATGTTTAGAAAGTGGGGGGTGGATGTTCAGAATATGGGGGGAGGTGATGTTCAGAATGTGGGGGTGTGATGTTCAGAATGTGGAGGGGATAATGTTCAGAATGTGGGAGGGTGATGTTCAGAATGTGGGGGGGGAAATGTTCAGAATTGGGGGGGGGGGGTGATGTTCAGGATGTGGGGGGTGATGCTCCGAATGTGGGGGGAAACAATGTTCAGAATGTGGGGGGGATAATGTTCAGAAAATGGGGGGGGTTAATGTTCAGAATGTGGCGGGGCAATGTGCAGATGGGGGGGGGGGAGACAATGTTCAGAATGTGGTGGGGCAGTGTGCAGAATGTGGGGGGGACAATGTTCAGAATGTGCGGGGGCGATGTTCAGAATTTGGGGGGGACAATGTTCAGAATGTGGGGGGGGGAATGTTCAAAATGTGGGGGGGGGGACAATGTTCAGAATGTGGGGGGGACAATGTTCAGAATGTGGGAGGGCAATGTTCAGAACATCACCGCCTCACATCCCCACATTCTGAAAATTGTCCGCACATTCTGAACACCACACCCCCCACATTCTGAACATTGACCTCCCACATTCTGAACATCGCCCCCCACCCACATTCTGAACATTGTCCCAACCACATTCTGAACATTATTCCCCCCACATTCTGAACATCACACCCCCACATTCTGAACAACCCCCCTCCCCCCCCCACATCCAGAACATTGTCCCCCCCCACATTCTGAACATCACCCCCTCACATTCTGAACATTGTCGCCCCCACATTCTGAACATCACCCCCCACACATTCTGAAAATTATCCCCCGCACATTCTGAACATCACTCCCCCCACATTCTGAACATTGTCGCCCCCACATTCTGAACATCAACCCCCCCACATTCTGAACATTGTCCCCCCCACATTCTGAACATCATCCCCCCCACATTCTGAATATTCCCCACCCACATTCTGAACATTGCCCCCCCCACAATTTGAATATTTCTCCCCCACATTCTGAACATCGCACCCCCCCCCCAGATTCTGAACATTGTTCCCCCCACGTTCTGAACATTGTCCCCCCACATTTTGAACATTTCCCCCTCACATTCGGAACATCACCCCCCACATCCTGAACATCAACGCCCTAATTCTGAATATTTCCCCCCCACATTCTGAACATTATCCCCTCCACATTCTGAACATCACCCCCCCCCTCACATTCAGAACATACCCCCCCCAACATTCTGAACATTCCCCCCCACCACATTCAGAACATCACCTCCCCCCCAATTCTGAACATCACCCCCACATTCTGAACATTATCCCCTCCACATTCTGAACATCACCCCCCCCCTCACATTCAGAACATACCCCCCCCAACATTCTGAACATTCCCCCCCACCACATTCAGAACATCACCTCCCCCCCCCATTCTGAACATCACCCTCCACATTCTGAACATTTTCCCCCCACATTCTGAACATCACACCCCCACATTCAGAAAATTGCCCCCCCCCCCACATTCTGAACATCACCGCCTCATCCTGAACATCACCCCCAACATTCTGAAAATTGCCCCCCCCCCACATTCTGAACATCACTCCCCCCACATTCTGAACATTGTTCCCCCCCACATTCTGAACATCGCCCCCGCACATTCTGAACATTGTTCCCCCCCCCACATTCTGCACATCACCGCACCACATTCTGAACATTGTTCCCCCCCCCCACATTCTGCACATCACCGC